>NW_027507790.1:182130268-182780268 GCF_037356315.1 Lithobates pipiens | reverse complement strand
ATTTGGCACTGCGCTGCTTTAACTGGTAATTGCGCGGTCATGCAATGTTGTACCCAAACAAAATTTGCGTCCTTTTCTTCCCACAAATAGAGCTTTCTTTTGATGGTATTTGATTGCCTCTGTGATTTTTATTTTTTGCGATATAAACGTAAAAAGACCGCAAATTTTGAAACAAAATGATATTTTCTACTTTTTGTTATTAGAAAAATCCAATAAACTAAATTTTAGTCATACATTTAGGCCAAAATGTATTCAGCCACATGTCTTTGGTAAAAAAAAAGTCAATAATTGTATATTTATTGGTTTGCGCAAAAGTTGTCACATCTACAAACTAAGGTACGTTTTCTGGAATTTACGCAGCTTTTAGTTTACGACTGCCTATCTCATTTCTTGAGGTGCTAAAATGGCAGGGCAGTACAAAACCCCCCCAAATGACCCCATTTTGGAAAGTAGACACCCTAAGGAAATTGATAAGTGGCATGTTGAGCCCATTGAATATTTTATTTTTTTGCCTCAAGCGATTGAATAATGACAAAAAATTTTTTTTTTTTTTTTTTTTTTTACACAAAGTTGTCACTAAATGATATATTGCTCACACATGCTATGGGCATATGTGAAATGACACCCCAAAATAAATTCTGCTGCTTCTCCTGAGTACGGGGATACCACATATGTGGGACTTTTTGGGAGCCTAGCCGCGTACGGGGCCCCGAAAACCAAGCACCGCCTTCAGGCTTTCTAAGGGCGTAAATTTTTGATTTCACTTCTCACTACCTATTACAGTTTTGAAGGCCATAAAATGCCAAGATGGCACAAAACCCCCACAAATGACCCCATTTTAGAAAGTAGACACCCCAAGCTATTTGCTGAGAGGCATGTTGAGTCCATGGAATATTTTATATTTTGCCACAAGTTGCGGGAAAATTACAAACTTTTTTTTTTTTTTTTTTTTCCCCACAAAGTTGTCACTAAATGATATATTGCTCACGCATGCCATGGGCATATGTGAAATGACACCCCAAAATAAATTCTGCTGCTTCTCCTGAGTACGGGGATACCACATATGTGGGACTTTTTGGGAGCCTAGCCGCCTACGGGGCCCCGAAAACCAAGCACCGCCTTCAGGCTTTCTAAGGGCGTTACAGTTTTGAAGGCCATAAAATGCCAAGATGGCACAAACTCCCCCCCCCCAAATGACCCCATTTTGGAAAGTAGACACCCCTAAATTTAGGGGTACACTAGTGAGACTAGGTAATAAATGGCGGGTGCCCTGAAACTATAAAAAAAATAACTAACCAACCAGCGTCACCTGTAACAGTTATATGGTGATCACTGGTGAAAGGGTTAACTAGGGGGCAATCAGGGGGCTTTATGCGGTAGTATATGGGGGTCCCTGGCGCTATAAAAAGCTGCAGCGAACCTAAATACCTACCTGCCTAACTAGCGTCACCTGTGACACTAATACAGTGATCAGAAAAACGATCGCTTATTAGGCTGGGTTCACACTGGAGCGATGTGGGAACGCCACGAATGCGCGGCGGGTTCCCGCATCACATGCCTCCCGGCGGCAGTTCACACTGCCCTATGCGAACTGCTGGGAGTGTCAGTGAAATGTTAATGACACCCCCAGATCAGTTCGCATATCGCAGTGCGATCTGCAAACTCGGATCGCATGGTGTGAACACCCATGCGATCCGATTCTGCTGCGGACCAAAAAAAGGGTCCCGTGCGAGTTTGCGGCGGGTGCGACACGAATTCAGCCATACTATCTGTATGGCTGAACTCGAATCGCACAGAGATCGGATGTGATTTGCACTGCAGTGCGGTACGAATCACATCCGTTCTCATAAACCGCTGCAATGTGAACCCAGCCTTAGTGACACTGGCGACGGGGGGTGATCACGGGGTTAAACCTTTATTGGGGGGTTAGGGGGGTACCTTAGAACTAAAGGGGGCTAACCCTAACTGCCCTAACAGTTATTACAGTCACAAATGACACCCGCCGGGTGATCAGGGGGTTAAACCTTTATTAGGTAATAAATGGCGGGTGCCCTGAAACTATAAAAAAATAACTAACCAACCAGCGTCACCTGTAACAGTTATATGGTGATCACTGGTGAAAGGGTTAACTAGGGGGAAATCAGGGGGCTTTATGCGGTAGTATATGGGGGTCCCTGGCGCTATAAAAAGCTGCGGCGAAACTAAATACCTACCTGCCTAACTAGCGTCACCTGTGACACTAATACAGCGATCAGAAAAATGATCGCTTATTAGGCTGGGTTCACACTGGAGCGATGCGGGAACGCCATGAATCCGCGGCGGGTTCCCGCATCGCATGCCTCCCGGCGGAAGTTCACACTGCCCTATGCGAACTGCTGGGAGTGTCAGTGAAATGTTAATGACACCCCCAGATCAGTTCGCATATCGCAGTGCGATCTGCAAACTCGGATCGCATGGTGTGAACACCCATGCGATCCGATTCTGCTGCGGGCCAAAAAAGGGTCCCGTGCGAATTTGCGGCGGGTGCGGCGGGTGCGACACGAATTCAGCCATACTATCTGTATGGCTGAACTCGAATCGCACAGAGATCGGATGTGATTTGCACTGCAGTGCGGTGCGAATCACATTCGTTCTCATAAACCGCTGCAATGTGAACCCAGCCTTAGTGACACTGGCGAGGGGGGGTGATCACGGGGTTAAACCTTTATTGGGGGGGTTAGGGGGGCACATTAGAACTAAAGGGGGCTAACCCTAACTGCCCTAACAGTTATTACAGTTACAAATGACACCAATGCAAAAAAAAAAAAAAAAAAAAAGCAATTGGTGTCACTGTGACTGGGGGGGCAGGGGTAATTGGGGGGTGATCGGGGGGTAAAGGGGGGGTGTGAGTGTGCCTGGCATGTTCTACTGTGTAGTGTAGTGCTTGTGCAACTCACCGATGCTCTCTCCTCGGTGCCGGAACGAAAAATACCGACACGGAGGAGAGATTACATCACTTCCTCTCCTGTGTTTACATTACATTACAGGAGAGGAAGTGATGTCACGGGACATTTTCATTCGTCGGGAGCGATTGCGAGGGGGTGGCCATGAATGAATGGCCGTCCCCTCGTCCGGTATCGCTCCCGAACGAATACCGACCGCCGCAGGCACCAGGCGGGGGCCCGGTCGGGCCCCCGACCCGCGGGCAGGCAAGGACGTACATGTAAGCCCTTATGCCTGCCCGTGCCATTCTGTCGACGTACATCGTCGTGCGGCGGTCGGCAAGTGGTTCAGTTACTGTTTAACCACTTAAGGACCGGAAGGTTTTACCCCCTTAATGACCAGGCCATTTTTCCGATACAGCATTGCGTTACTTTAACCGACAATTACGCAGGTGTGTGGTGCTGTACCCAAAAAAAATTGATGTATTTTTTTCCCCGACAAATAGAGCTTTCTTTTGGTGGTATTTGATCACCTCTGCAATTTTTGTGCTATAAACAAAGTAAAAAAACAAAAACAAAATAAAAATGGCAATTTTGAAAAAAACTACAGTATTTTTTTACTTTCTGCAATAATACATATGTCAGAACGGAGATCTGCTTTATTTACATTGGTAGATCCCCGTCCTGCCTCTCTAAGGAGCGATCGCAGGTGCACGGTGGACATCGCAGCCGCTGGATCCACACATTGGCTCCCCTGCTGTGCAGCAGGCGCGAGCAGGCCCACGGTATCTCATGCACAAAACAACGTAATAGGGCCGCCCTGCCACAATATATATGGGATGGGCGGTCTTTAAGTGGTTAAAGGAAATAGTTAATTTCTGCAGTACATGCACATTTTTTTCATGTTTTCCATGCAAGTACAGAAATATACGGTTGATGGCCTAGAAATCTAGTGAGCTCCCAACTTTATATTTTGGGCTGTGGGGATTTCAGCAAAGTATTTGCAACAAAGAAAGGTCAGAGTGGGGTCATTGTGTAGTAAAGAGCAGAGCATAGTTGCGTGTCTATTAGGGCTCATGCACACTGCATCTCAAAGAAGCTGCTCCTACAAGCTTTTAAGGTTTTTTGAGCTAATTTTTTTCTTTTTTTTTCAAGCAAAAAAGGTTCCCAAGTGGCCAAAAAATTTGCAAAAAATCTCAAACAGATTAAAAAAAAAAATTAGGAAAAATGAGCTGAGTGGAGAGTTTGTGAAAAAAATCCTTATGCGCAAAGAAGCTCACTAAAATATGCAAAAGAGCACAACAAAGCACACGCTTCTTCAAGCTAAAATAAAAAGCTCTTATGCCTGTTAAAGCGGCTTTTTTTATTTTTTCGCTGCAGTATGCATGAGCCCTAAATGCTTACATGTAGTGAGAAATATGAAAAAAAGGCATGTGATCTACAACCCTAATTCCAAACAAGTTGGGATGCTGTGTAAAAATCTACATAAAAACAATGCAATGATTTGCAAATTTCATGAACGCATTTTTTATAGACCATAAAAAACAGTAAACATATCAAATATTTAAACTGAGAAAATATAAAATTTTAAGGAAAAATTGGTAATTTGAAATTGGCAGTGACAAGTCTCAAAATAGTTGGGACAGGGCCATGTTTATCACGGTGTAGCATTCCCTCTTCCTTTAAACACTCTGTAAACATCTAGGAACTGAGGAGATAACTCTCCTCTTGGGTCTGGAGGATGTGACACCCATAATTGCTAAAAAGAATGTAAAATTTAGGTTTGCCTGACCACAGAACAGTTTTCCACTTTGCTGCAGACCATTTTAAGGCTGGGTTCACACCTATGCAGTTTTAGTGCTTTTTGCATTTAGAAAATTTGCACTACAGTCCATTTACCATGGTTTCCTATGGAACATGTTCTATAGAACAAATCTGCAAAAAGCACTAAAAATACATAGGTTTGAATGCAGCCTAAATGTGCTTTCGTCCAGAGAAAACAGCAATGTTTTGCTTCTTGCATGATAGAACTTTACCTTGTTTTGTAGGATGGTATGGAAATGATTTTTGGAAGCATTCCTGAGCCCATGCAGTGATGTCCATCACCCAACCATAGCTTAACTTTATGAAAGGGGAAGGGGGTGTATACCCTCGAAATGCGTGACATTTTTGTTGTATGGTTTTATGAATTATTGAGTTGCTACTTTGTTAGTACCCACCTTTTTTACTGGTTTTATTATTCAATAAATGTTTTGGGTAATGCACTTGGTGTGCGCACCTTCCATTTTGTTTTTATAGTGTCTATCAGATTACCCCATCTGAGGAGGACAGCATCCGCCTAGTCTTGGAATACTAATGTCCTTGTTGTTTTTTTACCTCAGACCTCTTAGCGCTGGAAGTGATTTATTTTTTCTTGTCTATCACAGAACCGTGGCTGTGTTGAATGCAGTGCCGTCTGAGGGCATGAAGCTTTCGGGCATCCAATATTGTGTTTCAGCCACAGTTTTCTTCCGATTCTCTGAATCTTTTATTATTATAACGTTCTGTATGTGATGATATATTCAAAGTCTTTGCACTTTTACCTTGAGGAGCATTATTCTAATTTTATTCTGTGCCTCCACACATTGAAAAAGATGGGAAACATTGTTTGGTTCTCTAACTTTGCTGTAGGTGCGATCATCAGCTTTTGTGATGGGAAAGAGATTGGATGCAGTTCTGCTGGGGGGGGGGGGCCTGTTTCCAGGAGGAAGAGGACTGTCATTGGCCACTGCTAAAGCCAATCACATTCCTGCTAACCCCGTCCACCATCTGGAGGAAGATGGCTCATTTGGTTGTCACTACCAATCTCAAAGAAGAGATTTCACTGTGATTGAGAAAACCACAATTGGGTGACAGTTTGTGGCATTTCTGTTGACTCATTTCTACTTCCTTTCACCACTCTGAATATCTTTCATATCAAAGATGAGAAGAGGGTACAGCGGTGGGGCAGATGTGAAAAGAGGTACAGTGGTGGAAGAGATGAGAAGGGGGTTCAGCAGTGGGTCAGAAGAGCAGGGGGCTACAGTGATGGACCAGATGAGAAGAGGGGTTTGGTGTTAGGATAGGCGAGATGATTCAGCAGTAAGACAAAAGAGCATAGGGAGGTACAGTGGTGGGGCAGATGAGCAGGGAGCTACAGAGGTGGAAGAGAGGAGTAGGGGTTTCAACAGTTGGACAGACGAGCAAGGGGGGAGGTTGAGTGGTGGGGCAGGAGAGCAAGGGGTTACACTGGTGGGGCAGGAGAGCAAGGGGTTACACTGGTGGGGCAGGAGAGCAGGGGGTTACACTGGTGGGGCAGCAGAGCAGGGGGTTACAGTGGTGGGGCAGGAGAGCAGGGGGTTACAGTGGTGGGGCAGGAGAGCAGGGGGTTACAGTGGTGGGGCAGGAGAGCAGGGGGTTACAGTGGTGGGGCAGGAGAGCAGGGGGTTACAGTGGTGGGGCAGGAGAGCAGGGGGTTACAGTGGTGGGGCAGGAGAGCAGGGGGTTACAGTGGTGGAGCAGGGGGTTACAGTGGTGGGGCAGATGAGAAAGCGGTTACAGGGGTGGGGCAGATGAGCAGATGGGTTCAGTGTTAAAATAGGTGAGAAGATGATTCAGTAGTGAGACAAAAGAGCATAGGGATACGGTGGTGGAGCAAATGTGCAGGGAGTTTTAGTAGTAGGGCAGATGAGCAGGGGGGTTACAGCGGTGGAACAGAAGAGCAAGGTGTACAGTGGTGGGGCAGATGTGAATGAGGTACAGTGCTGGGAGGGGTAAGAAGTGGGTTTAGTGGTGGGACAGAAAAACAGAGGGAGTAAATGATGGGGCAGATAAGCGGGGGGGTTACCGTAGTGGGACAGATGAGCCGGGGAGGGGTGGGGTTACTGTTGATCCAGATGAGAAGGGAGTTAAAGTGGTGGGAAAGATGAGCAGGGGGGTTTCATTGTTGGGGCAGAGGAGAAAGGAGGTACATTGGTGGGACAGGTGAGCAGGGGGCACAGAGGTGGGGCAGATGTGCAGAGGGGTGCTGAGGAGAAAGGAGGTACATCGGTGTAACACATGAGCAGGGGGAACAGAGGTGGGGCAGATATGCAGGAGGTTACACTGTTGGGGAAGATGTGCAGGAGGTTACACTGTTGGGGCAGATGTGCAGGGGGTTACACTGTTGGGGCAGATGTGCAGGGGGTTACACTGTTGGGGCAGATGTGCAGGGGGTTACACTGTTGGGGCAGATGTGCGGGGGGGTTACACTGTTGGGGCAGATGTGCGGGGGGGTTACACTGTTGGGGCAGATGTGCGGGGGGGTTACACTGTTGGGGCAGATGTGCGGGGGGGGTTACACTGTTGGGGCAGATGTGCGGGGGGGGGTTACACTGTTGGGGCAGATGTGTGGGGGGGGTTACACTGTTGGGGCAGATGTGCAGGGGGGGGGGTTACACTGTTGTGCTCAAAAGGTAGCCCCTGTGATACAGCAATAAATTATTCACTTATTGAGTGCATTTCCTAAACAAACTATGCAAATGTTACAAAAAAGAAATGTTTAAAGGTGCACTTAAAGTGATTGTAAACGATCACCTTGTAAAACAACCTATTCAATTTAAAGTTGTATAGATATAAAATAGACATTATAAATACCTTTCCCCCCCTTTTTTTTTTCTTTAGGGGTGGGGTGGGCTGGATGAGGCTGATCATTGGTGGAGAGTAGGCGCAGGAGGTCCATGTCACTGCCTACATCGGCGAGATTTACACGTCTCTGGCCCCGTCACCTTGTATGGACTTAAAGGGGAATCCCTACGCCAAAAAAAACAGCATGGCCCCCCCCCCCCCCCCCGCAAGTCTATATCAGACTCTTATCCGAGCACACAGGCCGGTCAGGAAAGGGGGTGGGGATGAGCGAGCGCCTCCTTCTGAGCCGTACCAGGCCGCGTGCCCTCAACAGGGTGGGTGAGTGCTTTGTGGAAGGGGGGCACTGCGGCCCCCACACCCCAAAGCACCTTGTCCCCATGTTGATGAGGACAAGGGCTTCTTCCTGACAACCCTGGCCGTTTAATAAGGGGCCCCCCAGATAACGGCCCCCCACCCTATGTGAATGAGTATCCCATTCACCTGGTGAAAAAAAGTGCAAAGAAAAAAACAGAACACATGTTTTTAAAATAATTTATTGCACAGCTCCGGTGGTCTTCCATCTTGGGGGTTCTTCTGATAGCTCTTTTACTAGCAGAGGAGCCCGGCTCTCTTCTTCGTTACCGCCGCTGTCCGGGGGTCTTCTTCCGACTTCGGGGTCTTGTCCCCCTCTTCGGGTCTTCTTGCCGGGCTTCCGCTTTCTTCCAGCTCTTTTACTAGCGGTGGCCCGGTCTTCTGTCGCTGCCTTCTCCTCTTCTCTTTTTTCTCTTCTTCCTTAAAGCGGGAGTCTGCCGGGACTCAGCCTTTTTTTTTTTTTTTTTTTTTTTTTTAAAAGCCAGCAGCTACAAATACTGCAGCTGCTGACTTTTAAAATAGTGACACTTACCTGTCCAGCGCACCCGCGATGTCGGCACCCGAAGCCGATCTGTAGATCGTCTCTCGGGTGCTGCCGCCGCCATCTTGGGTATGGGAATCAGGAAATGGAGCCTTTCGGCTTCATTTCTCGGTTCCCTACTGCGCATGCGTGAGTTGCGCTGCGCAATAAGGACGGTCCCCGCTGCCTCTGGGATCTGTGTGTTTCCCAGCAGGCAGCGGGGCACTTGCGGAAAGGGGCGGGCACTTGCGGAAAGGGGCGTAATCTACGCCCCTTTCCGCAGAGAGCTATCCCGGAAGTGGGTGCAGATACCTGTACTGTACAGGTATCTGCACCCCCCTCCTCCCTGAAAGGTGCCAATTGTGGCGCCGGAGGGGGGGAGGGTTCCGATGAGCGGAAGGTCCACTTTAGGGTGGACCTCCGCTTTAAGATGACTCAACGCTCTCTCTGATCGCAGTGACAGGGACGCATTGTGCGTAGACTTATATAGGGACAATGTCCCGGAGGATGCTGGGGCTGCGCCATCATAAGGGGGCGGGGTCACTATGTGAAATCACCCGGTGACACCGCTCATTGTCCCCATATAAGTCGCCCCACAACGTGTCCCCTCCATTTTGGCCAGAGAGAGCGTTGATTCAAAATCTCAAGGAAGAAGAGGAGACAGCGGTGACAGAAGATCGGGCCAAGGCTAGTAAAAGAGCTGGAAGAAGAAACGGCAAGAAGTGAAGAGGGGGACAAGACCGCTGAAGTCGGAAGAAGACCCCTGGACGGCGGCGACGACTAAGAAGAAAGCCGGGCTTCTCTGCTAGTAAAAGAGCTAGCAGAAGATAGCGGAGGAGTCCGGCGAGAAGACCCTTCCAAGAAGGAAGACCAACGGAGCTGTGCAATAAATTATTATAAAAACGTGTTTTGTTTTTTTTCTTTACACTTTTTTTTCACCAGGTGAATGGGTAGGGGTACATGGTACCCCAATACTTATTCACATAGGGTGGGGGGCCGGTATCTCGGTGGCCCCCTTATTAAAGTGGACTCCCGGATTCCGATAAGCCCACAGACCCAGACAACCAACAGCCAGGGTTGTCGGGAAGAGGCCCTTGTCCTCATCAACGTGGGGACAAGGTGCTTTGGGGTGGGGGGACCTCCGCTGCAAAGTCCGGCGGTTTGTCTGCCGGATAGTCCGATAGTGTGTATGCGGCATAAGTGTTAATCCCAACGTGCTTTATCAAACAAACCAGTAATCACTGGTTTAGCTATACCCTCACATTTAACTAGATCTATTATACCCGATAAAAGATGTGTCAAAAAAATATATATATACTTTTGTGTGAACCAAATGCTAGCAATAATGCTTATATGTATATTGGTGAATCTGAAATGCAAACCCCCTTAGGATGCTAAAAACAAAAACTAATAAAACGGAAGGCAAAACAAATATGGGTGCATAAACAGTGATGTTAATCCAGCAATAAAATATACTACTAAGCCGCGCTTAACTTATGCAGACAACTGATTGTGCGCAAAAATAAAAATTGAAAACATAATATAATAACCATATATAAATTAGTGAACATGTGTGCATAGTGTAAAGCACATATAGAAAACTTGAAACATAAAAATTTACCCTTACAATATAAATTTCCGTTATGTGGGCCTCTATCGGCATAAAAGAAAATAAGACAAAAACACCCAGTATTTAAAAAGCGAGTCCGTATGCATGAACCACAAAAACAATTGTTATAAAGTGTGAAGATGGAGTCCTTCCACAACTAAACCACAATATTCATGGAAAAACAGCCACTTAGTCCAATGAAAAGGTAAGTGTTCAATCCGCCACCAACATGTGATAAAAATTTGCCGCTTACCAGAAAAACATGACCCCCCACTACAGAGGGTCACCCTGGATTAAGCATTTTTTTCGAAACGCGTAGGGCTGAGTGGTACGCTATACATCACCTCGTGTTTGTGACGGTTTCCAGGAGAACGGGTCTGTCTGTGTGCGTCCGGCCGGCGCAACGGACTTAAGGCTTATTTTCTTATATACATTTGTAAGTTTCATAGTTTGTTAGGTTGAATAAAGACACCAGTCCATCCAGTTCAACCTGAGTGAGTGTCTACAATTGTCCCCATCCCTGTACATTGCACACTCATGTTGGTCCCTACCCTCAAGGAGCCCACAATCCAAGGTCCCCATTCATATCCTAGGGCCAATTTTGAAGAGAAGTCAATTTACCTACCTGCATGTCTTTGGATTGTGGGAGGAAACCGGAGTACCCGGAGGAAACCCACGCAGGCACAGGGAGAACATGCAAACTCCGGGCAGGTAGTGTCATGGTTGGGATACGAACCAGCGACCCTTCTTACTGCTAGGTGAGAGTGCTAACCACTACACCACTGTGCCGCCTTGAAGTGCATTTTAACTTTTTTTATTTTGAGAAATAAAGGGTTTTACACTATTTGGAGCTTTATCTTCCCTTATATGGTTCCGATGTCCCTTCTTTTGAGTCCTTCTTTGGGCCTTTGAGGAATACGCTTGGGAACAGGCCTTCTTCCCAGTCCCCACTGGAGTAGTGGAACTAGGAGGAAAATGAGGATCCCCCTTTGGCCGGAAGTCATTCTTACAAGTCTCGTGTGACCCTCTGTAGTGGGGGGTTATGTTTTTCTGGTAAGCGGCAAATTTTTATCACATGTTGGTGGCGGATTGAACACTTACGTTTTCATTGGACTAAGTGGCTGTTTTTCCATGAATATTGTGGTTTAGTTGTGGAAGGACTCCATCTTCACACTTTATAACAATTGTTTTTGTGGTTCATGCATACGGACTCACTTTTTAAATACTGGGTGTTTTTGTCTTATTTTCTTTTATGCCGATGGAGGCCCACATAACGGAAATTTATATTGTAAGGGTCAATTTTTATGTTTCAAGTTTTCTATATGTGCTTTACACTATGCACACATGTTCACTAATTTATATATGGTTATTATATTGTGTTTTCAATTTTTATTTTTGTGCACAATCAGTTGTCTGCATAAGTTGAGCGCTGCTTAGTAGTATATTTTTTTCATTTTTTCTGTATTTATGTGACACAGTAAAGCCGCAGCTAAACGTTCATTCCCACAGGTATCACCTTAGAGTACATATAATTTACACTTTTTTCTTTTACCTTAGCGCAGTTTTTCACATTTCTAATCCAGCAATAAGTCCTATAGTTGAGTGATCTCCATAAAAATTAGGTCCCAAGTGAATAGCCTCAGTAAGTGATCACCAACTCCTATTACTTCGTATAGTAATCGTGCAGTTAAACTTCACCTTTGTGTGATTCCACCACCACCTTATGAATTGGCCACTTACCAGATACAGGTGAATGATCACCATTGGTTCATTGATTGGATAACCACTCCATACAATGGGTCAGTCTGCACACTCTTCAGGCAATATGCTATTGGATTGATGCTTAGCTAATCCTCATGGAAAATAAATGGCCATCATAGTGTAGTATTTCTAAAATAATTTATTTATAAAACAACTTAAACTATTGCACTCACATGTTCAAATGCAAATAAGCCAGGAACCAAGCTGTTGTGTATGTGGGGTCCATCTATCAGCGCGCATTCCCCTATGTATTTCCTATACCATCTGCGTTCCAAGCCTCGCTCTCGTATGGAAGGCGTTGGCGTCACAAAGTCCCAGCAGCCTCTATACGTTTAGCAAACTTTGATTGCGTCATCAGGAAGTTAATATTTTTTTTTTATTATTAAACTTTAAGAAAAACGTAGAAAGTTAGTTTAATTATAAACTTATCTAGTATATTGACTGTCAGTAACTTTATTGTAGGCATCACTCTACAGTCTATTTAAATAGCAGTGGTGTTATGGCAATGGCTGAAGCTGGACATAGCGGGGGGTGGCTAGGACATCAATCAAAAGCAAGCGCCGCCGCCATGGCAACAGCAGAAGCCGACCCACATGGCAAAAATATCACAGCTTATCAGCCTCTAAGGACAACAATGTTAAAAACAGAGGTTATCAAAAAATTTTCCTTACACTTAGCTCACTGAATTATCCCAGTTAACCACATCCATATTTACCATCACTGTCCAGGCTGTCCGGTGACGTCAACGGACTTCGTCCCCCTTCCCTTCGTTGGCAGATGGAGGCACTTGGGGAAGGGGGGACGAGTCCGGTGACATCACCGGATCTCTGATGAAACTCCCTGAAGGCCCGGAAGCTGCTGGAGAGGTGAGTACTGATCAAAAGAATTTTGATTGATCAAAAAAATTAACGATTAATCAAGGAATTAATCGTTACTTTCCGCAACCCTAATACTGAACATTGCTTTCTGTAACTGATAGCATTTGTACTTGTTGCAGTGCACTTTTGATATAATATTCCCCCCTCCCGCCCGGCCCAACACAGACCCCAAATGGTGTAGGCATTTATCTATAACAAAACATGAACTTGTGTGTGTGGAGTGGGTCAAACACTTTGCTCAAGTAAAACCGTAACATAGACAAAACCTGGATCAGGGACCTGAGTGATTAAGGCTGGTATGGTAATACATCCCTGGAATCAAACTTGGGCAACAGGGCATATTGTGGCAGGGCTTGTACAGTATAATGGGGTAGATTCCAGGTTGAATCTATACCCACAATCCAGGTCATTCTGGTAATGCAAAGGGGGCAAAACTTCACTGAATAAGTCTTGCATATTGTAAAACTTTTCTGTCTCCGATTTAGTAAAGGGGAATGTTTATACTGTATGCGGCTTTGGCCTGAACAGTTTGTGTATCTCGGCCATAACATTCAAAATGGTTTTGATTGTCTTTGATGTTAGGCGGGCTGCTCGCCGTATGGTTTTATTGTTGCAGGTGGTGTATATATAAGAGAACCTCTTCATTGCACCAGAGGTGGGGGGAAAAAAGGAGGAGAGTACAGCAAACAGGAGACATTGAAAGGCCCAATGGGGAGTTTACAGTACCTGAGATAAGTGGGACAATTTCCCTCATGTTGTGGGAGCGGGGGGGCGGGGGCGGGGGGGGGGCTTGTGGTCCCTTGTTGTAGTATACAGCCATGTGCTATATATTGTAGGTTAATCGTTCGCTTTCCTGTTGGTGTCTCGGTGCTCTAGCCAGGCGATGGGGTCAGAGGTTTCAAAGAAAATGGTGCGTCGTCATCTTCCACGTGCTGGAAACAACATTGAATAATTAAGATTTTTGATACTTGGGTGTCTTTTGGCTTCTGTAAAGCTTTGTCTGTGCTTCTGTACTAATGTAGAAAAATCAGGAAAGATGGCTACCTTGATGTTGCCAATGGGTATATTGCCTTTTACCCCTGCCATGAGTAGTACTGCTTCTCGGTCTTTGTAATTCAGTAGTTTAGCAATAAATATGCATGGAGGTGTTGGTGGCTTAGCGGGCATGCGGTGCGTTCTTTCAGCTGCAAACGTGGCCGAAAAGTCAGCCTTGCCATACATCTTGATAAGTAATTATTCCAGGAACATAGTTGGGTCTTTCCCCTTTCTCCCCTCTGGCAGACCAATAAAGCGAAGGTTGCACCTACTGAGTCAGTTCTCTGTGTCGTCCTGTTTTGCCAGGAGATGGTTGATCTGGTAGTGCACATGTTCGGAGGTATTCTGTAATGGCGTGATCACGTCCTCCATCTCTCCCAATTTGGTCTCTGAGGTCTTAACCCGCTCCTTGAGCTTGGAGATCCTGTAGGACTAGGAAGATATTCACTTTCATCTCCTCAATTTTAGTCATGAGGGTGGCCTGTAGTGCAGAGCGCTTCCAGTTCCTTATCTGTGTCTGCTCCCATCTCCCTCCCCTCCAACGAGGTGCCGCCATCATCCTCCAGGCTGTCTTGGTCATGTCAGCAGTATTTATCCAACTCGGTGGCCGTATCCGACTTGGGTTTTGATGGGGCCATGACTGTTATGAAGAGGCGGTAGTTGTAACAGGCTGAGTGGTATTGGTGTTAATACGATGGATGAGTTGGGCACCTGGGGAGCATGAAGGCCGGGACCATGTGTAGATGCTGGGGAAGGGTGTAGCAAGATGGCGCCGCACATGTCACCAGGAATAAGGCCGCGACTGACACCCGCCCTTGATGGAGTAGGATACCCTCTACAAACTTAGGGGGGAATAGTGTTCTGACAGGCCAGAGTGCTGCGGGTCGAGCAGGGGAGATGTGGGGAGGCCGAGGGTGTCTGTTGGGGTCTAGCAAGATGGCCGCTACTCACGTGGGGGCTACAGGAATCGCCCTCAGGCTGGTGAGCGGTCATGTCGGTGATGGCTGTGGGCAGCGATGGGCAAGCTGGTAGACTTTCAGCACTGTGTAAGGAGGGAGCCAGGAGTCAGAGAGGTCCGCATGTAGTGCTGGCAGAGAGTCTGGGAGGAGCAAGATGGCCACCTGTCCCCGAGATTAGTATGAAGCCGAAGTCCCCTAGGTGGCTGCCGTGCAGAGGACGCTACTCCGTTCAGAACCCCTTCCGGTCGGAAGCCTGTGGAGAAAGGTTTGTGCATGTGGAGGATCCTTAGGGGGATCTTCCAGGGTGCTGCAGGAGATTGTCAGAGTGTAGCATCACTTAAAGACAGGAGTAATGGGGACACACATCCTACTCCATGCTGTGCCAGGCCACACACCCCTAGTGTGGTTAGTTTCTAATAGGAAATCAGAGGGACTGGCAGAAACACAAGAGATTTCACAGAAAGGAAGCAATACAAAGAGAACAGTTTTCATACAAGTACGTGGTACGGCCGGCGGATATCAGGAATATGAAATGCTGGGGTAACAAACACTTTTACTTCCTGCCCACCCACCGTCATATGATGGCAGAGCAGTGCCAGCTCTCGTTCTAGGATGACCGCCCCCCAGAACAGTTGCTCTTGCATGGCAATCGTGGCCACACCGTGTTTCTAGGACACAGCACACCCCTGATCTTGGTAAAGAGCCGATGACACGACTCTTTACCCATGTGATCAGCTGTGTCCAATCAGTCGGTCACATGTAAATGCGGAAGTGATGTTTATCTGCTCTCCTCACCTCACACTGACAGTGTGTAGCGAGGAGAGTTGATCAGCAGCAGAAGTACAAGTAATCGGGGCACTGATCATAGTAAGTAAAGCCCCAACAGTGCCCATTAGTAATGCCAGTCAGTACTGCCTTTCAGTGCCTGCTCATCTGTTCTGCCCATCAATGCGGCATATTAGTGCCACCTATCTGTGCTGCCTCGGCAGCGCACGTCAGTGAGGGAGAAGAATTACTCTTTTACAAAATTTTCTGACAAACTAAAACTTTTAATTCAAATTTTTTTTATTTTTTTGCAAAAAAATTAAAACCCAGCAGTGATTAAATACCACCAAAGAGAGCTCTATTTGTGTGAGAAAAAAGAAAAATTTAATTTGGGTACAGTTAGTGTTGCATGACTGCACAATTTTCATTCAAAGTATGAGACCGCTGAAAGCTGAAAATTGGCCTGGGCAAGGAAGGCAGTGAAAGATCCCAGTAGGCAAGTGGTTAAGCATGCCATATTACTCCAACACATGTGTGATTTTCTATCCATAAATATGGACTAAACTTGATCTATATTGTTTGAGTATTGAATAGCATATAGTTAGGTGGTGAGAACAAAAGTTTGAGTTTTTTAATAATTTTTTTTCATCCCTGTGGTTCACCTGAGGCTGTTTGCTTCACTGGATATATGGGAGGGTTTACATCCACTTTAAGCTTTGATGAAAATCGGACTGGCTTCAGAATAAGAAAATGCGCCCTTTGGAGTGGGCTAGTCAGAACCCCGACCTTAATCTTGATGCTAGAGATGTTGTGGAATGGTCTCAAGAGCCATCATTCACACCAGACATCCTACACGTGTCTGAGATGTAGTTTTGTAAAGAGGAATGATCAAATATTCCTCCTGAATGTTTTGCTCATCTGATGCAGAGCTACTATAAGCACTTGGTTGAAATCATTGCTGCCAAAGGAGATTTGACCAGCTATGAATTCCAAAGGTTCACTTCATTTTTTCTCCAGCACTGTTGATCTATATTCACAGAAGTGATTAAGGCTGGTGCAAATTGTAGCGGCAGAAATCATATATTTAAATCTGCAAATGAGTGGCTAGGTGCAGCCATCCGCCCCTGTTCACTTTAATGACAAGTTGGTGGTGGCCACAGCTCTTCGCGGCTCTCTGCGCAGCCAATGATTACTTGCTGTGATCACTGCTGGATGCACAATGTGAGTGTTCAACAGTGATCACCGCACCTAGCCACTCTCATTCACAGCTATAAATAAGATTTCTGCTGCTACAATTTGCATCAGTGTAAATGTAGCCTTAATGTTTAGTGAATGTGTTCAAGAAAGACATGAGAAATTAGAATTGTTTGTTATCGGCTTAAGCATATTGTTTTTGACTATTTTGACTTTGCCGAAAACCAGTTGATTCCAAGTAGTTCATATACTTTCTTGCCACTGTACATTATAAATATAAAAATTGTGTCCTTTTTAGAAGACGGGACCTGTCCTTTTGAACCAGGTAGTACAATGTAATTAATGCGTCTTAACCACTTAAGGACCGCCGTATTGCCATTGTACGTCATCACAATGGCACAGGCAGGCACAAGCACGTAGATGTACGTGCCTGCCTTCCAGCGGGTGGGGGGTCCGATCGGACCCCCTCCCGCTGGATACGGCGGTCCGTTTCCCTCCAGGAGCGATCCGTGATGAGGGGATGGCCGTTGGTTTCTGGCCACCCCCTCTGGATCGCTCCTGACCAATGACGTACTTCCTCCCACTGTGTATTGTTTACACAGGAAGGAGGAAGTGATGTCATTCTCCTCGGGGCGGTCTTTTTGACCGGACTACGAGGAGAAGACACACAAAGTAAGTGCACCAAAACACTACACTGACACATAGGTACACAAACCCCCCCCCCCGATCGCCCCCCCTCCCCCCCAGTCACAGTGTCACTGATTGCATTGATCATTTCTTTACTGATCAATGCATTCAGTGTCAGTTGTAAAAGTAAAAACTGTCAGGGCAGTTAGTGTTAGGTCCAGGGTAGCCCCCTATCACCCCCCAATAAAGATTTAACCCCCTGATTGCCCCTAGAGTTAACCCTTTCACCCCCTTTTGCCAGTGTCACTAAGCGATCATTTTTCTGATCGCTGCATCAGTGTCGCTAGGTAGCTAGTTATTTTTTTTAAGTTCACCGCCAGGTTTTTATATCGCTAGGTACCCCGATATACTACCCAATAATGGTTTTAACCCCCTGATTGCCCCTAGTTAACCCTTTCACCCCCTTTTGCCAGTGTCACTAAGCGATCATTTTTCTGATCGCTGCATCAGTGTCGCTACTGTCGCTAGGTAGCTAGTTATTTTTTTAGGTTCACCGCCAGGTATTTATAGCGCTAGGTACCCCGATATACTACCCAATAATGGTTTTAACCCCCTGATTGCCCCTAGTTAACCCTTTCACCCACTTTTGCCACTGTCACTAAGCGATCGTTTTTTCTGATCGCTGCATTAGTGTCACTAGTGTCGTTAGGTAGCTTGATATTTTTTTAGGTTCACCGCCAGGTTTTTATAGCGTTAGGTACCCCCATATACTACCCAATAATGGTTTTAACCCCCTGATTGCCCCTAGTTAACCCTTTCACCAGCGATCACAGTATAAGTGTCACTGGTGACGCTGGTTAGCCAGTTATTTAGGTTCCCCGTCAGGTTTTTATATAGTGCCAGGGACCCCCATATACTACCTAATAAAAATTTGAACCCCCTGATTGCCCCTAGTTAACCCTTTCACCACTGATCACCGTATAAGTGTTACGGGGGTGACTCTGGTTAGTTTGCCTTTTATAGCATCGGGGCACCCACCATTTATTACCCAATAAAGGTTTAACCCCCTGATCACCCGGCGGGTGATATCAATTAGGTTTTAGGGTCAGGGTCTGCGTTGCCCCAGGCAGCGCTAGGTTAGTGCCAGTACCGCTAACACCCACACGCAAAGCATAAACCTCCTGTAGTGGTATAGAATCTGAACAGATCAATATCTGATCTGATCAGATCTATACTAGCGTCCCCAGCAGTTCAGGGTTCCAAAAAAACGCATTGTTAGCGGGATCAGCCCAGATACCTGCTGGCACCTGCGTTTTGCCCCTCCGCCCAGCCCACCCAAGTGCAGTATCGATCGATCACCGTCACTTACAAAACACTAAACACATAACTGCAGCGATCGCAGAGTCAGGCCTGATCCCTGCGATCGCTAACAGTTTTTTTGGTAGCATTTTATATTTAAATCCGGAAGGCAGTGCTTGGTTTTTGGGGTCCCGTACGTGGCTAGGCTCCCAAAAAGTCCCCCACATGTGGTATCCCCGTACTCAGGAGAAGCAGCAGAATTTATTTTGGGGTGTAATTTGACTTATGCCCATAGCATGTGTGAGCAATACATCATTTAGTGACAACTTTATGCAAAAAAAAAAGTTTGTAATATTCCCGCAACTTGTGGCAAAATATAAAATATTCCATGGACTCAACATGCCTCTCAGTAAATAGCTTGGGGTGTCTACTTTCCAAAATGGGGTCATTTGGGGGGGTTTGTGCCATCTTGGCATTTTATGGCCTTCAAAACTGTGATAGGTAGTGATAGGTAGTGAGGAGTAAAATAAAAAATGTATGCCCTTAGAAATCCTGAAGGCGGTGCTTGGATTTCGGGGTCCCATACGCGGCTAGGCTCCCAAAAAGTCCCACACATGTGCTATCTCTGTACTCGGGAGAAGCAGCAGAATGTATTTTGGGGTGTCATTTCACATATGCCCATAGCATGTGTGAGCAATATATCATTTAGTGACAACTTTGTGCAAAAAAAAAAAAGTTTGTAATATTCCCGCAACTTGTGGCAAAATATAAAATATTCCATGGACTCAACATGCCTCTCAGTAAATAGCTTGGGGTGTCTACTTTCCAAAATGTGGTCATTTTGGGGGGTTTTGTGCTATTTTAGCATTTTATAGCCTTCGAAACTGTGATAGGTAGTGAGGAGTCAAATCAAAAATTTGCACCCTTAGAAATCCTGAAGGTGGTGATTGGTTTTCGGGGTGCCGTGCGCGACTACACTCCCAAAAAGTCCCACACATGTGGTATCCCCATACTCGGGAGAAGTAGCGGAATATATTTTGGGGTGCAATTCCACATATAACCATGGCATGTGTGAGCAATATATCATTTAGTGACAACTTTTTTTAAAAATTTTTATTTTTTTTTGTCATTATTCAATACCTTAGGACAAAAAAAAAAAATATTCAATGGGCTCAACATACCCATCAGCAATTTCCTTGGGGTGTCTACTTTCCAAAATGGGGTCATTTGGGGGGGGGGGGGGTTGTACTGCCCTGCCATTTTAGCACCTCAAGAAATGAGATAGGCAGTCATAAATTAAAAGCTGTGTAAATTCCAGAAAATGTACTCTAGTTTGTAGACGCTATAACTTTTGCGCAAACCAAAAAATATACGCTTATTGACATTTTTTTTTACTAAAGACATGTGGCTGAATAAATTTTGCCCTCAATGTATGACTAAAATTTAGTTTATTCGATTTTTCTTATAACACAAAGAAGAAAATATCTTTTTTTTTTTCAAAATTTTCGCTCTTTTTCCATTTATATCGCAAAAAATAAAAATCGCAGAGGCAATCAAATACCATCAAAAGAAAGCTCTATTTGTGGGAAGAAAAGGATGCAAATTTCGTTTGGGTGCAATATTGCATGACCGCGCAATTACCAGTTAAAGCAGCGCAGTGCGAAATTGGAAAAAGACCTCTGGTCCTTAAGGTGTTTATTGGTCTGGGGCTGAAGTGGTTAATGTGCTAATTGTTTTAATTTCTGCAAACTTTGCCTGGCAAAAATAAAGGATGACTCTTATCAGTAATTAGGCTTTTTACATTAACGGACAAAGGATTACATTTTAGAAAGGTTGAGCAATTAGGAGGCACACTCAACATTAAAAGCTGTTGTCTGCTTGCAATTATCTTCTAATGAAGTTGCTGGAGATATTTATAAACCCAGTGTGTGGAGTGTTTGAGATGGTAAGAGATTTGCAGTAGGTGTTAGTAAGTGCTACAATGTAGGCTCTAACAGAAGGAAAAGTGGCAAAAACTGAATCCTTTCCTTTAGCACCTTTCAGGATTGAAACCCCTAATAAACATATTGTAAAACTACATTATAGAAACTTTAATTTTGTGTAGTAGAACATTTTTGATTGAAAAGTGAAAGTGTGTGTGTGTGAGACAAAATTAGCTTTTTACAGAGCCTTTATGAATTGGAAGCAGTCTGGCTGGCAAAGGAAAAACAATTATCACAGGCTGATCCAAATAAAACATCTATCCATATTTGATTACTTTGTATGGGTAATTTCCTGGATGTAGAATACATTCATTGAGATGTGCACATTTCTGGTTTGAATAATGCAATGTAAGGTGAAAAAAAAAAAACACCTGCATACCAGGAACATGCAGTCAGGGGAGACAGGTGAGGCCTACACGTCTCGCGTATCTGTAAGAAAATCATCATTTTTTTTTATAGAAAATTACTCAGAACCCCCAAACGTGTGTGTGTGTGTGTGTGTGTATGTATGTATGTATGTATATATATATATATATATATACACACACACACACACACACACACACACACACACACACACACACTTTGGTCTCTGTGACTATGATCTTCACTGGCTGTCATCCTACCTATCCCACCGCACCTGCAGTATCACTTACAATTGTACTTCCTCCTATCCTTTTCCTTTCTCCGTTGGGAGTCCCCCAAGGTTCTGTTCTTGGACCACTCCTATTTTCAACATACACCACCTCCCTGCGTCAGCTAATGGCCTCCCATGGTTTCCAATATAATTTCTACACTGATGACAGCGAAATCTATCTCTACACCCCTCAGCTGACTTCATCAGTCTCCTCACGCATCACTAACTTTCTAAAAGACGTATCTGTTTGGATGTCACGCCATGTCCTCAAACTCAACTTGTCCAAAACTAAGCTCATAATATTTACTCCCCCATGTGTCTCTTCCCTGGACTTATCTTTCCAGAGCAATGACACAACCATCTACCCATCCCCACATGCCAGGGTGCTAGGTGTTGTCTCAAAATACCAACTTAATCATCCTCTTCCTCTCAAGACCTTCTGCTCTCTAGCTCCCTTTATCACCTTCTCCCATACGCTCCTCCAAGACTTCTCCTGAGCCTCTCCCATCCTCTGGAATTCCCTACCCCAATCTGTCAGACTACATCCAAATCTATCCACTATTAGGCAATCCCTAAAAACTTTTCTCTTCAGAGAAGCCTATTCTGCCTCCACCTAACAACTGTACTTTCATTTTTTTTTAAATCGGCTCATCCCCCATTTTATCCTTTATCACTTGACCTTCCCTCTTGATTGTAAGCTCTAATGAGCAGGGCCCTCTGATTCCACCTGTATTTAATTGTTTTGTAATTGTACTGTCTCCTCTAACATTGTAAGGCACTGCGCCTTATAAATCTTGTATAATAATCTGAACATGATCCATAAATGCTGTCATCTTCTCTGGGCCAAAGCTCATTCAAAATGGTCTGTTAACTGGACAGCTGTTCTGCGGTCAGACAAAATTTGACATTCTTTTTGACAACCATGGATGCCTCATCCTCTGAACTAAAGAGGGACTTTCTAGTTTTTTATCGGTGCTCAGTTCAAAAGCCTGCATCTCCGATTAGTATGGAAGCACATTAGTGTGTATGGAATGGGCAACTTGAATATCTGGTAAGGCACCATTAATGCTGAAAGATATATCCAAGTTTTATAGCAGCGTATACCCCCATCCAGGTGACATCTTTTTCAGAGAAGGTCTTGCATATTTCAGTAGGAAAATGCTAAACCGCATGCTGCATCTATGACTACAGCATGGCTTTGTAGTAGAAGTCCGGGTGCTTAACTGGCCTGCCTGCAATCCATACCTTTCACCAACTGAACATATTTGGCACATGTTAAAATTAAACGTACAGGAAAGACGACCCAGGACTGTTGGGCAGTTAGAATGCTGTATCAGGTAAGAATGAGGCAACATTCCTCTCCCAAAACTCCAGCAACTGGTCTCAGTTCCCAGAAGTTTACAGTGTTGTAAACGGTAAAGCGGCTGTTCAAGTGGAGCTTGCCATGATCGTTGAGCTGTGCAGGTAGATGAATCATCTGCTTTATTGTTGCAATGACAACTTCAGGGATAAAAGCAAGACACTTTGTGGGTTGAAGTTCTGTGAATTTCATGCCATCTCAGCATTTATTCAAGTAAGTTCTGAGATGGTTTGGAATGGTTTGACTTCTCCTTCAACCCACAAAGTGTCTTGCATTTTCCACTGAAGATGTAATTACAACAATAAATCGGATGATTTTCTTTTCCTGAGTGCAGCCATTCAAGTCTCCTGCATTTGTTTACAGAGTGTTGTTAAATGAAACGGGATGCTACATTGTTTTAAATAAAGGGATACACAGTGGCACAGGTGAGCATATAAAAAGCTGGGGCTATAGATAATTATTTTTATTTTCTTACATATCTTTTATTTAATCGAAGGGAGAGGTCCATGGACCCTTGACAAGAATCAGTACAAGGAAATAGGTGACAAGACAGTGATTTGTCCAGCTCCAACATGAGCTACATCGTTCAGTACGGTAATCCCATGTGACCCTCCCCTCTTATTTTAACTTAATAACAATAAACAGTTGCAACTGTGGAATCACAGAGCACGAAAGAAAAAAACAGAAAAAAGAAACTAGGAGAGCAGGAAATAGAGTAGATAGAAGGAAAGGCGGCATTTGGGGGGAAGGGTGGAAGGGGAGACAAAAAATATAACTGTGGGGAAGGGGGTACAGATCTCCAGAGCCTTAGTGTCGTACTACTGCTATTTTATTCTGAGATTGAGCTTCCAAATTGCGACCTTCCTCAGGATAGACCAACGTTCCAAAGTGACCACGTCTTTGAATATTGTTCTTGTTGGTGCCGTGCTGTTAGGTTTAGGTCTTCAAATTTATTTACTTGTTCTACTTTCCCGAGCCACATCCCAATAGTCAGATATTGTGGGGTTTTCCACTTTAGTGGAATGCATGATTTGGCCACGCCAAGGAGGTGACGAATAATAGATTTTTTTTGTAGGATCTCGCCAGGACAGCCGAGACGAGGAGTAAGAAGGCAGAGGAAGACCTCTGACCAAAATTGTGCTATGATAGGGCATGTCCAAAAGACGTGTAGTAGTGTACCCTGTTCCTCCTTGCACCCCCAGCATCTATCCGAAGTTGCGGGGAAAATTTTGTTTAATCTCGCTGATGTTCTATACCACCTGGCTAAAATTTTAAAATTGATTTCCTGCGTTTTCGTGCAGATTGACGATTCATATGTGAAATGGAGGATGCGTTGTTTCTGTTGTGGACTAAATGTATAGTTCAAGTCACATTTCCAGTCAGCAAAGCAACTTAGTGAGTGGGAGTCTGGGGGAGTGATCAGAAGATTGTACATGCTCGAGAGCATGTGTGGTAATGCCCTTCAATTGAACGTATTTCCTTGTTGGAGGTTGTTCGTAATTGCTTGGGGGGGAGCCTTAAGGAAATGGGAGAGTTGGAAAGCATTCCAAAACTTCAGGTGAAATTACCCTAATGGATCCATGAGGTCTTGCAACGAGGGCCATCTTCCCTGTTAGTGCGATGTATGCGTATAACCTGAAGATATTAAGTGTTTAAAGGTTTCATCCTGATAGCTCGACGAAAAATATAGATTCCCCAAAATTGGGAAGATTGGCGAAGTCTCGGATGAGAGAGACCCTTTTTTGAATAGAAGGGAGCACACCTTTGCAGTCTGGCCCATTAGCGGGTGTGGCTTTACCTTGTTGGGTAGTAAGCTCTATTCAAAGGGATATGGCTCTGATCTTGTTCAAGCTGAATCCACAGCTTTAGGGACCTATGCCTGCACCAATCGACCAGTCTACTGAGGTGAACCGCCTGGTAGTACTTGTGTGTTTGTGGGCCCATATAAATTCAAAGAATACCTTTCGTATCTGTTGGAAATAATTAGATCGGATGTGGACGGGTTAAAGCCTGTAGGAGGAAGTATACTTATTTTAAGAATATTGCAGCGACCAAACCACGAGTATAAACCATGATTCCATTTGAGAAGCGTCTGGACCTTTGTAAGTAACGGGGGGAATTTAGTTCAAATACCTTTTTGATATGTGTACTGGAATAATTGTGCCCAAGTATGTCAATGTCGTGTCGCTCCATTTCAACCTTAAATGACTGTGAGAGATTAATGCCCATCGCTTCTGATTTTATGAAATGTATTCTAAGACTGGAGAGGGCACCGTATTTATCAAATTCTCTAGATTTTGAGATGGATATCACGGGGTTCATAAGGGAGAACATGTCATGGGCATATGACGATACTGACAAAGACGAGGGGCAAAAGTGGGCACCCTTGTCACAACCCATTGGAGATTTGTAAGAAATTCAATAAGACTCCATTAGCTTGTACGCGAGCTGTGGGTCTTGAGTATATTGATGAGATTCACCGGGACATATTGGGGCTGAATCTGACACATTGAAGGACTGCGTGCATGAAGGACCAGTTCACCCTGTCAAAGGTCTTTTCTGCATCTGTGCCCAGGAACACGCATAGGGTGAGGGATTTGTTCGCTGTATTAGGTTTAGTACCTTGATGGTGTTCTCTTGCTTCTCTCTTGGGTACAAACCCTAGTTAATCAAAGTGAATTAGATGAGGTAGATGTTGTTCAATTCTATTGACAAGTATCTTGGTGAACAGCTTAATGTCGGTATTAAGCAGGGATATCGGCCTGTAGTTTCCACAGGAGATTGGGTCTTTACCTTCCTTTGGTATAACCACAACATGAGCCTGTAATGATTCTATTGCAAAAGGTGATTCAGGGCCTACTTCATTAAATAATTTAACCATGTATGTGCTCAAAGTCGGCATAAAGGTCTTATAGTAACAAATGGTGAAACCGTCAGGGCCAGGGGCTTTCCCAGCTTTATTTGTCATTATTACACATTGAACTTCAGTCGTGATGGGGTCTTCTAGGGCTTGAGCTAAATCGGGCAGTTGTGGCATTTGAGAGGCCAACAAGTATAACGGCAAGTTTTCTTGTCAAGGCGGATCCCTATCTATGTTGTACAGAGAAGTATAGAATTTATGAAATTCTTGGGCAATATCAAGGGGTTTGGAGACCTTGGTTCCATTTGGTGGGCATATGTTGGGTATATGTGTGGCCAGCCTTTGATCCCAAAGTGACCTTGCTAACCATTTCAGACCACGTATGGATCTCATGGCGGAGGTTCTGAATGCATGTATTTGTGAGTGTGGCACTAGGAAGTAGTCTATGCGGGAGTGTACTTTGTGTGGTGAAGAGTAAAACTCGTCCCTTTCTGTGGGATGGAGGATATGCCCAAGTCTACTAGTTGGGCTTTATGTAGGGCTTGATCAATTCCTTTATGGGATCCAGGAGGAAAGGCAGAAAATCTCAAGGAAATATCTGCCAAAGGGATCATAGGAACAATTAGGTCACCCCCCACAATCGGCTGCCCTTCAGAGAAGCTCAACAGATTTTCAATAGTCCTCTCCAGGAAGACATCCTGGTGAGTGTTAGGGGCATATAGATTTGCCAATTTCACCTTGACAGCCTCAATCATACCTTTTGAGGAATAAGAATCGGCCTGCTGGGTCCAGCAAGGAGTCTAGGTAGGTCCACAACGCTTTACGGCATTTCAAAATACACTCCCTTTCACTTCACAGCCACGTTAGTCGAGTGGTAAGCTATAGGAAAAGCTTGATTCTTAAGAATGAGCAGTTTGTCGCCTCTGAAGTGGGTCTCCTGTAGGAGGGCCACATCTGCTTTAAGGCGGTGGAGATCTTGTAGAAGCATACGTCTTTTATGGGACATGAAGACATTTAGTGTTAAGTGAAATGACGTTCTTTTAAAAAAAAAAAAAAAAAAGGGGGGGGGACAGAGAAGGGTGAGGAAGGTGGATGGAGTTTAAGAAAGGACGGAGAAAGGGAATGAGGGAGAGAAAAAGTTGAGCTAAAAATGGAAGAGTAGAGATTCTAGAGAGGTAGAAAATTTGCTAGAACGCTCACCAGAAAAAGTTGCTGGTGAATGAGCGTTGGCCTAAGTGGGGGTACGGATAGACTCAACCAAAGGGGCTCCGGCCATCCTTACCCATCTTGACATTAGTGAATAATAAAGTAAAGTAACCACTAACGCATAACTGCCAGTTATGGACACTGTTGTATAACCAAATAAGCATAGCATATAAAAATATAACATCATGTGAGAACTTACCCTTACAGAAGAATACGTATTGGACTACTAGTGCAACGGTCTTTACAGGACATGAGTAACCCAGAGACAGGAACTCACGACTTGTCAGTCTCTTGCTCCCAAGCATACTGGGATTAACCTCTGGAAGTGGGAGGACTGGTAAATCCGGACCCAGGGCCTGTTTGAGGAAGAGCATCCCATATCCCCTGTGGAGAGAGGGAGGCGGGGGGGGGGTGGTAGGAGAGGAGGGGGATGGTATACGGGAGAGACACATACTATGAGGGAGCTGTATAGGGCCCAGCAAAAGTATGTTCCCCAACCCCAACCTCAAAGGGCAGGCAGGCCAAAATGGTCACCCCTAGTTGTCTGTGTTAAGCTACCCAATATACCAGGGTCGTCAATATAATGGTAAGTGAGGGATCAAACTCTCCAGCTTAATAACAAGCTGTTAAAATGTTCCATGGAGCCTCAAAAACATTGGGGCATGAAGACCCCTCTCAGGACGTCTTTTTAGGCTTGTTAGAGTATCTAGGGGTTGCTGCAGTCTGTCCTAGAGAATGCACAAAAGTATCTCTGAAAACCACCCTAGTTTTCTCTTAGGGAGAAGTGAGGAATAAAGACCTAGTCTTGCACTAGGTTACTATTAGCGGGAGCTGCTCAGAACGTCCGCTTTCCGTTAAACAGTATGTAGCTATCTTGAGGTCTCGAAGGGGATCATTGATACCATGATGGTCTATAAGTTCCGAGCCTCCATAACTTGCGAGAAAGTTTTCCAGGAGGGCCCCCCTCCTGGAAAAGGTGTCGCTTAAGGAAAGGCAAGGCAGAGGGGGGGGGAAACTTGCTGTGTAAAACATTTAGTGAGGACAACTGAGAACGTCTGCTTGAAGCTTTAGTAGTCAGTATAAAACAAAAAGAAAAAACACAAAAAAACTTCTGTAAGTAGTCAGGTAGACTAGTGTCCACCGCACTCATGATTCCTGGGATCTCTCTCTGGATGGGGCCCTCGGTATCCTCCTCCATTGTTTGAGAGCGTGCTGGAAAAGAACTCCTAGATCCTGCAGGGCCAAGGTGGCCAGTGGAGGTCGGCAGGAGTTGTAGCCAGTTGGGAACCTGGACGGGCTCCGCCCCCAGGAACGTCAACAGGTCTGGCAGGTCGGATGGTGTACGAAGGGTGAAGAAAGCGGACTCATTTCTGAAAGTGATAGAAAGCGGGTATCCCCAGCTATTTGGATAATCTTTTCCTTCAAGGCGTATTTATGGACGCGGCACACCACATCCCTGTTCGGGTCTGGCGATCTTGGCCCCAGGGCCCTGTGGACCCTGTCCAGTTCAATAGTGGACTGTGGAGAAGCCAAGACCCATTGGAAGATGGCAGTCACTGTATCTGAAAGGTTTTCAGAGCCTGTTGCTTCCAGGAGCCCTCGGAGCTGCAGGCTGCAGCGCCCAAACCCGCCAATTACCAGGATAGGCATCTTGCAGAGAGGCCAACCCATAAGACATGCCTTTATACATTTTACTTCTTGCGAGTTGCCATTTTTAAATTTGCATTCAATTATGAATTTTACTAATCATACTACACTCCGATGAGCACTGCTGTATCTCCCTACATTATTATAAACATGGCTCTGTCCCAATGTTTTTGAGACTTGTTGCTGCCATTAAATTCAAAATGACCTTTATTTTTTTTTCTTGGTGTGAACATTTGATGTTTTCTATTGTGAATAAAATATGGGTTTATGAGAGTTTAAAATAGTGGCATCCTCCTTTTTTATGTAGATTTTACACAGCATCCCAAGGATGACAAGCTTGATTTTTCTAACTTATTATTACAACGCCTGGGCAGCATAGTATAAATGTAACAATGTTGATGCATGTAGCAGATAAAAAAAAAAATCATCTTTAAACACAAGATTTAAAAAAAAAGACCTTTTTCCATCATTTTGTACAGTGCTGCATGTTGAACAAATATGAATAAATTTACTATGCCTGAATATCCAATCCTAACCTATGCACGGCTGATCATCTGTTTCATCATCATACTGTGTACCAAATGACTACGGAGGATCTTACACAACAGTAAGTAAATTTCAAACTGGATGACACCTCAGAGAAACATTGCAATAAAGAATTTTTCTTTTTGAACCCAGGCTCCATTAGGCACCTCATCGCTGAAAATGACATCTCATCAGCCTAGCACAAGTAAAATTTATAACAACATTAATACAACAAACCCAAGACTCAAATCCCAGAACAAGCAGCCGTGCATCAAAATCCAACAAGAGCATATTAAATTCAGACGTTGAGACAAAGTGCAGAAACTTCAACAATAATCCATGTGTAGTAATTAGTGTGGCTTTGAGTGGTTTGTGACAAACTGCTGTCTTCATTATGTAAGGGTAATGTTAAGTATACTGAGGAAGAGGATTTTTCCTTGGCCGATATTTCAATCTCGGCTTCACAAATGGCAGCTGAAAACCTATGGGTTGCTGTGGTCAACAAGATTCCCCCCCCCCCCCCCCCCTTAACCCTTTTCTTACACCAGCCCCTTATAACATGTCCACATCAATGTTTTTTCTTGACTGTTAGTGTACAGTAAATATGTAGAAAAATACCAGAAAGAGGATTCACACTGCGCTAAAGATAAATTATCATTAAATGCGTCTGAACACAAGGAGAGCGGCATGATTGCCATACCCTTATCCATTTTGTGAGCTGTTTTGAGGAGTCACTATAAGGTTTTTGGGGATACCTCAGAATTTCTCCTCTATGCGTAAAGTGACCATTGCACTATGGTCATGTGGAGTCGGTAAGGGTTATAACTCACTTTTGGTGTGTCACTCATTTTGGATCTAATCACCGGCTGGGATTAAGGAGTCTGTTTCTCACTCATCTGAGATTGGATCGTGTTTTTTCAGCACTTCCATGTGGACTATCTTTTTGTGCACCATTCACTACCTCACTTTATATTGGACTTTTATATATATTATATTTTTGTGATTATTGATTATTTAATGTATTATTTGCATAACTATTAAGTATTGGTTGTTATTAGAGCAAAGGATTTTTTACAATATTGGTTGGTGTATGCCTTAGGTTTAACCCTATAGGGATTTTTCACCATTACTTGGGTATTGTTTTTATCTACGTTTTTTTTAATTAATATTTTTTAATTTCTATTTATTTCACGTCACCTTGAAGGGTATTCTATATATTTGGTCACTTTAGTGGGATTATTTTTTTTTTTTTTATAATTTTATTTAATTTTATTCTTTAATTTACATTTTGATTCATTTTGGTATTAGCACTGCACTCCTTTTGAACTAGAGTAAATATGTAGGTTGTATACATGCAATGTGGTATGCAAAAATGGAAATCTTGGGGAGCCAGGGTGGGCGCAGCGTATGAGTAAAAACTTTGTACCTTATCCAATATAAATGGGGGGGGGGGGGGAGATGGGAGAGGACCTGAAGAAAAGAGGGTGGCTATGCCTCCTTTTTTTTTTTTGCGTGGAGTTCCCATTAAAAGCCATACCTGACCTAAAAGGACTGGTATGAATTGGGGGGGTAGGGGTAGTGGGTATTGGGTGTATTGCACACAAAACGGGAAAAGTCCCTGACAATTTCCAAAAATGCAGCAGCTGAAAAAAGAATGTAAACGTGTCCCACAGGAAATCATGTTGAACTGTAGTGTGTTTCTACAAAATGCACTAAACATTTAGGTGTGAACCTAGCCTTAATCTGTAAACCAATTGTGCTTCTTTTTATTTATCGATTGCATACTCCTTGATAAAATTTTTAGCTCATCTCTCTAAGTTGGTCCTGTGTTCAGTATTTCAATATACCCAACACATTGTAGCAATTTTTGATTGTGAAAATCTTGTGTTATGAAGTGCAAAGACTTGAGGAAATTTTAAAGAAAACCTGTACTGAGAAACACGATGGGCTCTTGGACATACGCCAGCAGGGTCTGTTCTTAATTTCCAGCACATTTTCTGCGCCTGGGCAGCCCAGGTGCAGCGCACAGACTGTCTTTGACATGATTGGCTGTTTTCCTATGTACAGTGTTGCTTTTGTGAACACAAGTACATGCGTATGCAAAAAGTAAAACATTTCCAGTTTTTTTTTTTTTTTTTTTTTTGTACTGTTCTCCTGAATATGCTAGCACCTCATCATATATACAAGCACAGCGACTCGTAGCCATTCATGTCTTCAGCAGGCTATACGCAGCATATGCGCTGCCCAGGCAGAGGAAATAATTCTAATATAGTCATGTTAATCATCTTTTTGGCCTGGTTCACACCTGTGCATTTTTAGTTTTGCAGAAACACGCTACAGTCCATTTAATATGGTTTCCTATGGATGTAGTTCACATCTCTGCATTTTATGGAAAGGACCAGGAACTTTTTTCAGATTATTATTATTATTATTATTATTATTCAGGATTTATATAGCGCCAGCGATTTATGCAGTGCTTTACAATATAAAAAGGAGACAATACAGTTACAATACAATAAAATACAAGAGGATTAAGAGGGCCCTGCTCAGAACAGCTTACAATCTAATAGGGTGTATTGAAAAACTCAATCTGCTCTGCATAGGTAGGAATCGGGCCCTAACCACTTAAGGACCAGACCTATTTTTTACACTTGGCATTTACAAGTTAAAATACTCTTTTTTTTTTTTTTTTTTTTTTTTTGTCAGACCCCTTAGAGAATAAAATGGCGGTCGTTGCAATACTTACAAATGCAATTTTTGGGGAAAAAATAGGAAAACAGTAAAGTTAGCCCACTTTTTTTTATATTGTAAAAGATAATGTTATGCCGAGAAAATTGATACCCAACATGTCATGCTTCAAAATTGCTCCCACTCTTGGAATGGTGATCAACTTTGACACTTAAAAATCTGCATAGGCAACGTTTAAAAAATTCTACAGAGTTAGAGGATGTCTTTTGCTAGAATTATTGCTCTTGTTTGAATGATTGTGGCGATACTTAACATGTGGTTTGAACACCGTTTACTAGGGATGAGCTTCGTGTTCGAGTCGAACGTACGTTCGACTCGAACATTGGCTGTTCGGCGAATTCCGAACGTTTGGGCCGTTCGCGTCAAAATTCGAGTGGCGCGCGCGGACCACAATGCACTGCGGTGGCGCAGTGCATTGCTGGCTCATGATTGGCCAAGCATGCACTGTGACCCCGCATGCTTGGCCAATCGTAGCGCCAGCAGCGAGGAGAGCCATGATTGGCCACAGGCATCCTGCCTGTGGCCAATCATAGCTCAGGCTGTGTAGTGCACGCCCCACACTATATAAGGCCGCCTTTGAGGCGGCCTCGTGTAGTGTGTTGGCATCTGAAGCAGTGGGTGTTCTGTGTACCTTCAACACAGTACACACCAATCGTTTTTTGGCTGATTTCCTATCTTGCTGCTGTGTAGTGGTTGTTGTCTGTGCCCTGACCGCAGTATACACCACTATATTCACCTCACCTATATAGCTAGTGATCTAGCTTTAACCACTTAACAACTGCCCATTGCCGATTAACGGCTTCAGGGCGGTTGTTTAACTCTGAGGGGCCGTTAATTAACGGCCTCCCAGAATTCTGCTCTCGCGAGCCCCCTGGGGCGCGCACTCGAGAGCATCCATGACCGCCGGGTCCACAGGACCCGGCGCATCACGGATCACGGTACCGTATATACTCGAGTATAAGCCGAGATTTTCAGCCTCTTTTTTGAGGCTGAAAGTGCCCCCCTCGGCTTATACTCGAGTCATCGCTGTCTGCCCGCTCGATCAGCGTGTCGAGCAGACAGACAGCGGCCATTCTAGAATTCAAAAGCCGCGCCTCCGGCTCCGCCTTCGCCTGTGATAGGCGGAACACTGAATTTCCCAGCAGCCTGTGTTCCGCCTATCACGGGCATCGTCTCATCCTCGTACTACGGACGAGGATGAGACGATGCCCGTGATAGGCGGAACACAGGCTGCTGGGAAATTGAGTGTTCCGCCTATCACGGACATCCGATAGGCGGAACAGCAGTCAGTGGGAAATTGAGTGTTCCGCCTATCACCGACGGAGGCGCGGCTTTTGAATCCTAGAATGGCCGCCGACGAAGAGCTGAAGGACGGAGGCTCGGGCCGGGCCGGGACGGGACGCAGGCTGGACGGGACGCAGGCTGGACGGGACGCAGGCTGGACGGGACGCAGGCTGGACGGGACGCAGGCTGGACGGGACGCAGGCTGGACGGGACGCAGGCTGGACGGGACGCAGGCTGGACGGGACGCAGGCTGGACGGGACGCAGGCTGGACGGGACGCAGGCTGGCTGCACGGACACAGGTAGGCTGCACGGACACAGGCAGGCTGGACACAGGTAGGCTGCACGGACACAGGCAGGCTGGACACAGGCAGGCTGCACGGACACACACACACACACACACACACACACACGGATGCATGGACACACACACACACACACACACACACACACACAGATGCATGGACATACACACACACACACACACACACGGATGCATGGACACACACACACACACACACACACACGGATGCATGGACACACACACACACACACACACACACACACACACACGGATGCATGGACACAGACACACACACACACACACACACACACGGATGCATGGACACACCCACAGGGATGGACGGACCCACAGGGATGGACGGACACACAGGGATGGACAGGCATGTCTCACCCTCGGCTTATACACGAGTCAATAATTTTTTCCAGTTTTTTGGGGGTAAATTGGGGGCCTCGGCTTATATTCGGGTCGGCCTATACTCGAGTATATACGGTAAACGCCCGCTCGTCGCGGCCGTTTACCACGTGATCGCTCCGTCAAATGACGGAGTGATCACTTGTAAACAAACCGGCGTCCCAATCGGTACAGCGGAGGGGAAAGAGATCGGTGTCAGCAGCGATGTGGGCTGCATCTGCAGTGCCCACATCGCTGCTCACCGAATTTAACCTCTCAATTCCCTACCAATACTCTGCAATACCAGTGCATACTCTGCAGTACCCCGCCATTACTCTGCAGTACCCCGCCATTACTCTGCAGTACCCCGCCATTACTCTGCAGTGCAGTACCCTGCCATTACTCTGCAGTACCCTGCCATTACTCTGCAGTACCCTGCCATTACTCTGCAGTACCCTGCCATTACTCTGCAGTACCCCCCATTACTCTGCAGTACCCCCCATTACTCTGCAGTACCCCCCAATACTCTGCAGTACCCCCCAATACTCTGCAGTACCCCCCAATACTCTGCAGTACCCCGCCATTACTCTGCAGTACCCCGCCATTACTCTGCAGTACCCCGCCATTACTCTGCAGTGCAGTACCCTGCCATTACTCTGCAGTACCCTGCCATTACTCTGCAGTACCCTGCCATTACTCTGCAGTACCCCCCATTACTCTGCAGTACCCTACCATTACTCTGCAGTACCCTACCATTACTCTGGAGTACCCCCCAATACTCTGCAGTACCCTGCTATTACTCTGTAGTACCCCGCCAATACTCTGCAATACCCTGCCATAAATTGCCATACCCAGCCATACTCGGTGATACCCTGAAATACCCAGCCATAGACGCCGCCCTCCGGTGCTTCTACCAACTCGCCAGTACGATCAAAGCCAGAATCTTTTTTTTATTTTTTATTTCAGGCTTCCCAGCCTAGAGGTGAGATGTGGGGTCATATTGACCCCCAGATTTCACTGTAAAGAGGACCTGTCACCCCATATTCCTATTACAAGGGATGTTTACATTCCTTGTAATAGGAATAAAAGTGATCAAAAATATATTTTTGGGGAAAAAAATGTCAAACTAAAATAAAGTAAAATGAACAATAAAAAAAAAAAAAAAAAAAAATTTAAAGCGCCCATGTCCCCATGTGCTCGCATGCAGAAGCGAACGTATGCGTAAGCCCCGCCCACATATGAAAACTGTGTTCAAACCACACATGTGAGGTATCGCCGAGAACGTTAGAGCGAGAGCAATAATTCTAGTCCTAGACCTCCTCTGCAACTCAAAACATGTAACCAGTAAAAAAAAATTTAAGCGTCGCCTATGGGGATTTTTTAAGTAGCGACGTTTGGCGCCATTCCACGGGCATGTGCAATTTTGAAGAGTGACATGTTTGATATCTATTTACTCAGCATAACTTCATCTTTCACTTTATGCAAACATTGGGCTAACAAGTGGTTAATAATAGAGCTTGCAGTCAGTAGTGTTAGGAGATTGCGTGCTGTCTGCGTGCTCTGTACCCAGTACATACTGCTATAATATAGGGCAGGCCCCTACTTTCAAACATCCAACTTACAAACATCTCCTACTTGCAAACGCAAGGAGACAGCAGCAAGTGAGATGAAAAAAGATGGACGACAAAACAAATTATACAGGGGTGATAACCCTTCCCTATGTTTTCCAAAAAGCTTAAAAATAGTTTGTTTGACTGGAGCTACACTTTAAAAATGTACCGGTTGAAAATTACAAACAGATTCAACTTAACACAACAAACCTGCACAGTCCCTGTCTTGTTTGCACCGCCTGTATACTGCTGTTCTGAGTATATAGGGCCTGGGGGCCACACGCATTTCCTTTTTTTAATATGGGTACGGGGTTCCCCTTAATATGCGTACAAGACCCAAATAGGCTGGTAATGGGCAGGGAGGGCTACCCATGCCATTTTTCTCAATGATTTTCAACCATATTGCAGGGACCAGATATAACATTAAAACCGCAAGCAGTTTTAAATGGTGTTATTTCCGTTTAATGTCATTTTGTGCAGGGACTGTTCCAAACACGGGAAACACGTGGCACTTCACAGGCATACTACAGACACCCCCCAGGCACCATATTTAAAGGAATATTTCACCTTTTTTTTTCACTTTAATCGTCATTAAAATCAGTGCTCCCGCCAAAACGGCAGTTTTTAAAACTTTTTTTTGCAGTGACCCATGTGCCCTGAGGCAGGAGGCAGGTCCCCAAACCCTTTTTAGGACACTATCTTGCATATTAGCCGTTAAAATTAGCACTTTCCATTTCGAACGTTCGAGTCCCATAGACTTCAATGGGGTTCTAACGTTCGTTTCGAACGCGGGGGTCGTTCGCAAGTTCTGGTGCGAACCGAACCGGGGGGTGTTCGGCTCATCCCTACCGTTTACATATCCAGGCACGACTTGTGTATGTGTTCGCAGGGAGGGGGCGCTTTCATTTTTTTTTTTTTTTTTTCGTTTTTTTATTTTACTTTTTCTTTTTACACTGTCCCTTTTGACTTTTATGTAAACATCCCTTGTAATAGATCGCATGACAGGACCTCTTTAATGTGAGATCTGGGGTCAAAAAGACTTCACCCTCCCGCGCTGCCTTCTGGGAGACATACAGGTCTTAGAAGGCAGCAGGGACCATTCAGAAAGCGTGACTGGCACATGCGCAGTAGTTAACCATCTGTGAAGCTGTAAGGCTTCACTACTTGTTTCCCCTAGTATTAATGCCGGAGCCAAGGGACGTGTCGGCTTCGAGTGCCGACATTGCGGGCTCCCAAGAAAGCCCTTATTCCCAAGAATGTCCTTATATTAAAATTCGGCAGCTGCAGTATTTGTAGCTAATGACTTAATTATTTATTTTTTTACCCAGGTGGAACTCTGCTTTAAATGCAATAAAGTTTTTTTTATTTTTTATTTTTTTCTTCAATAAAAACTGTCTCTATAAGGCCATTGGGCGGAAGTGACGTTTGACGTCCCTTCCGTCATCCAGCAGCATTGAGTCGAGTGGGGGGGCCATCATTCCCTCGCTCAAATTCCTTCCTCTCAGGTGAAAGGACCGGATCATCTCTGCCGATACCGATGGATCCGGTAAGTGGTGGAGACGACCGGGACGTGTGGGGAAGGGGCACCTCCCCCTCCTCCGCTGATAAAAGTGCTCTCGCATGGAATCTGCAACGGAGACCACTGTGCTTGGTGCTAAAGAATATACCCAACTTGTCACAGCTACACTCAAATGGCAAATACACATGCACAAAGTTATTTTCAAAAGGAAATTTTAAAGAGGAAATATAGCGAAATACTTTATCAGTTTATATTACCACCTCTGGTGTTACTTAAGATTTATATAATCAAAAAAATTAAAAACAAAATATTCAAGTGGATTCCACCACCGTTAAAACAATGCACTCAAAGTCCATACATATGAAGCTTGTGTGTTTTTATCTGTATAACCAAGCCCCCGTAGGGGTTGCTGAATGTTGTGGTTAACCTGTCTCTCTACCCAGCCTCACATCCATCTCTCAATCACTCAGAAGAGACATCAAACGGACCATAAGCTTTGTTTTTTTTTTGTTTTTATTTAATTGATATATTTATTGCTATAACTTGAATGGGAAATAAGAAGTTATGGGATGCTCAGGAAGATCCAGTGCAGTTTGCTTGGAACTTCTATATACACTCCAGTCTTCTCTCCAGCACAAACTCTTGCTTAAAGAGGAAGTAAACCCTGATGAGTTTACTTCCTCTTTCATTCCCTGCAAAGGTAAAGCATAATGGACTACTATGCATCCATTATGTGTCACTTACCTTACTTAGCCGCCACTCGCGACAGATCACCGTTAACCGCGGCGCGCTCAGTGCGCCGCTGTCTACGGTACATGCGCCATAGATAGCGGTGCCTGTCTTTCTGCAAATATCTCCTAAACCGTGTAGGTTTAGGAGATATTTTTTGGACCTACAGGTAAGCCTTAATCTAGGTTTACAACCACTTTAAGACCTCTTATCCTTCACTCATCCAGCACTTCACTTGCTGCATAATGTTACTACTCCAGTACCTCGCTTGCTACAGACTGTTAATCCAGACTAGCTAACACTGCATTGCTAGGCCTGAAACTACGTTAGTCAGGCCTCAGTGAACTGCCTTTTGTGGGCAGGGACCTTGGCCCCCTGTGGTGTAGAAATAGTTCAGGTGCTAACTGTCTTCTATTCAGCTACCAGCCTCAGATAGCTCTCTTCAGGCCCTGGCAGCCAGCCTGGCTTCAATTACCTCTTTCCACAGTCCTCTCTTCTGATTCTGCACCTATCTCAAACTGCAATCTCTTTCCTGTGCTTCACTCACCTACCCTCCACTTGTCTTCACTGAAGATTATTAGCAGTGTAATCTCTGTCCTCTCCTTGCTCTCTCATGTGCCTCTCTCCCAGGATCTCTTAATTCCTCCTGGGTGCACCCCTGCCCAGGGTAAACCACCAGACGGGGGAGCTCCACGTGGGCCCTCACAGCCTCCACACACTCACTCCAGCTCTTCACCTGACAACTCCTTGACCCTAGGTATTTAAGGAGGCCTGCCAATCCAAGTTGGGGATTGGTCAAGACTCCTTAAGATACCCCAGGCAGCTCTACCTCTCCTCTCCTCCTTTCCTTCTAGCACCTTCTAGACAGAAGATGGAGGTGACAGTAATGCTACCTACGTGTCACCCAGGCATACCCTGCCCTGAGCCACTCCCAGCCTATAATGAAAACAAACAGGCCTGCCTAAATGTTCTTACTCTGCAGAAAAATCCTCACTCTAGCATCTAACTAGAGGGTGCCACATCCGTATGATGCTTATTTCTATATAGTGAATACCACCACCATGATATGCAGTCTGTTACCAGATTGTTAGACCCCAAATTATAGTTGGTTTAGATGGTTCTCTGTATTAGGGGTCTGAATTCCCAATTATGGAAAAACACAGGGCACTCCAGCAAGGACCATGGCAGAGGGATGACTTTAAGTTAGTCACAGGGTACACCACCAGAGACTCGGCACAATTGCCTCTCTGCCATGCATGTTTGGTCCTGCGCAAAATGATGCGCTTTCGCCAACAATACACACTATGCTAATGTCTGGTACCCATGATGCACTGTCCTAAAAAGTTAGTGATATAGTCAGTATGCAAAAAACAGCATCATCAACCCAAATACACCAATCAGAAGCACTCTTCTTCCCAGTTTTTCAATAGAGCCCTTATAATGCCCTTTATCCACGTATACAGCCAGGTGGCCAGGAAATGAGGGCTGCAAATTACCACTGCAATGTTAATCGTTTACTTTAAAGTGGATGTAAACCCGATTCATGAAATTCAAGCTGGGCACATATATCTGCAGTGTTTTGTTATCTCTCTTAAAGCACTATGTCCCGTAGCGGTCTCTATCTCCATTCGTCTGTTCTCAGTCGGATAACTTCTTAAAATTCTCCATCAAATGAGATAAAAGTAGGCTGAATTTTGTGTTGGGGAGGATGCTATAACTAGTAGCACAGAGCTGAAAAATTCAACCAAACATCTGAAAGACTCTACCTATGTGGAGTGGGGTTGTGTACCTTTCTTCCAATCGGCTGTCTTGACAGTATGCCCAGGCTTCACCGTAGAGTGGATCAGGAAGAGAAAATCTGTACTTTCTAAAGAATATATAAAGCTGAAACAGCAGCTATACATGTAAAACTTATGTAGGGAGATTTGTGTAAATAATCTGGGGCTGTTCACTTCACTGGGTACATCCTCCTTAAATATTTAAAGTCACTGACTTGAAACATTTAGGCCCCTTTCACATGGGTTTTCTGATCAGGTCCGCTTATCAGTTATCCAGGCAGACCTGATTGGAGCCTCCATTGAGTGAATGGAGCGGCGGATGTCATCTGTGACATGTCCGCTGACACCCGCTGCTATCCGATCCTTTTCGTGAAATTTGTGACCCTATTTTCCATCCGTCAGACAGACCTGTCAGAGTGGGGCGACAGACCTGTCATCCACCTGCTCAGCGGGGGTCAGAGGACAAGCCAGTGTAAAAGGACCCTTATACACTTTTAGTTTGATAGCTAGGAACTTGTTTTAGCTGAATGAGTCTCTCCTGAAAGACCAGCAGACCCACTCAGACTTACTTCGGAAAATAGAAAGTTTCTTTGACAAAAATCGATATTCAGTCCCCAACCCTCTCATGGTCTGGGCGGCTCATAAATGTTACCTTAGGGGCATTCTTATCAAGCATGGACATGGACTCAAAGTTGCTTGAACTGAAGCTCTCTCCCAACTTATCGCCAAACTTCATGCGTGTGAACAGCGACACAAATCCCTGCCGACTGATGATGCTCTAGAGGTGGAGGTGAGGGACCTTAGGGAGCAAATTAGAGCGTTTTCTCTCTTTCAAGCAAAAAACAGACTTATGTGGGTTCGTAGAACATACTATGAGTATGGGGACAAATGCAGTAGGTCTCTAGCGAACGCCCTACAAGTGCAACGCAATGCGTCCTTTATTCCGGCCATTTCCTCCCCTATGGGAGCCAAAATTCATGATTCACGAGGTATCGCAGAGTGTTTTCATTCCTTTTACGAGGCGCTCTACAATTTGCACTCCCAGGCGCCGGTAGACACCCTACAGGCCAGCTCAGCAGCCATTGACTCATACCTGGCATCGGCAAACCTCCCTTCCCTTAAGCCGGAGGAGATTGGTTGTGAGAGCAACTCCATCTCCCTGGAGGAATTGTCGGCTGCCCTAGCTGACTCACCCAAAGGCAAGGCACCTGGCCCGGATGGGTTTACGGTCCCTTACTACAAGACATTCCTTCCCTTGTTGGCCACGCCATTTGTTTCGGCCTTCAATGCCATATTAGAGGGCCAGTCCGTCCCGCCAGAACTCTTACAGGCAAGCATTTTGGTCATACCCAAGCCGGAGAAGGATCCGCTTCTCTGTGCTAGCTACGCCTGATACCTTTGGATCAGGTGGGTTTTATTCGTAACAGGGAAGCCAGAGACAGCACTACAAGGACTGTGAATGTCATAGAACAAGCCAGGCGCCTTAAAGTGCCGATTATGTTGCTATCTGTAGATGCAGAAAAGGCGCTCGACAGGGTGAGTTGGCCTTTTTTTTTACTAGCCACCCTGTGACGCCTGGGAGTGCCTCCTCCCATGCTTTTGTGGATAACGGCTCTCTATTCGTCACCGACAGCGGTGGTCAGGGTCAATGGGATTGCCTCGTCTCGTTTCAATATTGGCAATGGAATGAGACAGGGGTGTCCCTGGTCCCCCCTTCTGTTTGTGCTCTCTTGAGCCCTTACTCCATCATATCAGACTAAACGCTGACATTAAGGGGCTGGAAACCTCGTCACATCACCACAAAGTCGCTGCCTTTGCAGATGATCTCCTGTTCTGTATTTCAGAGTCACACACCACGCTACCGAATCTCTTATCGGAAATAAGACGATATGGAACATTGTCAGATTTCAAAATTAACTTGCAGAAATCTGAAGCATTTAACGTCTCTGTCTTCCAACGCTCAGGCGCGTCTAAGAACTAACTTTCCCTTTCGCTGGGCAGCTCATGCCATACAATACCTGGGTACCAAGCTTCCCCCGGACCCGAACCTTGTTTTCTGACTGAATTTCCAGCCCCTCCTGAAAACTTTGGCCATAGACCTAGAGAGATGGCCAAATTTAGCAACCTCCTGATTTGGAAGATGCAATGTACTCAAAATGAATGTAATGCCGAGGCTTTTATATCTTTTGCAAGCCTTGCCTGTAAAAATTCCCCAATCATTCTTTAAAGCACTGCGCTCCATCTTTGTCCGATACGTGTGGCAGGGCAAGCCACCAAGGCTCAGTCGAGCTTTGCTGCTTAGACCGAAGAGCAGGGGTGGGGTCGGACTCCAGGACCCGGCATGGTATTATACGGCTGTCCATATGAACAGGGAGGTAGACTGGTGCAGGCATCAGAAGGATAAGCTGTGGGTCCGTCTTGAGCGAGAGTCATTACCATTCCCTATCTAGGGATTACCCTGGAGTGGACCTGGCTGTACAGGGGAAACGCTGGCGCACCCCCTTATTGGGCCTACGTTACGGGAACTGGACAGATATTTCGCACTGGCGGGTGTGCGCAGCTTTCCCTTGCCCATGACCCCTATTATTGGTCACCCGCACTTTGAGCCCGGTATGGCGGACAAGTCCTTTCGCCTCAGCCCAGACCATGACCTGATAAGAGCCTCTCACTTTCTAGGCCCGAGGACATGGAAGAATGTCCCGACTATGTACAGGACACTGGAGAACACAGCCACGGGCAAGTGGAAACTTGCCCAACTCTTTCACTTCCTAAAATCTTTGCCAAATAGTGATGGTTTCCGCAGATCCCTAACACCGTTTGAAGAGTTGTGTTCGGGAGAGGGGCCGATCCGTGGGTCTCTTTCCCATTAGTATCACATCCTGTTGGACCAACTATCCCAGGGTGACCCGTTGTTCATCGGAAAGTGGGAGCGGGACCTCAATGTCAAGTTCTCGTCAGACCAAAAGAATCGCGCACTTCTCTTTGCGCACAAATCATCTTTGTGCAGTAAATACCAGGAAATCACTTATAAAATTTTGACCCGCTGGTACAGGACCCCCACAGGCCTGGCAGCTATGTTTCCTGGGCACAGCCCATTGTGCTGGAGATGTGGTGAGAAAGCTGGTACGCTGCTACATATCTTCTGGGAGTGTCCACAATTGACCCATTTCTGGGGAAAAGTCCTCAAGATTATACATGACCTTATACTCTAAGAAATATGGTCAGCCATTGACGGAGACCTCTCAGGCTAGGCTTGGAGAAGGGCCACCTCAAGGGCTGCCTTGGCAATTAGGAGTTTACTGGGTGGACAGTTCAGAGAAGTGAGATGTAGTGGCCTTAGTATATTTAGGGCCAGTACTGCTGTAATATAAGTTTTATAATCCGTCCCCCATGATGTACTAAATGTTTATTTCGATGCTTTGGAAAATTGAGTAACTTGTGTTTTCTACAGTTTGTCTCTGTATTACCTGCAATCCGTAAATAAAGAATAAAAAAAAAAAAAAAACTGAAGAGTGCAAAATCTGGTGCAGCTCTGCAAAGAAAACAGTCAGCTACCAGGTTTTAAAGCCTAATTGAAAAAGCTGAAGTTAGAAGCTGATTGGCTACCATGCACAGCTGTACCAGATTTTGCACTTGCCAGTTTCAGTAAATCAGTCCCCAAAAAATATAGTTTACCTGAAACTATCAACAATAGTTTTTTCTAGAATTGTTTGAGATATTTAAATTTGTGGATTAATTAACAGATTGAAATGGATAAGTGGACAAAGAACAAGAAGTTTGCTGCATGACAACAGACAAGGCATTGCATTTTACTTCTGTGCCGTATGTTGTCCTTTTTTAACCACTTGCCGACCGCCGCACGCCGATGTACGTCGGCAGAATGGCACGGGCAGGCATAAGGGCTTACATGTACGTCCCTTGCCTCCCGCGGGTCGGGGGCCCGATCGGGCCCAGCCCGGTGCCTGCGGCGGTCGGTATTCGTTCGGGAGCGATCCCGGACGAGGGGACGGCCATTCATTCATGGCCACCCCCTCGCGATCGCTCCCGGCGAATGAAATTGTCCGGTGACATCACTTCCTCTCCTGTAATGTAAACACAGGAGAGGAAGTGATGTATTCTCTCCTCCGTGTCGGTAGTTTTCGTTCCGGCACCGAGGAGAGAGCATCGGTGAGTTGCACAAGCACTACACTACACAGTAGAACATGCCAGGCACACTCACACCCCCCCTTTACCCCCCGATCACCCCCCAATTACCCCTGCCCCCCCAGTCACAGTGACACCAATTGCTTTTTTTTTTTTTTTTGCATTGGTGTCATTTGTGACTGTAATAACTGTTAGGGCAGTTAGGGTTAGCCCCCTTTAGTTCTAATGTGCCCCCCTAACCCCCCCAATAAAGGTTTAACCCCGTGATAACACCCCGTCGCCAGTGTCACTAAGGCAGGGTTCACATTGCAGCGGTTTATGAGAACGAATGTGATTCGCACCGCACTGCAGTGCAAATCACATCCGATCTCTGTGCGATTCGAGTTCAGCCATTCGCCGCACCCGCCGCAAATTCGCACGGGACCCTTTTTTTGGCCCGCAGCAGAATCGGATCGCATGGTGTGAACACCCATGCGATCCGATTCTGCTGCGGGCCAAAAAAAGGGTCCCGTGCGAATTTGCGGCGGGTGCGGCGAATGGCTGAAATCGAATCGCACAGAGATCGCACTGCGATATGCGAACTGATCTGGGGGTGTCATTAACATTTCACTGACACTCCCAGCAGTTCGCATAGGGCAGTGTGAACTGCCGCCGGGAGGCATGCGATGCGGGAACCCGCCGCGGATTCGTGGCGTTTCCGCATCGCTCCAGTGTGAACCCAGCCTAATAAGCGATCATTTTTCTGATCGCCGTATTAGTGTCACAGGTGACGCTAGTTAGGCAGGTAGGTATTTAGGTTCGCCGCAGCTTTTTATAGCGCCAGGGACCCCCATATACTACCGCATAAAGCCCCCTGATTGCCCCCTAGTTAACCCTTTCACCAGTGATCACCATATAACTGTTACAGGTGACGCTGATTGGTTAGTTATTTTTTTTATAGTTTCAGGGCACCCGCCATTTATTACCTAGTCTCACTAGTGTACCCCTAAATTTAGGGGTGTCTACTTTCCAAAATGGGGTCATTTGGGGGGGGTTTGTGCCATCTTGGCATTTTATGGCCTTCAAAACTGTAACGCCCTTAGAAAGCCTGAAGGCGGTGCTTGGTTTTCGGGGCCCCGTACGCGGCTAGGCTCCCAAAAAGTCCCACATATGTGGTATCCCCGTACTCAGGAGAAGCAGCAGAATTTATTTTGGGGTGTCATTTCACATATGCCCATAGCATGTGTGAGCAATATATCATTTAGTGACAACTTTGTGAAAAAAAAAATAAAAAAAAATTAAAGTTTGTAATTTTCCCGCAACTTGTGGCAAAATATAAAATATTCCATGGACTCAAAATGCCTCTCAGCAAATAGCTTGGGGTGTCTACTTTCTAAAATGGGGTCATTTGTGGGGGTTTTGTGCCATCTTGGCATTTTATGGCCTTCAAAACTGTAATAGGTAGTGAGGCGTGAAATCAAAAATTTACGCCCTTAGAAAGCCTGAAGGCGGTGCTTGGTTTTCGGGGCCCCGTACGCGGCTAGGCTCCCAAAAAGTCCCACATATGTGGTATCCCCATACTCAGGAGAAGCAGCAGAATTTATTTTGGGGTGTCATTTCACATATGCCCATAGCATGTGTGAGCAATATATCATTTAGTGACAACTTTGTGTAAAAAAAAAAAAAAAAAAAGTTTTTTTGTCATTATTCAATCGCTTGAGGCAAAAAAATAAAATATTCAATGGGCTCAACATGCCACTTATCAATTTCCTCAGGGTGTCTACTTTCCAAAATGGGGTCATTTGGGGGGGTTTTGTACTGCCCTGCCATTTTAGCACCTCAAGAAATGAGATAGGCAGTCGTAAACTAAAAGCTGCGTAAATTCCAGAAAACATACCTTAGTTTGTAGATGTGACAACTTTTGCGCAAACCAATAAATATACAATTATTGACTTTTTTTTTACCAAAGACATGTGGCTGAATACATTTTGGCCTAAATGTATGACTAAAATTGAGTTTATTGGATTTTTCTAATAACAAAAAGTAGAAAATATCATTTTTTTTCAAAATTTGCGGTCTTTTTACGTTTATATCGCAAAAAATAAAAATCGCAGAGGCAATCAAATACCATCAAAAGAAAGCTCTATTTGTGGGAAGAAAAGGACGCAAATTTTGTTTGGGTACAACATTGCATGACCGCGCAATTACCAGTTAAAGCAGCGCAGTGCCAAATTGTAAAAAGACCTCTGGTCATTTACCAGCAAAATGGTCCGGTCTGAAGGTGGTTAAGCACTTATTTTTATAACTATGTATGATACCTGCACTTTGATTTGTAGCAGTTATGGCTATTCATGATAACCCCCTCAAACAGATGTGAATTTAGGGCCCTTGTTATCTGTATTCCCAAATAATGAATATATCAGTTGTAGAAGTACACTAGTTTTAATCATTCGTTCTTTTAATTGTCTGTAGGGGGATGGGAGTGGCTTTCCACACAGAACCTTTCAAAAGTGGAGCCAGTGTGATTACTGAGCACATTACTCATTCTAGATTAGTTATTAAGTTGAGCCTAAATTATAATTTCCCAAATATTGCCACTGCAGCAAATGGCTCATTAAATGCAGACTTTGTGATAAATAGCTTTTCTGTTCAAAAATATCAGGGGGATGAGAAAAAAAGGCTGTGTTGCATATTTTACTAGTTTGAGTGATGCAATACATATTAGGTTTTATAGTTTGAGTTCTCTTGGCAGTGAATGCTTGATCAGCATCACGCTTTGTACCTTGATCGTAGTGGGGGTTACAGGAACAGCTAAGAATCACAGTTCATGAGAGTTAATGTATGGAAGCATTTTAATGTACTGGGTGCTAAAAAGGGCACTACAACTAAAGCTCGATACACACCAGCCGAAGTTTAACCTTTTAGCAGAATCTGGCAGATTTTTGTTACATATGTATCTTTGTCGGGCTGCAATCGCTAATCATTGAATTCTGGTGGAGTGCGTTTGGAGGGAGCAAATAGAACGGAGAATACGCTTTCACGCATTTGCCCAATGTGCCAGTGTGCGCAAATGCTTATACGCGCAAATGCGCGTACCTACGCGCAAATGCATACAAAAAATCTGAAAAAGTAGATGCTGAAACTGAAGTATCATGTGCAAAAGGCCTTACAAAAACTGTTTATTTTTTATCCCAAAACTTTCATTGTGTGTTTAGTTTGTTTATCAAAAAATAAAACACTCAGTGGTGATTAATTGACACCAATGGAAACCTCGATCTGTCTCAAAATGTGATAAAAATTTCCTTTAGGTAAAGTGTTGCATAACCGTGCAATTGTCATTGAAAGTGTGACAGCGCTGAAAACTGGCCTGGGCAGGAGGCGGTGAAAGTGCCCAGTATTGAAGTGGTTAAGACTCAGTATTGGCTCATAAAATTGGGAGGGGAATATGTCTTTGCCTGTGTGTGCGTTTTTTGTATTTGGAAACTTGCAAGTAAAAAATTTTCCTTTTTGGTGCCTTAGAAGAGGGATCCTTACCTGCGGGTATGGGAACCAGCTGATTGATATATGGAACTGGGGCTCTTAATTTAAAAAAAGCGTTAATTTGGGTTCTCTCCGTTTTGAAACTTGAGGAAAAGTTAAAAAAAGATTGACTTGAAGGGGTTGATTTGCTAAAACTGGGAGTGCAAAATCAATTGCAGCTGTGCATAGAAACCAATCTGCTTCTAGGTTTTTTTTCATCAAGGATTACTTTAACAATTAGAAGCTGATTGGATACCATGCACAGTTGCACCATATTTTGCACTGTCTAGTTTTAGAAAATCAGCCCTGATATGTTACGTGACATGTAGCTAACATTTTCCTTAACCATATCTTGATTCCATGTTTTGTATGAAATACTCTCAAGAGCTAACTTTTTCATCAAAGCATCATTGTGGTTCCCTGAGGTTATCCAGAATGGAGCCAAATATAGGCAATTTATAGCGGAAAACCTGTTTCGGTCCTTAGTGTTTGGGGTGGAGGTTCACTTTATAGCAAGGCAGTGACCCTAAACATGGCAAAAGTTGCATTGGATTATTTTAAAATCAAGAACATGCTTATGGTCAAAGCCCGGATTTCAGTTTAACCACTTGAGACCCGCGCTATAGCCGAATGACGGTAACAGCGCGGATCTCCTTTGCTGGGACTACGTCTATTGACGTAGTCCCGTGCACGAGCAGCCTGCGCGCCCCCTGAGGGGCGCGTGCGGCGCGCTCTGTGATCGGCGAGTCTATGAGACTTGCCTGATCACCGATCCGTGCAAGGGGTCGATCCTGACCCCTTATCACGTGATCAGCTGTCAGCCAATGACAGCTGATCATGTGATATAACGGAGCCGGTAATCGGCTATTATTCCTCCTCGCGCTGACAGCACGAGGAGAAAAAAAAAAGCCGATCACCGGCGGCCGTGATCGGGGCATCAGTCCCGATCACGGCCAGCCCTGCCAGTGCCCACCTGCCCCCTCATAACTATACATAAAAAATTAGTGCCACCCAGCAGTGCCCACAGTGCCACCCAGCAGTGCCCACAATCTGCCTCAACAAAGGTGCTGCACCCCAGTGCCACATATCCGTGCCCATCAGTGTCATCTACCAGTGCCCAGCAGTGCCACCTATCAGTGCCCATCAGTCCCATCTGTCAGTGGTACCTATCAGTGCCCATCCGTGCCACCCATCCGTGCCGCCTTATCTGTGCCTATTAGTGCCGCCTTAACTATGCCTATCAGTGCCCACCAATGCAGCCCATCAGTGCCCACCAATGCAGCCCATCAGTGCCCACCAGTGCAGCCCATCAGTGCCCACCAGTGCAGCCCATCAGTGCCCACCAGTGCAGCCCATCAGTGCCGCCTCATCAGCGCACTTCAATGAAGGAGAAAAATGACCTGTTTGCAAAATTTTATAACAATTAAACATGATTTTTTATTTTTTTTTGCATATTTTTTTTGTTTGTTTAGCAAAAAATAAAACTCCCAGCTGTGATTAAATACCACCAAAAGAAAGCTCTATTTGTGGGAAAAAAATGATAAAAATTTCATTTGGGTACAGTGTTGTATGCCCGCGCAATTGTCATTCAAAGTGCATCAGCGCTGAAAGCTGAAAATTGGTCTGGGACTGAGGGGGGTTTAAGTGCCCAGTAAGCAAGTGGTTAAGATTAGCAGCAAGACTCAAAGTATGGGTTCACCAACACCAAAAGTTTCATATGTTTAATAGTACTGCTGTTCACCAATGGAGTTATTCAATAATTCAGATGTGCACTGTCACTGGGTACCATAAGACCTAATTTTAAAGGAAAGTATAATCATGAGTGTATATTTGTATATATTATTGCCGCTTCTACCTTTATTTTTTTCAGGAGCTTTTCTGTTTTAAAAAGCTTGAGTCTCAGTTTTGTTTTATTGTATTTAAATATAAAGATTAACTGCTGCGTGACTCTACCTATTAGAATAGCAGCTACTTGGAAGAGCATTGTTTTTTTTAGTTAGCCGACTCAGTCTGTGCTTTACTGCTCCTTCTCATGAAGCAAAACATGCATCACTTTATAGTGGAAATCCAAGCATAAAACGTCATTGAATGCAGTTATGTATTAAAAATCTTAAAATGTATTTCTAAATTCAGCTAAATAAAGAGTAATTATATGAGCTTGACTTTATTTCAGCCTTGTTTAATCCTCCATGCAGCAGCATGAATGTGTGCCGACTAAATACAGCAGACAGAGCAAAGAGATGATTTTATCAGTGTGCTTTCAGTTACTGCAAACACTTTTTGTATGCAAATCCTACCTAGTCTCTGCCCGGACTTTGACTGATGGTAGATCTGTGGACATATAGCAGTTTCATGCATCTAGAATGTGTTGAGGGAGATTAAAGATTTCTCCGGACAGAAGGAGGCAAAGAATCACCTAGCAAACACAGCCTAATATACAATTTTGTGAGTACTTAAGCTGGGGATTGTTCTCTTAATAGGCTTGGGTTGGTGGCAGGGTTTCCTTAACCGCTTCCTGACCACCTCACGCTGATATATACGTCGGCAGAAGGGCATGCACAGTCAAAATCGTGTACCTGTACCTTGCCCTTTAACCACTTGCTTACTGGGCGCTTAAACACCCTTCCTGCCCAGACCAATTTTCAGCTTTTGGTGCTCTCACACTTTGAATGACAATTACTCAGTCATGTCACACTGTACCCACATGAATTTTGTGTCCTTTTTTTCCCACAAATAGAGCTTTCTTTTGGTGGTATTTGACCACCTGAGTTTTTTATTTTTTGCGCTATAAATTAAAAAAAGGCAGAAAATTTGGAAAAAAACGCATTTTTCTTAGTTTCTGTGATAACATTTTGCTAATTAATTTTTCTTCATAAATTTTGGCCACAATTTTTACTGCTACATATCTTTGGTAAAAATAACCCAAATTAGTGGATATTATTTGGTCTTTGTGAAAGTTAGAGAGTCCACAAGCTGTGGTGCGAATCATAACAAATTGATCACACCTGATGTACTGGTGGCCTATCATTTCATGCGACCAGAACAAGCCAGGAAAGTACAAATACCCCCCAAATGACCCCTTTTTTGAAAGTAGACATTCCAAGGTATTTACTAAGATGCATGGTGAGGTTTTTGATGTCATTTTTTTTCCCACAATTCTTTGCAAAATGAAGATATTTTATTTTATTTTTCTCACCAAATTTTCAATGTAATAGTTTATTTCTCGTACATGGCATGTATATACCACAAATGACACCCCAAAATACGTTCTGCTACTCCTGAGTATTACGATACCAAATGTGTGAGACTTTTACACAGCCTGGCCACATACAGAGGCCCAATATTGAAATAGCACCATCAGGCGTTCTGGGAGCATAAATTACACATCTCATTTCTCAACCACCTATTACACTTTCGAAGGCCCTGGAGCACCAGGACAATGGAAATGCCCACAAAGTGACCCCATTTTGGAAAGCTAACACCCCAACGTATAATCTATGAAGCATAATGAGTCTTTTGAATGTTTCATTTTTTTCCAGAAGTTTTGGGAAAATGTGGAAAAAAATTAAAACGCATTTTTTTTTTTTTACACAAGGTTGTCCATTTATAAGATATTTCCAACACATGGCATGTACATAGCAAAAATGACACCCCAAAATACATTCTGCTACTCCTCGTGAGTATGGCAATACCACATGTGTGAGACTTTTACACAGCTTGGCAACATACAGAGGCCCAACATGCAAGGAACACCATTAGGTGTTCCAGGGACACATAGCATGCACATACCAAGAATTACACCCCAAAATACATTCTGCTGAGCAAAGAGTAAACAAAAGATTACCTGTGGTTTTAGCAGCGCAGTTGTCCACGGGATGATAGCACTGGTCCAGGCAGCAGGCAGGGAATTGGTCAGCAAAAGCAAACACAATTTTCCAGGCAGCAGGCAGGGATACTGTCCATATACAGTCCAAGGTCAGTGCAGGCAGAGATTGTCAGCAGTGCCAAAATATTGGTCCTGGTAGTAGGCAGGAACATGGTCCATCCATGTGGTGTGGTCAGTTCATGCGACAGGCAGAGGCATGATGGTATAGGTCCTACAGGCAGCAGGCAGAAGCAGGGCCTCGTTCAGGACAGAATGGGGATAGGGGTAGAGGCTTCTCCCACCCAAATCTCTTTGAAGCGTCCGAGTCTCCAGACCCTAATCTAGGAATGAGAAAACAAATGAAATTGTCTTCTTCATCCAGAAAAACAATTCTGGAGCCCCTCACATATGTGAGACCCCTGTTATGAATCCCAATAGTCCACTGGGAGGGTACAAGATCAGTCCAAGAGGCAGGCAAGAGGCATGGTCAAACAGTCCAGGGTCAGTTCCAGATCAGGCAGAGGTATGTACAGAATTGGTAGGCAGAAGCGTGGTCGAATAACAAGCCAGGGTCAGTTACAGAGCAAGCAGAGGCATAAGGGGTGTGAAGGTAAATGGCAGGAAGTGAGGGTTATGGTTACCATACTTCACTAATAATTCACTGAAGTATGGTAACGGCGGAAACAGTCACCTATGCAGAGGCCTGGTTGGGAAGGGCATTGGGCACAATGATAAGTGGTGTCTCTTCTCAATCCTCGTTTGCTGCACACCCGACATTTTTTCTGAGGTCTTCGGCCTGTTGGTCTGGGAGGGATTTTATCAGGAAAGTGGCGTTCAGAGAGTCTGCTAATTATATGGGATCGAATGTTTTCTGGTGGGCCGTTGGGGTATATAAGGGCAGTTGTGATTTCCTCCTGGTAGCCAAGGAAGGGTATGGGTCTTTCTGTGGATTTTCCATAAATTACATATGTGTTGTATATGGCCAAAATTAAAGAAATAAATTGAAATTATTTTATACCACTGGTATGTTCTTCTTGTGGAAAGGTAGGGTTCGAGCATCTGGTCGTTGAAGTCAACACCCCCCGTGAACATGTTGTACTCATGGATACAAGTTGGCTTTTGTATTGGGCCATTCCTCCTGGTGATCTCAACGAATGTATTGTTGTGGATCGAAGAAAGCATGTACACATCCCTTCTGTCCCTCCACTTCACAGCCAAAATTTCCTCGTTCCGGAAACTCGCCGCTTCGCCTTTTCTTAACTTTTTATTGACGAGGCTTCGAGGAAAGCCCTTCCGGTTCGTCCTTATGGTGCCACATGCTGGAGTGTTCTTTCTATGGAGGTTGCGGAACAGGGGTAAACTTGTGTAAAAATTGTCCACATAGAGATGGTAGCCTTTCTCCAGGAGTGGGTTCCCAAACAACTTTCCCACTCGATCCGATGTATTCGGGGCAATTAGGGGGATGTAGCTGGGTGTCCTTCCCTTCGTATACCATGAAGGAATATGTATACCCTGTGGCTCGGTCGCACAATTAATACATTTTCACCCCATAGCGGGCCCTTCTGGAGGGAATAAATTGTTTTAGGCCCAGCCTGCCAGAAAATTTGATCAGGGACTCATCCACACATATGTGTTGGTCTGGGGTAAACAACTGGGGGAAGATCTCAGAAAAATAATTTGAGTGGCCGAATTTTGTAAAGTTTATCAAAATTTGGGTCATTTCGGGCAAGGCACTGGGTATTGTCGTTAAAGTGTAGGAATCTCATTATCATGAGATATCTGGTCCGGGGCATTGTTGAGGAAAAATCGGGCATGTGATAGATGGGGCGGGATGACCAATATGCACGTATTTTAATTTTTTCTGTTTAGTCCCATACAAAATTTTTTTAACTCCTCCACTGTTGGGGCTCTCCACTGATAGGGATGGGCATAATAGGACGTTGGGTTGCTTGCAATAAATTGTTGGGCATATAGGTTGGACTGGACCACAATCGATTCAAGCATGTCCTCGGTAAAAATTAAGTGGAAACAGTCTATCAGGGAAAAATTGTGTGTGTCCACCTGGACTCCTGGATTGGCAGTGAAAGGGGGAACGTTAGCTTCTCCTGAGTTAGGAGGAAGCCACAAGGGGTTCTGGAGGGAATAGGGAAGGCTGGCACGGGACCTAACCCTTTGGGGCTGAGTTGACACACTGGTACTTGGCCTTTGCCGAGGTACTGTGGTGCTTGTGGATGGCACTGCGTTGCCGGTGGATGGCTCTGCGGTGCTGGTGGATGGTACCGCCTCCTCACCAGTACGCCTTCATCTGACAGGCCGACTATCATCTTCCTCCTCTGAGGCTGTCATTGTACCGCTGCTGAGGACAGGCTCGTAGTCCATGTCAGACTCACAATCTGAATATGAGGAGGAATCCGAAGCGGAGAGCTCCCCGTTGCTCTCGTCGGCTGCAAGAATATCGTATGCCTCCTCGGCTGAATATAACCTTTGTGACATTCTTAGTGATCACAAATGGCACTGACAGGAGACACTGATGTGGCAGGTGACGCTGATGTGGCAAGTGACCCTAGCAGGTGACACTAACAGGTAGCACTGATCACAGGTGGTACTGACATGGCAGGTGGTACTGACGTGGCAGGTGGCGCTGACAGGTGGGGCTGGCAGATTTGCTGGCAGATGGCACTGGGGCTGGCAGAGGGCACTGGGGCTGGCAGAGGGCACTGGGGCTGGCAGAGGGCACTGGGGCTGACAGATTTCACAAAATGTAACACAGTAACACTGTAGCACCCTTACAGATCCTCTCTCTCCTCACACGTTGTCTCTATGTGAGGAGAGAGACACAGGGCAATGAGAGATGATCTCATATGTTTACATTTGAGATCATCTCCTATTGGCAGCTGCGATCACGGTGTAAACGGCCGCTTTGATTGGCCGTTTACAGCGATCTGTGTTTGCCTGTCTCCGGGGGACACGGCAAACAAAAAACTTCCCCGATGCACGCCCGCGGCAGCGTGCATTGCGGAAGTAAACAGGAGGCCGTTCAGGAACGGCCACCCGGCAGATAGCATCCGCTCTGCAGCCGTATTTCGGCTATAGGGCGGGCGCGAAGCGGTTAAGAGGCAACAGGGGTGCATCGTGCGGGAAGCGCCATGAGTCCGGTCATGGGTCCCGTGGACTCTATCGTCTCAGCAATACCCATGATTGTCTCACGGAGAGAAGGAACGGGGAGATGCCAATGTAAACAGCATCTCCCCGTTCTGCCTAGCAACAAGTTACAATGATCTCTGCTCCCTGTGATTGGAGCAGAGATCAGTGATCTGTAAAACATAGCCACAACCCCCACAGTTAGCAACACGCCACTAGGACACACTTATCCCCTACTTCACTGCCAGTGTCATTTACACAGGAATCAGTGCATTTGTGTAGCACGGATTGCTGTATAAATGAAAATTGTCCCAAAAATGTGTCAAAAATGTCCGACGTGTCTGCCATCATGTCGCAGTCATGATAAAAATCGCTGATTGCCGCCATTAAAAAAATGAATAAAAATGCCATGAAACGATCCCTATTTTGTAAACATCATAACTTTTGCGCAAATCAATCGCTTATTGCAATTTTTTTAACCAAAAATATGTAGAAGAATATGTATTGGCCTAAACTGAGGGAAAACATTTTTTTTAGGGGGGGGGGGGGGGTTTATGTATTATAGCAAAAAGTAAAAAAAAAAGCGTTTTGTTTTTTTAATTGTCGCTCTTTTTTGTTTATAGCAAAAAAAATAAAACACAGGGATGATCAAATACCACCAAAATAAAGCTCTATTTGTGGGGAAAAAAGGACGGAAATTTTGTTTGGGTACGCCACACAACCGCGTAATTGTCAGTTAAATTGGCACAGTGCCGAATCGCAAAAGTGCTCTGGTCAGGAAGGGGGTAAATTCTTCCAGGGCTGAAGTGGTTAAAGTGGTTGGAAAACCCCTTATAACCACTTTAAACTACAGGTAAGCCTATAATTAGGCTCATCTGCAGCTGCAATGGATTTCTCCTAAACCTGCAAGGTTTAGGAGATATCCCTGTATTTGCATGTGCCAACGTCATGCGGCACATGCGTACTTAAGCCAACTGAAGCAACGGCACGTACGTGCTGTTGCTTCAGTTGTACTGTGCTGTTCCCAGTGGGTCCCGCGCATGCGCAGGACATCGCTGGATAGAGATTGGGGCTCCAGTAAGTGTTGGGGAGGGGGGGTGTGTGAGGGGGGCTGCTGTACACAGAAGGCTTTTTATCTTAATACATAGAATGCATTAAGATAAAAAAAAAAACTTTTCTTTACAACCCCTTTAAGCCTGGTACACACTGATAGTTTCTAAAAAAAATTTTTTTTATTGGACTGTTAGTACAGCGGCTCCAAGTAGAGCTGACAGTCCGATGTTAGTACAGCGATCTCCCCCCCCCCCCCCCCGCTGAGCTGTTGTGCTCTGAACACTTTGGTCAGCGCACTCTGCCATTTGGCTGAGAGCTCTAATTTGGAGCCTGTCAGCTGCTGGTTTTCCAGCATGCTCATCCGACTTCCGTCGGACCAGCTGACAGACACACGGGCCAAATACTGGCTGTTATTTTTTTTTTAACCGGCCAATGTCTCACGATATTCGGCCCATGTGTACTAGATGTTAGGTTTTTAATGAGCAAATATAGCTGCTGCATGTACACACAAATGAACACATGTTGACAACATTATTTAACCACTTGCCAACTGCTGCCATCATTATACTGCTGCCGTTTCCCGTGAACTGTCATAGCTTTACGTAGGCTCCTTTAAGTGAGGATGGCAGGCACGCATGGGTGCCGATGCGTGTGGCCGCGGCCACAAGAGCCAGAACAGGGACGTGTAAACACACAAATCCCTGTTCTGTGAGGAGAGAGATTGTGTGTTCCTACTAGCTGGGAACAATGATCTGTCATCTCCTCTAGTCTCTCCCATCCCACACAGTAAGAACACACACACAAGGGAACACAGTTAACCTTGATTGCCCTTAGTGTTAACCCCTTCTCTGCCAGTGACATTTACACAGTAATCAGTGCGTTTTTATAGCACTGATCGCTGTATAATTGTCAATGGTCCCAAAAGTGTGTCAAGTGTCCAATCTGTGCGCCATATTGTCGCAGTCCTGATAAAAATCTCTTGCTAGTAAAAAAAATAAAAATAAAATAAAAATGGCATAAATCATTCCCCTATATTGTAGACACTAACTTTTGCGCAAAGCAATCAATATATATGCTTATTGTGATTTTTATTAAAAGGAATATGTATGTTTTTTTTTTTTTTTTTTTTTCAAAATTGTCGCTCCTTTTTTGTTTATGGCGCAAAAAATAAAGCACAGAGATTATCAAATACCACTAAAAGAGAGCTCTATTTATGGGGGAAAAAAAAGGACGTCAATTTTGTTTGGGTACAGCGTCGCACACCAGCGCAATTGTCCTCTAAAGCGATGCAGTGAAATGGCCTGGTCATTAAACAGCAAAATCTTCCAGGGGCTGAAGTGGTTAAAGGGTAACTCCACTTCCGTTGGGGGAAAAAAGGGCAAATATTAAAAATGACCTTTCCTATTCAATCTGCAGCGCTGTAATTTTATGTAAAATGTAATGCAAAATGACAACCTGAAGGTGTTCTGTATGCTCCCCAAAAACATAATTTCCTGCTTGGCTCACTGATTTTCCCAGAAATCTCCATTAAGATACAAGTCAGATTTCAGGCATGCCCTGCAACAAAAATATATTTAGTGAGATACTCCCAAGAGGAAATTACGTCTCAGCCTAGGTTCACACTGTAGCGATTTGGCATGCGATTGGACGTGTCAAATCGGTGGCTAATTGCCGGCAATGGCCCCCTTCCGAATTGCTGCGACACCGACTTTGCGGCACTGCGCCGATTCCCAAAAGTAGTTTATATACTACTTTTGGTGACTTGTGACTTTGGGGTGTGATTTGTATAGAAATCTGTGCAGCAACACGCACAGATGTCTCTGAAATCGCCCCTGAAGTTGGGACTGACATGTCAGTGTGAACCTAGGCTAAAGGAACCCAACAATTTTTCTAATTAGAGCCCTGCAGGTGCACAGTTGGTTGATAATTATAAAACCACTCCCATTAGATACTTTCCACATGGACACAGACAAACATACTGGGATTTCTTCAGAATAACAAAAGGTAGGAATCAGAAACAGTTTGTTAAAATCCTTGTATTGTACATAGATCACCCAGAGGGGAATGTTTTTTTTTTTTTCTCAACAAAAGTGGAGTTACCCTTTAAATTAAGGTGATATTTTTTCCATGTATGTATTTAAAAAAAAGAGGAAAATTACTTTATCTTCCCTTTTTTACATGCAATAAATAAATTTAGGTAATATGAAAAAAAATCTGTATTTCTCAGTCAGGTAAAAAATAAAAAAATAAAAACATATTTTCTTTCACTAAGTTTTGAAAAAGGCTGATAATAAAAATGCATAGCCTAACAGTACTTTGCAACCAATATGGAAAATCAACTAGGTAACTATCAGATTGTCTTTATAATTTTGAACAAACTTATTTAAAGTCCACAGGCCATTTTGTTAACATTTCTGTTCCGTATCCAATCTCAGCAATGTCTGTTTATATCTCAGCTATTTACTCTAATTTGCTACTGCTCATTCTTCATTCAAAGCGATTAAATGGAGGTGAGTGGGGCTTTTAGTGGCAGGCATTCTGGTGTAAAGGAAAGCTTGTGAGGTCCACATTGTTCCTTAAGTGGTTCCTTTTGCAGTACATAATTTGTACTATTTCCTTTTTATATTCACTTCTGTGAGCACATGTAGAAGCGTGATGGGGCAGCTCTGCTTTCCATCGTACAGAAATATCACAGGATACTGTTGATGCACCCACCTTAAGAAAGTGCACTTAACCGCTGGTTAAATGCTTGTGTCGCAGTGTAGAGCCTTAACCCACTACTGGCTCCTCGCCAGCATAATACTGTTAAATAATGGAAGTAATCTAGCCAAAGCTTTTCCTTTTTACTGCAAACCTTGGACTTTCTAAAGCTAGAAGTGGATGTTCTCTACTTCTCTAATGGAAAGGCCCATGTTGTTTTGAATTAACTTAAACAGAAAATAAGTGCAGCTTTCTAAGGATATTATATGTTCCTTACATAAGTATCTTTCAGAGCATCCCTTCCTTCTTCGCTCTTAGTAATGGCAATGTGATTCTAGTTGTAAATTTTATATTGATGTGTGTTTACACTGATGCGTCTTAAAAATTGGTATTGATTGGAGTTAAGTTTATGTGATTGAAACTGTCTTATATTTGTAGCTGAAAAGGAAAATATAGCCTGTTTCTTTAATCTAATGAGATTTATTTTCTTTTTTTTTTTCCTTTTTCTTTTTCTTTTTTTTAAATCCTGATTTTTCTGTTGTGTCCAGAAGACCGCTTCTGACTAGTAAATGTAAGATTTGTGTGGATTAGGAAACGAACATATCTTTTCACATATGCCAGCAAAGAGCAAAGCATGCCCTTTTCTTGCATGGATAAGTTGTAATATTGTATGTATTCATAAATATATATATATATATATATATATATATATATATATATATATACCGTATATACTCGAGTATAGGCCGACCCGAATATAAGCCGAGGCCCCCAATTTACCCCCAAAAAAACTGGCAAACTTATTGACTCGTGTATAAGCCGAGGGTGAGACATGCCTGTCCATCCCTGTGTGTGTGTCCGTCCATCCCTGTGTGTCCGTCCATCCCTGTGTGTCCATCCATCCATCCCTGTGTGTGTGTGTCTCCATCCATCCATCCATCCATCCCTGTGTGTGTGTGTCTCCATCCATCCATCCATCCATCCCTGTGTGTGTGTGTCTCCATCCATCCATCCATCCATCCCTGTGTGTGTGTGTCTCCATCCATCCATCCATCCATCCCTGTGTGTGTGTGTCTCCATCCATCCATCCATCCCTGTGTGTGTGTGTCTCCATCCATCCATCCATCCCTGTGTGTGTGTCTCCATCCATCCATCCATCCGTGTGTGTGTGTGTGTGTGTGTGTGTGTGTGTGTGTGTGTGTGTGTGTGTGTGTGTGTCCAGCCTACCTGCACCTACACCCGCAGCAGATCGCAAAACGCAGTGCGGAAATGAATAGGGTTTGCAGTGTTAGCTGCATGGCAATATAGTGTGAACCAGGGCTGAGGACCCATTCACTTTGGCAGGGAAAAGGGAATAGTTGAGTCGCAGATTTATTCCCGCTGGCCACCCACACAGAGAAGACCATCCAGCAGCCACTTTGCGTCATAGCCACGACAAAAATCCCATCATGTTTAGTGGGCAGTACAGGTGTGTGTGTGTGTGTGTGTGTGTGTGTGTGTGTGTGTGTGTCCAGCCTACCTGTGTCCCGAGCCTTTGTCCCGAGCCTCCGTCCCGTGTCGTGCCTTGCCTTCGTCCCGTCCCGTCCCGTCCCGTCCCGTGCCGTGCCTTGCCTTGCCTCCGTCCCGTGCCCTCTTCGTCGGCGGCCATTGTAAAATTCAAAAGCCGCGCCTCCTCCTTCGCCTGTGATAGGCGGAACACTGAATTTCCCAGCAGCCTGTGTTCCGCCTATCACGGACGTCGTATCATCCTCGTCCGTAGTACGAGGATGAGACGATGCCCGTGATAGGCGGAACACAGGCTGCTGGGAAATTCAGTGTTCCGCCTATCACAGGCGAAGGCGGAGCCGGAGGCGCGGCTTTTGAATCATAGAATGGCCGCTGTCTGTCTGCTCGACATGCTGATCGAGCGGGCAGACAGCGATGACTCGAGTATAAGCCGAGGGGGGCACTTTCAGCCTCAAAAAAGAGGCTGAAAATCTCGGCTTATACTCGAGTATATACAGTATATATTTTTTTTTTTTTTTATTAAATTCAGGGAATACCTGAATCTCTATTAAGAGGAAAAAAAATGATGTCTTTTTAAAAACAAAAGAAAGGAATACCTGAACCTCTCCTAATTGTAGCCTCCTGTAATACCTATATGTAGCAGCACTCTCCCATAAATGTGTTAAAGCAAATCGGAGCCTTTATTGCATTGCATCAATTCGTAGTTAAACCACTTCAGCTTTGCAAGATTTTACTCTCTTCATGACCAGGGTGTATTTTGCTATTTGGCACTGCACTACTTTAACTGACAATTGCACCGTCATGCAATGCTGAACCCAAACAAAATGTATGTCCTTTTTTTCACACAAATAGAAGTTTCTTTTGGTGGTGTTTGATCACCAGTGAGTTTATTTTTTATTTTTCAAAAACATATTCTGAAAACTATTTTTTTTACTTTATTTTAAAACATATTCAATAAAAATAGATGACATTTTTTCATACATTTTGGCCAAATGTATTCTGTTACATGTCTTTGGTAAACAAAATTCCAATAAATTTATAATTGGTTTATGCCAAGTTATAGTGTCTACAAACTGTTGTGTGTGTGTGTGTATATATATATATATATATATATATATATATATATATATATATATATATATATATATATATATTGTAATTTTTTAGTCTTTTATACTACTAATGGTGGTTATCAGTGACTTAGAAAGGAACTGCAATAGTGCAGCAGGCAGTCTTTCACTAACTGACACTGGGAACTAACTGCCGGTGACACCAGACTCCCGCTATGTACAATCTTAGCGGGTGTTGGCAAGGGGCCTTAAACAGTACATTGCGGGCAGTCCCCAAGTGGTTAAACATGCTTGCTTCAGATACCCCCCACCAATGCCACACATGCATACACACACTCAGTACCATTTTCAGCACAGATTCTCCTTGCTGCAAAGTAATTGCATCTGTCATTGGTTTCTAGGGGACTTGTGATCCTTGCAAACAATCTTGTATTTCCCCCAACATTCAACAGGTGGACTAAACTTCTCCATCCAGCCCTGCTCCCACTAAGGATGAGCTTAGAGTTGAGTGTGTGTGTATATAAAAAAAAAAAAAAAAAAAATATATATATATATATATATATATATATATATATATATATATATATATATATATATATATATATATATATTATACTCTGCATTCAGCGTACGCTATATTCAGTCAGTACAGGCAGTGTATTTGAGATAGATATATATCTATCAGAGTGTTGCCCTGCCAAAGAAAGACCCAGGACTGTTGAGAAGCTAGAATCTTGTATCAGACAAGAATGGGACAACATTCCTCTCCTAAAAATTGGTCTGTTTGCAGACATTTACAGAGTGTAAACTACTGCGGGCCAGTTCTGACACTTCTCACATATATGTAAAATAAATATATATATATAATTATTATTATTATTGATATATATATATTTTTTTTTTTTAAGCAGAGGCCCTAGAGAATAAAAGGGTGGTTTAAAATTTTCATGTCATATGGTGTTTTCCTAGCAGATTTTCGAATGCAATTTTTTTTTGGGTGAAAAATACACTTTAGTAGGGCTGTTACTGATTAAAATTTTCCTGTTCGATTAATCGATTTTTTTTTTTTTTTATTGATTAATCGACTAATTTCGATTAATTATAATGCACATACAGTTTTTACAATTTTTTTTATTAAACTTTAAGAAAAACGTAGAAAGTTAGTTTAACTTTAACTGTAATGTCCACATCTCCCCCATACTGTACCGTCCACATTTCCCCCACATCTCCCCCCATGCTGTATTGTCCACATCTCCCCCCCCATAAAGTACTGCCCACATCTCCCCCCCATAAAGTACTGCCCACATCTCCCCCCATAAAGTACTGCCCACATCTCCTCATATCTCCCCCATACCTTAATATTCATGATTGTCTGCTCTGTCTGGAATAGACAGCAGGCAGACCCATCCGTCCTCATAGTAGACACAAGCAGGCGGGCGATGATGACGTCAATGCGTGCGTCTAGGCCGCCGTCGGGTGGACCAAGATGGCCGCGGCTCCGGAGCTAGGCCGAAGCCGCGGCCTTTCCTATGGGCGAGACCGCGGAGCTCATTCCGCGGATCGTCCTCGATCAAAATTATTTTGATCGATCAAAGAAATTAACGATTAATCGAACAATTAATCGTTAATTTCCGCAGCCCTACACTTTAGTGAATTTTATTACACAGACACAATATAACACCGGTAAAATATATAAAAGATGATTTTACGGCAAGTAAATACCTAACATGTCATGCTCGTGGAATGTTGCTAAACTATAGTACTGAAAAATCTCCATAAGTAACACTTCATAAGCCTTACCAGTTTGGGGTTTATTGCATTCTCTATAACAGTTATGACGATACCTCACATGGTGTGAACACTGAGCAGAAGCTTATTTTGGGGGGCAACAAACACTCATTGGACAGTCCATTGACGTAAATGGGCTGGCTACCTTATGCATGACTTGTGGAGTGTATATCACCCACACAAAATTACAAGTGGGAACACAAGTTTCCACTACATAATGTGTGAGTGGGGCCTCAACGTCCATTTAAAGCTCTAGACTAAATATTGCCATGATAAAGATTTTTATTTTCACATGTGTGTGCAAAGGACCAGTGTCAGTGTTGCCAGAGACTTCCCCTAATGGACACTATTATCCTATAAGGCAGCTTTTTTCAACCAGGTTACCTGGGCACTCTGGGGTTCCTTGAGGTTTCTTCAGGGGTGCCTTGGCAAAATGCCTAAAAAGTGCCAAAAAATGTCTACAAGCCAGCAGTTGGCTCAAGCCTGTCTTTTAGTTTATACAAAGCCACAGGATTTTATTGCGCACTATTTCTACCTTCCAGTCACCGGTGTCTTAACAACCAGTGATGTCATCAGTGTTGCTAAGAAGGGTGTGCACAGCATCCTTGTTTGACCCTTCCCTTGCCCCACTCCGTCAACACTGGGGTCACATTAGCTGACTGAGGGAGAGGAGAAACACTGGTATACTAGTCAGTACTAGTGTGCAAAAGTGTTTTTTGCTTTGGAAGCATAAATTGCCTCTAATGCAAAGAAAACTGTGATTTAATACCGTGCTAAAATGAACAAATATGCATGTAATTGAAAATAAATGTCCATATACCACCACCAAATAATGAAAAGTGACAATGGTGGGTGCTGCAGCGATTACCAGTTGGGTCCTAGAAACATCAAGCAAGTGTACATATTTGCCAGCACACCATGGATCAACAACTTTTGTCCAAAGGTTTCTTTTAATGAAAGAGATCACATCACAGATAAATGTGACGTTTCAGAGCCACACAGGGCCCCTTCGTCAGGCATGTGATCAAGTGCAACAGTGTCAAATCAGAATATAAATACATCAGCCACCAATCAGAACAAACATTTTTTTATTAGAAAATGGTAACACCCCCACCTTGTTACGTCAATATGATGTCAGGATCCCGCCAGAACACATAACTAACAGGCATCAAAGTAACTCAATGCAGGCAGGGGCAATAAAACTCTAATATTGCAGAATACAGCCCGCATGTCTGGTGTCAGTGTGTATGCACTGGATCAGGCACATCAACCAGATGTTACCAGAAGCAGCCTCTAGGACCCAGCAGTCTCGTTACTATTCAGGATTCCCGACCCAATCACGGCGTGCCGTGCATGCGCACATCGCTCATGGCAACAGGATGACGGGAGGACGCCTATCTGTGGGGCAGCCATCATCACAGAAACCCATGATGCACGGCCAGCACCGCATTAGGTATTCCAGAGTGCAGGAGACAGTGCAGATGTGTAGGAGCAAGGCTAAGTAAAAGCGAGCAAAGAAAGAGTGATGCAATAGATAAGAGCACATGAGATCAAAGAGGAGATAAGTAAAACGAAAATAGAAAAAATGACAAAAGGGAAAAATGGAATAAAAAAGAGAGCGCCGAGGGAGAAAAGAAGATAAAGCACAACAGACAGAAACAGTGGGGGGGGGGGGAGAAAGGGGAAGAAATGGGAAAATAAGGCGAAAGACAAATGGTAAATGGAAAGAAGGGGGAAAAAAGACAAAAAAAAAAAGAAGAAAAGGAAAATTGAAACAAGAAAAAGGTGGAGCAGAAAAAAATGGCAAGGAAAATAAAGAGAATAAAGATGAAATTATGAAAAAATGTAAATAAACAAAAATAAATATATTATTTAAAAATTTTTTAAAATAAACAAATAGAAATAATAAAAATTAAAATGAATAAAAAAGGAACACACGTAAATAAAAATAAACAAACATACAGCCCAAAAAATAGAAACCCAAGCGACTAGCTCCTATGTATAGCACCCTACACTCATACCATGGGGTAATCTTAAGGTTATATCAAATTTGAAATGGTTTAATGTGCTAGCCAATGGTAGACAATTTGTCACATTCAGCTCTTGGAGTATATCGGAATATATCTAAAGAAAAGTAAATATGCTTGATCCATCGACTCCCCTAAGCGAATATCTCGCAGGGTGTACGAACAAGAAAAGAAAAATGGATATAACACATGGTATGTACCATACCCGATAAAGCACTGCCCAGACTAGACATCAATCGGAATTATACAGGTGTCACGTCATCGTGTATATCATTGTCAAATATGCCAAGGAAAAAATAAATAAAAATGAAGAGATTATCTGTCGTCAATGAAACATGAGAGGTTAGTGTTGAGACCACCAGGCTGTACTGTGCCTAATGTGTGTATCCAGTATGCCTCACGGCGGAGGAGTAACTGGTCTCGATTCCCCCCCCCCCCCCCCCCCCCCCCCCCATGTGGTAGCTTGACCTGTTCAATCACCATTCCACGTAGCTAATGGATTTGGTGCTTAGATGTCACAAAGTGTATTGCTACAGGTTTGTTAGGGTCAGCCTGTTGCCCTTTTCAGTTTTGGCCAAGGCTACCCTAATGTCGCTTTTGTGGTTCTGAAATAGTTTTTTAAATGGGCCAACCATTTTTCCCACATATGTCCATGTGCAGGGGCATTTCAAAATGTACACACAAAAATCTGTGTTGCAATTAAAATACTCTTGTATCAGATAGTGGTTACCCCTATGAGTGAAAAATGCTTGCTGCAAACAAGTGAATTGCACACGTTACATTTATAACAACCCGTTTTCTGAGATATCTTAGGAATTTTGGCATATTTATGTCTGGGATCTGCCTGTACCAAATGGTCATGAAGTGTCCTTCCACGTTTATACGCTATCATGGGTTTGTGGGTCCTAAGGATAGTCCTAAGAACCTGTCGGATTGTAAAATGTTCACGTTGCGGTCTGCTGCTCATTTAATCGCACCTGATTCCTAGTTGAATGTGTAAATAAATAATGGACTAGCAACAGGGCTAGGGGTCTGGGTGCGATCAGACAAGGCTTTTTCAAAGGGCACGATCAAGTACTAAAGCGGATACCCATGTTCCAAAAACTTATGATACGTTATCTCAAGTTGCTTCCTTTTGTCATTTTCATCTGAACAGGTGTGTAAAACCCTTATAAATTGTGAAATGGTCAAGTTCTTGCACAGATGTGCAGGATGTACACTATGGAAATTAAGCAGTGTGTTTCAGTGGGTTTGGTATACAGAGATGTAGTGATGGTCCCATGGGTATTGATAAGCACGTCAAGAAATTAAATCAGATTGTACGAAAACTCAGGCTTTAACACTATTCCTGGTAAAATACTATTCCGGAAGTCAACGAAAGCAGTGAAGTCATCCTCACTACCTAACCAAAGTAGAAAAATATCATCAATTTACCGCATCCATTTCTTTACATGCATGGTGAATAGAGGGGATGGGTGCGTACCAGACGACGTCACTTCCGCCATTCTTTGGAACGCGGGTGGAACGTGGACGGCATCTCTGCCATTTTCAATGAGCGTGATTTCATCATCTTTTCTGTAAGTGCAACTTACAGATTTTATGTAATACATGGGGAAGCCCTGTTTTCTTCTTGATATATGTACCATATACACGAGGGTGATCGCACCATTTCCTGAGCAGTTGGGCTAGAGACTTATCTGCTTATGCTGGTTTTGACTACCTGTCATAGGTGTCAATTCCCTCTGGTGAGTAGGATATTTGCCTAGGGGCTGGTGGAAGCAAAAAGCACATTTTGAAGGCGCTATATGTTTTATTGGAAGATTAAGAAGACCCCATTGTCACTTTTCATTATTTGTTTATCATCAATATGTTATATGGACATTTATTTTCAATTACATGCATATTTCTTTGTTTTAGCATGGTATGAAATCAGTTGTTTGCATCATGGAGTCCTTGAGCTTTACTTCCTGCTGCTCGTATTTGATATATTTTTATTCTTGTCACATTGCACTGTATATAATACATTTTGATATCACATTTCCAGGGTGTGCAGGCTGAAGGGGTTTTAGATCCCCCTTCCTTTTTGTCAAATTGCCTCTGTTGGATGTCCTACGTGTTTCGATATTGCCGCGTTATGTAAAACTATTTTAAAGAATGCTTTGACTAAAAAAGTTTGAGACACACTGCTCTAAGGTACTACATTGGCAAACCTCTCATCATAGTGCTGTATACATCCATTGATCCTGTAATTGGGCCGATAGCCACCCCTTCACTTTTGAATTTGCAAATATTTCATGGTCAACAGAATCCAGTGAGAACATAGGGAAGGAATTGAGAATATCTTGTTCTTAAAACTGAATTTCTGGAAAACTCCTAAACCGCATATATACTGTATTTATAATGAGATTTATCGGTCAAAGAATTTTCATTTCTACACACTCTGTCCTGAGAGCCCTGCCTCGCATCATAGACGTTTGGGTAATTCCACCTTGTTACAATTTAGAAATACCCCGCTGACACAATCCTCTTCCCACTCTGGTGATGGGACAGTGAAGGTGCAGCAGTAGACTGGTGAGATCATGCCTCTGCTCCTAATGCGCTCTCCTGTTTCGCTTGTTGCATTAAAAATATATTAATTCTCAGTTCACAATCTATGTGGTGTGGGAAATGCAGCAATCCGGAGCAACCACACCCATGTAATCTGATTCCAGTGGGGCAGAAAAGATGCCTGCACCTTTTTTGTGCGGTATGAATTCAGCCCATACAAAATGAATTGGTTTAAATTGCACTGCAAAGAATTCTATGCAATTTGAATATTGAATGCAGTGCGATTCCTATCAGAATCGCATGCGGTTTCACACACCACAAATGAGAATCCAGCATTAATGATGTATACAAATCAGTGCAGCGCTTAAAGGCACCTATCACAATAAGTGAAAAAAAAAATATATCTAGCAAACAAACAAATAGTGATGAGAAAGTCCACAAATTATGTGTAAACAGTCCAAAAATTAATCGTTCAGGTGCGTCTGGAACTTTATTAAGGTCATCAGATGGTATTCAAAGCTAAATGACTCGAGGCGTTCTCAGGCTTCAGACCTCTTGAGAATGGGTTCTACACAAATTAGAGAAGGTAGGTACTCTTACCGGATAGGTTGGACATATCCACCTTATAGTAGTGTGTCTTACGAGCTTATGGGAGGGCTCCAGCTGCTCACCCCAATACACCATCCAGATGATATTTTACTCTCAAGATTCCTTACGATATCCATATGAAGAAGATGAATGGAATTTCCGTACCATGTGTTGCTGTGGAACCTGGTGCCAGAAGTCTCGTGAGGGTTCACCATAAAAGGGACAAAACATAAAAAACACCTCGCATGGTGAAATACAACCAATGATGGTTTATTGAAGAATTCTGATACACAGAACGATTTTTTTTTTTTAAATCACGTGATACATAAAAACAAAAAAAATTGCAATGTGGGGAGAATACAACTGCTGACATGCCCCTGTTCATGACTTAGAGGTCGAAACGCGTAGGGCCAGCAGTTGTTTGCTCCCCACATTGCACTTATTTTTTGTTTTTGTGTATCACGTGACTTTAAAAATTTTTTAGGTCTGTGTATCAGAATTCTTCAATAAACCATCATTGGTTGTATTTCACGATGCAAGGCATTTTTTGGTTTGTCCCTTTTATGGTGAACCCTCACGAGACTTCTGGCACCAGGTTCCACAGCAACACATGGTACGGAAATTCCATTCAGCTTCTTCATCTGGATATCGTAAGGAATCTCGAGAGGAAAATATCATCTGGCCGGTGTATTGAGGTGAGCGGCTGGAGCCCTCCCATAAGCTCGTAAGAAACACTACTATAATTTCTGTAGAACCCATTCTCAAGAGGTCTGAAGCCTGAGAATGCTGCAAGTCATTTAGCTTTGAATACCATCTGATGACCTTAATAAAGTTCCAGACGCACCTGAGCGATTAGTTTTTGGACTGTTTACACATAATTTGTGGACTTTCTCATCACTATTGTTTGTTTCCTAGAAATATATATTTTTTCACTTATTGAGATAGGTGCCTTTAAGCGCTGCACTGATTTGTATATATTAATTTGAACTTGGTTTGTTTGTGTGCTAGCGGCTGGGCTGTGTTTTTCACAGGAATATTGCAGTTTCACTACTTTTGTATTTTTAATTAGCGCGGTGTTTTTTTTTTTTTTTTGTACCAGCCTTAATGATCTATTAAAGAAATTAAACCTGCATTATATAATATTCTTTTAAAATGATTCCACCTTAAGTTCAGCCTTAATGTACACCCGTTATGAGAGGAATATTGAAACTGCTATTGCTGGTTTCCTTTTAGAAAATGCTCGTTGGCTGGCTGTCTTAGCTGCAGTACTTCTGCGTCCAATTTTTAGGAAGCAAAGTGCTTTATTTCTATTTTCTTTTTCTTTCTACATTACTTTTAACTTTCAATGGAAATTGCCTAATTTGATCTAAACCTTACAGAGGGTCCAGGGTCTGTTAAAAAGAACATTTATAGAAAATGTATTAAAGTGTTTGTTTTTTAACATGCAGAAGAGGGGGGGAAAATACTGCACTAAACCTAAAATAAGTGCAAAATGAAGCTAACACTCAGTCAAAACAACATGTGAAACAATATGTGTAGTGCTTAAGAATAATAACACATGCATGAAAACATGATAATAAGGTGAGAAAAATACATATAAATGTCCAAAAAATATGTGAAATCCAGAGTCACCCAAGAGCAACCCCGTTGGTGCTATAGCTGAATGTAACAATACTAAGAAAAGTGACAAAAGTTCTTGGGAGTCTGCCTTCCTGAGAACTCTGATGCAGATAAGAATGTGTCAGTTGGATCCCAGAAACAGATGTATACAAGATGGGGTACGCTTACCAGCGGTGATGGACATAGATGCCATACGGCAGTGGGTCAAATGCGTCTGTAGTTCTGCTGTTGGTGTCACCTGGAATGTATGGATGAGCAGATCCCAATCTCTGACCCGAATGGCACAGAGGACCATAGAAACGTCAGCCAGAGGTGACATAATTTTCCTTTCCTAATGCCAAACCATGGCAGCATATGAGCCCGCCTATGTGCTTTCCGGTATGTGGCTTATGCTGCCATGCTCATCCATACATTCCAGGTGACACCAAGAGGAGAATTGCAGTGCATTTGACTCACTGCCATATGGTATGTTTGTCCATCACCGCTGGTAAGTGTACCCTATTGTGTGTACATCGGTTTCTTTAGATCCGATTAATACATTCTTATCTGCATCAGAGTTCTCAGGAAGGTAGACTCCTAAGAACTTTTCTCACTTAGTATTGTTACATTCAGCTATAGCACCCACGGGGTTGCTCTTGGGTGACTCTGCGTTTTGTCTTTTAACTACAGATAAACATAATAGTAGACCTATTTTCAAAGTGCTTTTTCTCTGTTATGTTTCTTGCGCAGTAGTAAAGCAGTGCGATTGTGCTTTACTGTTTCTGTGTAGTCTATGACTAGAACTTAAAGGAAGCAGAGACAGCTGCCGAGGGACCCCAGAAGAGCAGGTTCGGGGCCACTCTGTGCAAAATGAGCTGCACAATGGAGGTAAGTATATGTTATTTAAAAAAAAAAAATAATAACTTTACAATCCCTTTAATTTACTTTTGTCTTTTTAGTAGGCATGCTTTTTCCCTTTATTAATATTGTTTGTGGTCAAATAGTCAATTGTGAAGTATATAAAAATAAAATCCACAATAATGCTGCTTCTATTCATTTTTGTGTGCAGGTTCCAATGGCGCGAGCCAGCATTCTATGGCTTATCGGAGAATATTGTGAGCGAGTGCCTAAAATTGCACCTGACGTTCTGCGGAAGACTGCAAAAACCTTCACTAATGAAGATGACCTTGTCAAGCTGCAGATATTAAACCTTGCCACTAAGCTTTACTTAACCAATTCCAAGCAGGTAAAGCCTGAGTACAGTCTGTCACCATAACCTAAGCGTTTCTGTTGTGAACAATTGAGGGACTGAAACACTTATCTACTCTCTAATTAAATATATTTTTCATTGTTGAAGCCCCTTATGCTACTGTTGATGTAAGCTTTTTAGCAAGAAGCACTAAAGTGTTTCTCAAATAATTTTTTCCTTAACGCATTCTCTGCATTAAAACTGCATTAAAGAGATTAGTAAAGGTTCTTTTTTTTTTTTTCTTTAATAACAAACCTGCTATACTTGCTCTGCGCAATGATTTTGCACGGAGCTGCCCTGATATACCTGTTCTGGAGTCCCCCACCCGTGCTCTCTCTGCACCTCTTCTCCGTGTAGGAATCTATAGGAATTTGAATGTGTGCACCTATTGACATACAGTGCAGCACGGCCCTATCCCCACTTCCTCATCACAATATTTGACCGCAGCAGGAACCAATGGCTCTCTGCTGCTTTTTTTTATTTTTTATTCCTTAATGCAAAGAATGTATTAAGGTACAAACTTATAGCCTTTACAACCGCTAAAATTTAATATATTGCATCTTGCCAATCCTTAGATGTTGTGACTGCATTCGTGTGTTTTTTCCCAACCACTTACGGACCGTCCACCGTCTTTATACAGCAGCACTTTGAAGTGGAGTACCATTGTTATGGGAGCAGCTACATGCCATAACCCCGGAAACCATTTCTTCAGCGGGCAGTCCGCTTTAAGATAAACTTAGTCTCAGCATCTGATTCTCCGCGAGATCACTTTTATTGATCGCTCTCTGGTGCCCTCCCTCGCTTACCGGAGCCTCCAATGGAGGCAGTTGTGTCCTCTCACCTGCTTGGCATGGCACTTAGTGAGGGAAAGATGGTCCCCCGCTCGGCTTCATGCAATTGCAGGGGGAAAGTGACGTCAAAACATCACTTCCACCCTTAGCTCTTAAAGGGACTTGGAATAAAAGTGACACAATTATTTTATTTTTTTTAAAGAACAGGGTAAAAAATAAATAAAAAGTAAAATGGATAAGAAAACAAAAAATTTCATTTTTAATGCCCCCCGTCTGGCCTAGCTTGTGTGCAGAAGCAAAAGCACGCACATGAGTAGAGCCTGCATATGAAAACAAAGTTCAAACTACAACAGTGAGGTATCATTGCGATCATTAGAGCGAGAGCAATAATTCTAGCCAAAGACCTTCCCTGTAACTCAAAACATGCAACCTGTAGAATTTTTAAACCTTGCATATGGAGCTTTTTAAGGATAAAAGTCTGTCGCCATTCCAAGAGCGGGTGCAATTTTGAAGGGTGACATGTTGGGTATCAATTTACTCGTAACATCATCTTTAACAATATAAAAAAAATTGGGCTAACTTTTCGGATGTTTTATTTTTTAATTAAAAAAAGGTGTGCTTGTAAGACCGCAGCTCAAATATGGTGTGACAGAAAAGTATTGTAATGACCCTCATTTTCTTCTCTAGGATGTTAGAACCCCCAAACATATATATATTTTCTAAGTAATTTTGTAGCATAAAACTAATGATTTTAACTTGTAAACAACAAGTTTGAAAATAGGCCTGGTCTTAAAGTGGATGTAAACCCAATTTTTTTTTATTTTTTTTACGTCATACTGTAGATTATAAGATTTCCTATCATTTGAGGCCAGTCTTGCCACAAAGAGTTAATCCAGCTCTGAGCAATCCTCTTTTATTGTTCAGTGAGATAAATCTTGACAGAGAAAAACTTTGTCTCATCCCCCCCCTTGCTGTGAGTGACAGGTGATTTACATATCTCGTGCATTAGCCTAAGAGACATACATTATTCTTTAATTCCCCCCCCCCCCCACACTCCTTTATTCTGCTACTCTGCAAGGATTGGCTGTTCCACACCTCAGCATGATTTGCCATGCTGAAGTCACGTGGTGACTTTTCTGGGTTTTGACTGGATGTTAGTGATCATAGCAGAAGTTCAGTGTAAGAAATGCACAGGAGAAGATGCATGTTAAGGGGTGTGTGGGGGTGTGTAGAGGTGGATGGGGAGTCTACTGACATCGCGACTCCACCCACTGAGCCCTGGAAAACAGACCCACCCACGAAATCTGCAGTTTTTCGGGTCTCATAGCAGACAGAGGGGAGACACTTGATAGATAAGTATACATGCAGGAGGCATGTACGTCCTTCTAGATAACCAATATTGCAGTAGTTTAGAAAGGGTTGTTGATGTCTGTTTGCATCCACTTTAAAGTAGTTAAGGCTTTATTCACCTGGTAATCTGGCCAGTAACGCACCACCTGTATTGGCATGCCCCCACTCTTGATGGAAGGGCACAGCAGACAGCAGCAGTGGTTACGCTGGAACGTGTCTGAATGGTTAAGGGAAATGGACCAGGATAGACCCGCTTACTGCAAGAGGGTTAACTACCACGAAATCCTGATTATTATTTTTTTAGCAAAGCATAACTGGCCCAAAATAGTAGAAAAATGTATCTTTCGGTTTATTGCCTCTACCATATACCAAGCAAAATTCCAAAACAAATTTTGCTCCTCCTGAAAAACCCAGCGAATACGTTTATGTATGTTGTTGGTACCCACAGTAGGGCCCAGAGACAATCGTGCGCATTTTTCTTTTTTTTTTTTTCCTTCCCTAAGACAAACGGACACTAATACTAAATTAATTGAAAAAAATATATATTTTTTTTATTCCTACCGAACAGCACAAACCAGTGGTGTATTTAACTCATACATCCCCTAATTTAAATATGACCCCCCCCCCCTGCAAAATGCTGACCTAGGCCAAGACACATGGCACACACAGATGGGCACAAATGTGACCCCGCAAACGAAAACTCCCTTCAATGTGTATGTGCATGCCGGGAATGTGTTTAATGACCATACATTTCTGTGTCAAAGCTGATCATGTATACCTTTTGTTAGGGTCACGCCATATCATAATGCAATGTCTTTAAGTGTCATGCAGTTTTCTGGAAACGTTTGGGCTCTGTAAAGCATTAACTCCATTAATGCATCTTAACACCCCTAAATACTTAGTATCGGTATTGGTGCAACGCTGACTTTTAGAGCTCCACATAGCTGAAATATACCCACTTTGATATGTTGACAATCAGTATTAGGCAGCCTGTTCAATCTAAATGGGTGGTTATGTAATGTCAAGCCTACGACAATATGAAAATCTGCTTAATATTGTGGAATTATAGCAGTTTTACCAGTTGAGAGGCCTCTCCTCTCATCTTGATTACATGTAATTCTTAAATGTGCTACAAGCATTTTTCTTCCTCCGTTCAGTACAGCAAGTATATGAATTTGCTTCATTAGTTAAAATAACCACATTTCACGCTCTGTACTTGTTGTTTGTTCCAGGCGTTTGCATCTTGTTTTGTGCAGCATATACGTACTTACCCACTGAATGTGTTGTGACTACTCTTAACTAACATTTATGCATTTCAGATGCATCTAATTTAGAACATAATGGTAAAATTTGGTTTCCTGTACGCTATTATAAAAATGATCTCAATTCTGTTTTTAATGTAGCATATTCAACAGGCGAATTAAGAAATGATGGAAAATCCGCCATAAAACAAGCTGTTACCTAAATAAATAAATGAACAATATTACTGGAGGCTATAAGCAGTCTTTTATCTCAGTTTTTAGAGGGCATCAGCAGCTTGCTTTTATGAAAAAGTAACAGCTAAATGCACTGCAAATAATTTGCAGTAATCCAGTCCTGTGATTCATGGGTCTCCTTTAATGGGTTGTAATTCAGAGCAAAGTAACAGAGTGCGGAGCGAGTGCATGGACCTTAGCTGAGCAGGGACACTATCTCTTCATGAAACAGGCCTTGGATGGTACGTTTTGCCAGCTCCCCTAAGACCTGCAGAGGTTCTGATGCCCTGCATATTTTCTTAATTAAGTTTTGAGTGCCATGTTTTTTGTTGTATTTCCACATTCATTATTCTCACGTAGACCATTCAGTGGGTTTGCCATATATGATTATTTTTTAATGATGAATTCTTTCCACTTCGGCAGTTTAATAATCTAGCACATGGCTGCTCGCCTGTAGTTAGCATTCACCTCCCGGCTTAGAAAAGGACATGTGCGTTGGCTCCGCTATACCATTTACAGCTTTAGAAATGTCTTCTCCCTGTTCGTTGACATTTGTTTGTCTTAACCATTCACTTTTATTACCTCTATAAATATGTTTGCTGATGGCAATCAATAATCATAAATAACCCATCTTCCTTTTGTGTTGTCTTTAACCCTTGACAGACTAAATTGCTCACACAGTACATATTAAATCTTGGCAAATACGATCAGAATTATGATATCCGGGACCGCACGCGGTTTGTAAGGCAGCTTATTGTTCCAAATGAGAAGAGTGGGGCTTTGAGTAAATATGCCAAGAGGATATTTTTAGCCCAGAAGCCAGCTCCTGTGCTTGAATCTCCGTTCAAAGGTACATGAAATATACTGCTGTTCTTTTTCAATGTGAATAATGCTGGCCACATATAGTCATATTGTTAGGTTATCAAAGTTTAACAATGAAGATCAGCCTCTGCAATCCTATTGACTACAGACTAGACGGTAGCGGGTAAGTCTTATTCATTGGACAGATCAAAATCTAGCTGTATATGTCCAGCCATATTTAAATGTTATGTATTTCATCATGCATTAACCACTTGCTTACTGGGCACTTAAACCCCCCTCCTGCCCAGACCAATTTTCAACTTTCAGTGCTCTCACACTTTGAATGACAATTACTCAGTCATGCAACACTGTAACCAAATGATTTTTTTTTGTCCTTTTCTTCATACCAATAGAGCTTTCTTTCGGTGGTATTTGATCACCTCTCGTTTTTTTTTTTTTCTGCGCAATAAATGAAAAAAGACCAAAAAATTTTCTTTGTTTCTGTGATAAAATTTAGCAAATTAGCAATTTTTCTTCATAAATTTTGGCCACAATTTATACTACTACATATCTTTGGTAAAAATAACACAAAAAATTGCATATTATATGATCTGTGTGAAATTTATAGAGTCTACAAGCTATGGTCCAAATCATAAAGATTTGCAAAAAAAATCACAAATGATGTACTAAGGCCTATCTCAATTCTTGAGACCCTAACAAGCCAGGAAAGTACAAATGCCCCCCAAATGACCCCTTTTTGGAAAGTAGACATTCCATTGTATTTAGTAAGAGGCATGGTGAGTTATTTGAAGTTGTCATTTTTTCCCACAATTCTTTGCAAAATTAAGATTTTTATTTTTTTCCACAAAATTGTCATTGGCTTATTTCTCCCACACGGAATGTGCATACCACAAATAACACCCCAAAATACATCCTCCTACTCCTGAGTATAACAATACCACATGTGTGAGACCTTTACACCGCCTGACCACATACAGAGGCCTAACATTGAAGTAGCACCTTCAGGCATTCTAGGAGCATAAATTACACATTTAATTTCTCAATCGCCTATTACAGTTTTGAAGGCCCTGGAACACCAGGACAATGGAAACGTCCAGAAAATGACCCCATTTTGGAAAGCTAACACTCCAACGTATATTCTATGAGACATAATGAGTCTTTTGAATGGTTCATTTTTTTCCAGAAGTTTTAGTATGGCAACGGCGAAAACAGTCACCTATGCAGAGGCCTGGTTGGGAAGGACATTGTGCACAATAATAAGATGTATTTTCTGACTCCTGCTCTGGTACACACCTTACATCTTTTTTGACGTCTTTGGCCTGTTGGTTTGGGAGGGATTTTATCAGGAAAGTGGCGCTCGGAGAGTCGACTAACAACATCTGATCGGATATTTTCTGGTGGGCCGTTCGGGGAAAATAAGGGCAGGGAAAACTTCCTCCTGGTAGCCAAAGAAGCGTTTGGGGTTTTGGGTGGAGTTGCCGTAAATGACATAGGAATTGTAAATGGGCAATTGAAAAAAATTAATTGCTACTTTTTTGTACCAATGGTATGTCCGTCTTGTGGCAAGGTATGGTTCCATCATTTGGTCGTTGAAGTCGACTCCCCCCATGAACAAATTATATTCATAAATGCATTTTGGGGTTTTTACGGGGCCATTCCTTCTGGGGATTTACACAAACGTATCATTGTGGATAGAAGACAACATATATACATCCCTTTTGTCCCTCCACTTCACTGCCAGAATCTCCTTGTTTCGCAGACTTGCGGTTTCTCATTTTCGCAGCTTCTTATTCACAAGACTTTGAGGAAAGCCCTTCCGATTCCTTTTTACAGTGCCACATTCTGGCGTCTTCTTCCGGTGAAGTTTGTGGAACAGGGGCAGAGATGTGTAGAAGTTGTCTACATACAGGTGGTAGCCTTTATCCAGTAGGGGACATATGAGGTCCCAAACAACTTTCCCGCTGAATCCCAAGTAGTCCGGACAATTAGGGGGCTGCAGCTGGGTGTCCTTCCCTTCGTACACTATGAATGAATATGTGTACCCTGTGTCTCGGTCGCATAATTTGTAGACCTTCACCCCATAGCGGGCCCTTTTGCTGGGCATAAATTGCTTCATTTTAAGCCTGCCGCTAAATTTAATAAGGGACTCATCCACACATATGTGTTTGTCCGGGGTAAACAATTTGGGGAATGTTTCTGAAAAATAAGTATTGGACGAATTTTGTAAAGCCTGTCGTAATTTGGGTCATTTCGTGGAAGGCACTGGGTATTGTCACTGAAATGTAGGAACCTCATGATCATCAGATACCTGGTTCTGGGCATTACCGCGGAGAAGAGCGGTGTGTGGTGGAGGGGGTGGGTTGACCAATAGGTACGCAATTGATTTTTTTTTGTTGAGTCCCATGTTAAATGTGAGGCCTAAAAAAAACTTGAACTCCTCCACTGTTAGGTCTCTCCATTCGTAGGGATGGGCATAATAAGATGTTGGATTTTGCAAAATAAATTGTTGTGCATACAGGTTGCACTGGGCCACAATTGACGCCAACATATCGTCCGTAAAAATTTAATTAAAAAAATGTATTGGGGTAAAATTCTCCGTGTCCACCTTGACTCCTGGCTGGGCAGTGAAAGGGGGAACATTGGCCTCTCCTGAATTAGGAGGAAGCCACAAGGGGTTCTGAAGGGCATAGGGAAGGCCGGCATGGCTCCTAACCCTTTGGGGCTGAGATGACACCCCACTGGTACTTGGCCTTTTTTGCCGAGGCACTGCGGTGTTGGTGGATGGCACTTCGGTGCTGGTGGACGGCACTGCCTCACTAGAACGCCTTCGTTTGATGGGCCGGATATCTTCCTCCTCGGATTCAGTCAGTGTTTCACTACTGAGGACTGGCTCATAATTTTTCGGCTTCAGAATCCGAATTTGAAAGAGAATCTGAAGAAGAGAGCTCCCTGTTGCTCTCGTCGGCCGTGGAAAGAATTTGGTACGCCTCCTTGGCGGAAAAGACTCTTTTAGACATAGTTGGTTGCTGGTGTTTTTGAGACTACACAGGTGTGTGCTAAGCCTGCACTGATGAGGTGGCACTGATGTGCACTGATTGATGGCACAGATGTGCACTGATGAGGTAGCACAGATGTGCACAGATGAGGTGGCACAGATGTGTACTGATGAAGCAGCACAGAGGTGCCACAGATGGGCACTGATGAGGTGCCACAGATGGGCACTCATGGGGCGCCACAGATGGGCACTGCTGGGGCGCCACAGATGGGCACTGCTGGGGCGCCACAGATGGGCACTGCTGGGGCGCCACAGATGGCGCTAGAATCAGTACTGGGCACTCTCACATATAACTCACAGAATCTCTCTCCTCACACGCTGTCTCTGTGTGAGGAGACAGATTCGGCAATGGGAGATGATCTCATATGTTTACATTTGAGATCATCTTCCATTGGAGGCGGCGATCGCACTGTAAACGCCTGCTGTGATTTGCCATTTACAGCAATCTGTGATTGGGACAGGGGACACGGCCAACAGATTTTCCCCGATGCGCACTCCCGGGAGCACGCTGGAAGCCAGGAAAGGGGACGGCGTCAGTAGACGTAGTCCCGGCAATGTAGATCCGCGCTGTAGCCATCATTTGACTATAGCGCGGATCTCAGGAGGTTAAACATGTGCTGGGGTCAGTCTGATTTTAACCAACAATGTCTTTGTGACCCCATCTTAAACTTTGCGTTATAAGAAAAATGGACCGGGAAGCCTGGTTTCCCCACCAGGCCTAACAGGAACAAAGGCGAGCTAGCGGACTATTGCGTTTCAGGTATCGATATTTATACAAAGTAATTTAAACCAACATTTAAAAAATAGACAAAATTTATTGAAGTACTAATAAAATCATTTAACATGTAGACTGGTACAGGTGGTGACGTATTTCAACTAGTTTCGCTCTAAATGAGCTTCTTCAGGAAATACATACATCTGTAAAGAAGTATAAATATATATAAAATAGATAACAAGAACAATCATGTACAAAGAATCAATATAAGGTAAAGGGGAAAAGGATATACAACACATTATAGAATAATATAAAGTGCATTTTATGGCTCTTACCCCACAGTTTACCCCCCGCGACTGGGGGAGATGTTAAAGTGGGCAGGCCGATATCAAGGTAGAGGGATGTAATAATGTTGCCAAAAATAAATATCACGAGTAATGAACCAAGTGTTGGAGCCACACCGCCTGTGTAACCATAAAGAACCGGTGAGTGAACAGGCCTAGACAAGAATATGTGTAGTGATAAAGTTAACCATAGACAAAGTGCAAAGAAGGATCTGTAGAGAATTGATCAAGTTCATACTAAATGCAATCCCATAGTGTACTTGCTCATGCATGATTGTATGTTGCAGGTTATTCCCAGTGGTCTGCTTATCCCTGTATTGCTCTATGATGTGTATCTGGATCCATACACATAACTAATCATTCTAAACAGCAACCTCACTGACCTTAAGCTTGCTGAGTCTTTTACCTCCGAATCAAAACTATGCATTAAAAATAATATTCATCTAGTAGGTTATTCAATACCTTAGCCACCCCCCTGCTGTCCACATCACCACTCATCATTCACTCACTTCGATTAATTACATATCAGCAACTTATTTGTTTTTTTCTCATGTTTCATTAGCATCACCTTATCACTCCCTGTATAACTACTTTACCCACTTATAGGGTTAAACCCCCCCCCCCCCCCCTTTCCTCCTTCTTTTGGGATTGCAATTCACCAACACTCACCTATTTCATTATGCACCCTTGTTTATCACCCAATGTTCAAGATTTGTTCTGATGGTTGACTTAGATTAATTTATTACCTTGGTCAACACGATCCCTCTTCTCCCCACTGCTTCCCTTACCCATCCTCAATAATAAAATCTAAAATTCCTCCACTCTTTCCATCTCCTCCCCCTTCCCCTATTCCCCTTTTCCTTGTTCCCACCAACTCCCCGTCCTTTCTTCCCTCCCCTTCCCTTTACCTCCTTAAAGCGGGAGTCCGCCGGGACTCCGCGTTTTTTTTTTTTTTAAAAAGCCAGCAGCTACAAATACTGCAGCTGCTGACTTTTAAAATAGTGACACTTACCTGTCCAGCGCGCCCGCGATGTCGGCACCCGAAGCCGATCTCTAGATCGTCACTCGGGTGCTGCCGCCGCCATCTTGGGTATGGGAATCAGGAAATGGAGCCTTTCGGCTTCATTTCCCGGTTCCCTACTGCGCATGCGCGAGTCGCGCTGAGCAATAAGGACGGTCCCCGCTGCCTCTGGGATCTGTGTGTTTCCCAGCAGGCAGCGGGGCACTTGCGGAAGGGGGCGGGCACTTGCGGAAAGGGGCGTAATCTACGCCCCTTTCCACAGAGTGCTATCCCGGAAGTGGGTGCAGTTACCTGGATTATCCAGGTAACTGCACCCCCCTCCCCCCTGAAAGGTGCCAATTGTGGCGCCGGAGGGGGGGAGGATTCCGATGAGTGGAAGGTCCATTTTAGGGTGGACCTCCGCTTTAATTTCCACTCCCCTTCCCCCCCCCCTCTTTCCTTCCCATTTTCTCAGTTCTTTCCTTACCCTGTCCTCCCTTTCCCCATCCCCCCCCTTTTCCTTTCCACCCCCTTCCTTTATTTGGCCCCTCTTTCCCTTGTTCCTCCCCCCTTCTCCTTTTTCTTCCTCTCCTCCCCCCCTCTCTTTCACACTCCCCTTGTCACTTATATAAGAGTTTTATTTCAGGTGTGGCACTAGGTCGCACCTAGTGCACACGTACAATCATGCATGAGCACATACACTATGGGATTGCATTTAGTATGAACTTGATCAATTCTCCACAGATCCTTCTTTGCACTTTGCCTATGGTTAACTCTTATCACTACACACATTCTTGTCTAGGCCTGTTCACTCACCGGTTCTTTATGGTTACACAGGCGGTGTGGCTCCAACACTTGGTTCATTACTCGTGATATTTATTTTTGGCAACATTATTACATCCCTCTACCTAGATATCGGCCTGCCCACTTTAACATCTCCCCCAGTCGCCGGGGGAGACCTTCCTGGGGCCCATTGGGTTCCCCGGTGGTAAACTCTGGGGTAAGAGCCATAAAATGCACTTTATATTATTCTATAATGTGTTGTATATCCTTTTCCCCTTTACCTTATATTGATTCTTTGTACATGATTGTTCTTGTTATCTATTTTATATATATTTATACTTCTTTACAGATGTATGTATTTCCTGAAGAAGCTCATTTAGAGCGAAACTAGTTGAAATACGTCACCACCTGTACCAGTCTACATGTTAAATGATTTTATTAGTACTTCAATAAATTTTGTCTATTTTTTAAATGTTGGTTTAAATTACTTTGTATAAATATCGATACATGTACCGCAATAGTCCGCTAGCTCGCCTTTGTTCCCGTTAGGCGTGCTGGGGGAACCAGGCTTCCCGGTCCATTTTTCTTATAACTTTGGATGATGGTACATTTACATATATCTATTTAGCGAACACAATTTACGAGGTTTTGTGTGTGTGTGTATATATTTTTCATACTATTTAAACTTTACGTTGTTTATATTATTTAAGGGTTATTATCAGGAAATGGTAATCAGTTTGGACATGTAACTGGCCTTTTGTTTAGAAAGTTTAAAGACCCTTGGTTTGGACCATAGAAGAAGACCCTTCTCACAGAGCACTTTCTTTTCTGAACTGTGGATGTTAATATGGCCCACACAGTGTAACCTTCTACTCTAGCACAACCAATGAGTAGTAGTTAGTCATACCAGTTTCAGTGTATACACCATTAAATAATTTCCAATATGTCTGTGAAGGTTCTCATTCATCCAGTTCAGTGTATGGCTAGTAGTAGGTAGCACAATTACCCTAATCCAATGTGATTGACCATGAGTAGAATGGGCGGTATGAAAGTTGTGGAGTTTAGGTGTTTAACACCATCTTTCTTCCACATGGGGATTTTACAACAATTCACACCTTAAGCCTTGTAAATCAAAGGATTCAGATCTATGCAGATTTTTTTGCACCATGAGATGGTATTTTATATCTAGAACAGGGTGGATCTACAACTTTTGCACACATGGATTTTCAGGACAGTTGGCATATGCCTTGGACCCGATCCATGGTAATTGGATTAAGATGACTGTGCTACCTGTGTGGATATAAATGCTGGGGTATGTTCCTGACACTAATTAGAACTGATGTAGTGGCTTGGATAAGCTGCAAAACATCTTCAACTTTACAGAGCAAGTCCAGCGGCTAAAAAAAAATAATCTGGCCAACGACTACTGCCTATTATTATTATTATTATACACGATTTATATAGCGCCAACAATTTACGCAGCGCTTTACAATGTATAGGGTGGGGACAACACAATTACAGTACAATACAAAAGGTACAGGAGGGCCCTGCTCGTAGAGCATACATTCTAAAGGGAGGGGGTGGTGGTACAAAAGGTAATAGCTGCAGAGAATGATTTGATGGGGTTGGCTCGGGGACAGTTGTTAGGTGGGTGTGGGATAGGCTTCCCTGAATAAATAAGTTTTCAGGGATCTCCTAAAGGTGGACAGGGTAGATGCTGATCAGACAGACTGGGGCAGGGAGTTCCAGAGGATGGGAGAGGCTTTGGAGAAGTCTTGAAGGCGAGCATGAGAGAAGTTAACAAGGGAGCTAGAAAGCAGGAGGTCCTGGGAGGAGCGGAGGGGACATTTTGGGCGATATCTGCAGATGAGTTTGGTGATGTAGATGGCGGCGATGTTGTGGATGGCTTTGTATGTCATGGTTAGCATTTTGAATTTTACACATTAGGGTAGGGTAAGCCAGTGAAGGGATTGGCAGAGAGGGGCGGCAGTCACATATCGATTAGCCTATGCCATGACCTGGATGAATAAATACCTTCAGGCCGCGTACACACGGGCGGACTGTTCGCCCAACTTTGTTCGTCAAACAGTTTGACAAACAGTCCGCTCAAAATTAGCATGAGCGGACTTGACCACACACGGCGAACGAACAGTCCGCTGAAAACTTGCGCGATGACGTGAACGGCACGTACGACGGGACGAGAAATTCGGCGTCCGATACACTGCAATGCAACCTTCGCCGTGTAAATTCTTTCTGAGCATGCGCGAGACTTAGTTTGCCGAACAAGCCTACACACGAGCGGACTGTTCGCTCAAACCAAGTTTCAGCGGACAGTCTTACGGAAATTCCGAAAAACTTTGTTCGTCAGACTGTCCGCTGAAACTGTCCGCTGAAGCCCACACACGAGCGGACTGTCCGCTGAAACACTGTTCAGCGGACAAAGTTGGACGAACAGTCCGCCCGTGTGTACGCGGCCTCACAGTTGTTTTGGAAACCGTCTTTGGGGGAAACTTATGTTCAGAATATGAGAAAACGACAAGGAAACTTGGGAATTATAAGAACGCCTTACACGTTAAACTCAAGATGTTGAAATCATGGGCTTACACTTGGAAGTTTGCACTTGGGTTTCACACTAAAAGTCATAAGGCCAGTATGAATTTGCAAAGGACTTAAAATGACATGGGTAGTTTAGACAAACCCACTTCACCACTGATTCTTTGAGAGAGAAAGCAGTTGATAGTAAAACAAGTTTGTTATCAAAACTACCTGCTGAGATACCAAAAATACAATTGATTTTACAGAACAAGCTCAGCTAGCCGAACACACAAAAGGCAAAGAAAGAGAAATCAACACTTTCACCATCTTACTTCCACAGACCAGTAATAACTGATAAGAGGAGTTAACCCAGGGGAGAAATGATGGCAGAACACCTCAGAACAATATAAACAAGTGGGTAAAGAACTTTTCAGAAAAGAATCCTATTGGAGGAGGACCCCCTAATGTGCCTGTGGTGGAAATCCTCAAAGCTACAAAATTTTCCATCCTTAGCAATGACATCTCGCTAGCAGAGGCTGAACAACTCCATCAGAGAGTTTTGGCAGTCCTATCCAGCGCAATAGCACCACCTTCCAACATTACCCCACTAAAGAGGAAGACTGTTGCATTGCTACTGATGCGGTGCAAATCTGATGTGATTTCACAGTGCAATTTCTGTTGCGACAGGTGTGATTATAATGCAGATTAATGTGATTTCTGAGGGGATTTGGCATAGTCGCACTGAACTCTCACTAAACGTACACAGGACCTTTTTTTTTTTTTTTTTTTTTTTACCGGATCAGATTTGCACCATATGGATCACATAGATGTGAACGGCTTTCATAGCAAACAATGTTTTTTCAGATGACATGTGAATGTATGCCTTTCGGATTGAATCTAATTTGCATCAATGTGAACCGGGACTCACTAGGGATCTGAACATAACCATCCTTCAACAAAGTGAGATGCCCAGTGTTTTAAGAATACATCTGATTATAATTCTAAGGTTACCACCCTTCGTGAAGCTAATACGCATCATTACATTAAAGATGGACCCCACTAGCTAGTTAGAAGAATATATGTCATAGACTGTTTACAACAACTAGAAAAGGTAATACCCATTGATGGGACCATTTACCACTGTACACTGCACTTGTATGGACTCCATAACATATTCAATGAAGGTGCTTTTCGAAGACAGATTGCCAGCAGCACCAACTCTGTCACAGATAACATTACTAAATATATGGCCACCATCCTGTTGGCAACACAGTACACCATATTCAGAACTCAAATTCATAACAAGAATTTGTCAACTTCTCCACTCTCAGCTCCTCTCCTCTGCCACTTGAAGCCTGAGTGTTGAAGGAAATACAAGCCATCCTTACTCACACTGCTGAGTGAGGCAGCCACAGCACACCAATGGGATCACTGGTATCCACCATTATTGCATGGTATATTCACAAGCATGTCATTGACTGCCCCCACCGTAGGACCACTACTCTACCATGTTTTTTTTTTTTTTTTTTTCCCAAGAAGTCTTGATCTCCTATTGGGTGAAATGTGCTAGAGGGGTGGTTAGATATAGATGCACTTTAACGGTGCTGAATCAAAATGTGCAACAAGTAGTTTAGTGATATTTTACATTCTATAATATGAGAAAGAACAAAAATGCAGTATCTCATTGCAATTCATCAAGGAGTCATCCTTGTTCTGGTTGCTTTAAACCCATGACGTTATAGAGAATTACATTTTACATGTAGTGTCTGCTCTTTGCACTGCCTTATTAAATTAGCTTGAGGGGCTTGACCTGCAAAGAGTATGCAGGTATCGGTAGTAGTGTGAGTGTCAAAGTGAGATTGTCTTCTTCTTTAGTTGTTGCTCTATTAAAGGCATTAATTGCATTGCCTCTACTGAAGGTGACCTGTATCATTGGACTTGGTTTTCTATTCTAGCAGTACATACAAGTAGCTTGTTCTTTGCCTTTTTATCACTTGTATACCCCTAACTATGAACCTGTTCAAGCAGCCAAATGCACAGATAAATTACATACATGTGCCCTGTCTTGGTTATAAAGGATTTGCAATTCTCATTAGTTAGTCTTGTGGTCCAAGAGCCCCTGCTCAGAAACCTAACCAAGCCCTCAATTTGCAGCAGAACTGGGTCAAAAACATTTTTCTGGCTATTGATTCAGCACACGTGGTGCTGCAGAATACTTATGAGGTCATCCCATCTCTCTGTTCTTCTTCCTCCTTGTATTGACAGTAGACAGCATTAACAGGCTCTGGTGGAGACTAGGTCCTTTCATTTCTTTCATTTTCTTCTCGGCCTTTCACATGGGACCCACTCAAGCAGATGCTATAAATGGTGCCTGATGTTGGGTAGCACATGTGTGAACTGGATAAGCCATGATTGAAGGTTGAAAGTGCATGGAAGGCAATCAATCGCCTGTACTGGAACACATTAGAGGCAATAGAAGGAAGCTCATGTTTGTTTTTAGCCATGCCATTGTTTTCAAGATGGGAACACATGCTTCAAATCTTTTTCTGATCTTGAAACCTGATTTTCTTTAGCTTTTTGATTTTTAATGGCGGGATATGATTATTCACAAGTTAAAGTATAATCTAGCAATTACAGTACATGATATTTTGATTAGAGGAATTGCTGCACACAAAGAGCTTCAATGGAAGCTCTTTAAAAAAAATAATAATAATAAAAAAATAACTTTTTAGACAAAGACCTTGCAAATGTATGGTCATTTAAAACATTTTTGCTTACTAATTATTTTGTTTTGTTTTGCATTATTTTCTCAGTTTGTGGGCTGCATTGTCCAAAAAAAAATACAGAAAAATATAGCAAAACGTGTATTGGGACATGGACTTGATATGCTGCCAAGTCTTGCCTAATTGTGGCTCATCAAAGACACGATAGAAATGGTCCAACACCAGCAAGTTTGATCTAATATTTTCATATCACCTCACATAATCTTCAGTGGAGAGCCCTGATATGTTTGTTTTGCAAGTCTGTATTTACCTATTAGCCTTTGAGTAAGCAAAGACCGACCAAATATGTCAAGGTGCTATTAATGATTGTGTGGTGTTATATGTGATTATGCTTGCTGGAATACAAAGATCCCTTGTTGTTGTATTTTTTTATTTTTTTTTTGTCTTTGATATACTGGAACAAAAAATGACAGCAAGATAAACAGCACAACGCTATATTTCCCACAGCTAGAAATAGGATGCAGAACCCTTGACCTTATGTACATTTGTCAAAAAAAGTTACATTTTATCAAAAATAATAATGTATGTATGTAATGGTGATCAAACCACTAACAATTGCAAATGTGTGTCCAGCATAAAGGTCTTACTTTATCTATGTTTTGTGCAAGGGGCTTTGGCAGCAATACAGTTATCCTTTAGTCCAGTTCTTGTCTAAGAATGTATTTAAACTTTTTGTTTAAACTTAAAATGCATTTTACGTAGCATGGGTAGCTGCCTGTAATCCCCTGCACAAACTAGGTGAGTAGGATCCAACCCTGTGGACCAATCAGGTTCCACTGCATTGCATGGTTCTGTTTTACACTAGAGAACTTGACAGGAGCAGAGGAGTACAGCCAAAGCTCATTTAGCTATACTTCTCTTGGGGAACATAGCAGTGCAGTTCATTCTGTACTCCTGTTACCCCCCCTCCCCCCTTTTTTGGTCATTGTGATGTCTGAGCTGGTCCAGGCAGGGGAAAGATCACAACCATATGGTCGAGAGCCACTCAGATGACTGGACCGGATCGCGGCTTGGCCTCTGGGCAAGTTGCTGAGAGCCTGAGCCAACCGCTTGCGGCCCCCTCCACAGTCCAGTGCTCCAGTGAGTGCTAGGACGTAGCAGAGAGCCAGTGACTGACAGCCACCACCTCTCTGATCACGAAGCACTGAGAACTGAACGATCAGAGGTCTTTAATAGCTCAGTTCTCGGTCTTAGAGCTGGCGAGGATGAATAGAATTAAAAAAACAAAACCCCTTTACTTCTTTTAATGGTATGGTTCTTCTCTTCAGTATCCAATTGGCATTACTTATTTGCTGTAGAGAAATTTGACGTTAGGCTAGGCAATCTATCAAGCATACCTGAATCATGTGACTGGCTGACCAGAGGTAAAACAGTTTACAAATATGTTTTTGGGGTTATTGGCCTAGAGTTCTACTTTAAACAAAGAACTGGATCAGGAAGCAACTTAAAAAAAAAAAAAAATACTGTTCTTAACAAATTGTCGTTCTTTTCACAAAGCTTGGGGCTCTGTGCCATTTTCCTGATCATGCAGATTCATCACAAATTTCTGTTCTAATGGTGTTTCTTGTAGCCAAAAAAAAAAATTAAAATTCTGAATGAGTTGGAGGCATGCCTTGTATATGGATTGTTTAACTGTGCGGTAATTCTTGATATCAACCGTACAGTCCTTTTTTATAAAATCTACATTTGATTGCAACACTTCGAAACATACCGAATGATTGGCTTTTATATTGACTGTTATTTGATTATTGTATTATATGGATTGAAGTAATCATCCTAACTTATGGAGAGGCTCTTCTTTATGTTTATTTTGTGAAATTTAACCTAATGCAACAGTCATACTTGTGGTAGGATTCCATCCTTCATTGTAATCAACCATTTGCTATTGACGTTTCATTCAATAGATCGAGACCGTTTTCAGCTGGGCACACTTTCTCACACTCTGAATGCTAAGGCTTCTGGTTACTTGCCGTTATCTGACTGGCCAGAAGAAGCACCTGATCCTTCTGTGCGAAATGTGGAAGTTTTTGAGCCGGTAAGCATCTTTTAAAAAGGATTTGTGGAAAATATTTACTGGAAGGTGATGATACTTATACTGAGATCAAATACAAGATTAATAATTTATAAGTAACAACTATGAGGACTGTTATCACAATATCCAAATTAGATAGTATGAGTAATAAAAATAACAGGTGGTGTTTTATAAAAAAAAATAAAAATTGCATAGGAGATGGGAGCTCCACTTTAAGGATAGACTTTATTTTCTCTTTACAAATACAAACTACAGAATTTGCACATGTTGCTTGGTACACTCTAATCACTCTCTCTCCCAACACCAGGGACAACAGTGTTTGAGTAGTTACTGATGGAGCATGGGCACTGGAAGTATTTGAACCTAAATCCATCTGATTAAGGGCAAGCACAACCCCTGGTTGGTAGTTCAAGAACACTGTGCCAACAGGATATCAAAACACCTAGTTTATTCTTTGAAATTTTGTACTCCTTTTAAACAGTCCATCAGCACTTTTCAGTGAATTTATTAATCATCTTTCTGGCTGATCTAAGTGCAGTCTAAATATGACTTTACCGCATCTCCCTTGCCCACTCTAGCAATAAAAAAAAGTGGTCTGCCAGCTTCTTGCCCTCTCCACCTTTTTGTAGAATATTTTCAGCGGATCTCACAACATAAATTGTTTTGAAGGTGAAAGTAATTTGTCAAATTAAAACACTTTAAGGCATCATCTGTATCTACTAAGAGAAGAATCAGTGTTTAAAGCTTCTCTGTCAGACTCCAAAAACCTCACCCTTGCTAGATCTGTTTTTTTTGTGTGTCTAAAAATGTAATGGTTTATTTTATTAAAATTTAGCATGATGATATTTTAAGGCCGTATTGAAATAGCTCTTTGAAACAGTTGACTAGTTGAACCTTATAAAAATGAAAGCATTGTTTTCTGAGGTAATCTCCTCATAGGCAAGTCTTGTGACCCAGCAATGTCCATAGCAAGAGACCTTATAGGATTTAAAAGCCTTTTTATAGGACTAATGGCTTATATCAGTAGAGACCAGCCACATAGGCCAGGAATGTTAGTGGCAAAGCATGTCAAGCTGGGATGTCACAAGTGGCAAACAATTTAGACCTATGATGTCACTAGAGGCATGTCGCCTGGCCCCCTGTTGTCACTAGAGGCAAGCCTTATCCCCCCCCCCCCCCATTGCCAAGGGAAAAGCTGTGTGTGTTTTAGTTTATCATTGTATCTTTGCCCTATATTTTAGTGCATATTCATTAAGAAACGTATTTTCCCTATTTTAGTCCAAACCATGGGAACCCTTGGAGGGAAAGATGAAAAAACAGAAAGCATCATTAGAAAAGTTCTATTCAGATCCCGAGGAAGAGGAGGAAGCATCTGCAGCGTCCAGTGGTAAATAATTGTGTTTCACAAAGTTCAGGTTCTAACGAAGCACCCATCTTAAATCCTATTAGTTTAAAAAAAAAACATTTTTCTTTTCTCCTAATAAACTGGGGATATCACAGAGACGACCTGTACTGAAATGCACCCACAGTCTTCCCAAAAAAAGAAATTCTCCTTGCTTATCCAGCTTTTCCTTACTATGCAAGGTCATGGCAGGCAACTTTGGTAGGTGAAATCCTAGAAGAGCAGGCTGCACAAGAGCATACAAGGTCTTTCTAGTTTCCATTTTGTGCTGGGACATGTAGTCATTCCTCAGTGTTTGCCTAGCACTGCATTGTGTGGGGCGGTCTATCGCACAGAAATTAGTACAGAATTTATTCTAAAAAGAGCAATATTTTTTTGTCTTAAAACACATTCTTGAGAGGTTTATTTTATTAATGCTGATATCTACAGTGGTGTGAAAAAGTGTTTGCCCCCTTCCTCATTTCCTGTTCCTTTGCATGTTTGTCACACTTAAGTGTTTCGGAACATCAAACCAATTTAAACAATAGTCAAGGACAACACAAGTAAACACAAAATGCAATTTGTAAATGAAGGTGTTTATTATTAAAGGTGAAAAAAAATCCAAACCATCATGGCCCTGTGTGAAAAAGTGATTGCCCCCTAAACCTAATAACTGGTTGGGCCACCCTTAGCAGCAACAACCAAGCGTTTGTGATAACGTGCAATGAGGCTTTTACAGCGTCCTGGAGGAATTTTGGCCCACTCATCTTTGCAGAATTGTACTAATTCAGTTACATTAGAGGGTTTTTGAGCATGAACGGCCTTTTTAAGGTCATACCACAACATCTCAATAGGATTCATGTCAGGACTTTGGCTAGGCCACTCCAAAGTCTTCATTTTGTTTTTCTTCAGCCATTCGGTGGTGGACTTGCTGGTGTGTTTAGGATCATTGTCCTGCTGCAGAACCCAAGTTCGTTTCAGCTTGAGTACACGAACAGATGGTCGGACATTCTCCTTCAGGATCTCTTGGTAGACAGCAGAATTCATAGTTCCTTTTATCACGGCAAGTCTTCCAGGTCCTGAAGCAGCAAAACAGCCCCAGACCATCACACTACCACCACCATATTTTACTGTTGGTATAATGTTCTTTTTATGAAATGCAGTGTTCCTTCTACGCCAGATATACTTGGACACACACCTTCCAAAGAGTTCCACTTTTGTCTCATCGGTCCACAGAATGTTGTCCCAAAAGTCTTGGGGATCATCAAGATGTGTTGTGGAGAAATTGAGACGAGCTTTGATGTTCTTTTTGCTCAGCAGTGGTTTTCTCCTTGGAACTCTGCCATGCAGGCCATTTTTGCCCAGTCTTTTCCTGATGGTGGAGGCATGAACGCTGACCTTAACTGAGGCAAGTGAGGCCTGCAGTTCCTTGGATGTTGTTGTGGGGTCTTTTGTGACCTCTTGGATGAGTCGTCGCTGCGCTCTTAGGGTAATTTTGGGCGGCCGGCCACTCCTGGGAAGGTTCACCACTGTTCCATGTCTTCGCCATTTGTGGATAATGGCTCTCACTGTGGTTCGCTGGATTCCCAAAGCTTTGGAAATGGCTTTATAACCCTTTCCAGACTGATAGATCTCAATTACTTTCTTTCTCAATTGTTCCTGAATTTCTTTGGGTCTCGGCAGGATGTGTAGCTTTTAAGGATCTTCTGGTGGACCTTACTGTGTCAAGCAGCTCCTATTTAAGTGATGCCTTGATTGTGAACAGGTGTGGCAATAATCAGGCCTGGGTGTGGCTAGAGAAATTGAACTCAGGTGTGGACAACCACAGTTATAGTATGTTTTAACAAGGGGGGCAATCACTTTTTCACACAGGGCCATGATGGTTTGGATTTTTTTTCACCTTTTAATAATAAACATCTTCATTTACAAATTGCATTTTGTGTTTACTTGTGTTGTCCTTGACTATTGTTTAAATTGGTTTGATGTTCCGAAACACTTAAGTGTGACAAACATGCAAAGGAACAGGAAATGAGGAAGGGGGCAAACACTTTTTCACACCACTGTATAAGACGTGGCAGACTAAAAACTTGGAAGTATATGCCCACTGCATGCATTTTTACTCACACAATTCAGATATTATCTGAACTGTGATTTTTTTTTTTTAATACATTTTTTTTCTGCTTTTTCTTTTTTTTTTTTTTAGGTAAATAGTAATGCTTTCTTTGTTAAATTAAACCCATAATTAAACTTTCAGTTTAAAGCAGCTAAAATTGATCCATATGCATAAAAATAGAAGAGGGACTAACACATGTCCCCCTTCTAGAGTTCTTCAGTGGGTGTTGGCGTCAGCCCTGCTGATTGCAGAGCTATATGGCTATGTGCCCAGAACCTCTGCAGAGAAACCAATAGGTATTGCTTTTTCCCATTCATCAAGACTGACTCACTGTAAAAATCATTTTCTGTGAGCATGTTAAGTGACACAACACCAGACCCCCTCTAGTCTGTAGGCTGCTGCCCATGTCTTGGAATATTTTCTCCTTTTTCTGCGTGGGTAATAAAGCACAGAGGAGGTTTTACCACCAGCAAGGGCTAGTCCCCAGGACAAGCTTTTGTTTTGTACCGATTATCCTAGTCCTGCAGGTGGAGGTAGAACTGAGTCATCAAGACTTTGCAGGGGCTCTATCCATCAATTAACTTTTTTTTTTTCCACACAATTTTAAATGGTCCCAAAAGTATGTTTTGCCTAGAAAGTAATATTCATTCTTGTTCAAAAATGTAGTGCAAAGACAATGTTATTTGCATGGCTTAGAAACTCATTGTTGCCAGTTTTGCTTTCAAGGCTGTAGAGTAGCTAAAGCTGCTTGGTTTGTTTTTATATTATGGCTCTGCCTGTTTGAATGGGCGTTCTTATTCAACACGTTTAGCACACATACTTACAGGCATGCCCTGAGCAGGTATCGGTGTGTAATTCAAACACCGTAACGCTTTATTTGTATTGTTCACAAGTCAGAGCACTGTGGTATACTGCACACCGGGTTTATCAATTTTCTCAAGATTTTTCTGATTATAGGCTGCCATAGATGGCTCCCTTTTCAACCCATTCCTGCCGCATCAGCTGTGGGTTTCCCTGTCGGTACCACCAGAGTTGACCACGTTGATGTTTTGACTTTTGTAGCAGAAGCCAGTTGGAGAACTGTCATCTGAACAGTGACTGCATCCAGCCAAATGTTTGGGTTATCTGATAGCCCTGGGTGTGGGTTATCAGCCAGCAGAGAACATTTCTCCTCCTACACGGTTTAGCATGGATGGAGGAATCTATATTTGCTTGATAGTAAGCTTTGTTTTATGACTTATCATGGTATAAGTTGTAGTCAGTCAGGTAAACTTTGACCAACCTGTGTTAGGTATGTTGGCTATATACTAAGTCATTCTGTCTTTGTGTTAGAAAATGAGTCTGACAGTGAGGACGAAAGTAGTGATCAAGAAAGCAGTTCTTCAAGCGAGGAAGAGGATGAATCTAAAGATGAGAAAAGCTCAAAAGAGGATAAAAGGTAATGGTTTAAATCAGTTTTGTGTCTAATTTTAACCCCCATGTCATGCAGGCAACTAGGTTTTGCCAGTATTCTTGTAAATGCAACAAGACACTGTATTTAGTGTGTAGTACTGCACCTGTCGGGAGAAAGCAGCCACCTGACCGCTGTCCTTGACACCTGGAATGTGTGTGTAAACCTGAAAACTGATTAGTCACCGTGGACAAAATTGATCCTTTTATAAAAAAAAAATAAAACAGTGTTTATTAACAGTCGAGATGTTTGTCCATGTATACATGACTTTAGAGGACAGTCAAAATTATATTTTAGTTATTGGTGGAGTCATGTGAGACTCAATTAAGAAGGATAGTCCGGCCATACTTCTTTGCTCCATTCCTACTCTAGTTTGATTTTCTCAGAAGTGTTAAGCTTTTTTTACCTATTTCATTACTTGTACTCACACAGTGCTCCTTTAGCAAGCATCACTGGAAAGCATGGGAAATCATTAGGGCTCGTTAACACCATATGCAAAGACCTGCATTGTTTTGCACTAGACACATAGAAAACAATTGAATGTGTGATGTGCAGTGTGGAGCTGAGCCGAATTATGCTGCGTGTCTGCACTTTTCTGCAGAGGTCCGCTCCTAAACTGAAGGAAATGGACAGAAGATCTCTGTGCTCCATGTGACATGCAGTGGAAAGAAGAGCAAAGTGGTGCCATCTGTCCTGGTGACCCGACAGCAGAGCCGCAGATTGGGGGGCAGGCAGGAGGAAGATAGCCAGCTTCTCCTCTCCCTCTGCTGGCTTTCAGCAGCTGCAGCTACACAGGAGATGCTTTCTTGTAATTGTTCCTCTCTTCTCCCGCTGTACCGATTGCCCCTTCCTATTCTTACCATCCAATGCTTCCAGTTGCCTGGAGCCCCTCCCCCAAGGAGGGCACAGATGAGGACAGAAAGGTGGGCAGAGATGGGGAGGACAGACAGAATGATAACACAGGATGTGATGTCAGTCTGCACGTGAAATCTGCACGATTTGTCCATCAGTTTTTATGCATGTATGGTGTGAAGGAGCCCTGAGGCTACTTTGTTGTGCTTAAAGCAAGCCTAATGGTCAGTAATTGCCAAGAATATGTTCCACTTTATTATAGGTCTATTTGTCTTTCCTAAGCACTGTCTCACGGTGGTCTCGGCAGACACGCTCACCCTTTGCACTGTAACCTGCCGCCAGCTCAGCTGATGAGTTTGCAGTTAAGCTCAGTTGTGGCTGACAGCCCTGATTGGGGTGCAATACGCACTCTGCTCCTCTTATTACAGATAGTAATTAAAGCAGCTCGCCTTGCCACTTCCATAACAAACACAGCATAATGCCCTAATTATGACTTTATTAATTTAAGTCAGGATTTAATGATTTTAAAAGTGATTTATATTGTTTCTCCCACTCAGAACAAATGAAATCTCTAGGTTAAATTATTATAGGCTTTTCATCACTGCAAACACGAGCTACTACTTACCGTTAAACTCTTCTCATTAGCTTCATGTGTTATAATGTTAGTCAGCATGTGAACACTGTGTTGTGTATGAGCTGAAAGGAAATATGTGAAAACATATGTAAAGTTTTGATATAAAGCGATGTTTGAGAAGGCTTTTTACTAAAGTATTTATATCTTAAAGCGGGATTCCACCCTAAAGTGGAACCTCCGCTGATCGGATCCCTCCCCCCCCCTCCGGTGTCACAATTGACACCTTTCAGGGGGGAGGGGGGTGGAGATACCTGTCAAAGACAGGTATTTACACCCACTTCCGGGCATAGACTCCCGTGGGAGTCTACGCCATTTCCTGCCCTGCCGCGCTGTCTGCTGGGACACACACGGGTCCCAGTGACAGCGCGGAGATTTCCTATTATGCGGCTCGCGCATGCGCAGTAGGGAACCGGGAAGTGAAGCCGATTTGCTTCACTTCCTGATTCCCTCACCTAGAATGGTGACTGCAGCAGCCGAGAGCCGAGCGATCGATCGGCCTCGGCTGCCGGCATCGCTGGAACCCGGGACAGGTGAGTGTCCATTTATTAAAAGTCAGCAGCTGTAGTATTTATAGCTGCTGGCTTTTAATATTTTTTTTTTTTTGGTGGAATCCCTCTTTAACAATGTAATTAGTGTAATAATTAGTGTGTGTTTTTTTTAAACTTTGTATGTTCCAAGATTTTGTTCACATAAGCATAAACCTGTGTGAGGGCCATGTTTGCCTGCACGGGGATGCACTTATATTCCATGTGTCTCCATGCAGGCTGTCCTATTCATTTCCATTGAGACGCAGCAGCTGCATGAGCTCAGTCACTGCTCCCAATTTGAAATGTGTGTGGGTGCGGCTCCCCAAACAAGGACAGTCTGATTTCAGGACCCCCAAGTATACCAATGTCAGATTGGTAGCCACAGCTGTGTCCATGTAACCATGATGTTCCATTTGACATGAATAGGACTACCTGCACAGGGATGCACAGAACACCTGTGCATGCAAACATGGCCCTCTCTCATTGGTGTATGCTTAAGTATACACCAATGAATTAAGCCAAAGGAGTGTAGGCTAAAAATGCAACTTTTATATAAAAGTAAAATTCTTCATATCACTTAGATGAAGTGCAATAAAGTAAGAGACAGCTGTTGCAGTCCTGCTGTATTAGAAGGAATGCATGATCCATGTGCTCAACTTAAAAGTGAAGTAGGATCAGCACCTCCTCAGTATAAAAAATATTTCACTTTATTATTTCCCATGATGAAAGCAGCTCGAAAGTGTCCTTCCAATAAAGAAAAGTAATAACTTTTTTTTTTTGATCCGTACAGATTTTGCACACACCCTATAGACATACTTGGTAATTTTATATATATATATATATATATATATATATATATATATATATATATATATATATATATATATATATATATATACATACACACACATATATATATATATATATATATATATATATATGTGTGTGTTTACCTCCTATTTGTTTCATGCTGCTATTAAATCTCATCCTGATACAGAGGATGTTTTTATAGTGACTTTTATATATTTGAACATCGGAGTATGTGTCTTTCGTATACCATCATTTTAGTTTGTAAGCGTGGTCATTTTTTTTTTTTTTTAGTTATCCCCCCCCTTAGACGTGGGTTCTAATTGTTGGCTTCAATTTCCAAAACTGAATTGTTGTGGCTAGAGAAAGCTTGGAAATCTGCACATTTTATTAAGATTGGATGCTAAAAATGACTAAATACTTCCAAACTGCAGAAAGCTCAGTGTCTGCTTTTTTAAATACAGCTAAACCAGTGAGAATTATGGATTACAGACCTTTATTAACTCCTTCAGCTCTCACATATCTGCACTGCATATTGATTTGGCAATCCTTTTTTAATTTCCTAAAGCGGAACTTCACCCAAAAGGGAAGTTCTGCTTGTTCACCTCCTCCCCCCTCCTTTTTAACATTTGCCACTTTTGCACTCCCTTCGCCTGCAGCCTTCTGGGACACAGCATAGGTCCCATAAGACTGCAGGACCATTCACACAGCTCAGTGCGACTGTGCAGCTGGGAGGCACTAGGGACCTGTAGCCCATTGAAGAATGGACCTCTGCAAGGACAGGTAATTGTCGTTCATCAAGTCAGCAGCTGCAGTATTTGTAGCCGCTGACTTTTAATTTCTTGTGGTAGACTAAATCTTTAAGAGAACACAGTAATACATATGTACGTTTTTTTTTTTAGCACAATTGTGTTGTCTTGCAAAGTAATATTTTTTGTTAAATTTTTTGCAATCCATAGACAAAAATGTAACAAAGCTTAAAAAAAAAAAAAACACTTTTACTAGTTTAATCTGTTTTTGAAAATTGTTTTACTTTTAATAAAAAGTATTTTTAGATAAAAAGTATATTATTGTATGTGTCATAGAAGTACATGGTACAGCAGGCACATATCAGGAATTTTAAATGGTGGGTTTACATACTCCTTAACAATAAATAAAAGCAACTTGAAAAGATCAAACAATATTTAAATAGATGAATGTCTGCATTTATAGTGAGTCTGAGGATGAAGAGAATGAAGTCACTGCAGAAAGTGAAGGTTCCAGTTCTTCAAGTGAAAGTTCAAACTCTGATTCAGGGTCAGAAGTTGATAGCGACTCTGAGGTACAGACCCCAAAAAAGATCACCAACAGCAAGGTAAGTTACATGGCCCATCGTGATGATCTCATTATTTGGTAACTGGGGTAGAGCATATTTATACAAATTGAAGTAAAATACACCATCTCACAAAAGTGAGTACACCCCTCACATTTTTCTAAATATTTTATTATATCTTTTGCTGTGACAATACTGAAGAAATGACACTTTGCTACAGTGTAAAGTAGTGTGTGTACAGCTTGTATAACAGTGTACATTTTCTGTCCTCTCCAAATAACTCAACACACAGCCATTAATGCCTAAACCGCTGGCAACAAAAGTGAGTACACTCCTAAGTAAAAATGTCCAAATTGGGCCCAAAGTGTCAATATTTTGTGTGGCCACCATTATTTTCCAGCACTGACTTAACCCTCTTGGGTATGGAGTTCACCAGAGCTTCACAGGTTGCCACTGGAGTCCTCTTCTACTCTTTCATGACGACATCACGGATCTGGTGGATGTTAGAGACCCTGCGCTCCTCAACCTTCTGTTTGAGGGTGCCCCACAGATGCGCAATAGGGTTTAGGTCTGGAGAGATGCTTGGCCAGTCCTATCACCTATCATCCCTCAGCTTCTTTAGCAAGGCAGTGGTCATCTTGGAGGTGTGTTTGGGGTCATTATCATGTTGGAATACTGCCCTGTGGCCCAGTCTCTGAAGGGAGTGATCATGCTCTGCTTCAATATGTCAGTTAGGGATGAGCTGAACACCCCCCTGTTTGGTTCACATCCAGAACATGCAAACAGGCAAAAGATTTGTGCGAACACCATTAAAGTCTATAGGACACAAACATGAATATTCAAAAGTGCTCATTTTAATGGCTTATATGCATGGTATTGACATAAAAAGTGTTTGCAGACCTGGGTCCTTCCCCAGGGGACATGTATCAATGCTAATTTTTTTTTTAAAAAATTGCCTTTTTTTGGGGAGCAGTGATTTTAATAATGCTTAAAGTGAAACAAAAGTGTAATATTCCTTTAAATTTCATACCTGGGGGCTATCTATAGTATGCCTGTAAAGGGGCGCATATTTCCCGTGTTTAAAACAGTCTGACAGCAAAATTACATTTCTAAAGGAAAAAGTCATTTAAAACTACTTGCGGCTATAATGAATTGTCGGTCCGACAATACACATAACAGTTCATTTATAAAAACGACATGGAATTTCCCCACAGGAAAAATAAATGTGTGGGGTTCCCCCTAAATTCCATACCAGGCCCTTCAGGTCTGGTATGGATATTAAGGGGAACCCCACGCCAATTAAAAAAAAAAAAATGGCGTGGGGGGTCCCCCAAAAATCCATACCAACCCCTTATCCAAGCACGCAACCTGGCACCTGGAGGTTGCTTTGGGGTAGCAGTCCCCCCAAAGCACCTTGTCCTCATGTTGATGGGGAGAAGGGCCTCAACCCTTGCCCGGTGGTTGTGGGGGTCTTATCGGAATCTGGAAGCCCCCTTTAACATGGAGAACCCCAGATCCCACCCCCCCTGTGTGAATTGGTAATGGGTACAAATGTACCCCTGCCATTTCACAGAAGTGTCAAAAGGGGTTAAAAAACACAAGAAACGGTTTTTGACAAGTCCTTTATTAAGTCTTTCCACTACTAGTTGGGGGTTCCCTGCAGCATTGATAGTATATAGGGACGGAAAGACGGTTAGATTGAAATTTCCGGAAGAAGTACAGGACTTTTGTACAGAGTTACAGATTCCAACCATTAGTATACCTAAGCGAACGGAAAGAGAAGAAAGATTAATTGAAGAGGGAATAGGGCAGAGAGCTTAATGTAGAGGGGATGGGGGGGAGGGGGGGGCTGGTGTAATTTATTACAAAAGAAACGAGATGGGAGAGGTAAAGTAAATAAAAGTTAATGTGGGTATGGGTGGAATCGGGAAGAGCCTCCCTGGACTATCTGCTCCCTCCTCTCCCCCCCCCCCCCCCTATGACTACCAGGCCTTCATGGCCGGGGGGGAGTGGAGGGACACGGAAAGCCGGGCTTGGAGCTTCACCCCAAGGGGTGAGGTACATATTCCAGGATGGGGATATATTCTGGATATAGGTACAATGACCAAAGAGGGGTCTGGGAAGGTTGGGAGGAGGTTGGGAGGGGGGTTGGGAGAGGTGGGGAAAACCTCGTTAAGTGAGAAAAGAGAAAAAACCAGCCTGACTAAAATCTATGTCTATAGTTAATTGTTTGTCATATAACGTTAGGGGGCTAAATGAATCAGCAAAGCGGTTTAAAATTTTGAAAGAAATAGAACAATATGAAGCGGGTATAGTGTTCTTACAGGAAACCCATCTATCATACGAAAGCAAAATTAGAATATATTCCCCTAGGTTCCCGGTGTGGTTTTATGGAGATTCTTACTCAAGGAACTCAAAAGGGGTAGCTATCGGTATAGGACGGGAGGTATACTATAAAATAGAAGAAAGATTAGTCGACCCGGAGGGTAGATTCCTCTTTCTGAAGGGGAAACTATGGGGAGTAGACTATACCCTCGCTAACATATACTGCCCAAATAGAAGTCCAACGGTTTTTCTGAAAGGAATATTGGAGAAATTATGGGATTTTAAAAGAGGAAGAGTAATTATAGCTGGAGATATGAACTTCTGTATGAATCCACAAATGGATAGTTCGTCCCGTGTGCAGGTGATTGGGAAAGAGCAGAGGAGAATAATAAAACACAGGCTATATCAGTATCAGCTTATGGATGCGTGGAGAACTATGCACCCAAGGATACGAGACTACTCGTTCTATTCCCCTGTACACGGGACGTACACAAGGATCGACTACTGGTTAGTGGAACACAGGGTTCTGGACGAGGTGATATCCACAGATATAGGAATTAGAACATTGTCTGATCATTCTCCAATATGCCTGAAGATCAAAATCCCAGGATTTCAGAAATCTCCTTTTTCCTGGAAATTGAATAGGGAACTGCTGGACGAGAAGGGAGAGGAAATAATTAGAAAAGAATTGGAGTTTTTTTTTACCACTAATTTAAATGAAGAGAATATGGAAAATATTATTTGGGAGACACATAAAGCTTATATAAGAGGGATATATATTTCACTAGGTACAAATAGGAAGAGAGAAGGTATTAAAAAGAGTAGGGAGTTGAGGGAGGAAATCCACGGATTAGAGCAAGAACATAAAAAGGCAAATGGCAGGGAAAGTGGACAGGTAGTGGACCTATTACATAAACTGGCTATGAAAAGAGGAACTCGGGGAATTAATGGAACAGGAAATAAGGACGACATATAATAGGATTACTAAAGAGAGATATTATAGCGGCATTAAAAATAGCAAGATCTTAGCAAAGATATTGAGGAAAAAAAGATCGAAGAATTATATAGAGAAAATACTAAATAAAGAGGGAGAGCCGGTCTATAAAACTAAGGAAATAGCAGAAGTTTTTAGAGAATATTATGAGCAGTTATATTCCGTGAGAAAAAAAGAGACAGGAAAACAAGAGATGAAGAGAAGGGGAAAAATTAAAGACTATATATTTCAAGCAAATATCCCTAAAATACCGGGGGAATTGGCGCAGGAACTGGAGAATCCAATCTCAGTCCAAGAAGTAATACAGGCAATAAAAGAGACCAAAGGAGGAAAGAGCCCAGGGCCTGATGGCTATATAATAGAATATCTAAAAAAGTTTGGAGACATACTAGCCCCAATTTTATGTGCATATTATAATGGACTAGGTACAAAATATGGACTGAGCGAGGAGGCCTCCACTGCGACAATCTCCACGATATTGAAAGAGGGAAAATAGAATACAATATGCTCAAACTATAGACCGATCTCACTACTCAATACGGACGTTAAATTGTTCGCAAAAATATTGGCCGCTAGAATAAAGAAGTTAATGCCTAGCTTAGCCCACGCAGATCAGGTGGGATTCATTGAGGGGCGAGAAGGAAAAGATAATGGAGTAAGGTCAATATTACTGCTTCAGAGGATGAAGGAGAGTAGAATCCCCAGTCTACTCCTATCAATAGATGCTGAGAAAGCTTTTGATCGAGTAGACTGGGGATTCATGATGGGCACCCTAAGGGGAATGGGGTTTGGACCCAAAATTTTGAAGTGGATAAAGGCACTATATAACAGCCCCAAGGCAGTGGTAAGAGTTAATGGGGTACGATCAACAGCCTTCAGAATGAACAATGGGACTAGACAGGGGTGTCCGCTGTCCCCCCTATTCGTTCTGGCATTGGAGCCACTCCTGGAGACGATAAGGAGAAACCCAGATATAAAGGGGGTTGAGATAGAGGGGGGAAATACATAAGACAGCCGCATTCGCGGATGATCTTCTGTTTTATGTATCTAGCCCACGAATCTCCATGCCAAACTTGTTAAAGGCTTTACAGGAATACGGGGAATTATCTAACTTTAAAATTAACCCAAGCAAGTCAGAAATCTTAACGTAAATATAAATTCGAGAGAAGAACTTGACATTAAGAGAGAATTCCCATTTCTATGGCAAAAAGAAATTAAATATTTAGGGATTAAACTGACTGCATCAATAGAAAAAATATACCAAATAAACTATATCCCCCTTCTAGAAGAATTGAGAGAAGAAATAAGGAGAATGAGAACAAAGCCCCTGTCATGGTTAGGAAGAATTAATGCCTTAAAAATGATTATTCAACCTAAAATCCTTTATAAATTTCAGCTATTACCAATATATATCCCCCCCCCCCCTATATTTTAAAATGATAAATTCTTTAATTTCTAAATTTATCTGGAACAACAAGAAACCTAGAATCCCACTGAAGACTTTGCAAAAGGGAAAAGATGAGGGGGGTTTGAATGTCCCAGACTTTAGAAAATATTACGAAGCAGCAGTGTTAACACGGGTGGTGGAATGGGCAAAATTAGAAAGTAAAAAAAGATGGGGAAAAATGGAACACAGTTTATCAGGCACAAATCTAGGTAGAGAAATCTGGACTCCTTTAAAATATAGATCACTAGGGAAGACAACACCTTTGGTCACAAAAAATGTGTTTAGAGTATGGGAGGGAATACACAAACATAACAAGTGGAAATATAATTCCCCTTTAATTTACTTAAAAGATAATGATTTTTTTGCACCTGGTAAAAATACAATAGGAGGGAAATGGATAAAACAAGATAATATGCAATTACGACACATAATTAAAGAGGGGAAATTGAAAACACTAGCAATATTACAGAAAGAAAATGATTGGATGGAGTTGAATGAGTGGCGATACCTGCAGTTTAGACATTTCGTCTCAAGACTACCACAACCGCTTAGAGATGCAGAAAATTTGACTGCCTTGGAGCGGATATGCGAGGGGAAATCCCCAAGGGCAGGCATTGCCCAGTTTTATAAGGTCTTGAGACGGGAATGTGAAGCGGAGGTACCAACCTTCATTAAAAAATGGGAAGAAGAGATAGGAGCACGGGGTGAAAACCAAAATATAGAAAAAATATTGAAGATGGTGCACAGATCCACAGAAAATAGTAAGACGATAGAAACAAATTATAAAATTTTAGTAAGATGGTATAGGACCCCAGATATAATGGCAAAGTACCAGGAGGGACAATCTGGGAAATGTTGGAGGAATTGTGGACAAACGGGAAGTTTGGCCCATATATGGTGGGACTGTCCCAAGATTAAAGAGTATTGGAGAGAAATAATAAGATTTATAGAAGTAATAGCTAAAATACAGTTACCTGAGAACCCATGGGTATGCCTATTCCATGCAGTAGATACTCCAATTAAGGAGTATAGGAATTCCCTTACAAGCTCATTAATAAACGTGGCAAAAAGTCTGATTCCGAAAAAATGGAAAGAAATAGAAGCACCCAAAGTAAAGGAATGGTTAGGAAAAGTTGAGGAAATGTACAGCATTGAAGGGCTGGGAATGGAGGAAGAGAGGGAAAGAAAGAGATTCCATGTGAAATGGAAATACTGGAAAATCTTTAGACAATCTATGATCTTTAACGAGGTAATGGGTCGGTAGGGGTGGGGAGAGGGGTGGGAGGGAGATATTTTAGAAGAACTCGAGAAGTAAAGAAAGCAAACCAGGATAATGTGAAAAATTGAAAGACATGAATGTATATTGGTCCTATGTTTTTTTTTTTTTTTTAATACTTGATTATGTTTTGTACGCAACTTAAATGAAAAATTTAAAGAATAAAAAAAACACAAGAGACGGTTTTTGACAAGTCCTTTATTAAGTCTTTCCACTACTACTTCCATCTTTTTTCTTCTGGTCTTCCTTCTCCTTCTTCATCATCCTCTTTCTCCACTCTTGTCGTCCCGCATCTTGCTCCGGTTCTTCTCCGCTCCATCCTCACGATCCGCCTCAGTGGGAGTCTTCAGCCGGGTGGCACTTCTGTTCTTCTGACACTTGTTATATAACAGAGGGTGGGGCCACCTGGTGATCCCACCCCCCTCTGACGCACAGGGACTTCCCTATGGCTTTCCCTGTACCCCGCCCCCTCTGACAATACGGGGAAAGCCATATTGAAGTCTCCGTGCGTCAGAGGGGGCTGGGTCACCAGGTGGCCTCGCCCTCTGTTATGAGAAAGACAGAAGCGGCACACAACGAAAGACTCCCACTGAGGTGGATCTTGCGGACGGAGCGGAGAAGAAGCCAGAGCAAGATGCGGGACGAGAAGAGCGGAAGATGGAGAAGAACAACACCGAAGGAAGACAAGAAGATGGAAGAAGAAATGAATAAAGGACTTGTCAAAAACCGTCTCTTGTGTTATTTTTAACCCTTTTGACACTTTTTTTGTGAAATGGGGTACATTTGTACCCAATTACAAATTCACAAGGGGGGCTGGGATCTGGGGGTCCCCTTGTTAAAGGGGGCTTACAGATTCCGATAAGCCCCATTCCTGCAGACCCCACAACTACTGAGCAAGGGTTGTGGGGATGAGGCCCTTCTCCCCATCAACATGGGGACAAGGTGCTTTGGAGGGGGGCCGCTATCCCAAAGCACCCTCCCAATGTTGAGGGCATATGGCCTTGTACAGTTCGGGGGGGTGCGCTCCCTAGTCCCCCCCCTTTTCATGCGGCCTACCAGGTTGCATACTCGGATAAGGGTCTGGTGTGGATTTTTGAGGGGACCCTACGCCATTTTTTTTTTTAAAAATGGCGCGAGGTTCCCCTTAAAAACCATACCAGACCTGTAGGGCCTGGTATGGAATTTAGGGGGATCCCCACGCATTTTTATTTTTGGTTTGGGGTTCCCCTGTGGGGAAATTCCATGCCGTTTTTATCAATGAACTGTTATGTGTATTGTCGGACCGACAATTCATTATAGCCACGAGTAGTTTTAAATTACTTTTTTTCTTTTTAGAAATGTTGTTTTGCTGTCACTGTTCTAAACATGGGAAACATGCACCCCTTTACAGACATACTAAAGACACCCCCAGGTACGAAATTTAAAGGAATATTATACGTTTATTGTTTCACTTTAAGCATTATTAAAATCACTGCTCCCGAAAAAAAAAACTGCCATTTTTAAAACTTTTTTTTGCATTGATGTCCCCTGGGGCAGGACCCAGGTCCCCAAACACTTTTTATGACAATACCATGCATATAAGCCTTTAAAATTAGCACTTTAGATTTCTCCAATAGACTTAAAGGGTGTTCCACGGCTTTCGAATTTGCCACGTACACCCAAAATTGTTCAGTGAACTGGCGAACATAAAGCCCATCCCTAGTCACAGTACATGCTGGCATTAATGGTTCCCTCAAGAACTGTAGCTTCTGAGTCCTGGCAGCACTCATGAAGCACCAGACCATGACAATCCACTATGTTTGACTTTAGGCAAGACACACTTGTCTTTGTAATATTCACCTGGTTGCCGTCACACACTTGACACCATCTGAACCAAATATGTTTATATTGGTCTCATCAGACCACAGGATGTAGTTCCAGTAATCCATGTCCTTAGTCGGCTAGACTTCAGCAAACTGCTTGCTTTCTTGTGCATCATCTTCAGAAGAGGCTTCCTTCTAGGACAACCGCTATGCAGACCAATTTTAGGCAGCGTGCAGTGTATGGTCAGAGCACTGACAGGCTGATCTCCCACCCCTTCAACCTCTGCAGCAATGCTGGCAGCACTCAACACTACATTTTTTTTTCTCAAAGACAACATCTGGATATGACGCTGAGCATGTACACTCAACTTTTTTGGTAGACCATGTCAAGGCCTGTTTTGAGTGGAACCTGTGCTTTTAAACCTCTGTATGGTCTTGGTCACTGTGCTGCAGTTCAGGGTCTTGGCAATCCTCTTATAGTCTAGGTCAGGGATATGCAATTAGTGGACCTCCAGCTGTTGCGAAACTGCAAGTCCCATCATGCCTCTGCCTCTGGGTGTCATGCTTGTGGCTGTCAGTCTTGCTATGCTTCATGGGATTTGTAGTTGTGCAACAGCTGGAGGTCTGCCAATTCCATATCCCTGGTCTAGGTCATCTTTATATAGAGCAACAATTCTTTTTTTTTTTTTTTGGCAGATCCTCAGATTCTTTGCCATCAGGTGCCTCAACCTTGTCTTGCTGTATCAGATGGATGGTCTGTATACACCCTGTCCCTGGTTGAATGAGGAGGTTCTACTTTAACCAAACAAATTCCCAATGAACAGCAAACATTGGAAAGGAAGGCCGCTCCCGATCATGTCCTTTCTGATGTTTGCCGTTCATTGTGAATTTTTTCGGTTAAAGTGGAACCTCCTCATTCAACCAGGGACGGGTTAAAGAGGAAGTAAACCCTGATGGGTTTACTTCCTCTTTCATTCCCTGCAAAAGCAAAGCATAATGGACTACTATGCATCGCATAGTAGCCCATTATGTGTCACTTACCTGACACAGGAGCCAGCGATGTCACCGCTGTCCCCTGTAGTCCGGCGCATCCATCTTTTCGGTGGGGCCTCGCAGCTTCGCCACTGTCATTCGGCGGAGCCGCGAGGACGTCACTCCCGCGCATGCGCGCGGGAGCCGACACGCGCGGCAGTGCCATTGTTGGAAATGCCGCGCTCAGTGCGCCTGCGCGCCGATGACAGCGGTGCCTGTCTTCGGGCAAATATCTCCTAAACTGTATAGGTTTAGGAGATATTTCTTGGACCTACAGGTAAGCCTTAATCTAGGCTTACCTGTAGGTCAAAGTGGTTTGTAAGGGTTTACAACCACTTTAAATACAGACCATCCATCCGATACAGCAAGACAAGGTTGAGGCCTTAACTCGCATATGCTTGGTTGACTCATTACAAACCAATATACGAGTCCACAATTTCTGGTAAGTGTCCATTCTACTCTCAAATGGTGGATTGCACAAACCAGTGGGCAGTGGTTTTTCTACTGTACCTTCACATGTGCATCTTCATCTTCACCTAAGGATTTGGACTTTTTTTAATAAATTTTTTGATTTATGAACATTTATTTTGGAATTTTTGAACTTTAATCATTCATTGCTTATTTTGTTTATTGATCAGAGCATGGTATTCACTATGCATTTACTGTTGCATTTGTGTTTTGTCATTTGTGTGCATATTAACAGTTTTCAATGTCACAATATTTTCACTAATATTTGTTTATTGCACTGTGTCTTTTTTCAAACTACAAGCTCTGCATTATTATTTTTTGTTTACATGATTTGTCAGTGCGTGACAGGTGCTTTAAATTATCTCAGAGCGCAGTTTTCAATTTTCCATATTCACTATGCACTGCTGTGTGTCAGAATTCAGAGTCTTCCTTATGCATTACAGTGGTGCTGATACTTCCTCTCAATTTCTGGAGGCACAACCAGTGTAGGTATCGCTGCTTGCAGCCAGCAATGTACTGTGGGTTATGTAGTCCATATACATTAAAAGTAAACAGCAGAGAAAATTCTGCAAAGCATACTGGGAATCCAGAAGGTTCTTAAGAGGTGGCCATCAGACAGGCAGTACTCAAAACAAGTGGATATTTTCAAGTAATCTTCTACTAGATTGTCAAAAATAATGGTTTGTGTTGCCATTACAATGCCAATGTTCTTAAATGAAGATATGCTGCAAATTTCTCTTAAAGACATGTAATCTTTCCTGTAAAATATAACTTCACTTGTTTAATCATATAGCTGCATTTCCTGCAAAACTTTACAGAGTTTAAAGAACCATTCACATCATTCACTGCTCCAGTGAAGTTTACAGTCCAGTGTCTGGGTGTGCAGATTTTTCTGTGGTAATCTAACCAAAGGCAGTGAGCCATTGTGCTGTTTCTAGACCAGTGAAGTCATTACTGTTACAAGAACTGCTGTCTCCTTGTTTTGAAGCTATCTTTGTGATCATGCACGGGAGAATAGAATATTTTTTTTTTTTTTTTTTACCAAATCAAGCATCTTTTCAGAACATATTTGGCCTTTGCAAAGCAGATGTTTAAGCTTTTTTTTTTTTATGGAATTAATGATAGAGTAGTTTTATAAGAGGTTGAAGGCTAATTTCACACCTGTGCAGTGTGTTAACATGCTCTGTAAACTGACCCTTTTTTTTGGAAGGCAAAGCATGATGGTATGTACCATTTGTTCAGACAATCCACGAGCCCTAACCCATGCTGTGTGGTAATGTGCATGTTTTTACAAATCAGATATATAAACCTGGCTAAAGAACTATGGCATATGAACTGTCTGACAAAATACTTTATCAATGAGTCTAGACAATTGCAAAACATCAGCTTGTGATGCGCTCTGTTTTATGTAAATGTAGGCCAAGACTATTATTATACCAAGGTGGGCTGATGAAGATACTTAAGCCTGGTACACACTACAGTTTTTTTTTCAGTTGCACAAAAAAAACCTGCCTGCTCCAGTCGGAGACACAGTACTAATGATCCGACAGCGCAGCGTTTTCCCCCGCTGAGAAGTTGTGTTTTGGCTCCCCCCATCCCCATGCCAGAACACTCCAACCAGCGCTGTTTGCCTTTTGGCTAAAAGCTCTGCTCTGGGGTAGGCTGGCTGCTGGTTTTCCAGCATGCACGACCAACATACGCACAAGCCGAATGTCGGCCGGTTTTCTTTGAAACGGTTATTTCCGTAGACAGGCGTCTGCATTAGAAAATCTGTTTTATTTTCAGTCAAAAACAACTTTTTCTCATCCACTGAGGGACAAGGGAGGTCTTTAAGGATACACTTTCACAAAAGGAGGATTGAACACTGGCAAAAATAAACAACACAACTATGGACCAGCCCAAGATAACTCTTATTATTATCATACCCTCTTTTTTTTTTGGGGGGGGGGGGGTTGTGCTAGTGGCCTAAGATGATCAACATTAAGCTTTACTGTGTAAAAGATTAAGCAATTTTTGGCAGCATTTTTTTATATAATTTTATTTTCTTTCCTCTTAAATCCAAACTCTTCTCTTCATTCTTGCTGGAGTTTTATTGTTTAATTTGCAGCTATCTGGAGCAGTCATCCTCAGCTTCGCAGTGAACTGGACAATGCAGGGATAGCCTAAAAGGTACCTTCAGGCACTAGGTTCTCTGTGGAGTGCTTTCCAGACTCCATTATGGTAAAAATTTTACAGATCCAGAGCTGTTGACATTTTGTCTGCACTTGCCCTGTCCCTGAAGACCCTCTTAGTAAGTAGGCCGGTCAGCCTGAGCTTTGGGAGCTACCTTATTTAGGTTTCTGCACACCATTTCTGGTTTTACTGCAAAGGGGGGTCCTCTGGGTGGAGTGTCCCACTCAGAAGACCCCTTGCTCTCTTTCCTGCCACTGTTTAAGCCTCTTCCTGCTGCATCTTCTGCTTGCAAGAGCCACATAGTACTTTTTTTTTTTTTTACCCTTTTCCCACTGAGTTGCCTACTGACCTCCAGCCATCTGACCCTCACCTGCTTTTGTGAGTAACACCTTGCCTTACCTTGAGCCTATGCAATGCTTTAATACCATGCTGTCACCACATGTCTAATTCTAGAGGTAATCTACTGCGTCCGTGAGAATCTGCCTGGTCCTAAGTCACGGCCTTTGACTGATGAGCTGCTTGTGATTGAACTGTAAGTAAGCTCATTAGCGCCCCCCCAACCGCAGTTCATTGAGATCTATAAGCAATCTGCCACAGTGATAGGTGGAAGTTGTAGTTCTCTCATTCACAGATTGCCTTAAATAATTTGCACGGCTAAGCTGGCGAAGCCCCTTACAGCTGCGCTGATTTTGAAATGTGACAGAGGAACAGGTATAACACATGACATGCTCCAAAGGTGAACTTCTCTTGTAAGAGGTCTTGTTTTACGTGTGCATTCACTCTAATAGGAAGTTGCACTGTGCATTAACATTTTAGATATTGATCATTGCTATTGTGCAGTAGCTTTTATCATGTAATATTGTTACATCAGGTAGTAGCTGTTTATGTGGACTTTAGTAGCCAGTTTCTTTTTATCAGTGCAAACTTGTTTTTGTAGCACATGCAGTGCAAATTATGTCATTTAAAATCCCTAAGAGAGGAAAAAATCTGACATAGCAGAAAGCTCAAACTCTTGGAGGAATGCAGAGCCGAAGCCTAAACAAATATAAATATTCATATTCCTTTCCCTCCGAGCAGCACTTTCAGGACGTGTCATTATCATGTCTTAAATAGCTAAACTATTTCTGGCTGATAACTTTTTAAGAGGCAATCCAAGGTGTCAGTCGGTGATCAGCCAGAGCATGTGAGTTTTGAATGATGCTGAACACATAAATATTTTGGAAGGCAAGGTAAAATCCAGCCAGTAAACGGCAATTCATGTGCCTTTTTCACGTGTCTCTGTGGCTCTTGGCGCGGTGTGAAATTCTCATTTTCTACACTTTGCAGTCAGAAGCTATGAATAATGCATAGCACAAGAGAAATCCTCAATCTCCTGCTTCATCTACTATATGCTTTTATCCAGCTTCTGTCTCTATTAACAAGATGAATTGTAAATGGCGGAATCTAGATGCAATGTCCCCATCACATCTTCTGTGAGACCCACACTGTCTTCTGCAGGGAAATGAACGTTGGCCTATTGAAGGGACTTAAAAGAGAAATTATTATGGTGAAAACAATTTTGTAATATTGGATGACACTTGACATACATTAATTCCTGTGCCTATTGTGGTGCATTTCATTTCTTAGCCTACTTGACTGTATAGAATTACTGTGTTTCGGGTTTACACACATCTTTTTCTCTAAACTGAAGCACACTAGAATCCCAGACATACGTTCCCAATTACGCATTTTCCTACTTCTAAGCTGAGATTTTTTTGGGGGTCCCATTTTGCTCTGTTTGGTATGGAAAGCTTCCTGTTCGGTAGCGTTCCCACAACTTACATTACATCTTCCTTCTAGTCTTGTCACATGCATTTTAGATTCTAGTGCTGATGTTTTCGGAAATGTTCTTATGTGTTCTAGCCACATGCAGTGTTCCTCGCTGCATGACAGAATCCTATAGTGTTCTGTTATAGCATTGTTCAATATTGTGTTTAGCGGAGATGGGGGAAAAGTATAGATTATTGTACAAGTTTATCGTTCGGTTAAATAAAATTGATGAAATGTTAATTCTTCATAAACAATAATACAGTTCTGTGTAGAAATTACATTTGAAAATACGTTTTCATTTTAATTGGTAGACTGGTAGAATGTATTTAAAGCAGAATTCCACCCAAAGGTGAAATTACACTTTAAGGCCTAAACCCTCCTCCCCCCTTCTCCAAATGGCACTTTTGTTTTTTTGAGGGTGAGAGCAGGTACCTGGTTTTGACAGGTATCAGCACCCACTTGCGTTTGAACCGCTTGGGCGATCCAACCAGATAACGTCACCCACTTGCGCTTGAACCACTTGGGCGATCCAATCTGAAGTTCCCCTCCCTCCATGCAGTCATCTGGGACAAGTCACAGGTTCCAGAACTGCATTCACAATCCACAGCCTGGCTCGCGTATGCGCTGTGGGCATAAGCTAACAGTCGGGTGCCCACAGGTGAGATGCTCGGGTGAACACATCGCTTTATCCTAGGACAGTTATGTGTGTGCTTAATCTAAGTCAGCAGCTGCAGGCGTATTAAAAGAGAAGCGATTACAGGCAGAGAAAAAAAACTATCAGCAGCACGTTGAGAGGAGTTTTGAGGTAGAGAAAAATGCTTGATGCGTGTGAGTGAGTCTAAACCCACCCAACACTGGATTCATGTAGCGCTTGAGTGTTCATGCCAATGGCTAGAAAAACAAAATTTTTCATTCGTTCATTGACAGACACAGTGCTTTCTTAGTCAGAACCATAGGGTTTATCGCCCCCTACATGAGTTTGCCACTAGGCAGAAAAAAGACTTGGCCATGCCTATGGGCAGTCCTGGGTGATATACACCTCCCTCTCTGCTATAGGTCTTCATTTTTTTTCTGCCTAGTCAGGAATAGGGACTTAGTACCCTGCTGGGATATCTAAACCTGGCAAATTGTTTTTTTTTCTGGATTTTTTCCGGTGAGATCTGCAATCAACTGCTGGACTGGGCGACGGGCTGGATATTTGATCCAGTGGTCTCCTCAGTCTGGCCAGCAGGCATGTGCAGACTGCAGCTATGCGCCAGGTTGATATAGCCCACTGGACAGGGGTTGGCCCTGCGAGTTAAACGTCTACCGAGGTCGCATACGACCGGGTCTCGGCTCGATTTGCAGCGTCCCTCATGGCTGACAGGCCTCTCACTTCAGTAGCAAGGAGGTTCTGTCTGGAGCGGTGCCCATCTGGTCCCGGTATGGTGAGTAAATGTCCCCCCCCTCCCCTTGGTGGGTTTGAGGTGCACGCGTGCCCCCCCCCGGGGTCAGTCAGTCCTGCGGGTTTCCCTCTGCCCTTGCACCCTCTCTTCCTGGGGTGGATGGTCCCTGGAGGTCCCCTGGTAGCCCCCCTTTCCCCTTCCCTCCTCTATATGGGGTAGTGTGGTGGGCTGGGGTTGCACGCCACCAGGTGCAGTGCTTACCAGGGGGAGGCACTGGGCACTCCCGGGGGGGGGGGGTACAGTGCCTGGATCCTGTTTCTCTTTCAGGGGCTTTTCTGGGGTCTGTGTCAGCCTCGTGTAGTGCGGCCGGTGGCCATTTTGCCATAGCTGGCGTCTTTTCCACCTAGTGCTTGCTGACTTCTTATGGCTGGCGGCCATGTTTGTGTAGCTCGGCGGCCATGATTTGGCGGTTTTTGTGCTCAGGCAGCGACAGCCATTACTGTGTAGCCCAGATGGTGATTTTGCAGGCGGAAGCGCCTCATTTTAACCGGTATTGACTCTTGTGTTGTCCTCCTCCTCAGACGCCACGTGTGTGGGGGTCTACACCTGAAGCAGCAAGTGCTACGTTGGTGGGCTGGTGAGTCTGGTGTGGTCCCTTCCTCTCTCTGCTGCAGGCTGTGAGGTGTCCTGGTGTTCCGGTACCACTACTTGCGTGGGGGATGTCCCTTTTGCGGTGGTCGCTCTTGGTGTTGGGGGTCTCTTCTTCCCCTATGGAGTTTTAGGAGCATGTTTCCCCACCTGACCCCCTATCAGTGGCTGCAGGTCCCTTTGGATCCCAGCCATCCGTTGACACACTGACGGCAGCCCTGGAGTCCTTTGTGTCTCATGTGGAGGTGGCTCTTTGGCGGCGGACTAGGAAAAAGCTTCCCTCGCCTTCCCCTGCTTCACTTGCCGTCAGATACTGAATCTGATTCGGCTGCTGCGGGGTCTGTGGCCATGCTTCTAGATTTTTCGGATAGTGAGGATGATTTCTCTGCCCCAGTGGCTGCGCACAAGAAGGCGCTGGTGGACGCACTGATTGCATCTGTGCGGGAAACTTTAAAAATGGAGGATGCGGTTGCAGTGGAGGTGCCGGTCTCTTTTGACACCTGCAAGCCGTCTCACGTGGCAAAAGTGTCCCCTTATCCCTCCTTTCTCGACAAGTTTGTCTATAAGGAATGGGAGCACCCAAAGCGTCCCTTTGCGGTCCCAAAGTGCTTCGTTTGTGCGTTATGATTTGAGGAGAGTCTTCTCAAAAAGTGGACAACTCCACCTGTGGTGGATCCTCGGTCTCCCAATTGAACAAAGCCACCATGATTCCGGTTGAAGACTCTCCGGCTTTTAAAGATCCGGCTTACGGGAAGGCGTAGTCATTGAGCCACAATATGTTCACTATTGCGAGTTGGGCGCTGGTCCTGGCCATTGCACTAGTGTCTCAAACGCTGAGAGAGTAGAAGAAGCTGTGGAGCCGTGACCTGGAAGGTGATCAGTTTTCTCCTGCCATCACGGAATTGGAGGAAACGCTGGTCCCAGTGGCTGCAGTTTGTCTACGATGCCTCTTTAGACGCTGCTCCCTTGCTTTCTAAACTGTCTGTTTCAGCGGTAGTGCTTCGCTGGGTATTGTGGCTTAAGTGTTGGACTGCAGACCAGGCCTCTAAAAAAAAAAAAAAGCCCTAGCCGATCTGCCTTTTGAAGGCGTTTAGGGACATTCTGGGTTATATCATTAAGTGTGTCACGGGGGGGTACTTTTCTTCCAGAGTCCAAAAAAGGGAAAGGAGCCACATGGCAAGTGTGGTCCTTGAAGGCACAATGATTTTTTTTTTGTCCCTCAGGGTCCACTGAGAGAGGCTCAAAGTCTTTCAAGCCCCCCCATGGGAGGTTCTAAGCTACCCTGGTCGAGCAAACTGAGAGCAGGGTTCTCCAGACCCCTGGATAAGGCTCCTTCAGCGTGAAGGGGCGCCCCCAGTCTTGTCCCCCAAGCAGATTTTTTCTGTCCAATCTGTGTCTGTCTCCGGACCGCTTCTTAGCCCTACGGGGCGTGGTGCACGGCCTGCTGTTTCAAGGGGGTGATTGTCGCAGTTCCGGTGTTGGAATGTTTCCAGGGTTTTTATTCAAATCTGTTTATGATCCCCAAAAAGAGGATATGGTACGTCCGAGTCTGGACCTCAAGGCCTGGAAATGATTTATGTGGAAGTTCAGAATGGAGTGCATTTGCTCCGTGGTGGCAGCTCGTCATCAGGGGGACTTTCTTGTCTCCATCGACATCAAGGATGCCTACCTGCACATTACAATATGTGCACAACACCAACAGTTCCTCTGCTTTGCTGTGGGAGCTGAGCATTATCAGTTTGCGGCGTTGCTCTTTGGTCTTGCCTCTGCTCCTCGGGTCTTCACCAAGTGCATACTAGCTCATTATGCCTTTTCCCTTACAGGTATGAAAAAAAAAAATTCAGTGGGTTTACTACCGCTTTAACTCCTGTGTACAGAGTCTATCTGTGTCTACTGGGAAGATAACCCCTCATATCCTCTAAAGACAGGAAGTGCAGGAAAATCTCTCTAATTGGGACAAGTGGGAAAAGAGTAAAACTGGGGAAACAGGAAGTGAGAGTAAATCTACCCCTAGGAAGGGAAAGTCACTCCTGTAATAGTCATCATGGGAAAAAGGTGTCTCCACTGAAGTTTTATCGCCTATCTTTCCATGACAACCCAAATTTCTCAGAATCCAATTGTCATAGGGACAGAAAGTGAGGTGACATCTTCTGATCAGGGACACAGACAGTAAAACAAATGTTACAGGGGTGTTAACTCTTCCTTATGCTATCCAAAAAACATATGTTTTTTTGGCTGGAGTTGCACCTAAAAAAAAATCCAACTTGCATACAAATTCACGTAGCCGCATAATGAAAAAAGGTATTTAGGCTGGTCATTTAAAAAAAAAAAAAAAAACATGCTGTAGTTAATAATTGTTTAAGCCTGAGGGGATAGAACTATTTTTGCTGAAAATTGCAGTGGAATAGTATCCGGAGGGGCAGTTACAAGATCAGCACTTATACTGACAGACAGGGAGAGAGAAGAGGCTCAGAGCGGGGTGACAGAGGCACGTAAACTGACCATGCTAATCAGGGCTCAGCAGCCATGATTACTGTGGTCAGCACAAACGGGGACACCGGAACTGGCAGTATCAACTAGACATGTGCATTCGTTTTCGTCCGAATGCATTTTCGTCCGAATTTCAGCTATTTTCGTTTTCGTTTTGACAAACGATAACAAAAGCTCAAAATCCGAAAAACGAAAGATCCGACATAAATAAATGCTTTATTTTTGTTTTCATTGTTACAACAGTTCGATATAGAATAGGAGATTCGACATGACTCTGACAACAATCTGTCTATAGAACCTGTGGTCGAATGTGCCTAACCTTACTTCTATTAGTCCAAGATTATATAGAGAAAATATTCGACAGAGAAAAAAGATTTGACAGAGAGAAAAGATTCTGCAAGTTACTGTTCTAAAAAGTGTTTGGGGACCCGGGTCCTGCCCCAGGGGACATGGGTCAATGCAAAAAAAACGGCAGTTTTTTCGGGAGCAGTGATTTTAATAATGATTAAAGTGAAACAATAAAAGTGTAATATTCCTTTAAATTTCGTAGGGGGGGGGGGGGGGTTGTCTATAGTATGCCTGTGAAGGGGCTCATGTTTCTGGTGCTTAGAACTGTCCCTGCACAAAGTGTCATTTATGCAGGAAAAAAAGTCCTTTAAAATCACTCGCAGCTATTATGAATTATCGGCTCCGTAATACAGAGAACACTCATTGAAAGTCATTGATAAAAAAAATAAATAAAAAAAGCGGGGGGGTCCCCCAAATTCAATTAACAGGCCCTTCAGGTCTGGTATGGATATTAAGGGGAACCCTGCCTCAAATTTAAGAAAAAATTTGATGTGGGGTTCCCCCTAAATATTCATAACCAGACCCTTCAGGTCTGGTATGGATATTAAGGGGAACCCCGCATCAAATAAAAAAAAAAATTGACGTGGGGGTCCCCCTAAAAACCCATACCAGACCCTTTATCCGAGCACGCAACCTGGCAGGCCGCAGGAAAAGAGGGGGGACGAGAGAGCGCCCCCCCCCTCCCCCCTGAACCGTACCAGGCTACATGCCCTCAACATTGGGAGGATGCTTTGGGGGTCTGTGACCCCTCAAAGCACCTTGTCCCCATGTTGATGAGGACAAGGGCCTCATCCCCACAACCGTGGCCGGTGGTTGTGGAGGTCTGCGGGCGGGGGGCTTATCAGAATCTGGAAGCCCCCTTTAACAAGGGGACCCCCAGATCCCGGCCCCCCCCGTTTGAAATGGTAAGGGGGTGCAAAAGTACCCCTACCATTTCACAAAGAAAGTGTAAAAAATAGTTAAATAAGACAAACACACTTTTGAAAAATATCTTTATTAAAAAAAATAAAAAAAAGATTCCAGCGGTGGTAATCCACTCTTGCTATCCAGCGACGGACGGTAATCTCTCCAGCGATGTCTCATCTCATCCAGCGCAGCGAATACATCCTTCTTCTGTCTCCGCTGTGGAGACACTGCAAGGATTCCGGCGGCCTGACATTTCTTATAAACGGAGGGCGGGGCCACCCGTCACCTGACCCCGCCCCCCTCTGACGCAAGGGGAAACCCGGGGTTCCCTGTGACGTATGGGTGACCCCGCACCCCTCTAACACAGGCAGGTTTCCGTTACATCAGAGGGGGGCGGAGTCACCCATACATCACAGGGAACCCCGGGTTTCCCCTTGCGTCAGAGGGGGGCGGGGTCAGGTGATGGGTGGCCCCGCCCTCCGTATATAAGAAACGTCAGGCCGCCGGAATCCTTGCAGTGTCTCCTCTGCGGAGACAGAAGAAGGATGGATTCGCTGCGCTGGATGAGATGAGACATCGCTGGAGAGATGACCGTCCGTCGCTGGATAGCAAGAGTGAATTACCACCGCTGGAATCTTTTTTTTTTTTTTTTTTTTTTTTTTTTTTAATAAAGATATTTTTCAAAAGTGTGTTTGTCTTAACTATTTTTTACACTTTCTTTGTGAAATGGTAGGGGTACTTTTGTACCCCCTTACCATTTCAAACAGGGGGGGGGGCGGGATCTTGGGGTCCCCTTGTTAAAGGGGGCTTCCAGATTCTGATAAGCCCCCCGCCCGCAGACCTCCACAACCACCGGCCACGGTTGTGGGGATGAGGCCCTTGTCCTCATCAACATGGGGACAAGGTGCTTTGAGGGGTCACAGACCCCCAAAGCATCCTCCCAATGTTGAGGGCATGTGGCCTGGTACGGTTCAGGAGGGAGGGGGGGCCGCTCTCTCATCCCCCCTCTTTTCCTGCGGCCTGCCAGGTTGCATGCTCGGATAAAGGGTCTGGTATGGATTTTTAGGGGGACCCCCACGTCAATTTTTTTTAAAATTTGACGCAGGGTTCCCCTTAATATCCATACCAGACCTGAAGGGTCTGGTTATGGATATTTAGGGGGAACCCCACGTCAAATTTTTTCTTAAATTTGAGGCAGGGTTCCCCTTAATATCCATACCAGACCTGAAGGGCCTGGTAATTGAATTTGGGGGACCCCCACGTTTTTTTTTTTTTTTTTTTTTTTTTTTATCAATGACTTTCAATGAGTGTTCTCTGTATTACGGAGCCGACAATTCATAATAGCTGCGAGTGATTTTAAAGGACTTTTTTTCCTGCATAAATGACACTTTGTGCAGGGACAGTTTTAAGCACCAGAAACATGAGCCCCTTCACAGGCATACTATAGACAACCCCCCCCCCCCCCCCCCCTACGAAATTTAAAGGAATATTACACTTTTATTGTTTCACTTTAATCATTATTAAAATCACTGCTCCTGAAAAAACGGCCGTTTTTAAAACTTTTTTTTGCATTGATACATGTTCCCTGGGGCAGGACCCGGGTCCCCAAACACTTTTTAGGACAGTAACTTGCAAATTAGTCTTTAAAATTAGCACTTTAGATTTTGAATGTTGGAGTCCCATAGACTTTAACAGGGGTTCTAAAGTATGCTATATACTAGCTCCGTCGAATCTTCTTTATACATTCAACAGACACCATAAGCCTTCAAAGACAGATTCGACCGTAATTCATGTGGATTTTCGGATGAATGCAATTTTTGAACGAAAAACTAAATAAATAAAAACGAATTTCGGGAGTAACTAAATAAATTAAGTTTTCGGACGAAATCGAAATTCCGAAACACAATATTTTACTCTGCACATGTCTAGTATCAACCAGGTATATTACACGGTGGGAAGGGAAAAATTACATCGCACAAGCACTGTGTTATAAATCATGCCTTAAATAGGATTTTTTTATTTATTTTTAATATGGTTACGACCACTTTAACCAGTTAAGGACCAGCCGCTGTAGTATATTATTATACTGCGGCCGGTTGTCTCCCTTGGGCAAATTGCCGTAGCTGTACGTCGGGCACTTTAAGACCACTAGGGGGCACACAGCGACAAAGCCGATGCGTGTTGCTCGGTGGCCGCGATGTCCGCCGGGCACCCGCGATTGCTCCTGAGAGACATAGAATGGAGATCTGTCAATTAAGGATGAGCTTGGGTCTGTTTGCACAGCCCACATGCAAAGCCGGCCAGTAAGTCGGCGCTGCGCTAATCACGGGCAGTGAGATATTTACCGATCTTTGCAGCCGCACATCAGGAAATGTCTCACTGCCAGTGATTAGCGCAGTGCCGACTTCATGGCGGGCTCTGCAAGTGGGCTGTGCGAACCCGCCTGAGCTCCTCCTTACTGTCAATGTTTAGAGACAGATCTCCATTCTGTCAGGGGAGAGGAGACAGATCTGCTGTTCATACGGGTTATGAATAGCGATCGGTCTCCTCCTCCATGCAGTCCCATTCCCCGCAGTTAGAAACACTCCCTAGAACACAGTTAACCCCTTGATCAACCCCCTAGTGTTAACCCCTTCCCTGCCAATGGCATTTATACAATAGTGACTATTTTTAGCTCTGATCGCTGTATAAATGTCAATGGTCCCAAAAAAGTGCCCGATCTGTCCGCAGCAATGTCGCAGTCCCACTAAAAGTTGACAAACGCCACCATTACTAGTATAAAAAAAAAAATTCCATAAATCTATCCCCTATTTTGTAGACGCTATAACTTATGCACAAACCAATCAATATATGCTTATTACGATTTTTTTTACCACAAATATGTAGAAGAATACATATTGGCCTAAAGTGAGGAAGAAATTTGTTGTTTTTTTAAAGATATTTATCATAGTAAAAAGTGAAATAAAAGTATATATTTTTTTTTTTTCAAAATTGTCGGGGTTTGTTTATAGCACAAAAAATAAACGAAGAGGTGATCAAATGCCACCAAAAGAAAGCTCTATCTGTGGTAAAAAATGATTTTTTTTTTTGTTTGGATACAATGTCGCACAACCACACAATTGTCAGTTAAAATGACAGTGGCGCATCGCAAAAAATGGCCTGGTCATTAAGGGGGCAAATCCTTCCTGTCCTAAAGTGGTTAAGAACAAACCGACAGACCCTATCTTGCTTGTAACCCAGGGACTGGCTGTATATAAATATGAAAGTTCATATTTATAATAATGTACAAAGTTGGTCAATGTTTGTGTTGCAGCTTACTTGTTTGTTGGAATAGTTTTAAAGCTGAGCGCAAACGTGTTTTTTTAATTTGTTCTCTGTTTATGCTTTGCTGTCATACTGGCAAACATCCTCACAGACAGAAATCCAAAACTGACAGAAATTTGAAACCTTTTCCACTCTTGTCTAAACCTAAAAACAAATATCGGGCTGAGATTGAGTTTTATATACTCTACTATAAAATGAGAAATCCAAGGTATAACGTCACAAATCTGCATTGTATATATCACAGTACATAGATACACATAGTACATAGATACACATGCTCCAGACACCATATCACATGATGTAACAGAAGTGTTCTGTCTCTCTACAGAAAACAGAAAGTAAGCCTGTCAGACCAAAGGAACCACTTCAAAAAGATGTTTCACTGCTAGACCTAGATATCTGTAAGTATTGTTAAATATAATAATCCCATAGAGTGCTGAATGTCAAGCATGGCATTTAAATATAATGTAGTTAAAGGATCTTTGTTATGAACGTTATTTCAGCTGGCAGTACCTACATTTCTACAGTCTGTTCAATAGTTATAAGGCGTCTTTCACACTAGCTGACTCTAAAGTTTAACAATTTTCAGTGCAACCTTGGAGTCTGACTTTGATGGCATTTTAACACTCCCTAGTATTGAAGTTGTCAGTTGTTTCAAAGTAGTACTGGAACCTTTTTTGAAATCGCAGCGACTTCACAAGTGCCAATTGGAACGCCTCTCCTAGAGATACTTGGCATGTCACATGTCCTAAATTGCACAAGTGTTAAAGGAGCCCTAATATATTTTTTATGTTTTTATCTCTTCTTTATTTTGTATTTTCTTTTTAATATTTTGTTTAATATTTTGTATTTCTCTTATCAGCTTCAAAATAGTTACGGGTATGGGAATGTACCAATTGGTTTAGAGATGCTGTTTTTGCATTAAAGTGTATCTTCCCATGCTGCTATTACCTTTTGTTTTTAGGCCTTTTTACCCTGGCCAGGTCAGCAGGGTGCAGTGCCACATTTTTCTGTCCTTGCATTATACAAAACCGGAAAAATGCTTTAGTGTTTTATTTTCATCTATCTGTAGTGAATTTTATTAACACTTATAAACATCCCTTATCCTTTCTCTGTAGGGTGAACTGTGCACCTCCTTATAATGGTACTTAACCCAAGAGCACACATTTATTATACTGCAGCTTAACAATTCTGATTTTTGTTTTCATTTGGTGATCCAGCCAGTAAGTCTGTTTTTCAACAGAAAAAGTTCTCCTCAAAATGTATCAGTTAAGGGTATTACTTACCACTGACAGGTGCTTACAACTGCCAGCTTTATTCTTATTCATGTAAAACCTTTATACCAAAAGGAAAAAAAAACGTTGCTTTAATTTACTGTTTTTACCACAGTTTTAGCTGGAGTTTGGCTTCAACTTGTTAGTGTATCTAAAGCTGCTACTACATTTAACATGCTGCTGTCCAAAGGTGCTCTTTTGCACCTTAATCCAGAGTAGAGACATTATAATACAGGAGATTTGTTACTGCCCAGATCATCAGAGGAAATGCCTAAACAAACAAAACAAATGCAACCACCACAATCTGTGTCACCATAAAGATCTTTCCGTTCTCTTTTTGGTTCCACTTATGCGGCCCTCCTTTCCTCCATGGAACCGCTTCAAAAACCACAAAGTATATATTACAGGCACTATGGCTGCAGCCTTAACCCCGGTATTAATTTTAAACCGGTGATTCTTTTTTCACTAAAAGTGATTGAGCGGCTGATTATCTTCTGGATCACTTATAGAAGCAGCGGGAGGGGTCATTATGATGTCACTTCTGGATTAGGGCAGATGTAAACACTGGCTTTTTTTCCCCCTTATTTTTTACCAAAAAATATATATTTATTTTTTGGTAAAATATAATATAAATAATATAAAACAATTATGGTGCACATAAACACAACAAAACTTACAAAATTCCTGCTAAATTGCTACCAAAGCCTCGTTCACATGCAGCATACTAAAGTGTATGCCTATGGGGGGCCAAGTTTACCTGCAGAGGGACGCACAAGTTTTCCATGCATCCCCATACAGACAGTCCCATTTATGTCAATTGGGATGCAAAGGCTGTACAGACATAGCTGCTGCTCCCAATCTGCAATCCATATGGGTGTGGGTACATGACCCCGAATGCAGTGCAAGCTCAGGGACATGCATGCGGACCTACATGGATGTAAACTGCTCTGTTTGTAAAGGGGCTTAATACCAAATGACATCAATGGGACGTGATGCACAAAACACCTGTGTGTCTCCATAAATGTATTCTCTGTATGCACTGTGTGAACATGTCCTTATGCCCCTTTCACACAAGCAGACCGATCGGGTCTGCCTGTCCGTTTTTAAGGCGGGTCCAATCAGACCACATCGGATAGAAATGGGACAGACGGTTCATTTCCATCCGACCGCCCCATAGAGAACAGCTGGCTGTGTCTGTGTCCGCTGTGCATTGGTGGAGAGGACACGGACCTGTCAGAGTTCGCTCCTGTGTAAAAGGGGTCTTACCCGGAGCGGCCGGTCCATTAGAGGCGCTGGGGCGCTGCTGCCCTACAGGGTGCTGGACTCATATTTTTGTATGAGAGGGTTTGTTTTGTTTTTTCAAGACACATGGTTAGAGCCTGCCCTTTATTTCCAATGCGTTTTATCTATATTGCAGTGACCCGACAATTCATTACAGCCGTGATCAGTTTTAAATGAAAAATTTTCCTTTAGAAATGTCTTTTTGCTGTGGTACAGTTCTAAACAAGGGAAAAATGCACCACTTTACAGGCATACTATGGACACCCCCCAGGCACGATATTTAAAGAAATATTTCATTTTTATTGTTTCACTTTAAGCATTAAAAAAAATCCCTGCTCCTGAAAAAATGTGAGTTTTTAAAAAAAAAATTGCGTTGATACATGTCCCCAGGTCCCCAAACGCTTTTTATGACATTAACTTACAAATAAGCCTTTAAAATTAGCACTTTTGATTTTTCATGTTCATGTTCCCCCCCCCCCCCATCTCATAAAATCTAACAGACACCTTTCATACTGGGGCGTTTTTCAGGCGCTTTTGGGTTAAAAATAGCACCTGTAAAGTGCCTGCAAAACGGCTCTCCTGCAGTCTGTGTGGAAGCCCGAGTGCTGTCACAATGAGGCGATGCGCTGGCAGGATGTTATAAAAAAAAAAAAAAGTCCTGCAAGGAGCACGTTTGGAGTGGTGTATACCGCTCCTCCACCACTCCTGCCCATTGAAATGAATGGGCACCACTGCCAAAGCACATTGCATGTGCTTTGGCAGCAGTGCTTCACGGGCGCATTTAACCTCTTCCTTGGCCGCTAGCTGGGTTATAAGTGCCCCGCTAGCAGCCGAATAGCGCCACTAAAATGACGGTAAATCGGCGCTAAATCTAGCAGAGTTTTACCGTCAACGCCTGCCCGCTCCAGTGTGAAAGCAGCCTTAAGTGATACAGGAAATTTCTTACATTTAAACATTTATTAAACAAAGCTAACCTCCAATCAGTTCACTTGTATGTATAATTTCGATTTAAAAAAAACACACAAAAAACAAACTATTAAATACACAAAAACAGGTAAGCAAAACTTTTGGATGAAAAAAAATGGGCTAACTTTGCTGTGTTTTTTTTTTTTTTTAAATCATTAGTGTCTTTTTTCCAAAAAAAAATTGCGCTTGAAAGACCGCTGCGCAAATACCATGTGGCATAAAATATTGCAACAACCGCTATTTTATTCCCTAGGGTGTTTGCTAAAAAATATATTTAGAATTTTTGGGGATTCTAAGTGATTTTCTAGCAGAAAATACAGGATTTTTACTTGTAAGCAACAAGTGTCAGAAAAGATTGTCTTTAAATGGTTAAACTGAGAACTCTACACACAGTGTTTAATTCATTCAGAAGTGTAAACATTGTATCTCTTTGCTCTTTTGTTGGCAGACTGCCCAGAGAGGAAACAGGTGGACTCAGCAACTTGCACTGACTCCTATTACAGAAGTCATTTGCAAGTCGCGCTGAAGACATATCAGCCTTTTTATCAGCACAGTCGGCCGATGCCGATTAATTAACACCAAAAATTGGCTGATATCGACCGACCTCTATTCAGCGTGTTTTGGTGTGAACCAAACTGGTGGGTGTTCGGCTCATCCCTACTGGGAGGACAGAATGTTTTCTATATTTAAACACAGTAGTACAAGCTCCTATGCATTTTGCGACAATTCCAGAGCTTTTTTCATTTCTTTTTAAGAGAAGCATCTGGAAATCATGAGAGCTTGCATCCCTGTGTACTTTAAATAAAGAAGAATTTCTTTCATTCCAGTCATACAGCAATTCTTGTGTAACTTTGAATTTCTATACCAGTGGCAAAAGGAATATAGTGTGGCGGTGTTTCTGCAGATAAAAATTTTTTTGTATCCATCTTTTCTTCCTCTGTAGAAATTGATTTGGTCCTTTTCCCATTTTTTCCCATAAAAAATGAGTGCACTGATTGACTGTTGAGCACAATTCATTCTCTGTAATGCTCTTTGTCGTTATCATATGTAAAGCCATTTTTTGTATTCACAAGCTTTTATAAGCTTATGGATGAATTATAAAGCTGTGGTTTGGTTGTATTGCAGCCATGTCAATGCTTTAAAGAGAAATGCTTGTTTTTTGTGCTTAATGCTTCATTGCTTTTAGGACTCTTAAGCCAGCAGATGGCTATTGAAATGAATAAGTGGAGAGTACTCCAATGGGGGTGTCTGCATTTTATGAATGGGCTGCAAAATGCAGGCTGTGTTATCGAGTTACCCTACAGAGGCCAGGTGTAGTGTCATATTTTGCTCCCCATCATAGAATGCTCCGGACGTGACGTTGCGGCCAGAAATTTAGCACTGCACATGCGTGATGCGTTCCAAACACTTGCGCCATGCGTTCCTAATGATTTGCGACAATGCAGACCAGTGAAACCGTCAGATAATGTCAGAGAAGTGAGGGGAAGTAATCCCCTCCCTGAGCCACAGTTACCTGCTCTCTCTCCGCCACTCTCTGCTCTGTCTAAAGTTAATGTCACGATTACCTCCCCTCACTCCCGTGACATTATCTGACGGTTTCACTGAACTACATCGTCGGAAATCCTCTGGAACGCATGGTGCAAGCGTTTGGAATGCATTGCGCATGTACAGTGCTAAATTTCTGGCCGCAACGTCACTTACGGAGCATTCTATGATAGGGAGCAAAATATGACACTACACCGGCTCAACACTAATAAATTAGGAATCTGCAGTGTATATAATCTGATTTCTCTGCTCTTCTGATCTATTTTCATGTAGTAGCTTCTGAATGAGCCTTCTTTGTTCGATTTAACCTTGCTCACTTAGACACAAGTACATGCAGTGGATATAAAAAGTCTATACACCCCTGAAATGTCAGGTTTCTGTGATGTAAAAAAAAATGAGACGAGATAAATAATTTCATAACTTTTTGCACCTTTAAAAACTTCAGGACCGGAAGATTTTACCCCCTTCCTGACCAGAGCACTTTTTACAATTTGGCACTGTGGCTTTGCATCCTTTTTTCCCCACAAATAGAGCTTTCTTTTAATCACCTCCTTTTTATTTTTTGCGCTATAAACAAAAAAAGAGCAACAATTTGGGGGGAAAAAGCAAAAAACTATTTTGCTTTAATAAATATCCCTCAAATTTTTTTAAAAAAAATGTCTTCATCAGTTTAGGTGTATAATAAATATATATATATATATATATATATATATATATATATATATATATATATATATATATATATATATATATATATATATATATATATATATATTCTTCTACATATTTTTGGTAAAAAAATTGCAATAAGTGTATATATTGATTGGTTTGCGCAAAAGTTAGTGTCTACTGTCTATGGGAAAGATTTGTGGCATTTATATGCCTTTTTTTTCACTAGTAATGGCATTGACCTGCGATTTTTAGCGGTATTGCAACAGACAGACTGGAGACTTTTTTGACACTTTTTTGGGGACTTTTTTTGGGACCCAGCATGTGTGTGTTTACACACACACATCCCGGTGCTGGCGCTCGTGATTGCGCACGCCGGCCCCACACATCGATTCCCCTGCTGTGCAGCAGGCATGTGCCCTCTGGTGATGTTCCCGTAAGGGATTTCACCCAGGGAAGCCATTCTGCCACGGTATATCTGCATGAGCTGGTCGGGAACTGGTTAATGTGACCTATAAACTGTACAACTCAATTGAAAAACAAATTTACATCTTTTAGGGGGGAGAAAAACTAAAATAATGTGGTTGCAAAAGTATGCACACCCTCTTATAACTGGGAATGTAGCTGTGTTCAGAATTAAGCAATCACATTCAAACTCTTGTTATATAGGAGTCAGTACACACCTGCCATCATTTAAAGTGCCTCTGATTAACCCCATATAAAGTTCAGCCATTCTAGTAAGTTTTTGATGACATTTTCTTAGTTGCATCCTACAGCAAAAGCCATAGTCCGCAGAGAGCTTCCAAAGCTTTAGAGATCTCATTGTTAAAAGGCATCAGTCAGGAGAAGGGTACAAAAGAATTTCCAAGACATTAGATATACCATGAAACACAGTGAAGACAGTCATCATCAAGTGGAGAAAATTTGGCACACCAGTGACATTACCAAAAACTGGACGTCAATTTTGTTTGGGAGCCATGTCGCACGACTGCGCAATTGTCAGTTAAAGCGATGTAGTGCCAAATCGCAAAAAGTGGTCTGGTCTTTGACCAGCAAAATGGTCCGGTCTGTAAGTGGTTAAAGGAGCTGCAGGAATATAAAAATAATACTGGCTTTGTTGTACTTGTGTCAACAAATTTCCCATATTCTTCTTATGTCTGAGCTGTGGTGTAGAATGGCAAGACAGAAGCCTTTTCTTGCAGCAAAACATCCAAGCCCGGCTAATATTTACAAACACACATCTGAAGTCTCCCAAAAGCATGTGGGAAAATGTGGTATGGTCTGATGAAGCCAAGGTTGAACTTTTTGGCCATAAGTCCATAAGATGTGTTTGGTGCAAAAACACTGCACGTCACCAAAAGAACACCATACCCACCGTGAAGCATGGTGGTGGCAACATCATGCTTTGGAGCTGTTTTTCTTCAGCTGGAACAGGGGCCTTAGTCAAGGTAGAGAGAATTATGAACAGGTCCAAATACCGGTTAATATTGGTACAAAACCTTCATGCTTCTGCCAGAAAGCTGATTATGAAGAGAACTTCATCTTTCAGCATGACAAGGACACAAAGCATACCTCCAAATCAACAAAGGAATGGCTTCACCAGAAGATTACATTTTTGAAATGGCCCAGCCAGAGCCCAGACCTGAATCCAATTGAAAATCTGGGGGGTGGGGGATCAGATCTGAAGAGGTTTGTGCACGGGAGATGCTCTCGCAAGCTGAGTGTGCAATTTGCAGTGTTTTTGCAAAGAGTGTGCAAATATTTCCAAGTCCAAGATGTGCCATGCTGATACTCATACCCAAAAAAGACTGAATGCTGTAATACAATCAAAAGGTGCTTCAACAAAGTATTTAAGGGTGTGCACACTTATGCAACCATATTATTTTATTTTTTCTTCCCTCTACCTAAAAGATTTCAGTTTGTTGTTCAATTGAATTGTACAGTTTACAGGTCACATTAAAGGTGGAAAAAGTTTGGAAATTATTTATCTTTGTCTAATTTTTTTTACATCACAGAAACCCGACATTTTATATCCACTTTATGTAATATACATAGTTTAAATTTTTTTCATCTTTTCCTGATGAAACAAAAACAGAAATAAATCCCCCAAAAAGCTATATAACAAATAAGTATGGGGATAAAAAAAAAAAACAATGTATTTGCCCATTGAGAGTACCTATCTGTTCTACATTTATTTTTTAAACTTGTCATTTTTACACCTTTAAAATCAGCAAGAATACTAAAATATTTTTTTTACCCTCTTCTAGTTAATGATGTATCGACTTCTGTTCCTGTTCCCAAACCTTCAGTGCTTACTCCTAGTTTAATAACAGATCTTCAAGGTTTATCCCTTTCTACCTCATCACCATTACTAAATGTAAGTTATGTTTGGCTGCTTTTCTCATGTGGTCTTTAATGCGATTTACTAGATATAAATGTTTTTAGTTACTTTGCTTTTACAAAACATCAGACTTTGTATTCAACCTCATTTGAAGTTGATTATACCTGGAACTAAACGATTATGTCAATTTAACAAACACTGATGCTGCTGGTAGAGTAGGGACTGGCCAGAGAGGGATCACTTGACACAGTTGGCCAGCTTGATTTGTGTATTGTAATAAATATGAATGAAGGATCCCTGTATTTTAAGCAACAGTTTGCTATGAATATGTAAGCTAACACAAAACATGTGTCCCAGTAAACAACCCAGATGATGGTGCTGATGTCTTTATAAATTGGCTGTGAGTGCCAATTATGGACTGTTTCCAATGCCACACATAATGCTCAACTACATGTCCAAGCAATAAACGCTCTTATGGTGGTGTTAAGTTAATGTGCCCAGGTTCGTTTTTTGGGACACAATATATACTATCAAGGTCCTTGTTTTGTGTGTTATCTTTTGGCTTCCTCTACCCTCAAGTGGATTTATACAGCATCATGACTTGGTCTACTTTAGTCACTACTGGCCAATAAGGTATAGCGCCTTGGTATATTCCTTGTGGTGGTTTATGAATACCCAAGGGTTAAAGGCTACGTTCACCTTTGGAACACATTACATGTATTTATCAGTATTCAGCATGTACCATGTGACATGTCCCATCTCATGCCCCACTCTCTCCCTGCACTTCTTCCCCCATGAAAGCAGACAGGGGATTCTCTTGCTGCACTCACTGTCAAATTTTAAACACAATGCTGTGGGGGGGGGGGGGGGGGGGGGGGCTCTGCCTGCACAGCCACATTCATTCACAGGAATATGCGAGTGAGGAAATTACTCCTGTCTGCCACCACGTCAGACAGCTTGTAGTTCTCAATGAATCGAGAGGGCACTGATGAGTGTGCATTTAGTACATTAACACTTCCTTCGGCTTTCTAACTGCCGTACCTCGGTACGGACAAAAAAGCTAGAGTAGGTGTCTGCAGCAGCCTGCTTTGCATGCACCTTGGAGGAAAAAATAAAATAAATGTCCATTATTTTTTTTTCCTGAAAAAAGGTTAACTTATCCTTTAGCGTATGGTTACACCTCTAGTGTCTTTTGTTGTATAAGTGGAAGCCATTTAGGACCTGAATTTCTTGGATTATTCTTTAATTGAACAATAAATGTATGCTTGCTGTGATGTAACAACTAGATATAGATGGATATAGATGGATATAGATATCTATATATCGATGATAGTTTTTTTGCACGATGAACAAAAAAGACTGATAATTTTGAGAGAAAAAAAAGTTTTACTTTCTGCTATATAGCCTAGTAGCCAATACATGTTTTTTTTTTTTCAATTCTTAATTCATTTTGGCCAATATGTATAATGCTAAATATTTTTGGTAAAAACAGTCTCAATAAGCATATATTGATTGGTTTGCGCAAAAGTTATAGCGTCTACCAACTATAGGATCGGTGCTAAAAAAAAAAAAATTGCACGGTCACTGTACTAATGACACTGGCTGGGGAGGGATTAACATCAGAGGTGATTAAAGGGTTAACTGTGTGCCTATCCTGTGTTTTACTACAGTGTGGGAGGTGCTTTCACTAGGGGAAGACATGGATCCTAGTCCCTGTTTTGTAGACACACAGGATCCATGCCTTACCTCCTCAGAATGGCGATCTGCCTTGTTTACATAGGCAGACTACTGTTCTGTGTCTCTGCGGGATAATCAGGGGGTGCCAGTGTATAATCACAGCAGGAGTCAGCTGCCAATGGCACACATTAGCGCCCCCTATGCAGAAGAGCCAGATCATGTGTATATATACGTGTTCCAGCGCACAGCTGCTGCCCTTTAGCAGTAAAACTGTTAGGTCAGAAAGTGGTTAGGGGCTTCTTCATAGTATCATAGTAGGTAATGTCAAATAAAACCAATAGTCCATCCAGTTCAACCTGTGTAGTTGCACCTGTCAGTGTCTATATTTCCCATATCCCTATATGTCATGTTCCTTAAATGCACATCTAAGAGTCTCTTAACTATCAAACCTCTCTGCAGCCACCACCATTTGTGGAAGAGAGTTCCACATCCCTATTGCCCTGACAGTGAAAAACCCCCCCTTCGCAATTTAAGGTTAAACCGCTTCTCTTCCAATATCAGTGTGGCCCCCGTGTCCTCTTACACTCCTTGTGACTGAATATTTTTTTTCCTATGCTGGGATCGCCATGGAGGTATTTGTAAATCGCTATCCAATCCCCTCTCAAGCGTCTTTTATCCAGCAAGAATAAATTTAGTGTTTGCAATCTTTCCTGGTGATTGAGTTCCTCCAGTCCCCTTATTAGTTTTGTTGCCCCCGACCCCCTTGGACTCTCTTCAGCACATCCCATCTGAGGACTGGTGACCGGAACTGGACAGAATACTCCAGATGTGGGCTAACCAATGTTTTATAAAGTGGTAGGATTATTGTTTTATCTCTGGAGTATATCCCTTTTTATGCATGTTATTATTCTGCATGCTTTGGTAGCTGCAGCTTGACATTTCATGCTTTTACTCAATCTGTCATCTCCTAGGACCCCCAGATCTTTCTCCATCCTTGATTCCCCCAGCGATTCTCCCCCTAGTGAGTAGTTTACATTTGTGTTTTTTGCCCCCAAGTGCATTACTTTACATTTCTCCAATTTAAACCTAATTTGCCATGTAGTTGCCCACTCCATTATTTTATGCAGGTCTTTCTGTAAGATTTCTATATCCTGATGTGAAGTTATTGCCTGCTTAATTTTGTGTCATCCACAAACACTGAGATTGAGCTATTTATCCCGTTTGCTGTATCCATTTATGAATAAATTTAATAGAATCGGTCTGAAGACAGAACCCTGGGGCACCCCACTTACCATTCCAGACCAGTCTGAGTACACCTTATTTATCACTACCCTTTGCACAAGCCCCTGTAACCAGTTTTTAACCCAAGAACAAACCTTATGGTTCATGCTTGCGGACCTCAGCTTGTAGATTGAGCTCTTATGGGGGACTATCGAATGACTTTGCAAAATCCAGATAAACTAAATCTGCACATGATACTCCAACTCTATACTCCAGTAGAGCATCTACTTTTTCAGACTTTCTTTTTTGCATGTATTTGCACATATTTTCGCACAAATGCCAGGAAATCGTATTCTTGTGTTCTCATTCTGCATAAAATGTAAATGGCCATTTGTATGCATAAGGTGTAAATTACTGACCAAAAAAGCTGATTTTTTTCCTTTTTTACTGAAGAATGCTTGGCGCTTGTTTATGCCCCTGTGTGCGTAGACACATTACAATTAAATGGCTATATTTTAGCACGGTCCAAAAAAAGCTTTACTGAGCTTTTTCAAGCTGCAGTGCGCAAGGGGTCTAATAGTGAAAGAGCAAATAGGTTCTGCACCTATTAATTAATCGTGAACAGGAATGTGTTTGTTTTTTTTTTTGTTTTTTTTTTATTTACCTTGGCAGATCCACAAAAGTGAATCTGGTAAGCTATTGTGGACCATGTGATATATTTTGGGTAGCTGAACTGTACACAGAGATCATGTCTCCTTGAAGCACCGTCCCTATTTGAGTCAGATCAAGTAACATTGGTGTGCCACTCCCACCAAATGAACACTGTGGTTTATGAATTGGCATGAAATTTAACTGACCCTGAGCATATAAATGCGCATGTGAGGGTTAAAACAAACTCACTGCAACTCCTATGTAGAACTATTTTTTATTTTTTTTGGTAGCACCTGCCCAGTGTGCAGTCGCAGCAGTCCCCTTGTAATAAAGTTCAATGATGCTCTTTTCCTGCTTGGTAATAATGTGTAAATACTTTTACATCCATGGTGAGAGCACAGGGCAACTTTACATGCCATACTGTGTTGGTTATACAGATGTGCTGAGATCTCGATCCTAGAAGAAGCACTATAATAGAACATGCAACACTTCTATGATGAGCTGTGCACTGCAATGTCAGGAGTGACTCTGCAAAGTGGAGAGTGAGGTGTCGTATGCCATTTTTTTCATCCCAGTCCACAAAGTCTTTTTAGAGTCTTTCAGAGTCTGGTCTTGGTGCTTTCCCTACACACTACTGTCCAATCCTGTCAAACTGGCAAGTATCACATGAAGGCTTTCTAATTTGTATGGGTACCTTAACTCTGCATTATATTGTTTTATAGGCCTTGTCACACTTTCTCACCAAGAAGCTCCATGAGCTGCAATTTGCATACTCTAAGAAGCTGCTGTGAAATCGGAAATAACATCTTAACTTTTTTTTTCCAACTTTTTCCTTCAGTGAGAGAGAAAATGAATTTAACTGTAGGGCACATGCCGAACTAACACTAAGAAATTAATTTATTACCAGGCGAAGGAGAGCTTGGAGTAAGAATAGATGAGTATATGACCCTAATATCAGAGAAATGTAGCAGCCACTTATCCTGGAATATGTCAGACAGTCTATTATTCAAATCATTCAGCACTGTAATTGCATGCAGCTTTTATAAAGCCTATCAATAAAGCCTATTTCTCTAAATTCATAGCTGCTGCACATTATTGAAAGTATACTTTGTTCCTTTGTTTCATCTACTTGGTCTGTAAATGAAGATTAATAACGGAGTATTGTAACACAATGCCATTTTTTTGTACATTCTCTTGTGACCCTGGGGCCATGCGAGACACCCGCATCATTACATAAATCTGCGCATTTTAGGCCCATCTTGAAGCGATTGGGTTAATTGTAATGAAATAGAGGAGAAAATATGTTTAAGTGTTCATTTTATTTTTAATCAAATCAACCTCCATTTTAAAGTGATTGAAATGTCACTGAGTCTGTTTTTCCATGCATGCATCAGTAAATCAGTTGGTGTATTGGCAGAGTAGATCAGCTGCTCACAGCGTCAAAAGTACTACAATGTATATGTTGCCATAAACAGATCTGTCCCCAGTTTTACAACATGATCAGTTGTTTTCGCTGGGCCTGTTTGAAACCAGGCGCCCACACCTGATGCCATAGTTGGGCAACGCTATTCCAGTTGTGTTTTTTTTTCGTTATGTGCTGGAACTCTTATTACTTTGTAAGATGCACATTAACTAAAAGAACAAAACTAAAGCAAGCTATAAATTGGATATCAGAAATCAATTTTCAGGTTTAAAAAAATTAAATAAATTGCAGTTTACTCCAGTTTTTAATATGCATGCCATCACTTGTGCAAGAGAATTCAAAATGGAATTTTTCAGGGGAGCTATTGATAAAAAACCATATTGCACAAAACTTCCATAGTAATCTTTTAAGTTTGACAGGTTAAAAGGTAAACACAAAATAGTACAATGGCTTGTATAACTATTTATATGTTACTAAAAATTACCTCTCCAGTCAATCTGCAACTGCTGTAATTTTCTACTCCATTGGTGTTGAGAATGCACTCAAACTCGAAAAAATGTGATTGTTCTGCGCTTTTTTTGGAGATTAGCAGAGCCTTTTTATCTTTTATGTCTTTTTATGCATTGTGAACCTGTTGGTACCTTTTTTTTAATAAATTAGTCAAAGGTATCTCTGCACTTTTGGAGTCTTTTTTTTTTTTCCTCATAACTTTTTGTGGAAATCCATTGGATGACCACATCCCACTGGTGGAAGGAAACGTCCATTGATGCACAGTGATCGTCTCCTGACAGAAGCTCCTTTGAAACCACTTTTCACAGATGTTGGCCGGTTACCTGTGAGGACAGTCTGTGGTACTTCAACAGCAAGCCTGCTGTTCTTCTAAGCCTTATGTGACCCCCCTGAACAAGGGTGGTCGCTGCCTTTTTGGTAAGCCTCCATTGCTTATTCCTAGATGACGGGCTGCACTAGTGGTGGAAACGTATTTGCATTTCATTTGTGAACACTTCTTTGTTTGATTATTTCACCAATGAATTGTTTTTGCATTTGATACACGTTTTTGTTGCTCATGGATTGATCATATTAACACGTATGGACTATTGTGTTGGGGTTTTTTTTTTTTTTTGATCACTTGATTATTTAGAATACTCCTTTGTATAATCATGGTTTTTATTCCATAATCACTTGCATTGTTTATTACCCAGCGCTGCACTTTTTGTCTATTTAAATGTATTCCTCAGTTTAGGTTAATATGTATTCTTCTACATATTTTTGGTAAAAAGAAAATCGCATTAAGAGTATATTGATTGGTTTGCTCAAAAGTTATAGCGTTTACAAAATAGGGGATACATTTATGACATTTTTATTACTTTTTTTTTTTTACTAGTAATGGCAGCAATCTTTTATTGGGGCCGCAATATTGTGGCAAACAGATAGGATAATTTTGACACTTTTTTTTGGGACCATTGACATTTATACAGTGCTATAAAAATGCACTGATTACTGTGTAAATGTCACTGGCAGGGAAGGGGTGAACTCTAAGGGGGCGATCAAGGGATTAAATGTGTTCCCTCGTTATTGTTTCTAATGGGGATAGGACTGATTGGGGGAGGAGACATATCGTTTGTTCCTACTTAGTAGGAACAAGCGATATGTCTCCTCTCCACTGACAGAACAGGGATTTACACAAAAATCCCAGTGCTGGCACTCATGCATGTGATCGATAGCTCTTGTCCCCAGCGGCTCCTAAAAGGTACAACAAACCCATACGGGTTTTCGCCCAGCAGTGCCATCCTGCCACAGTATATAGACATGATACAGTCGGGAATCGTTCAAGGATTGAAACCTTTTTCAAATTTTTTTTATCGCGGTCTCTGCCTCGTTACCACTGGGGAAATTCATTTTTTTCCCACTTTTTTTTTACCCTGGTAAGCATTTTTTTCCAAAATTTCAGTTTTCATTAAAAATGAACAAACAGGAGGTTAGGAAATCTACGAAAGGGAACATCTATTTTATACAACTGCCTAAGAGTGAAATTCTCTTCATGCTGGAGAGATTTTCTTTGGTTTTTGTTGCATCTCACAGGCAGAAATTTCCCCACCATATCCCAAAACAAGTATACAGTTTTGCAAGTGGCATATCTCACTTAAAGTAATTTCCCTTATGCTTTTTTTTTTTTTGATTGTTTTAGATACACTTTAGGCATTATGGCATCCCCTGCTATTGGAGCTTCATTTTTGATGCAATGCTCGCTAAGGTCTTGATAATATTGAAACATATTTTGTGGTGTTTTAAAAGCATTTTACAAGTTTGCTGGTCAAAGGGAGTAGATCAGTTCTGGAGGGCAAATTAGTTTTTCAGACATTGAAGTCTGTAGGGCAAAATTTTATGTTCCCATTGAAGTTTATATAGCCGAAAATCCTGTTTACTCTCTAAAATATCTCAGGCACTTCCAGTGTAGGTATCGAGTAATTCAGGTTTCGAAATATGATTAGGCACATTTACAAACCATAACATTCTGCATGTTTAGTGTAGTCAGGGAAACGCACTTCAAAACACTAAGGTGTGAATAGGGGCTAAGCGGAAGCAGACATAGCAGCTTTTATCAGTCCGATACTCACAGGCAATTAAAATGAAGGTAGACCCTCCTATTTAGAAATCCATTTAAGAAGGACAGGAAGAAACAAACAGCAATTTCTTCAAAACAGTATCTACAAGCACACTTGCTAAAATCAATTTAATATTTATAGAACATCTAGAAGAAATCTTATTTTTTTCCAACAAAATTAGAATAAAGTGGGAAACCTGCTAATCTGTGGGTTAATTAGAAAACGCCTTTAGCAGATGAGTGATAATGAGGCACAGAAAACTGCAGTCAGTCGTACAGTTCATAAAGCATGCTTGAAAACCTTTGCAACCAGTTAAGCATGCATTTTTGATTGGTTTCTGTAAGCAGTGATCATTTTGATGCTGTTCCAAATCAAAAATCAGTCAGTCTGTGAAGACTAGAACGTAGCCCTCGTTTATAGCACAGTTCAAAACTATTGTATGTTACCCTAGGGGTACTTCCATTTCTCAGAATAATGTAACATTTTTCAGTTGGTATCAAATGTTAAGGTTCTTAACCACTTGGTGCCTGCTAACAGTACATTTACTGCTAGCGGGCAGCACAACCAGTAACGGCAATGTACTGGTATGTTTCAATCCCCTTCCTGGTTTTAGGGCATGCTTGCATGTGTCCCCTGCTTATCTGTGCTGTGACTGGACGCAGCGCGAGTTTGTTAGCATGTTGCAGCCAATCATTTTGGCTGTATACCTGCAGATGGGCTGTGGCCAAGTGCAGCACAGAGTTCTGTGTTTACAAACACACATAGCAGTGATCTGACTGTACCTTCTCCCTGAGATCAACTCTGGGGGGGAAAAAAAGGTGAGGGGGGGGGGGGGGGGGTTGGGTACGCATGCATAGTCACAGTTGCTCATCCAAGGAGATGAGAAGGGTGTGGTAGGTTTGCCAATACTGGAAATCATGCCAATAAAATCAGACTTTATTTCATTTCCTCCTCCTTTTTCACCACAGCTATCCACTGACCAACTGTTGGGGGTTCTGGTCTTTTCCACTTTTGCGGTATTCATATTTTAGCAGCATTGAGAAGGTGCTCCTCCTTTTTCAACACAGCTATCCGCTGACCAACTGTTGGGGGTTCTGGTTATTTCCACTTTTGCGGTATTCATGTTTTAGCAGCAATGAGAAGGTGGATCTAGAGGGACTTAATATATCTACACCTCAAAAGCGGGGTGACGTGAAGCAAGCACTGCTCTGGTTCGCCTGCTTCTGGACTGGGTCCCAGAAAGGGTGGATGTGACGACATGTCCAGACTATATGTATACTGAAGCATCTGTTGACAGTGCCAACAAGTGGGTAGACAGAAGGGTAAATCTTATGTAAGAGCGTGGGAACTATACCAACATGACAGGACCCCCACTTCCTGAAATCTAATCGCAATTGAGGAGTGGTGTTCAGCTTACAAAATATGATCTCTGTTAATTCAAAAAGGCCTGGCCAAGATCACGTTTCCATTTCCGTAGGTATGTAGGTATAAAGCCCTGCGGAGGCTGGAGCAGCTAGAGGTTCAAACAGTGCCTCTCAAAAGCTGGTAAGCAATGGCTGGAGGAGGGCACATGTTGCGAGGAGGTTAGAATGTGTCTAATCTGTGTTGGTTGCCACGTATCCAAGGTTAACAACAGCATTGCTTGAATTTCCTTAATTGTGCACCAACAACCTTGATGAAGGAAGTTCTGGAGTCTGAACTAGTTGGTCAAGATAAATTCCTTGAACCACCTTTCTGACAGACTGGAGGCAAACTCCTGAGCACCAATAACAGTCCACATGGGAGAAAGGGGCGGGAGGGATCATAGTGTCACAACCTGTTAAGGCCGTTACCGACAACGTAGTGTTTACCAGAGGGTGGGATTTTAGGAGCGCTGACAGGTTAAAAGTCTGCCACAGCAATGTTGGAAGTGAAAAAGTTGAATGGTCAGTTCCACCCCCACCCACTGCTTCTCCAAAGAATGCTTGATCCAATCTAGGGCTGTAGGATAAGTGGACCGCATAGTAATATTTAAACGGGGTCAAGGAACCCTTTACCACTCCGATTCTTTGATAAGGTCAAGACACAATGGGACAGTCTTTTCGTTTTAAAACCCCAGAGGTAATTAACAAAACTCCCCTCTGACTGATCGCAGAAAGGAATGAGGGACAGCTATTGGTAACATTTGAAAAAGATATAATAACTTTGACAAAACAGCCATCTTTAAGATGCTGTTCCTTCTGAGGCCACTAGAAGGATTGCTGATGTCGGTGCTTGAAGGCGAGATAAAGAGCAGCAAGCCGGGGGGAGGAGTTTTCCTTGAAAATCTCAGTGGAGTAAGATAAAGTCCCAAATATTTTATTTTATTGTGAGCCCATGAGAGAGGAAAGTCAAGGTTGTATGTTGCGTAGAGTCTCATTGGGCAAATGTATGTTTAAAGTTTCGGATTTGTGTAGATTAACTGCTTAAGTACCGCCCTACATGCATATACTGCAGCATGGGCGTCCCATAAGCGCAAAATCACGTACCTGTACGTGATTACTCTCTTCGGCTCTGGGGTGCGTGCGGAGCCCCGCTCCTGCTGTAGTCGGACACAGCAGGAGGCAATCAGTGGGCCAGCAGTCTGGCTGGCCTCCAGGACCCGCTGATCGTTCACAGGAGAGGCCTATGTAAACCAGGCAGACCACAAATTATTTTTTTGTTTATCGTGCAAAAAAATTGAAACTGCAGAGGTGATCAAATATCTCCTAAAGAAATCTATTTGTGGGGAAAAAGGACATTAATTTTATTTGGGTACAGTGTCACACGGCTGCAACTGTCAGTTAAATTAACGCAGGGCAGTATCAAAAAAAATAGCCTGGTCAGGAAGGGGGTAAAACCTTCCGTAGCTGAAGTGGTTCATTTTGTGGACAGATAGTTTTAAAGCAAAGTTTAATGACTCTTGAACACTGATGAGTTAGCTTTGATAGATTCAGCATATTCTGATCGTCAGCTATAGTGATAGAATGGTTGCTAATTACAAACAGTGGTGTATGACTAGGCAGGTAAATGGGTAACCCACAAAGAAGGTCATAGTTAAGACAATTAAGGAGGAAACAGATGTTTAAGAATGTGGGAACTCAAGCCTTTAGGGTGAGCTACCAATTTTGCATGTGAAAACCATTCTTAAAAATGTGACTCTAGCATTAACCATTTTAACTGTCTGAAATACATATTTACTTATGGTTGGTCTCCTTAATGAATGCTGAAAACCTTGAGAAAGGACAGACAAAGTTAATTGCCCTTGTTTTTGTTTTTAGACCCCTACACTTGCAGCTGAGTTGCAAGGACACCAGCATGTGTGATCATAGGTTTAGGAAAGATTTCTGCTGTGCAGGATAATTGTATGTCCAGTTTTAGTGCTGTCAATAAGTGTTAGAAGTAGAACCAAAATATGTTGCAGATAGATCTGCGCGGGGAGAGCTCCCAGCTCACATCTTTAGCAGCAATCAGACATGACATGGGACATATTCATTGACCCTTCTCTCTCTCCATTGCCATCATTCACTGAAGGGAGCCGGCCTCAACTAGACACAATCCTCATTTTAGTTTTAACAATGATAATTAAAGGTTAATTCACTGCGTCAGGATTAACGAGGAAAATACAAATGATGGCCAAGCAGCTGCCTTTGTGATACAAGTTTAGAATAATGCACGTACAGTATAAATTTGATAGAAAGAAAGCCAGGCAAAGCATTTCACTCTTCGTTGTGCTGGAAAATGAACTTTCTCCTCTTTGTGGCTTTTACCGTTTGGCAAAGAAGACATCATCCCTAGTACCATCGTATTCTCAGAGTAATTGAAAACGAATTGGGTATGAGGAAGCCAGTTCCATATTTTACCCATGACATGCTCTGCATTGTGTTCTATGTTATAGTCAGCCATTTTCATGATTTTTGCTCTGTCCTGGCCCAACAATGCCTGGTTAATACCTATAACTTAATAACAGTCTTGTCTTATACAGAGTGCAGCTCCCAACATCCTCAAGCAATATGCTTTAAAATGGAAGTAAACCCATGAATTTAAACAGTTAAAAAAAAAAAAGGCATGCCGGGAATGCTAACTGCACATTGGCTGTGCTTTCAGCCAAACCATCCAATGGCTGGTGTCATAACGAATCACATGTGCAGCACCATAGCAGTTGAAGATTAAACAGAGGCAAAGATGGCAGCTTCCTTGGCTGAAAACGATAGTGGAGTATACTTCCACTTTAAATGCATGGAAACCTGAAGGTTATTTTTAGAATGTTTTATTCTTTGTTTTAGGAACATATTAGTTAGTGTGTGTGGTTTTGTTTTTAATATTGCTAAATACCATATTTTGCCCAGCTCTGCTGTGTAGTCATGTGTTCTCACTCTACTCTCCTTCTCGATTCAAGAGTGGGAGGGGCTGAGATTCACTTCTGATTTATGCAAGCTAGCAGAGGGTGGACACATGAGCACACAGCAGCCCTGGGCAAAGAAGGAATTGGCATTATAAATGTAAAAAAAAAAGCACACACTTTACTTAATATGTTCTGAAAACAGACTGCATGAAATGATATGATGTGACTTCACAACCACTTTACCAAAGTGGAGGAGCAGCTGCAGCAGAATGCTCAATCAAGGCAGGAAGGGAAGGGTGGGGGGAGATCGGCTTCACACAGACTATGGTAATGAGAGAGGGAGGGAAGGTCACATGCAAAGTCACTGAATACACAGCAGGATGACAGAAGAACGTAAACTGACCACAATTAGTGCAACACATGATCAGGTGGAATCAACCAGGTATTGTACAGCATAGACGGGTATAAATGACACTACAAAAGGCACTATGCTATATATATTGTCCTAAAGGGACAGAAGTTTTTTTTTTTTTTTAGGGTTGCAACCATTTTAAGCTCTGAATCACATAATATGGCAATATGGTATAAGTAAATTAAATTATTAAGGTCATTTAAAAATGGGTATATATGTAGATAAAAATGTAATTTTTAGGGGCAGGAAGCAGCTAAAGTATAGTCCAGATTTTCATAAGTTGAAACATTTTGTGCTTGTACACGCACCTCTGTTAACCTTATGATTGTACATTCACAATGTGGGAAGGTTATATTTCGCCATGGGAGCACACCATTTTGTTTAATCCTCATTTAGACCTGCTCATCTCAGGTCAAAAAAATTGTCATTTTTTTGGCTGCTATTGCATACAACATACAGACTGATGTGAACGAGGCAAGCAACTGCCTGTCACTGTTGGTTAAACATCTGTCTAGCTGATAGCCCTTGTCTCCTAAATAAGCAAAGCCATCTCACATTTGGAGTTTGTGGTGGTGATTTCCTCTTGCTACTATGTGGGGGACATGAGGAAGATTGCACTGTTAATATAAAGTGAAAAATCCCCTAATAAGTGAAGTCATTTATGTCCCATCTTTTCAAAAGTGATTTCATATTGGTGGGAAAAAAATAGCAATTCTGCAAGGGATTTCCTGCAGCTGATCTATCTGAACTCTATAAGAACTCCATATGTTGCAGACAGTCATAATATCACTTGATCAACAGACATTCTTAACACAAGAAAATCTCGGTAGATAGGTTGTCTGAGATTAGTGTGCTTTGTCTGATATCAGAAAATAATGTTAACTGCTAACGGCATCATTATTCAAGTCTACTGGAAATGAATGAAATACTCTGCTTCTTTACTCTTTTTCTGTAGCACAAACACTAGGAATGCTGTTTTTGTGTATGTGTGTGTGTATGTATATGTGTGTATATATATATATTCTGCAGACTATACACATTAATTAGTATGTACATTACCATGCAAAAGTTTTGGGTAGGTGTGGAAACATGCTTATAGAAATAGAATTGTTAATAGTTTACTTTTTATTTTGTTAAGTTATAAAAGTAAACTAACAAAAGAAATCTATATCAAATCTATATTTGGTGTGACCACCAGCCTTTAAAAGAGCATAATTTCTTCTAGGTACGCTTACACAGTTTTTAAAGGAACCCAGCAGATAGGTTGTTCCAAACATCTTGGAGAACTACAGAGCTTTGTGGATGTAGGCTGCCTCAAATTCTCCTGTCTCTTCATGTAATTCCAGACAGACTCAATGATGGTGACTCTACGGGGGCCAAACCATCACTTCCAGGACTCCTTGTCTTTTATTATGCTGAAGATTGTTCTTGATGGCATTAGCTGTATGTTTGGGGCTATATTGTCCTGCTGCAGAATAAGTTGAGAGCCAATTACAAGCCTCTCAGGTTTTTCTTAGTATTGAGGGATGCCGTTGATCCTGACCAAGTCTCCCAACTCCATTTACAGAAATGCAGCCCCAAACTTACAAGGAACCTCTACCATTCTTCACTGTTGCCTGCCAACACTCGTTTTTGTACCGCTCTCCGGCCCTTCTTTAGGAGAAGACAGTGGGCTTCAAATCAATTGCTCCTCTATAATGAAAGCAACAAATTTTGCATGATCATATGTAGTTCACTATTTTACAAAGTATCTTGCTGTGCTCAGTCTTGCCATGATGTTTGACCTCTGACGTAAAACGGTCTAACACAACCTCACCTTACTAGCAGAGTTTGGCTGTTCCTCACCCAGTTTATTCTTCCTACATAGCTGTTTCTGTTTCAGTTAATGACGGTTTCAGCCTGCACAAGAAATTGATGAACATTAGCACCTGCTTGGCATAATTAAAAAATGAAAAAAAGGGGGGGGGGGGGTGTTGCGCTTCCTAAATACCAAATAAGCTAGCAATTATAAAAAATATTAAATAATGTCAAAACAAAGAGGTGCAATAGTGCTTGAACAATCAAAAATTGCATCAAAAGTGCATCTGTGCATAGCATAAAATCAACTGATTCAAAGTGCATCTGTGCATAACTCCAGTGTCAACAACAGTGATACTGTGATAAGCAAATTAAGGTGCATATAGTAAAAAACATGTACCAACTAGAATATGAAATATAAAAAATAACAGCAAAAAAAGTAAAACAATAGCAGCAACCAAGTGAATCTAGTTAAAGTGTCCCATACATAGTCCAATCGTGAAAGTTAAATGCAATATCATAATCCAAATAAAGTGCAATGTGCCAAGCCAGCTCTCTTCCAGTGATTTTTCGTGTCAGTGCTGATTACACTAGGTAATTACCTCACTGCTGCGAGGTATGCAGCGGAAAAAAAACCTTTTTGCAAGGAGTACTTGAAGCAAGGGGATGACTGCAGAGAGGAACTTCTAACGGTACCGAAAAATCATCCGATTTCCTCGTGGATGTTACCAACGTATGCACTCAAAGGGACAGATAAATAACATCCACCATAGTGTAGTATGTAAAACCATCAACTTTAATAAACAGGTAATTATCTACTCACAAGAGGATACAGGTTGAGCGCACAGCTAACAGTGGACCGATGAGGGTCTCGCTCGGGTGTAAACGTCACTTCCGGTTTCCTACGCGTTACGTCACACAATGACTTCCACTGGTGTCCCATTTGTTGGTGATTCTTCACAAACAATTAAAATTTTATATCTTTATGTTTGAAGCCTGAAATGTGGCAAAAGGTTGAAAAGTTCAAGGGGGCCGAAATGACTTTCGCAAGGCGCTGTGTGTGTATATGTGTGTGTGTGTGTATGTGTGTGTGTGTGTATATATGTATATATATATATATATATACACTGTATAATGTGGAAGGAGACCTACCCATGTTTTTATTTGGTATGCACTGTTTGGTAAATTAAATTACTTAAGGTCTGAGTTTATAGCTGGGAATAAAGCCTGTTGTACCACTATATTTCTGTTCCTATTTGTCCAATATCTGTCATCAACAAATGTGATGCGGAGAATGAAAGCTGCTGTCCCGCCATGGTTATGGTCCTTTGTAGATAATACGTCTAATCAACATTTGAGATTGTAGCTGAGAATAAACCCTGCTCTCCTGCCATACTTGTGGTCCTATGTAGCTGAGAATGAAGTCTCCTGGCCAATAACCAATACTTTTCACCAACATTTAAGATTGTATGCGAGAATGAAGCCTGCCAGACTTATACTTTCATCCACAAATATATGTAATAGCTGGTTGACGTTCATGACTCTCATACTGAGGCCCAGTTCACACTAGTGCGATGCAAGAACCCTGCGATACCAGTGCAGGTTCCAGCATCGCACCTGAATCACACAGTGGTTCACACTGAGATCTGCGGACCGCTGCGGGTGGCATTGTAAAGTTAACACCACCCCCAGATTGTTTCGCAGTGCAAACTGTGGAATGGTGCAGGAATCGGATGCCATAGGTGTGAACACCTATGGCATCCAATTCCAGTGCGGACCAAAAAAAGGGTTGTGCAGCATTTTGATGCAAATGCGATTTCAGCCATACACTTTGTATGGCTAAAATCGCATTGCACAGACATCGCATGTGATCTGAACAGCAATGCGGTGTGAATCACATGTGATGTCTGGCATCACACTGTGTGAACCAGGCCTGAAGGCTTTACACTTTAGCTAAAATAGAATCGCCTCTGAGTGCAGTCAGTTTTATGCAAGTTTACTTTATAAACAGGCACCAGAGGGCTCTGTAAATAGCACTCAAAAATTTACTTCACCCAGGAAGTCAGTGCTTGGCTACTAGGGTGTGTGCATGATATGCATACAGGGGGTGTGTGTGTGTATATATATGTGTGTGTGTGTGTGTGTGTGTGTGTGTGTGTGTGTGTGTATATATATATATATTATATAATTTATTTTTAATCTATGTGACAAGGTGTTAACATCCTAAGCAGAACTTTTCTGGAGTACACTGATGTGTTTTTCCTCATGCCTAAACCCCAATCAGGCCGTTTTTGGGCAGTGTATAGAAGGAATAGGAACTGCAAGAGAAATGTAACAAAAAGATACAAACAATAACAAATCTATTTTCTTTTTTTTAGTTGTTATTGCTGGTAGTTTTCTGTCCCTGTAAAATAATCTTCCTGTTATTTCTTGTCCTGTGTCATGAACAGAATGTGAAAGATAGTCCCTCCAATGATAAGATGGCCATGAAATTCCTGCAAAAGTTATTTCCCATTTCTTCTCCCAAACCATATAAAAATTTGACTGCAGTGGAGCTGTTTCTCCACAATGTAGAGCATGCCTAATAAAAGCTGCACCATTAAACATTTTCCCCTTATTTTGTTGTAATACAGTAGAGGGGGAGAGAAACTATGGCATGGTTGGGAAAACTATCAAAACTTTACGCAAAGGCACGCCATATGGCCCATTTCATGTTATTTTTCTTACATCAAAAATGTAAGTTATGGTTACCATGTAGCAATGTTTGTTTAATACTGCTGGAAACCGAAGTGATTTCATTGCAGCATATTGTTGAGTTCATACTGTAATCATACTTTTAAATGACCCATTCCTTTGGACTAATATAGATGGAAAAGCAAGCACTTATGTAAAAAAAAAAAAAAAAAAGAAAAAGTATAAGTAAATATAGATACTTGCATAAAGTATGTAAGAAGTTAAAATACTGGACTACATGAGGGACTAAAATTACCACAAGTCTAAAATGGAAATTAAGGGGGTTTTCATCAAGTCCATTGGTAAATGTATATTTTGGGCTGAACATCCTAGTCTTGCATAACATGGTTATATATTGAGCAATCTTTTTATGGATTTTTAAATATTGAATATTGCAAGCTGGAAGTTGAATTCCGTGCTATGATGCAGCTTCAAACAATATTTTGATATTAGGAGCACTAAAAAATAGCATTTAGACCCCATTTTGGTGTGGGCAGTTGATAACTTTTCATTCATAATTAGTTCATAGAGAATCGAGAGACATTTCAAGGAAATTGAACTGTCAGTGGGTAGAAACAGCCATTTGACCTCATCACATTGAGTGGGGCCCATCATAATTTGTTCATTTGGTCCCCATCAGCCCAGCCTCATCTCTCATACGGCACCTCGCTGACCTTCCCTCTCCAATTCCGCTCAGTTCAGCTTTAATTATGACTCAGCAGACCTGAAGAAATATTGCTGCCTGCTCTCAAAAACCCTGAACTGCCACTCACAAAAAGATTGTTTTTTAACAGGTAATAAATGCCCAGAGGAAGTGTTGCCGTTTGTGTCCCACACCAGGGCTTCTGCTCGTGTGCGAGTAGAGATTTTTTTTTTATAATTTTTTTTCTTTCCTCGCCTCTCAAGTGTGTCACTAGTAGATGGTGAGATGTTCATTTCAAGGGTTTTCCTGCCTTGTGGGGAAGGAATCTCGTTCTGTCTGATATGCGCACTAGCAAATGGATTAAGAAATCAAAGCGAGAGGTCGTCTCACACAAGGTCAAAATGCGTCGTAGCTGTCAAGTCCATTGTCAGCTGCTTTTTAGGGATTTGATTTGAAGAAATCACTTTGTGTTTAGTAGACAAGTGACAGAGTAGTTTCTTTTCTCTTGCCAGAAGTGACTGGATTAGTCAGTCTAAAGAGAAAATATGCTTTGTGTAATCAACAAAGTTGTCTCCTCTTTAAATGATCAATAATGCTCTAGTTATAAGTCTGAAAATGTTAATTTCTCTTTTTATGTCTGTCAGGATTATTTAGAAATGTTGACCCAAATAACTTAAATGCTATGTTCCTTTATATCAAGTTTTTATTTTTGTGGTATGGCTGTTTTTTTATGTATAAAGGACAGGGAAAAATAAGGATGCAAGTTTAAAGGTGTCAGGGGGATAAGTACTTGTGATCGATACTGTAATTTCAGCAGGATCAGGAAGAGTAGTGCACAGTTGGCGACCAGGGAGACTGAATAAACATATTTATACCTTAGACACCCTCACTGCATGCATTAGGACTCTGGTCATACTTAAACTTGCAGATGTGTTTATGTAGATACGTAATGTATTTATATTGAAATTTTGTGGCTAGGGTGGTAGGAGTATTGAGCCTCTATTGGGGAAATATTCTCTCACTTTGTTTGCTAGTAGTACAGGAAATAAGGGGAAAACTCTTCGGTTGGCACACAGAAAACAAGACAATGGAATGTATAGAGCCTCTGATTTTAATGATTTCTGTATTCATATTGGAGTGATTTTTCCTCACTTCCAGTCTGCATAGCATAATGCCAGCCATAGATGGTTTCTGCTGAACCAGCTGAGATTTGAGCCATGTATGGGCAGGCTGATTGATCAACTTGGGTACAACCAGCATGTAAGATTTTTCATGCTATAGCTACTAGTAATAATCACTGTGTTCTTCTGCCCCCCTCCCCCAATTGCCCAGTAGATTCTTTCCTTCTACCTTTGGTGAAAAATTAGTATCGTGTATGGCCAGCCTAACACTGGTTAACTCTAGCTAATTATAATATCTTGTGCCTATACAGAGTGGAAAAACACAACTCAAAAGGAGAAAGACCCACAGAATGTTAGCAGTTAACTTTGATGCAGCCATTTTGTGCCTAAAGGTCCAAAAAATAGCAGCACTGTCGGGTACAAGCAGTAAAGTATACAGAACCCAAGAATACATGGTCGTCATTCCATGTCACTCATAAACTTGCATGATAACCTCCAGGTTCAAGACTAATTGTATACCTTAACGTTAAGCGTTATTAAAGTAAGACAACAGAGAAGCAAAGCATACATTAATTATATAAAAACAAACCCTAAAATAAGTGGCTATGTGTGCTGTGGCTTATGGGGTTGTAAGATCTAATAAGATATATAGGTAGGATATTTTGGTGTGTCCAAGGTCTAACAGACACACTTTCTCAATATAATTATCTACAGGGTTAAAAAATGTTTCCTGATTTTGTTCCTCCACGGTACCTGGAATTCATGTATTTGTTAATACATATAAATAATATATCCATCCCACCCACATATCTCTAAACTTTTCCATAGTATCTTTGGCAGTGTACCTTTGGGAAATAGATGTATGAGTGCTGCCAGCATTGCTGCAGAGGTTGAAAGAGTCGGGGGTCAGCCTGTCAGTGCTTGGACCATACGCTGCACACTGCATCAAATTGGTCTGCATGACTGTCCCAGAAGGAAGCCTCTTCTAAAGATGATGCACAAGAAAGCCTGCAAACAGTTTGAAGACGAGGAGACTAAGGAAGTGGATTACTGGAACCATGTCCTGTGGTCTGATGAGACTAAGATAAACTTATTTGGTTCAGATGGTGTCAAGTGTGTGTGGCAGCAACCAGGTGAGTACAAAGACAAGTGTGCTACATTCAAGCATGGTGGTGGGAGTGTCATGGTCTGGGGCTGCATGAGTGCTGCCAGTGTTCTGACGAGAAAGGTCCCCCCATCACATAGTGTCCTCCTTATACTGCGCAGGCACAGCACTTGCACAGTTCGGAGGACAAAGGAGACGCCGAAAGTCTCTTAAGATGAACAGCTGATTATCAACTCTACGCGGTGCCTGTGCACTTAATAGTAAATTTTGTCACATGCTCCTGATGTTGTAAGACAGCACTTTATAAGAGGACCCCTTGCAGGCTTTTTTCGCTTGCCATGTTTCGGGCACGGTCTTGCTGAGCACGGCTTATATTTATATTCTGACTCTGTCCACTTGGATGGTGGGGCTTGAACCTGGATTCAGTGTGCAGGCGTTGTGTAGAGCTGACGATCAGCTGTTCATCTTCGGATACTTTCGACATCTCCTTTGTCCTCCATACTACGCAAGTGCAGTATAGGGCGGACAATATCCGATGGGGGACAGTTCTCAACGGGACACCAGCACTGGGGAACAATAGTTCATTGAGGGAACCATGAATGCCAACATGTACTGTGACATGCTGGAGCAGAGCATGATCCCCCTCCCTTTGGACACTACCCTCCCTTTGGAGACTAAGCCACAGGGCAGTATTCCAACATAAACTCCATCATTGCCATGAAAACACATTGGGATGATATTGATGCCTATAGGACCATACCTTGTGTTTTTAGGATTATTTTAATAGGTCCATTACAGACCCACTCACTGATCAGTACAGGGTGGCTTCTGGCCCGGCACACTGTGACGCAGACATCAGTAGCCTGGTCATGTGTGTCCCCCGGAGCATAAAAGCTTACCGACCACCTCTGGAGCGGAGGTTTCGTCGTGGCCAGCCTAGCGCGGAGCTGCGACCTGTACGTGCCGGACTGGGGAGACTACAAGGATAAGGGTATCCAGCCTGTCACCCAGCCGGCTGTTGATAGCAGATCACAGGATCAATCATCTTGCGCAAAAAGTCAAGCTTCTGCAGAAAATAAGCATGGACCGATGGGCCCACAGGGTTCCTAGATTCACCTTTCTACTCTAGAATAGATCTATACATGTATTCATCTGTAATATTAATTATTTTTGAATACACCTAATTTATTTGTTGGCCTTCTTTGTAAAGATTATATTGCTTATGTCTATAAAGCCCAAAGAAAAAAAAATTCTAATCAGATGGCACGGATTCCCTGACTACAATTTTCAGGCAATTAAAAGAATGTTAAAGCGCAGTACTGAGCAGTATATCCTTGTGGTGAATGTGAGACTGTCAGCAGGATTTTCAGGTCATTTGACATAGAGGATACAGGTGCAGCTGCTCACAGTGAAGGTTACTGGGAGTTTCATCAATCACTCTTCCTATATGTTGATACATAATGGACCCCTTCAATCAGCTTTCTTGTTCTATTGTCACCTCTTCAAGATATGGGCTTCAGTTCAATCAAGGTTATGGATAGGACTGCCACAAGCACTAACAAAGGAAATAGAGAATTAGGCAAAAATCACCCAACATAGCTTGGAGTGAGGCCAGGGTCTCAGACAACATATTATGCAGTAAGATGATGAGCCTTCTGGGTGAAGCAGCCCCCCCCCCCCAATACTTACCTGAGCCCCCACAGCTGCTTGCTGTGAGGTCACTGACCTGGAGGGAGGGGCTAGGATTGCCAGAGGGATCCAAGAAGAGGAGGATCTGGGCAGCTCTGTGTAAGACCATTACATGGAGCATGTAAGTTTTAACATGTTTATTTTTAACAAAAAACAAATTTCTTATCACTTAAAGGAAAAAAAAACACTCATGTAGCCACCCCATCTAAGAACTAGTAAGTTGCAATGTATTCAAAACTTCTTTTGGTGTGGGTAAACTTTAAGCATGAAGTAACTACACTATATAATTTGCTTTTCTCTTATATTCACCGACCGACAAAGCTCCGCTCTTAGTCATTGGGTTGTTATGCCCACCACGAGGAGAATACTAGGCATTACTTGTTATGTAACACTCAGAACTTTCCAGTTCCACCCAGGGGCCAGTCCCTTGGTTAACAACCCTCCAGCCTGCCATGCAGTCATCAGTTTTATTTTGCCTAGTGAAGAGGAAGGACCTAGGAACCCTGTGGGCCCATCGGTCCATGCTTATTTTCTGCAGAAGCTTGACTTTTTTGCGCAAGATGATTGATCCTGTGATCTGCTATCAACAGCCGGCTGGGTGACAGGCTGGATACCCTTATCCTTGTAGTCTCCCAAGTCCGGCACGTACAGGTCGCAGCTCCGCGCTAGGCTGGCTACGACGAAACCTCCGCTCCAGAGGTGGTCAGTGAGCTTTTATGCTCTGGGGCACACACATGACCAGGCTACTGATGTCTGCGTCACAGTGTGCCGGGCCAGCAGCCACCCTGTACTGATCAGTGAGTGGGTCTGTAATGGAATGTCTCCCAGCTCTGCAGGACTGTTAAGTGCAGCTCTCCCTGCCTTGGTGGGGCTGAGCAGCTGGGCATTCCCTGGGAGGTCGACTCGGGGGTCCCTTACCTCTCTTCTATCCCTGTCCCATTCCCCCTCCCTGGGGGGATGCTGCTCAGCGGTGTGTGTCTGTGCAGGGGCTCTCATCTGGGGGTGGCGCTGGCTGGCTGAGTCCTGGGTCCTGTTTATGACCCTGGAAGGTGTCTGTGAGGCTATGCTGGTGTCCTGTGCAGCGCTGTACTCACCGCCATTGTTTCTCCCTGTCCCTCATGGCTCTGGCATTCAGCGGCCATCTTAGGCGTGGGCAAGGGAAAGCATGCTCTCCTGGGCTTCGGCGGCCATTTTACCTTGTGCTTGTCGCTATACAGAAAGTCGGCGGCCGTTTTCTTGTAGCTTGTGTTCTCTATCGGTAGCTTGTGCTCCTGTGCTCTAACGGCCATTACCCCTGTGTTTTATGTCCTTATACTGGACGCTGGGCAGCCATTTTCTTGAAGCCTGAGCACACTTCAGAGATGTTTCAGCACCATTTTCAGCTGCTTCCACCGACACAGCACTGTTTCCTCTGCACCTAGGAGCCAACACAGACTACAGGCACTACCTGTTGAATAGCGCAGAACCCTTCAGGGTGGTGAGTCCTGCAGGATAGAGTCCCTCAGCCAGTGGCAGTAAGGAGGGTCGGACTGTCGCTGTCTTAAGTCCCCTTTGGGTGGCAAACAGTGTAGGGTCAGCATGGCTTCAGAAACTGGTGTTTCTTCCCCCGAAATCCAGGCAATTGCAACCGAGTCGCCTGTCCTCAATTCGTTCATTGCCAAGATGGAGGTGGCACGTGGGAAAAAAGGTGCAAAAAAGCGCTGCCGCCCCCCCCCCCCCCCCCCCCCCGAGCTGTGTGTGATACCTTGAAGATTCAGGAGTCAGCAGATCCCTCTGCTGAGGTAGCGGCCCAATTTGGGTCCCGTAAGCCAGCCCGTTCACCTAAGGTGTTCCCGTATCTGACTTATTTTGACAAGTTCATTTACAAGGAATGGGGTCACCCGCAACTGACCTTTTCGGTCCCGAAATCCATGGCGGTGCATTAACCCTTTGAGGAGAGCCTTCTCAAAAAGTGGTCGGCTCCTTCAGGAGTGGACCTCCCAGTATCCAGGTTAAACAAAGTAACCACGATCCCGGTGGAGGGGACTCCTGCATTTAAGGATCCCACGGCCAGGAAGGCCGAGGCAGTGGCTCGTTCCTTGTTTACGGTGGTGAGGTCAGCCGTGCGACCAGTACTGGCATCTGCACTTGTGTCGCAGACACTGAGTGGCCAAAACTGTTGTGAATTGGGAGAGCAACAGGCTTCTGTCTGCGTGGAACTAGCAGACCAACTAGTGCAAGGCCTTAAGTAAATTTGTGGCACGGCCCTGATACTCTTCCTCTGTTATCCAGGGCATCAGTGTCCGCAGTGGTACTGTGGCGATTGATTTGGTTAAAATGCTGGTCTACTGACCAGGCATCTAAGAAAGCCCTGACGGGTCTTCCCTTCCTTGGCGACCGGCTTTTCGGAGCCTCATTGGATGACATTATTAAAAATGCCACAGGTGGTTAGAGTACCCTACTCCCACAGGCCAGGAAGGCTAAGGAGCCACGCCGTAGGCAAAGGCCCTCTTTTTACGCTCACAAACGGCTTCCCCCAGCCCAACAGGATGACCACGGAAGGACATAAACGTCCCTGGAACTGCAAGCCTAACAAGCCTGTGAACAAAAGTGCTACCGCATGAAGGTTTGCCCCCACCCAAGACATGGTCGCCTTCAGGCGTTTGCAGCTCAGTGGTCCTCTCCACTATCCGACCAATGGGTCTGCGATCTGATTTTCACAGGCTACAAGATGGTTTCTCTCTTGGCCGCCATACAGATTCTTCCCCTCCCAGCATACCTGTATCCCTGGCTCACCGCAGTAAGGGACCTGCTGAGTCACGGGGTGGTTGTACCGGTTCCGGAATCGGAATGTTTCCAGGGATTCTACTCAAATCTGTTTGTAGTTCCCAAGAAGGAAGGGGTGCGTCCAATCTTTGACCTAAAAGCCCTCAATCACTTTGTGAAAGTGCAGAGGTTCAGAATGAAATCAGTTCGCTCAGTAGTCGCTGCACTCCATCAAGAGGACTCCCTGGCGTCCTTGGACATCCAGAATGTGTACCTGCACATACCCATATGCCTCCGGCATCAAAAGTTTCCGCGATTTGCAGTTGGGGGAGCCCACTACCAGTTTTTTGGCTCTTCCTTTTAATCTGGCATCAGCCCCTCGGGTCTTTACCAAGGTATTGGCTCCAGTTTTGGCGTTGCTGCGACAACGTGGGTTTGCGATCGTGGTATACCAAGATGATCTCCTCCTGAGGGCATCTTTCGCCTCAGATTTAGAAGAGGATGTGGTGATCACCATGCAGTCCCTGCAAGAATTTGGGTGGCTATTGAACCTAAAGAAGTCAGTGATTGTACCGACCCAGCATCTGGAGTACCTGGGCCTGCTGCTGGACTCCAAGGAAGCAAGAGTGTTTCTCCCTTCAGACAAGCTGCAGACTCTCATATCCGCAGTAAAATTGCTGATGAACCGCAAGTGGTCGTTGCTCCGCTTCTGCATGCGAGTCCTGGGACTCATGGTAGCCTCCTTCGAGGCAGTACCATATGCCCAGTTCCACACCAGAGTCCTGTAAAAGGAGATTTTGAGAAATTGGGAGATATCCAGGTGAGGCAGTCAGTCAGACTCCCTGGCCTGGTGGCTGAGGTCCCCGGTGATTCAGTCCGGGAAGTTGTTCCTACCTCTGAAGTGGACAGTGATCACAACGAACGCCAGCCTATCTGGCTGGGGTGGAGGTTCAGTCGGCTCAGGGCCTCTGGTCGACGGAGGAATCCAATTTGCTGATCAATCTGCTCGAGCTAAGAGCAATAAGGCTGTGCCTCTCTACATGAGACTACAGGGTGTCCGAACAGGATCCAGTCAGACAAAGCCACAGCTGTGGCATACGTCAATCACCAAGGGGGAACAGAAGCTCAGCCGCCGAACGTTAGGTTGCTCACATACTTCGGTGGGCAGAGCGACACGTACCGGCCCTGTCGACCATTTACATCCTGGGAGTGGAGAACTGGCAGGCGGACTATCTGAGTCGCCACATGCTGGACCCAGGAGAATGGGCGTTGCATCCAGAGGTATTCAGGCTACTGTGCCTGCAGTGGGACACACCAGACGTGGATCTTATGGCCTCCCATCTCAATCGGAAGGTGCCGAGATTCGTGTCCAGGACAAGAGATCCGTGGGCAGACGCGTCAGTTGTGCTGATGGCTCTGTGGGATCAGTACCAGCTGATCTACGCCTTTCCTTTGCTGAAACTGTTACGACGTCTGCTCCGCAGAGTGGAAGTTGAGGGGATCCCAGTGATTCTGGTTGCCTCAGATTGGTCTCAGTGGCCTTGGTCCGCAGACCTGGTGCGCCTGGTGGCAGACGCCCCATGGCGACTGCTGTTACAAGAGGATCTTCTGTCTCAAGGTCCCATTCTCCATCCTGCTTTACCATCGCTGGCTTTAATGGTATGGCTATTGAGAGTCAGGTGTTGAGGAACCGGGGTCTGTTGGACTCGGTGATCCCAACTATGTTGAAGGCACGGATATCTTTTTCTCGGAAGATACATCATTGTACCTGGAAGGCTTACATCTCCATTTGGGGGGAGAAAGGATGGCATCCACGCTCCTTTTTCTATATCCAGGATCCTGCTGTTTCTTCAGCAAGGAGTAGACCAGAAATTGGCGTTGAGCATCCTTAACCACCTTCAGACCGGACCATTTTGCTGGTAAATGACCAGAGGTCTTTTTACAATTTGGCACTGCGCTGCTTTAACTGGTAATTGCGCGGTCATGCAATGTTGTACCCAAACAAAATTTGCGTCCTTTTCTTCCCACAAATAGAGCTGATGGTATTTGATTGCCTCTGCGATTTTTATTTTTTGCGATATAAACGTAAAAAGACCGCAAATTTTGAAAAAAATGATATTTTCTACTTTTTGTTATTAGAAAAATCCAATAAACTCAATTTTAGTCATACATTTAGGCCAAAATGTATTCAGCCACATGTCTTTGGTAAAAAAAAAGTCAATAATTGTATATTTATTGGTTTGCGCAAAAGTTGTCACATCTACAAACTAAGGTACGTTTTCTGGAATTTACGCAGCTTTTAGTTTACGACTGCCTATCTCATTTCTTGAGGTGCTAAAATGGCAGGGCAGTACAAAACCCCCCCAAATTACCCCATTTTGGAAAGTAGACACCCTAAGGAAATTGATAAGTGGCATGTTGAGCCCATTGAATATTTTATTTTTTTGCCTCAAGCGATTGAATAATGACAAAAAATAATTTTTTTTTTTTTTTTTTTTACACAAAGTTGTCACTAAATGATATATTGCTCACACATGCTATGGGCATATGTGAAATGACACCCCAAAATAAATTCTGCTGCTTCTCCTGAGTACGGGGATACCACATATGTGGGACTTTTTGGGAGCCTAGCCACGTACGGGGCCCCGAAAACCAAGAACCGCCTTCAGGTTTTCTAAGGGCGTAAATATTTGACTTCACTCCTCACTACCAATTACAGTTTTGAAGGCCATAAAATGGCAAGATGGCACAAAACCCCCACAAATGACCCCATTTTAGAAAGTAGACACCCCAAGCTATTTGCTGAGAGGCATTTTGAGTCCATGGAATATTTTATATTTTGCCACAAGTTGCGGGAAAATTACAAACTTTTTTTTTTTTTTTTCACAAAGTTGTCACTAAATGATATATTGCTCACGCATGCCATGGGCATATGTGAAATGACATCCCAAAATAAATTCTGCTGCTTCTCCTGAGTACGGGGATACCACATATGTGGGACTTTTTGGGAGCCTAGCCGCGTACGGGGCCCTGAAAACCAAGCACCGCCTTCAGGCTTTCTAAGGGCGTTACAGTTTTGAAGGCCATAAAATGCCAAGATGGCACAAACCCCCCCCAAATGACCCCATTTTGGAAAGTAGACACCCCTAAATTTAGGGGTACACTAGTGAGATTAGGTAATAAATGGCGGGTGCCCTGAAACTATAAAAAAATAACTAACCAACCAGCGTCACTTGTAACAGTTATATGGTGATCACTGGTGAAAGGGTTAACTAGGGGGCAATCAGGGGGCTTTATGCGGTAGTATATGGGGGTCCCTGGCGCTATAAAAAGCTGCGGCGAACCTAAATACCTACCTGCCTAACTAGCGTCACCTGTGACACTAATACAGTGATCAGAAAAACGATCGCTTATTAGGCTGGGTTCACACTGGAGCGATGCGGGAACGCCACGAATCCGCGGCGGGTTCCCGCATCACATGCCTCCCGGCGGCAGTTCACACTGCCCTATGCGAACTGCTGGGAGTGTCAGTGAAATGTTAATGACACCCCCAGATCAGTTCGCATATCGCAGTGCGATCTGCAAACTCGGATCGCATGGTGTGAACACCCATGCGATCCGATTCTGCTGTGGACCAAAAAAAGGGTCCCGTGCGAGTTTGCGGCGGGTGCGACACGAATTCAGCCATACTATCTGTATGGCTGAACTCGAATCGCACAGAGATCGGATGTGATTTGCACTGCAGTGCGGTGCGAATCACATCCGTTCTCATAAACCGCTTCAATGTGAACCCAGCCTTAGTGACACTGGCGACGGGGGGTGATCACGGGGTTAAACCTTTATTGGGGGGGTTAGGGGGGTACCTTAGAACTAAAGGGGGCTAACCCTAACTGCCCTAACAGTTATTACAGTCACAAATGACACCCGCCGGGTGATCAGGGGGGGTTAAACCTTTATTAGGTAATAAATGGCGGGTGCCCTGAAACTATAAAAAAATAACTAACCAACCAGCGTCACCTGTAACAGTTATATGGTGATCACTGGTGAAAGGGTTAACTAGGGGGCAATCAGGGGGCTTTATGCGGTAGTATATGGGGGTCCCTGGCGCTATAAAAAGCTGCGGCGAACCTAAATACCTACCTGCCTAACTAGCGTCACCTGTGACACTAATACAGCGATCAGAAAAACTATCGCTTATTAGGCTGGGTTCACACTGGAGCGATGCGGGAACGCCATGAATCCGCGGCAGGTTCCCGCATCGCATGCCTCCCGGCGGCAGTTCACACTGCCCTATGCGAACTGCTGGGAGTGTCAGTGAAATGTTAATGACACCCCCAGATCAGTTCGCATATCGCAGTGCGATCTGCAAACTCGGATCGCATGGTGTGAACACCCATGCGATCCGATTCTGCTGCGGGCCAAAAAAAGGGTCCCGTGCGAATTTGCGGCGGGTGCGACACAAATTCAGCCATACTATCTGTATGGCTGAACTCGAATCGCACAGAGATCGAATGTGATTTGCACTGCAGTGCGGTGCGAATCACATTCGTTCTCATAAACCGCTGCAATGTGAACCCAGCCTTAGTGACACTGGCGACGGGGGGTGATCACGGGGTTAAACCTTTATTGGGGGGGTTAGGGGGGCACATTAGAACTAAAGGGGGCTAACCCTAACTGCCCTAACAGTTATTATAGTCACAAATGACACCAATGCAAAAAAAAAAAAAAAGCAATTGGTGTCACTGTGACTGGGGGGGCAGGGGTAATTGGGGGGTGATCGGGGGGTAAAGGGGGGGTGTGAGTGTGCCTGGCATGTTCTACTGTGTAGTGTAGTGCTTGTGCAACTCACCGATGCTCTCTCCTCGGTGCCGGAACGAAAAATACCGACACGGAGGAGAGATTACATCACTTCCTCTCCTGTGTTTACATTACAGGAGAGGAAATGATGTCACGGGACATTTTCATTCGTCGGGAGCGATCGCGAGGGGGTGGCCATGAATGAATGGCCGTCCCCTCGTCCGGGATCGCTCCCGAACGAATACCGACCGCCGCAGGCACCGGGCGGGGGCCCGATCGGGACGTACATGTAAGCCCTTATGCCTGCCCGTGCCATTCTGTCGACGTACATCGTCGTGCGGCGGTCGGCAAGTGGTTAAGGGGCAAATTTCAGCCTTGGCTGGCTTTTTTTTTTTTTTTTTGTGACCCCTGTCGTCTCACTCATTAGTGAGTACCTTTGTTCAGGAGGTGCAACATGTAGTCATTCCGGTGCGTCCACCGTTACTCCCTGGGATCTGAACCTGGTGTTATCGGTGCTTCAAAACCCGCCATTTGAAAATATCAGGGAGATTCCCCTGTTGTCTTTCTAGTGGCCATCACATCGGCCAGGAGGGTTTCGGAACTGGCAGCTTTATCATGAAAGTCACCTTATCTGGTTTTCCACAAGGATAAGGTGGTGGTGCGTCCGCAACTGTCTTTTCTGCCGAAAGTAGTCTCAATTTTTCATATCAATGAGGACATTGTATTACCATCTGTGTCCTAAGCACCCTAAGGAAGTGGCCCTTCATGCTCTGAACGTGGTTTTTGCTCTAAAGGTGTATTTGTCTGCCACTGCACCCTTTCGGAAGTCGGACTCACTGTTTGTTTCGGTGGCTTGTCCAAAGAAAGGCATGGCGGTCTCGTCGGCCACAATTTCCAGGTGGATCAGACAGATTGTATTGCAAACCTACACCTTGAGGGACAGGTGCCCCCCTTTCCGGTCACGGCCCACTCCACAAGAGCAATCCGAATGTCTTGGGCCTTCCGACACCAAGCGTTTATCGCTCAGTTGTGTAAAGCGGCAACCTGGTTGTCTGTCCACACGTTTAACAAGGCTGATGACTGTTTTGGCCGCAAAGTTTTGCAGGGGGCCGTATAGTTGCAATTGAATATGCAATATATTTTCTTTTTTCCTGGTTTTTCGATAAAAACGCAGTACCGTTAGGTTAATGCACTATTGAACTACATTCCATGGTTTTGGTGCAGTTGTGGGCAGTTAATCCTGTTGAGGTTGTGGTTGATTTCTCCATGCAGTGTTTTTTTTGTGGGTAAAGTTTTACTAGTTCCCACTTGCCATGGTAGATGAAGTTTTCTATGCTGTTTTCCCACCCCCTGTTGGGCACTGCTTGGGGACGTCCCAATGGCTAAGAGAGGAGCTGTGTCGGTCGGTGAATAAAAGGGCCCTTTCACACTGGGGCGGTGCGGGCATCGCCAGTAAAGCGCCGCTTTTTTTAGCTAAAGATGAAACAAGGTTTTCTTTGTCCTATTATATGCAACATTTGTGCCTAATAGGTAAATTTCTTCTTACTGCCTTGCATGCTTTCCTTAAGGGGAGACAGTATCTCTCTCTCTCCCCCCTCCCCCCGGTGTAAAACATTTTTCCCTCTTTGTAAGTTGTCGCCAAGATCATTTCCCTGCTATGGGGATTTCCCATCACCCTGTCTTCTATTGACCTCTTCCTCTTTCATGTTGACAGGTATACAAAGTGACATAAGTGAGGAGACATCTCCTCCTTAAAGGGGGTAAAGGCAGCAACAGATTCTGAAAGAAATGTATCCCTTATTCTGCCAATCCAAACTTAGTTTATACAGTCTAAATGTATAAAGTTCCACTCTACTGTCATCTATTCATCTTTAAGGTCTTAGCCCAGTCATGATTTTAAACGGTGAGCATGGAGCCACACAAAGTGTGTTTTGGGGGTCTGCTAGACCAGTGGTTCTTAACCCTGTCCTCAGGTACCCACAACAGGCTATGTTTGCAGGTTTTCCTTTATCTTGCACAGGCATTTCAAGTCAGTCAATGGCTTGGTATTTTGGACATCTATTCCCGAAACATGGCCTGTTGGGGGTAATGGAGGACAGGGTTGAGAACCACTGTGCTAGACACAGTTTGTTGCCAAACAGCCCACCCACCAGTAATTCTGAATAAGCTGTGTTTTAATGTGCAAGGTTTAGCTTTTCTTTCTGAGAACCTGTGAGTAAAGAAACATTTTGAGTTTTTCCCAGCTGTATTTATGTAATATATGATGTTTTACTTGTTTGATTTCAGACATAGTATCTCACAAAAAGAGTACACCCCTCACATTTTTGTAAATATTTTATTATATCTGTTCATATGACAAAACAGAAGAAAGTACACTGCTGCAATGTAAAGTAGTGAGTGTACAGCTTGTATAACGGTGTAAATTTGCTTTACCCTCAAAATGACTTGACACACAGCCGTTAATGTCTAAACCGCTGGCAACAAAAATGCATACACCCCTAAGATAAAATGTCCAACTTGGGTCTAAACTGTCAATATTTTGTGTGGCCACCATTATTTTCCATCAATGCCTTAACCTTCTTGGGCATGGAGTTCACCGGAGCTTCACAGGTTGCCACTGGAGTCCTCTTCCACTCCTCCATGACGACATCACAGAACTGGTGGACGTTAGAGACCACCTTCAGTTTGAGGATGTCCCACAGATGCTCAATAGGGTTTAGGTCTGGAGACATGCTTGACCAGTCCATCGCCTTTACCCTCAGAGTCTTTAGCAAGGCATGCGTCGCCTTAGAGGTTCGTTTGGGATTGTGAATGTTGGAATACTGCCCTACAGCCCAGTCTCTGAAGGGAGGTGATCATGCTCTGCTTCGGTATGTCACAGTACATGTTGACATTCTTGGTTCCCTCAATAAACTCTATGTAAAGATGGCCTAGGCTACAATAAGATTGCTCCCCAGTGCTGGCAGCACTCATGCAGCCCCAGACCACGACATCCCCACCACCATGCTTGACTGTAAACACACCTGTCTTTGTACTCCTCACCTGGATGCCAGTTTATCTTGGTCTCATCAGACCATAGGACATGGTTCCAGAATTCCATGTCCTTAGTCTGCTTGTCTTCAGCAAACTGTGGGCTTTCTTGTGCATCATCTTTAGAAGAGTCTTTTCTCCTGAGATGACAGCCATGCAGACCAATTTAATGCAGTGTGCAGCGTATGGTTTGAACTTCCGGATATGACACTGAGCACGTGCACTCAACTTCTTTGGTCAACCATCTTGAGACCTGTTCTAAATGGAACCTGTCCTGTTAAACCGCTGTATGGTCTTGGCCGCCATGCTGCAGCTCAGTGTCTTGGCAATCTTCTTTTAGCCCAGGCCATCTTTATGTAGAGCAACAATAATTTTTTTCAGATCCTCAGAGTTCTTTTGCATGTGGTGCCATGCTGAACTTCCAGTGACCAGTATGAAAGAGTGAGAGTGAAAATACCAAATTTAATACACCTGCTCCCCATTCACACCTGAGACATTGTAACACTTAACGAGTCACGTGACACCGGGGAGGGAAAATGGCTAATTGGGTCCAATTTGGACATTTTCACTTAGGGGTGTAGCGTATATACTTGAGTATAGGCTGACCCAAATATAAGCCAAGGCACCTAATTTTACCACAAAAAACTGGGAAAACTTATTGACTCAAGTATAAGCCTAGGGGAGAAATGCAGCAGCTACCGTAAGTGGAAAAGAGGGTCAACAATGCCCATCTGCATGCCTCACTCTGCCTGTCACCCTGCACTGTGTCCATCTGCAGCCTCACTCTGCCTATCACCCTGCACTGTGTCCAACTGCAGCCTCACTGCCCATCACCCTGCACTGTGTCCATCTGCAGCCTCACTTTGCCCATCTCCCTGCACTTTGTCCATCTGCAGTCTCATGTACCTGATCTCTGGCGTTGTGACATGCAGTCAGTCTAGTCGGTGGATGTCCAGTGTTACAGAACACTGATTCTGTTTCCCAGCAGTCAGTGTTCCGCCTATCACGGATGAGGAGAAGACAGGGCTTTGTTACACTGGACGGCCACCGAACAAACTGCACTTCACAGCACCAGGAGATCAGGCGCATGAGGCTCCAGATGGGTACAATGATTCGAGTATAAGACGAGGGGCTTATACTCGCAAACATATTGTACTTGGTTTTGTTGCCAGCGGTTTAGATGTTAATGGCTGTGCGTTATTTTGAGGGAACAGCAAATTTACATTGTTATACAAGCTGTACACTCACTACTTTACATTGTAGCAAAGTGTCATTTCTTCAGTGTTGTCACATGAAAACATATGATAAAATATTTACAAAAATGTGAGGGGTGTACTCTTTTGTGAGATACTGTAAGTGTTGCAAACTGCCACTATTCCATGAAGGCTGTCAACTAGTAAAGAAATTTATGGAAAGAGTTTGCAGCAATGAAAAGTGATAACCAATTATAAAATAATTTTATGTGAAGACTGGTGCATCCACATACAAATGTGATCCAGATGGCAGTGTAGTTAAAGTAGACTATAAAGGCATGACATTGGAATTTGTCTGTGCTTTAGCTGACCCTATAGTCAAGCAAATCAAGATGGTTTTTAAATGTTTAACAGATTTTTTTGTTATGCTTTAAATTAGTTCTATGATGACAGCATACTTTTCCTTAGCATTGTAATAGCAATACAGACATTATAAATACTCACCAGCCACTCTTGTAGGTACACACCTTGCTAGTACCCCCTTTTGAATCCAGAACTGCCTTAATTCTTTGTGGCATAGATTCAACAAGGTGTTGGAAACATTCCTCAGATTTTGGTTTATATTGACATGATAGCATCACGCAGTTGCTGCAGATTTGTTGGCTGCACATCCATGATATGGATCTCCCATCCCACCACTTCCCAAATCTGCTCTATTGGATTGAGATCTGGTGACACTAGAGGCCATTGGAGTACAGTGAACTCATTGTCATGTTCAACAAACTAGTTTGCGATGATTGGTTCTTCATGACATGGTGCATTATCCTGCTGTAAAGTAGCCATCAGAAGCAGAGTACACTGTAGTCCTAAAGAGATGGACATGGTCAGTGACAATACTCAGGTAGGCCGTGACGTCTAAACAATGCTCATTTGGTACAAAGGGACCTAAGGTGTGCCAAGAAAATATTCCCCTACACCATTATGCAAAAACCACCAGCCTGAACCCTTGATGCGAGCCAGGATGGATCCACGCTTTCATATTGTTTATGCCAAATTCTGACCCTACCATCTGACTGCCAGACCAGGCAACACTTTTCCAATCTTTTGTCCAATTTGGGTGAGCCTGGTGTACATTGTAGCCTCAGTGTCCTGTTTTTATCTGACATTAGTGGCAACCGGTGTGGTCTTATGCTGCTGTAACTCATCTGCTTCAAGGTTTGATGTGTTGTAAGTTCAGAGATGGTATTCTGCATACCTTGTTTGTAATGAGTTATTTGAGTTAATGTGCTTTCTATCGTCTCAAACCAGTCTGCCCATTCACCTCTGACATCACCAAGGCATTTTAGTCAACACAACTGCTGCCCACTGTTTTTTTTTTGTTTTGTTTTTTGTTTGTTTTTCTGACCATTTTCTGTAAACCCTAGAGATGGTTCTGTATGAAAATCCCTGTAGATCAGCGGCTCAGACCAGCCGTCTGGCACCCAACAACCATGTCAGGTTCAAAGTCGCTTAAATCCCCTTTCTTCTCCATTATGATCAGTTTGAACTTTAGCAAGTCATCTTCACCACATATAGATGCCTCAATCATTGAGTTGCTGCCATGTGATTGGCTGATTTATCAATTTGTTACCAAACAATTGAATAGGTATAACCAATAAAGTGGCTGGTGTATGTTAGTTATTTTTCACAGACCAATATAAGCTTACTTTAAAAATCTAGTTTCATGTTCTGAGTGCTGCATGTCTGCTTTCCATCTCTTCCCACAATTTCTTGAATTTCATGCAGCATGCTTTGCAGCTTCCCCTCTGCTTTTTAGTTTTCATTTCAAAGTACTATATATCCCATGATACCTTGCTGCCTACAAGCACTAATTCCTGTACTGTCTCTGGCTCCTGAAACTGCTCTTCTGTAGTTCAGGAGGCAGAGATGAAAGCAAGAAAGGGATGAGAAGAGCGAGGCAATTCTTAGTGCAGCATTATTTTATTAGGGTAAGCAAACTACTTACAATATAGATTGCACTCAAAGAGCTCAGTGGGCGAGGGCTTGCCACGTTAAGCATGGGGACAGAAACTGTCGGGATTATCCCTTTGATGGTGATTAACAAGCGTCGTTGATCACCGGGGAACTAAAGCCTCGGGTGGATGCTGGCTGGGTTACTCTGCGTGAAGGTGTTCCGGAGCTGTAAACCTGAAAGCCGCCTACCACTGTGTTTGACCAATCCGAACCTGTTTCTGAAGCATGGCCACACCTCCATCAGCAGATCCTCTGATGCTAGTGTCGTGTTTAAATAGGGTTTGCAGTTAACCCAGACAGTGCCACGAAAATTGCTTCAGCTGGATAAGCAATTGCAATAAAAGAAGCCAAAAGCAGTCAGTGTATAGATATAAAAAAACATTGGCTTAGCTGGGGGCAAATTTGGCATCCATTGCTGTACCTCTAGTCTGTAGATAGTATTCCTGTTCAAATTAAAAAAAAATGATGGTGTAGGATGAACTTGATGGCTTGAAGAATGAACTTTGCGTGTGTGTGATTCAGGATTTCCTGTTTACATAGGAAATAGCGGACAGCCTCTAGACCTTCATCATGTGGGATTGAGGTATAGAGGGATGTGACCTCTAGCGAAACACAGTGATAGTATCCCAGATGTAATGGTGCAGTTTGTCTAGTAGATGGATAGAGCCCTGTATGTAGGCCGGGAGCTATTAAACAATGGATTGTAGAAAGAAATCTACATAATCTGATAGGTGGCTGGTAAGGCCATCTATAGCTGCTATGATGGGTCTACCCGGTGGGTGCAGTGGGTACTGTTGGACTTTTGATAGGTAATAAAAGTATGGGGTGGCAAAAAAATTGGGAAAGAGAAGAGATCTTTTTCTGGGGTTAAGAACGCCATCATCTCAGGCTGTATCTATCATACATTGGAGTTTTCTCCTAAACGGTTAAATAGGGTTTTGTCCATGCTTGGTGTATGTCTTCTGGTCTGATAAAAGTCTGTGCTTCCTTTTATATAATCCTCTTTATTCAAGAGGACTGTTACTCCTCCTTTTTCTGCTTGTTAAATGACGATGTTAGGATTGTATTGTAATTTTCTGAGAGCTTGTGATTTTTTTTTTGTGAGATTGTGTGTGTTGTGTTTTTTTTTTTGCACACAAATATACTTTAATTCATTGTAAACCAATGAATAGAACGTGTCCACATAGGGGCCTTTGTCGTGATATGGAAAGAAGTTTGAGACCGGTTTGAAACCTGTATGGATAACTTTCCTTTGTTCATCTAGGTCCAGATGTTCAAGGATGGACAGATCTCCTTGATCTTGTCCTGTCCAGAGCTCCTGTAGGATGTTCAAGGCATGTTTGTATGGGGATCCCAAGGGGTCCAGGAATTCTGTGGTTTCTGGTTCTTCATTAGGGATGAGAATAGGTGTTCTTGGGTGGTTGCGATTGTGAGTGAAAGAATGAAGCTGTTTAGATCCTTGAATAAGTTGGGAGGAGCTGAGGGAGCAAAGTGGTGACCCATGTTTAGTAGAATAATTTCAGATTCTGTTAAAGATTTTCATAGTAGAACGGGAGGGGGGAAGGGTTTTCTGGTTCTTTTTATCACCTCCTCTGCAGACTTGTTTGGTTTTTCTAGCCTTCTTTTTATTGCTGAGTGGAAGGTCGTCTCCAAAAACAAAACAAAAAAAAAACCCTTTGATGTAAGATCTTAAGGACGAGCTACTTTAGTGATGTAGTTATTTATATAATCTGACCCTTTGAAGGGTGTGGGATCCTTAGGAGTTTCATGATGTGATTTATGTTGATCTTGTTGCGGTAGGGGAGGCTTGGTTCGTCCAGGTGTTTGTTGTTGGTAAGTTGCAGCTGATTATCTGAAATGTTGGCATGAATCTTTCGTTCCGGGTGGGCCTCTAGATGTTCTGGGGTTGAGGCGAGTGTGGTCACAATGGGAGAAGTCTGATCTATGGTTGGTTCTTGGTTTCTTAGGCTGTTCGTTGCATGACGGTGAACACTTTTTATCAGTGTGTGTGGTGGGGGGGGGGTGATGATCGTCTGGTGGAGTAACTGGATATTCGTTCTTTTTCTCTTCGATGTGTGCTGCCCCAAGGGTAGAAGGTTGGAATGTTTGGATTTAGGCCATTGAAAGATATTCCCAATTTGGAAATCTAGGATGTCTTTCAAACTTAAGTTTTCTTCTGTATTATGGTCTTCTCATTGTCTTGTACATGTTTGCGCATCCTGTTTTCTAGTTCAGATCTATCATGGTTTTTCAGTGCATGTAATTGGGTTCATAGATCATCAATTTCTTGTTTTTTCTGAAGCATCCTTTGTTCTTTTATGACCAGGGTGCTTCTGGTGAAAATGATCAGCCATTGTAGGTTAAAGCCTTCATCTAGGAATTTGTACGTCTATGTGGCCCTCAGGCCCCAGGGAGTGATTTTGAGTGATATCGGACTATGTAGACTTCTTTCTCCAACCTGTTGTTAAACCGCTCCCAGCATATATACTGGTCTTTCGCCATCTTCTAGACACTCTGATCCATTGCATCTGGGATACTATCACTGGGTTTCGCTAGACGTCACCTCACTATATAACTCAATCCCACATGATGTTGGTCTAGAGGCTATCCGTTATTTCCTATGTATTCCCCACAAGCAAAGTTCATCCATCAAGTTCATCCTACGCCATAATTATTTTGAATTTAAACAGAAATACTATCTACCGACTAGAGGTACAGCAATGGTTGCCCCTAGCTATGTCTAGTCTTTTCATGGCATACTAGAAGTACCTCTGTGTATCGGCTGAGAACCCATTCTCACACCATCTGGTCTACTATGGCAGATATATTGATGATGTCGTCCTCATCTGGCAAGGAGATTCCAACCTAATTACAAAGTTTCTTAAATATTGTAATAACACATTTAGTATACACTTTACTTCTGCTCCTGACCCAAATGAGCTCCTATTTCTTGATCTTGAATCATTCCATGATCAAGAATCCAAAATATATGCTCATGGGCCCATTTCAATCCCACAGCTGGAAATTTCTATCTACATAGGAAAAGCTACCATAACAAATGGATTATCAACATCCCATACAGTCAATTCTTCCATCTAAAACTCAATTGTAGCTCTTTTGAAGACTTCAAAGCACAGGTTCTCATCAAAACATTTTTTGGAGAAAGGTCATTGTGAAGAAGACTTCAACCTGGCCTTTCAAAAATATCTTCAAAATACTCAGAATCCTGAGAATAAAGCAAATGAGTAAACCAACTCAATAGAATCACCTTCCACCCAAATATGCCCCAAGTTCATCACCAAGTACAATAACAGCCACTGGGGTATCAAGATGGCTCTGGTCAAGTATTGGGAGAACCTTTTGTAATGACCCCAAACTGAAGACATGCCTCCCCACCCAGCCTAAATTGGTGTTTAACCACTTCAATACCAGTCACTTTCCTCCCTTCCTGCCCAAGCCAATTTTCAGCTTTCAGTGCTGTCACTTTTTAAATTAAATTGCAGTCAGGCTACACTGTACCCAAACAAAATTTTTATCATTTTGTTCCCACATATAGAGCTTTCTTTTGTTGCTATTTTATCACCTCTTGGATTTTTATTTTCTGCTAAACAAAGTTTTTTTTTTTTTTTTTTTAAAGAAATAATTGTTTTCTTCGTTTCTATTCAGAACTTTGTAAATAAGTACATTTTCTCCTTCACTTATGGGCACTGATGACGCTGCACTGGAGGGCGGTACTGATGGCATTGATTGACATCCCTGGTTGCCATGTGTGGCATACCTGATAGTCACAATTGGGGGGGCATCCCTGGTGGACCTGGGTGGGTATCCTCAGGAGGGCTGCTCTGATGCACAGCTTTTCCTATTTACACCGTGATTAGCTGTGTTTGGATAAAACTGATCATGTGGTAAAGCGTCTCCATCAGACTCTTTACCTAGATTGGGGTTGCCGTGTGTCAGACTGACACGCCGCACCACCGATCGCCGCACTGCATGCCCGCTCGATATCCTGATCACGTCATTTGACGTCAGGTCAGGATAACTAAATCACTTTGCACACGTTATATTGCTGAAATATGGGTGGAAAGTGGTTAAAAGAGCCAATGTTAAAAATCTCATAGCCCCCAGTAAATTACGGAGAAAATTTCACAAGAAAAAAATTTCTAACATGTTCTAGTAACTTTGCTGTCTATCTCATCACCTGCCCTTTCAAAATGTGCTATGTAGGTTGTACTATCAGGCCACCTCGCACCATGTTTAGGAACATAGGAGGACTCTGAAAACAATTTATCCCAAATGCAGCATCCCAAAACATTTCCTGGCCCATCACAATAGAAACCCTTCATTGCTGAAAGTAACAACAATCCAATCCATCTCCTACTCCTTACCAGATGGGGGAAGTTTTAAAAAATGGTGTGCCCAAGAGACTTAGCCTCTCACCTGAAGAGCTGAACGAAGAGTTAGAAGTCTGCACGATCATCTAAGTATCCTCCTGTCCCATTTCTGCGTTCCTTCCCTCCTATATCCATCAACACATCTCTCACAGTGGCATTACACATTCTCTAATGCCATTTGTTGTCACCGCTCATGTGTTCACGCTCGTGCATGTGTGTGTGTGTATATGTGTAGATGTTGGCATGTATGTGTGTACACAGGTATTTGTATAATTTTACTTCCCATGTTCTTATCTATGGTCTTCAAATACTTATACCATCTTCTCTATGTTAGCTAGAATGTGGCCCATGCTGCCATTTCCCCTCTAGTCCTTGTATTTTCATATATGTTGACATGATATATTTTGTATTATTAATTTATATACATTTTTCACTCTCACTTGATTTTTTGAATTTCACATTCCATACTCTCATTATTACAATGTACAATTGCACTTTGAATTTATTACCACCCCTATTACTAATCAATTTTGAATTTCCAAACGCATTTTTTTTCCTTTTTGATTTTCATTATTTCTGTTATTTATTTATTTTTCATTTTTATCTATTCAATTAAATTTTTCTTAATACATTTCTCATTGATACAGCTTTACATTTTAAATATTACATTTATATATTTTTCCATACTTTACATTTTTATTAATCATTATTTCTTTGCATTCTATCTGTATATATAATGACAGCACACATGCGTGTATATATATCAATTTTATAATTTTTTTAAATATATATCGTATTTATCGGCGTATAACACGCACTTTTTTTCCCCTTAAAAGCAGGGGGAAATTGTGGGTGCGTGTTATACGCCAATCCCCCGAAATTCTGAGCCTCTGGGCGTCTTTCAGCGGCCTTCGGCTCTTCAAGGCGACTTTCGGCCATTCTCGGCGGCTTTTGTCCGTTCTCGGCCACCTTCGGCTCTTCTCGGCGGCCGAAAGCTGCTGAGAATGGCCGAAGGTGTCCGAAAGCTGGCGAGAAGAGCCGAAAGCTGCCGAAGGCGGCCGAAAGCTGCCGGCGGCATTTTTATAAAATAAAAAACAAATAGAAAATAAAATACACGGTTGCAATGGGGGACAAGACTGCATAAGGCTACAATGGGGGACAAGACTGCAATGGTGGACAAGGCTGCATAAGGCTTCAATGGTGGACAAGGCTGCATAAGACTGCAATGGTGGACAAGGCTGCAGATGACACTGATGGTCATATAAATGTAAGTTTTTTTTTTTTTTCCCCTTAAACTTCCCTCCTAAAAGTTTTTTTTCCTTAAAATTCCCTCCTAAACTTGGTGTGCGTGTTATACGTCGGCGGTGTTATACGTCGGCGCGTGTTATACGCCGATAAATACGGTATATATATATATATATATATAAAATAATTTCTTTAAACTTTTCTATATAGATTTTTATTATATATATTTATACATCTAGAATACAGTTCCAACGCATATTAATGTTTGTGTTTCACCACCAAAAATTCGAAATCTCTCTATACATGCTACTAAATGTTTTTTTTTATATGTATACTCTGACAGCTTTTGGCTTCTTGTATTGTACTTGCTTATCCAGCTGAAGTCATTTTCGGGGCACTGTCAGGGTTAACTGCAACCCCTATTTAAACTCGATACCAGCGTCGGAGGATCAGCTGTGGTTCCGAAACATGTTCTGATTGGCCAAACAGTGTTGGCCCGGCTCCCAGGTTTACAGCTCCAGATCACGTTGATGCCCAGTAACCCAGGCGGCGTCCACCCGAGGTTCATTGAGGCTTCAGCTCCCTGCTGTTCAACGGTGCTTGTGGTTCACCATCAAAAGGCTTATCCGGCAGTTTCTGTCCCCATGCTGGACGTGGCAAGCCCTCACCCACTGAGCACTATAAGTGCAGTCTATATTGTCAGTATGTATTTTGCTTGTCCTAATAAAATGCTGCACTAGGAATTGCCTGGCGCTTCTCTTCCCTTTCTTGCTTTCATCTGTTTCTGGGCCCCTAACTCGTGCCTGAAGCAGCCTTGCCACCCACTGCAGCATTCACACCAGAGACTAGCATAAAGGGGCTCAACCCATCACCCCCCCCCCCCCCCCCGAACATTCTTTTGAGATTCATCCTGTGTTTTATAACTTTTATTTGCATCAATCATTCTATTGATGTCTCTCCTTTTACCAATAACATGAGTGTTTTTACACCACTGTTGCCCCTAGTTTTTAGTGCTGAATTTCAAGCCTTGTGTGTTTTTTATCTTTACGTTCAGAAGGCAAGCTCTGTGACATGTATGACACAGCAGTGCTTACTCAGAGCATAGTGGATATCTTGCACATAATTCAAGGAAATAAATGTCTGGGGATCTTTACAAAGTAAGTTTCCAAACTTCAAAATGATTTTACATTTTACCCAGAGATAGGCTTTAAATTTGTTTATGAAACACTTTTTTTGTAAGAGTAGCAGCCGAAGCCACTAAAAATTTGTTTTTTGGACTGCGTGTTCTGACCTTACCATAATTGTCAATCAGATACTGATCACTTAAAGGATTCTAAATTCCTGTATATATTCAGTTCTTGGTTATCCTAGTATAGCTTGGTGGCATGTTATCCATCATTAGTTTATTTATAACAACTTTAAAACTATTTTTTTTGAAAGGTTGCATAATGTGACAATGATCAAAAGCAGAGGAATACATCAAAAACATGGTGGCAGTTAGAAGAAATAACATATTTTAAAATGGACAAGTCAAAAACTTACCTTAATCGCACAAAAAAAATAGGAAAAAAGAGGCGGTGTAGTCAAGACATCTTAAAAATATGAATGATCTGCAAGTCTTTTATACTGGATGATGCCAGGATAGCTTTGAAACACTGGACTGGTCAGCTTTAGGTAATTTCCAGCAAATAAGGTTCTGTTTGTTAAATAATTACATTATTTCATTAGTGATCTTGATTAAACAATTTTTCATTATTTGCAAGGGGTTGCTTCTTCGTTGGGTTGTTGTTGCTGTTTGGGTTGTGCCAATCGAGAACACACAATCAATCAAATCTTGACCGATTGTTCCGAGTTTTCCTCACTCTACAATAAAATAAAACACTTTTGTATAGTTATTGCTGTCAGTGTCCACTTGTGGGGTGTGTTCCACACTGATCTGTTACCACAGCAGTGAATATCCCTTTTCTTAGCCTGAGGTTTAATTTGGACCCCAAAGCAAACGACCCTGATTCTCTGTCTAGCTAACCCACAGTGCTCTGAAAATCCTACTCTGAAATTTTTTTTTTTTACACACAATTTTTTTTTCTTGTGTGAATCTTGCTTATCATTGAAAAGACTACAAAAAGTAAACAATAGTTAGCAACACAAGTTTTGCATTAAATATAAATAGTTTGTTTTGCTAGTGAACATGGCACTTCATAATATACTATTGTGGCAAAACTGCCAGGTGTGCTTATGCTCAGAGCATATGAAATAAAATTTTTTTTAAAAAATTAGCATTGCCACTGTGTTCCCACCCAAGGTATGTCATATGACCTCCTTGACTTTGTGCCGGTATATCTCAATTATTCTTGCAGCTACAAGCATCATTCGGATATTGGCTTTTTCTGCCAGCGATTCCCTACACCATGAGAACGATCATAGTTTTATGGCAGTGAGAGGGGACCTCCCGCCACCCTTCTACCGACTCACAGCTTCCATTGGTGAGTCGGAGATGGGATCTTCTGGTCCCAGATGGTGATCATAGAGATTTCCGGCGGACCAGATGGTCGCCGAAGTCTCTGTGATCGTTTGGAGGCCAGGCACAATGTTATAATCTCACACCTGGCCTCTGCATTCAAACAAATGGTGCAGCCAAGTTTTTTTTGTTTTTTTTTGTTTTAGTTTTTTTCTTCAGGTCTCCCAGCCTAGAGGTGAGATAATTGACCCCCTATCTTACTGTACAGAAGACCGATCATGCCATATTCCTATTTCAAGGGATGTTTACATTCCCTGTAATAGGAATAGAAGTGATCAAAATTAAAAGCGTCAAACAAAAAAAAAGTAAAATAAATAAAGTGCCCCTGTCCCCAAGTGCTCGCACGCAGAAGCGAATGCATACGTAAGTCCCGCCCACATATGAAAACTGTGTTCTAGACCACACGTGAGGTATCGCAGCGAACATTAGAGCGAGAGCAATAATTCTAGCCCTACACCTCCTCTGTAACTCAAAACATGTAACCAGTAAAAAAATGTAAACTGTCGCCTATGGGGATTTTTAAGTACCGAAGCCATTCCATGAGTGTGTGCAATTTTGAAGCGTGACATGTTGCTTATCTATTCGGCATCACTTCATCTTTCACATTATGTAAACAATTTGGGCTAACGTTAATTTTATTTTATTTTTAAAGTATGAAAGTTTTTTTTTTTTTTTTTGCCAAATTTGCCAAATTTGAAAAATTGCTGCGCAAATACCGTGCGAAATAAAAAGTTGTGACGACCGCCAATTGTATTCAATTGGGTCTTTGCTTAAAAAAAAGCATGTATAATGTTTAGGCGTTCTACATAATTTTCGAGCCAAAAAATTATGAATTTTACATGTAGGAGAGAAATGTCAGAATTGGCCTGGATGGGAAGTGGTTAAACCAGTAGGTCTGCATATTTGCAGTAATTTAACAAACTGCAGCATTTCCCATTTTGATGATTGGTGTTTGTGACAGAAACACAGTAAAAGGAAGATTTATAGTATGCAGGCAAAATTATAAAAAAAAATAAACAAATGTATATGGCAAGATGTCTTTATGCAATGTTTATTCCTGAAAAAATGTAAATTTCACTTTTTATACATCCAATATACGAGTAGCAAAAGTGAAATCTCTTGCGTGATGCAGGATGTGTTGAAGCTTGAGCCATGATTTACATTCAACATTGGTTTTGTTTTTCTGCCACTGGCTTTCACCTGAAACAGCCGTTTTGCATTTTTTATTTTATTTTCTCTTTTACAAATTATAATTCATTTCTTTCCGTTCTAGAAAGTTTCACAATTTTAATCTTAATAACCTTAAAAAAGCAGACATGCTATGTCATAAAATAACTATTAGCGACTAGTTTGTATACTATAAATCTAACTCGAGTTGATAATATGGTCCATTACCAGCTAACTGCACAGAGTATTTTTCATTTTACACTCTTCAGTTACTTTTTAGTGAAGTGTTAAAAAATATGAAGCTTTTCTCCTCTTTAAAATTGCACGCTGTCTGTCTGTTATTAGGGAGATAACAGCTCTTATAAATGTTTCAGTAAGCGCTAAGTAGACAGTTATGTGCCCTCTCATTCCACGCTTATTTGCTTACCGTAATAAACTGATAAAATATGTGTGCTTTGCTGCTATGTATCTGCAGGCATCAGGAATCGCATAGATTTCCTTTAGAAATAATCTGGTCTATGCAGAATTGATTGGATATTTTCGTAAACCATCCAGAGGTGTTCTCACCCTTTCTAGATATGTTTCATAGGTCTTTCTGATCACTCTTGAGTTTCTCTCTTCCTACCAACTGGTGTTAAAATGGTTGTGTGTCTTGTAGTTCTTGTTTGCAATACAAGCATATGTAGTAAAGCAAAGTGCAGTAACCAATAATAAGCAATCAGAGTTTGGCTGTGACTTGTGAAGTGTGATTGGTTGCTTTGGGTTAATGAACATTAGCATTACAGCCTTTTCATTTAAGTCCTTTGAGAACATTTACTAAAACACGTGTAGACTAAAAATTATCTAACATGCAAATGATGGGTGTCTGTATAATTAAAGCTTTACAGTTGCTCCTTGTAACTCTCCATATTTTATAGACTTTGTATTTAGTTTTTTTTCAAGCAATTGTATGTTACTCATAGAAACTGTTTTTCTCACTGACTTGACCAGTAGTGGGGGGGTTATTGGTTTGCTTCTGGTAATCTGCTGTCATGTTCAAAGGAAAAATATAGCGAACTTTGTTTTTTCAGTGTAGTAATTTTTATTTTTAGGGCCCTTAAACACAGGCTGTCCGATCAGGTCCGCCTGTCTTTTAGGCGGGCCTGATCAAACCCACCAGTGTCCCATGTGGAGCGGACACCGCCGCCATCCAATCCGATCCTGCCCACAAAAGACAGACCGATGGTGGTCCAATTTTCCATCCATTACCCAGATTAGATTAGATGGAAATTGGCAAGCGGTCAGTTTCCATCCTATTTACCCATAGAGGAGTGCAAGACCTGTCATCCACCTGCTCAGCAGGGATCAGTGGTTTGATCCCCCCTGAGCAACTGGAATCTGCTACATGGAGGCTTCTTTCTGAAATGGGACCTTACTCATCCATATCGGCATGCTTTCTCTTTTACACTTTTGTTATTGTTTTATAGATATTTGTAAATAAGCCACTGCAATCATGGTACCTACAGCTGGCCTTGCATAAATCGATATGCTAGACCAGCCAAACTTCTATTTGTGTGTGGACGTTGTGATTGTACATAAGTTTATTTACAAATCGACTAATGTACAACCGCCCTGTTGGATTTTCCCTGCTCAATCAGCACATCAGGCTATAGCCAGCAACATTGATCAGTGTAATCTGGTGGTAGGAAGTCTCCCCGTTGTCAGAATAGAATAGCTCGGCGGGCAAGCTTTCTCCATCCACCTCCAATTTTGTGGATGGGGGAATCAGAGCAGTTGATTGAATGCAATATAACTGATATCTGTGCGCTGCTTAACCACCTACGGACCGCCTGCCGTCATATGGCAGTACTTTGAAGATGAATGTCATTATGGCAGCAGCTAGCTGCCATAACCCTGGTATCCTCTAATTCAGCGGGCGGTCTGCTTTCAGAAAAAAGTAGTCTCAGTGGCAGATTCGCCATGAGACCACTTTTATCGGGTGGGAGAGGGGCGCACCCTCTGCCCCTTACCGGAGTCGCCAGAAGTGGTGGAGGTGATAGTGTCCTCTCCCCTCTGTGGTATGGAGCTGAGTGAGCCTCCACTCTGCTCCATACCATTGCAGGGCAGAAGCAACGTCACTTCCGCCCCCATAGCTCTTAAAAGGAGTTTTTTTTTTTTTTTTTTCAAAAACATTTTTTATTTTTTATTGCTTTTTAGTGTAAATATATCTGAGGTATTTTTGACCCCAGATGTCATATTTAAGAGGTTCTGTCATGCTTTTTTTCTATTGCAAGTGATGTTTACATTCCTTGTAATAGGAATAAGTGTCTTTTTTTTTTTATTTTTTTTTTTTTTTTTTAAGAACAGTGTAAAAATAAAAGAGTAAAATAAGAATATTTTTTTTAACGTGTCCTGCCGAGCTCGCACTCAGAAGCAAACGCATACGTGAGTAGCGCCGCAAATGAAAATGTTGTTCAAACCACATGTGAGGTATCGCTGTGGTTGTTAGAGCGAGAACAATAATTCTAGCAGCAGATCTCCTCTGTAACTCAAACATGCAACCTGTAGACTTTTAAATGTCACATATGGAGATTTTTAAGGATAAACGTTTCACCATTCCACGATCAGGCGCAATGTTGAAGCGTAACGTGTTTGGTATCAATTTACTCGGCGGAACATTATCTTTCACAATATAAAAAAAATTTGGGCTAACTTTACTGTTGTCGTCTTTTATTTTTTTTTAATTCAAAATGTTTTTTCCCAAAAATAGTGAGCTTGTAAGACTGCTGCGCGAATATGGTGTGACAAAGTATTGTAACGGCTGCCATTTTATTCTCTAGGGTGTTAGAAAAAATTATATATATTTTTTTGAGGGTTCGAAGTAATTTTCTAGTAAAAAGAAATCATTTTAACTTGTAAACCGCAAGTTTGAAAAATAGGCCCAGTCTTAGTGGTTGAAGTAAACTTTTGACTAACAAGTCTGCATAAATAATTTCCTGACACACCACACCAATAATATTCAACAGCCGCATATATATAAAAATTTTTTAAATAAAGCTGTACCTTTTGTAATCAAAAGACGGTTCTTGGGCACCAATTGGGGGCTTTATCACTTGTTAGTGACAATGTCGTCTGCAGGAAAGTGGAAACATTTTCTTAGTCTCCTCTCCCCCAGTAAACATTGTAAATATAGTATGCCAAGGTGAGAGGATGTAGCAGGGGGCTGATCTTTGACAGACATTTGTGTACACAGCCAGTCCAGCCATAGATGCTAATTCTAGGTAATGCCTAAATGAGATGGCACCATCCTCCTGGAAAGTATAATGGATGCATGCCTTGTGGCAGGGAGTTTTTTTGGTCTTTGTGAGAATTGTTAAATGCCAGTGCTTGTGCTTACAGTTTTAAAAGCTATTGAAATACGAGAAACTTTGCAAAGCAACCGTTCTTTTTATGGTTAAGCTGTTCTCTATTTAGTGTGTTGATCAGTAAATGGTGAACCAAAGTTAACGTGACTTAGGAGAGCCTTTTCTTTCTTGCCTGGCCTCCTTGTGGGTCCCCGCAACCAATCACCAGTTTATTACCACGAAAAGATGAGCTCCTGCCCTGTGTAAGGTAGGACTGTGGGTGAGGCTTAAGACACTGCTGTGAATGCAAAGGTGGGTCAGGACACTACTATGAAGAGGGAAAGAAGGGAACAGCTATGGAGGCAGTAGACACTGCTTTGAACGGGGGGGGGGGGGGGGGGGGTGTCGTGGGAGAGAGAGCTGAGAAAACTGCTATGGGGGGGGGGGGAGGCGGCAAGTGAAGACACTATTGTGAAAGTGACTGAGGACTGATTTGAAGGGAGGGGGTGGGGGAGAATGAGGACACTGCTCTGAACAGGGGGCTAAGGCTTCATGTACACTTAAACTAAGTTGACTGCCGGCCGCAGGAAAGCGCTGCAAATTTGGCAAAGCTGGCGGTCATAACGTTCCTTTCCTGAACTCGGTTCTTCTGCATTCAGGAGAGTGAGGTTGAACCTCCCCTAATTGCAGCAGCTCTTAACCACTTCCCGACCAGCGCACGACGATGTACGTCGACAGAATGGCACGGGCAGGCATATTGGCGTACATGTACGTCCAATATTCGTTGCCGCCGTGCCATCGGGCGCGCGCCGCCGGCGGCGCGCTCCCGCGCTGGTCGGGACCCCCGTGAGTCCGGTCGCGGGACCCGCGGACTCGATCGCCGCGGGCATCCCCGCGATCGTCTCACGGAGCGGCCGAATGGAGGAAATGCTGTATAAACAACATTTTTCCATTCTGCCTAGCAACTAGTGACGCTGATCTCTGCTCCATGTGATTGGAGCAGAGATCAGTGTACACTAAATGAAAGCCCAACCCCCCCCCACAGTTAGTAACACACCCCTAGGAACACTTAACCCCTACACTGCCACCCACTGGTTAACCCTTTCACTGCCAGTGTCATTTACACAGGAATCACTGCATTTATATAGCAGTGATTACTGTATAAATGACAATGGTCCCAAAAATGTGTCAAAAATGTCCGATGGGTCCCCCACAATGTCGCAGTCACAATAAAAATCGCTGATCGCCGCCATTACTAGTAAAAAAAAAAATTATAAAAAATTAATAAAAATGCTATAAAACTATCCCTATTTTGTAAACGCTATAACTTTTGCGCAAACCAATCAATAATCGCTTATTGCGATTTTTTTTTACCAAAAATATGTAGAAGAATACGTATCGGCCTAAACTGAGGGAAAAAAATGTTTTTTTATATATTTTTGGGGGATATTTATTATTACAAAAAGTAAAAAATAATGCGTTTTTTTCAAAATTATCGCTCTATTTTTGTTTATAGCGCAAAAAATAAAAACCGCAGGGGTGATCAAATACCACCAAAAGAAAGCTCTATTTGTGGGGAAAAAAGGACGTTAATTTTGTTTGGGAGCCACGTCGCACGACCGCGCAATTGTCAGTTAAAGCGACGCAGTGCCGAATCGCAAAAAGTGGTCTGGTCTTTGACCAGCAAATTGGTCCGGTCTGAAAGTGGTTAAACAATCCTAAAAGCTTATGTGTACATGGACACACAGGCTTTTATGGAGTTGAATTTAGGAGCTTTGGCAAAAAAAAAAAAAAAGTTGAAAACTCACAAACAAGGTGCTGCTAGTGTAAATGGAACCTAAATAGTGCAGGGGACTGTGAAGTGGGAGGAGGGACTGTGAAATAAAGGGGGGGGATTATGATGTGAAGTAAGGGGGGAGCTGGGTTGCTGATCTTGCTGTAAAGAGAGTACTTTGCTATACTGTATACTGACCAGACCTCCTGTGAATTTTAAATGAATACACTGCTTTATAAGGCAGTCAAGCTAACTTACATGTATTATGAAAAGTGTTCTTAAAGCCCATCTCAAGCTTCTTAAGTAAAATACATTTTTTATTCACTCCATCTTCCCTGAATTCAAAAGCTGCCATACATCTTTTGGGTTGAGTGATGTCCAGTCTCGCTTACACAGGAAGTCAGCTCGCAGACATTCATAGCTCTACTCCGTCTAGTGTGGACTACAGGCATTGTAACCATCAGTCACTGATGTGTGATGTGTGTGGTGTGCACAGTTCTGCTCTTCCTACAGGACCCCGCTAGAGTTTGGCTTCAACTTGTTAGTATATTTAAATCTGTTAGTCCATCTAACACTCCCGATCCCCATGACCTATGTCTTTGTTGCTCCTTCATTCAAAATCAGATCACCCATTGCAAACGGAGGGGAAAAGCTTTACAAAATAAAGAATGCAGCCATCACATCTACTGAATATGCACTCTACTTTTCACAGAAACTTTTCATCCCATCGTCTCTTCCGTTACAATTTTGAAAAAGCAAAGTTCTACTCTATGCAAATGCTGCTGCATGAAATGGAGGACAATGGGAGAACCAAGGCCAGTTCAAGTGGACACATTGAAGTGTTTACTAAACCAAAAAATGTTTTTTACCTTAATGCGTTGTTTGCTTCAAATTAAAAAAACATTTTCAGTGTCCCCGCCCCCCCCCCCTTTCCTGTTTTAAGAAGAAGACGGGAGAAGAGATCAGCACTGTGCATGGCTGCATCTCTTCTCCCCTCTTTTCCACTTTATCCAGCATTCGAGCAGCAGGAGCCATTGACTCTTGCTGCTGTCAATCAGATGCAGTGAAGAGGAAGTGGGGGGAGCGTGGCTCCGTAGACTCATAGCTCGACGCTGCGGGGACCACGCTCTCTGAAGAAGAGGAGGAGGAGCCAAGATCGCCTCTGGGGACCCGAGAAGAGGAGAATAAGGGCCACTCTGAGCAATACCACTGCACAGAGCAGGTAACTATAACCTGCTTGTTGTTTTAATCAGAAAACATTTTTTGACTTTAACACTTTAAAGTGGAACGTTACCCATAATTTGATAAAAAATAATGTTCTTTAGCAAGAAAACTACATCACTCATGAATAATTATGCTACCAAAATCAGTGTGTGCTAGAAACTGCCTCCAGCATTGCTCCTATTTCTTCTTGCTGGAGGCAATTTTATTGATTTAAGATTAGATGTTTAGATTAGATTAGATGTTGCCAGATGTAATGTTTCAAACACATCTTCTCTTATTAACTTGGTGCATTGACTGACACTGTGTCAAACATTTTGCCTTTTCTGAACAGGTTTGCATGCCATCTTTTGTTCCTAGTAAGACCCATGAACTTCTCCATCGGATGAGTGGCAAAGGTCTCTCTGCTAACTACCAGTTTCCTCGTCAGCCATGTATATTTGGAGCTCAGATGGTTTCAGTACAAGTTGCATTTCATAACACCAGTGATAAAAATATAGAAGATATTCACATAGAAAAAAGGAAGACAGATTTGAAGATGCACATATTCAACCCAATAGGTAAGAAAATATAGGCTTTATTATTGTACTTATTGTACCACTTTGTAACCAGCAGTGGTTATTTTGTCAATAGTCAGTTAAGTGACCCTGTCAATAATGATAAAAATGGGCAAGCCCAGCCTGTAAAACAAGATGCTGAATACTTACCTAAAGTTTAAAAATAATCCTAAAATAAAACAGGAGTATGCAATTACAGCACAGGAACCAGTACATTTGAGCCTGTATAGTTGTGCAAGACTGAAGGTAAGGCTGTTCAATTTCACAATTCTGCCATGTTGCCGACCTAAAGCCACTGCAGGTAGCCATCACGTACGTAGTACCTGCTCCCCTACCGCATGCTATGGTTCCTCCGACAGACTCCTAAAGCTGGCCATGCATTTTAAGCTTTCCTGCAAGGCTGAAAGACCAAGTTTATCTTTGGAACATGTTACACGTTCCACCCATATTTTGGTTAGATAATGTAACATGTTCTGCTCCTACATCCTATCCCCCCCTCTCTCCGACAGCGAGCAGGGCATCCTCTCCCCACACCTGTTTCAGGGTACTGTGAATGAATGAACTACAAGTACCGCTTGTAGTTCTTGTGAATTGAGAGGGTGCTAGTGAGCACTCGAAGGTCATTGATTCTTGATACAATTCAGTAACTGCCTGTTTGTATTGGTGGCATGAGCAGACAGTGTAGTGAGAGTCTTCAGGATCCTGGCATTGTACCCATGATCTGCAGATCACAGGTGCAGTGCTTTACAGGCTCCAGTGTAAAAAAAAAAAAAAAAAAAAAAAAAATTATTTTCTTTAATGAAAGGTGAACTTTTCCTTGAACAAGAGAAATCACTAGATTCCCCCATCTGTGCCAAATAGCGTGGCTAGACCATTAGAGTGCTGGCTGTTGTATTCTTTGCGCTAGCACCTGTGACTGTCAATACCCAAACAAAGCCTGCATCAGATTGATTTAGGTGTTGCTCAGTCAATAATTTTGGCCTAGCCAGTCCCCAGACCTCAATCCTATAGAAAATGTATGGAGGGAGCTGAAATTTTGAGTTTCCAAGCAACAGCCAAGAAGCTTTAAAGCGGAGTTCCAGCCAAAAGAACAGAGCACTTTTCAAAATTTGCCACTGCGGCTCTTTAACTGATAATTGCGTGGTCGTTCAACGTTATACCCAAACAAAATTTGCATCCTTTTTTCCCCCGTAAATAGAGCTTTCTTTCGATGGTATTGATCACCTCTGCGATTTTTATTTTGTGAGCTAGAAACAAATATAGAGCGCCAATTTTGAAAAAAAACAGTATTTTTTACTTTTTGCTATAATAAATATCTCCAAATGTAAAAAAAAAAAAAAATGAATTTCTTCATCCGTTTAGGCCAATATATATTCTTCTACATATAGGGAAAGAAAAATCGCAATAAGCGTATATTGATTGGTTTTTGCAAAACTTATAAGCATCTACAAACTATGGGAAAGATTTATGTAATTTTTTTTTTTTACTAGTGATATGTGATTTTTAGCGATACTGCGACATTGCGATGGACAGATCGGACACTTTTCACACATTTTTTGGAGCACTGACAATTATAAGGCGAACAGTGCTATAAAAATGCACTGATTACTGTGTAAATGTCACTGGCAGGGAAGGGGTTAACAACAGGAGTGATCAAGGGGTTTAATATGTGTTCCCTCACTGTGTTCTAACTGTGTGGAGATGTGGGTGACTAGGAGAGGAGACATATCGTTTTTCTTACTTTGTAGGAACAAACAATATGGCTCCTCTCCTCTGACAGCACAGGGATTTGTGTGTTTACACATACAAATCCCCATGCTGGTGCTCTTACACATGATCGCGCATGGCCCGCGGCGATCGTGCCCGCTGGCCATGTGCATCGGTCCCCCTGCCATGCAGCACGTGCCTGCCTCTTGTGGCTAAAAAGCGGAAGGACGTACCCGTATGGGATTTTGCCCAGGGGAGCCATTCTGCCGCAGTATATCTGTGGGACCAAGTCAGGAACCAGTTAAGGATTCCTCACCTCCTTACATGCCACATTTGGCACATCATTTTTTTTTAAGAGGGGAGCTGATACCTAGATTTTGGCAGGTACCCATCTCCCACTTCTGCTCCGGCCGCCTAGGCGACTCAAGCAGATGTTCTCCTCTGCCTTGCCCTCCCTGCAATCTTCTAGGACATGTCTTGGGTCCCAGAAGATTGCTTGGCCATTGAGGAGGCGCAGCGCGACATGCGCAGTCCACACCCGGCCATGAAGCTGCACGCTATCACAGCCAGGTGCCCACACTTGTGATGCTGGAGGGAACCGAGGGCTCGGGTGGCCGCATGGCTGGACCGTGGGACTGGTGAGTGTGTGTATATTAAAATTCAGCAGCTAAACTTTTGCTGCTGACTTTTAATAAACACAAAACCGAGTGAAACTCCACTTTAAGGATTTAGAGAAGATCTGTAAAGCAGAGTGGACCAAAATCCCTCCTGAAATGTGTACAAACCTGGTAACCAACTACAAGAATTGTCTTACCTCTGTGCTTGCAAACATAGGTTTTTCCACCAAGTACTAAGTAATGTTTTGCTTGGATCAAATCTTTATTTTACTCACTGAACTGCAACTCAATTTATATCATGTATTTCTTTAGGATTTTTGGTTTATATTCTGCTTCTATCATTTAAAATACACCTATGATAAAAATTATAGACCCTTAATTTCTTTGTAAGTGGGCAAACTTACAAAATCTGCACGGGATAACATACAGTATTTATCGGCGTATAACTCATACTTTTTTCCCCTTAAAATCAGGGGGAAATCGTGGGTGCGTGTTATACGCTGATCCCTGCTGTCTGAGGGCAAGAGGAGCGCCACCAATGTTGACCGAGCCAAGCCGAGTGTACTGCGTACTCGGCTAGGCTCCACTCAGTCACACCCAGTCCCGCCTCCTAGCCTTTTGTCCCGCCATTGGACTAGTGTTGTGTCCATCATAGCAGCCGGGCCAAGGGGCAGAATGGGGCATCGCTGCGAGCGGAGCCGAGTACACGGTACACTCGGCCCTGCTTGGCTCAGTCTATGTTGGTGGCGCTCCTCTTGCCCTCAGAGAAAGTGGGGATGAGCCGAGAGGAGCCGAATACACACGATATCTGTGTATCTTGGCGGCGCTAAATTTAAAAACCCATTATGCTGCAATTTTGGGAAAGTCTGCAGATGGATACTGATGGCTGCATTGATGGGCATTTATAATGTAAGTTTTTTTTTCTTAAACTTCCCTCCTAAACTTGGGGTGTGTGTTATATGCTGGTGCATGTAAATACGGTAATTATTTTCCCCACTGTATATCTACTTTTGTTATTGCTAATTATATTGATTAATCTGCTATTCGGGGAACACACGTGCACACATTTTGTATTGTTAGTAGCAGCAATCCATGTTCAGAGAAAATCTAAATTAGGTTAAAACATCACACCTGCACAGGGGCCCCAAACCAATTACATGCGAGAACTACAACTGCTTACATATAATAGCTCATGCATGAGCCTCACATGTAATCACTTACACATCACCTCTAAACTTCTAGAACGCTTAGTCTACTACCGTCTTGGCTCCTACCTTAGTGAAAATAACGTTCCTTGACCCCTTACAGTCTGACTTTCGCTCGCATCACTCAACAGAAACTGACTTACTAAAATTCACTAATGATTTACTAACTGCTAAAACCAACAGCCAGTACTCCATACTCTTACTTGATACTGTTGACCACACGCTCCTTCTCAATAAACTACATTCCCTTGGCCTCCGAGATTCTGCTCTATCCTGGTTCTCTGCCTACCTATCACAGCACTCCTTCAGTGTCACCTACAACTCTGTCTCCTCCTCTCCATTACCCCTTTCTGTGGGGGTCCCCCAAGGGTCTGTTCTTGGACCCCTCTCTATCTACACCTCCTCCCTTGGTCACTTCTAATACCACTTATATGCCCATGAGACCCAAATCTATCTGTCTACTCCTCACCTCACTCCTTCAGTGTCCTCTTGCATTACTAACTTACTAACTGACATATCAGCATGGGTACTAGGTGTAATCCTAGACTCTGTCTTGTCATTTCAGCCTCAAGTCCAATCGTTGTCAAAAGTTTGTAGAATTGACCTCCATAACATCGTTAAAATTCGCACCTTTTTAACAAATGAAACCGCCAAGCTCCTCATTCACTCCCTTGTTATCTCTCGCCTTGACTATTGCAACTCCGTTCTCATTGGCCTGCCTCTCCATTGGCTATCCCCTCTTCAGTCTATCATGAGTGCTGTTGCCAGACTTATCCACCTTACCAACCGCTCAGTGTCTGCCAACCCTCTCCTCCAATCCCTACACTGGCTCCCAATCACCCAGCAAATTAAATTCAAAATACTAACCACAACATAAAAAGCCTTTTGCAACTCTGCCCCGAGCTACATCACCAATCTTGTCTCCAAATATCGCCCAAATCGTCCTCTCCGGTCTTCTTAAGACCTCCTACTCTCAAGCGCTCTCGTCTCCTCTTCCCATGCTCGTCTCCAGGATTTCTCCAGAGCCTCTCTATCCCCTAATCTTGCTACCTTCAGGCGGTCCCTGAAAACTCATCTATTCAGGAAAGCCTATCATGTCTCCAACTTATCTTTTACCACTTCCATCAGCTCATTCCCCACAGTTACAACCTTTTGTTACCACCTGTCCCACCCTATTAGATTCTAATCTCTTCTGAGCAGAACCTCTTAATCCCCTTGTATTTTATTGTATTATAAGTGTATTGTCACCTTTTTATATTGTAAACTGTTGGCACTATATAAATCCTGTATAATAATAATAATAATGAGCCTTCCAGAGCTAATTGCTTGGAACCCCTGCTGTAGTTCTCATGTAATCGTTGTTGGGACCAGTCACAAGTGTGAATGTAGCCTTGAGGGTTTCTCATTTTAATTGACATGTGGGCTGCTGATTTCTCAGTGGTTGGTGATACAACTCTCATTACGCGTACACACGACCGGGCTTTCCGGCAGACTAGGTCCAACAGTCTTCCCGACAGACTTTTCAGCGGAGTTGCAGTGGACTTCCGAATAAACGGACTTGGCCACACACGAACAGACTAAGTCCGTTCCAAAGTCAGTTAGTTTTGAACGTGATGTCATAAGACAGGACTAAAAAGAAGTTCAATAACCAGTAGCAAATAGCTTCCCCTGTGTCGTATTTGGTCTGCCGGACCAGCATACAGGCGAACGGTTTTCACGCTACAAATTGAGTCCCTTGGACAGATTTGAAGCATGTTCTGTTTTTAGGGCCGTCGGATTTTTAAAATGAAAAACGATCGGATTAGCCTACACACAATCGGATTGTCCGAAGGACTGATTCCATCGGACCTAGTCTACTGGAAAGTTCAGTCGTGTGTATGCGGCATAATTGACTGAATGTTAGTCCAGAATTGTAATATGGTGGTCCTAAGCTGTTGTATGACACTGCTTATAAGACAACTAGCCATAAACTTGGATGGGTATCTGAATATCTTCTAAAGCCTTTCCACTTATAACTGACTTCTAGAAAAATTTTACTATTTGTTCCAAGCACTACACTGATTTTATTTTTGTTTATTTTTTGTTACCTTCTTTGTTGTTACCTTGGTGTTACTTTCATTGTACCTCACCAGTAATTTGATTTTTGTAGTTTTTAATAAGGCTGCTTCTTGGAACTCAGCTATAGGCCTGAAGTAATGCAGCCTTGTCCTCATAAAATGCAAAGTATTTAACCACTGGATCACTTTTAGAAGGGGCACCCCTCCTGCCACTTCCCGGTGGTCCCTGGACTTACCTGACTGATCAGTGAAGCCTGGGACCCATCTGGCGCCGGAAATGGATTGCAGTAGAAATCTTTAAAGGCAAGATGGCCTCCATTCATCTCTATAGCATTGGAGGATCATCAATTTTTTTTTAATCTTGTGCTTTTAAAGGTAGAAGAGAGATATAGGTTTTTATAGACTGCAGATCTCTTCATATAGAGCAGGGATATTCAATTAGCGGACCTCAAGCTTTTTCAGAACTACAAATCCCATGAGGCATAGTGAGACTCTGACAGCCACAAGCATGACACCCAGAGGCATGATGGGACTTGTAGTTTTGCAACAGCTGGAGGTCCACTAATTGCATATCCCTGATATAGAAGACCCATCATGCTGTATTGCTATTGCAAGCGATGTTTACATTTCTTGCGATAGCAATTAAAATGATAAAAAAATGAAAGGGATAGTGTAAAAAGGAAAAAAAATTGAATGAAATAAATGATGAGAAAAAGAGTAAAGCTTGCACGCACTGGGGAACGAATACGTAGGTCACGCCCGCATATATGAACGGTTTTCCAAAGACAGGTGAGGCATCACCTCCAATGTCCAGAGCATGAGCAATAATTCTAGCTCTAGATCTCCTCTGTAGCTCTAAACTGGTAACTTGTAGAAATTTTTAAAGTGTTACCGAAGTACTGTAGTTTGGCGCCATTCCACGAGCGTTTGCATTTTTAAAGCATGGCATGTTGGGTATCCATTTACTTGGCCTAAAATCCTATTTCATATTTTTTACAAATAAAGGGTTATAATTTTTTTTTTTTTTTTTTTTTTAATTCATCAAAGTGTATTTAAAAAAATAAATAAATATAAATTACTATTGATGCGTTGTTTGCCAACAGCTCATCAAAGACAACTACTGTATTTTATAGATATACAAGCTTAAACTGTAAAGCCTTTTATCCAGCTGTTTTAAACATATTCGCTCTTGTCACTGCAGGATATGGGCTTTTACTTTTATAGCATTTGAATATAGGAAGCAATAAGAAAGTACAGTCATTAAGGTCATGATTGGGGCCAAAAGCAGCCAAACACTTCCTCTAAAACAATGTGATCAACAGCATTGTCACCATAAAATAAAAGATATATATGCACCTCATCACAAATTCAAAAGGCAATGAGTTTATATCTTTAAGCCCACCTCACCCTAGCCCCCTTATATCTGCTAGCATTACCATGTAATTCTAAATAAACCTTTAATATTTTTTTACTAATGAGAGCTGATTAGTGCTAACCATGTCTGACTGCTGTTCTTTGATTGGGCTGTCATAGCATGTGAAGTGCAGATGATTGTGATGTTCAAAGGGCAGGTCTCTTATAAAGAGCTGTGCCCGTTTTATTAGGGTACCAATTTAGAAAAGAAAATTACCATGCCAGTAATTCATCTTGTGCAATATCCACCAAAGACTGCAACACATCACTCTTCCCACAAGAAATATTGCTGTCACGAGTGAAAGATCTCTTTCTGCCTATCAGCAGAGATATAAAGGATAATATGAAGCCCATTGTTCCATTAACGCCTTATATGTTCATGGCAAATTAGACTTATCACTGTTGTATATTTGAGTGTCCTTTTAATGGCCCATTACTATGTTAAGCAAGTAATTCACAGAGGCAGAGAAAGATGCCCTGATTGGATGAACTCTTATACCTCGGTAGGGGACAGAGAATTGATTGTAATGTGTTTTCTTTGTGTGGGCTTTTATTTTTTTACTTTTTAATATTATATTACGCATTTTGTTATCACTGAGGTTTGCAGATGCCTTTATGAATTTTTTCTTAAGAAATGGATTGCCATGGCAGCCAGATTCCACATGACATTTTTCTAAACTATGGCAGAAAATAAAATAAGCATCTGATTGTTGGATTGGTTAATCCATTGGTAGGTTGACCTGTTTAATTTAATTTAGAGATGATTTGATATTTCAGCTAATTTTGACCAAATGTATTTATTAGAGTTACTTTTATAGCGCTAACAATGTATGCAGCCAACGCTTTACACATATACAGTATATTATACATTCACATCAGTCCCTGCCCTCCAGCTTACAATCTAAGGTCCCTAACTCACATTTGTACATACATGTACATATTAGAGCCAATTTAGGCAGGAACCAATTAACCTACCAGCATGTCTTTGGGGTGTGTGAAGAAACCCATGCAGACACAGGGAGAGCATGCAAACTCCTTGCAGGAGATGCCATGTTTGGGATTCAAAGTACTGCCAGGTGGAAGTGCTAACCATTTAACCACTGTATATCAATTTGCTTGTTTATGGGTGCTATAACCAAGTCAGTCATCCTTGATCTTGGCAAAGAATTGATAATTCAGGCTTCACCATTACAGTTGGTCACTGCTGTTCTGAGATTAGGTGGGTGTCAGGTGTTTATACACACTATTTAAATATAACACAATGTAATATGTTTTCGTGCCAGTTTTTCTTTAGAGTGCTGCTGATTTTTATATATATAAAATTTATATAGCTGCACTGTTTGTAAAACTTTTAAATAATACATAGTAAGTTTGAATAAAGACGCCAGTTCATCCAGTTCAACCTGAATGAGTGTGGGTGTGTGGCTACAATTGTCCCTATCTCTGTACATTGTTTCTCATTAAGATGCTCCTCTATTATAGATTATTTATTTAAGGTACCCATATCGTGCTGTCAATTCAAGCATCGCTCCACACATACATCGCACTCACATCGGTCCCTACCCTCAAGGAGCCCACAATCCAAGCTCCCCGACTCAAATTTATATACTAGGGCCAATTTTGGACAGAAGCCAATTGACCTACCAGCATATCTTTAGAGTGTAGGAGGAAACCGGTATACCCAGAGGAAACCCACTCGGGCACAGGGAGAACATGCAAACTCCAAGCAGGTAGTGTCATTGCGGCTTCACTTCCTGGTTCCCTACTGCGCATGCGTGAGTCACACTGGTCCCTTCTGTTTTCTGGGACCCGTGTGTCTCCCAGGTGACAGTGGGGGGTTGGTGTAGATAGCCACGGGTTTAGGTATCTATGCCCGGAAGTGGGAGCAAAATACCTGTATTAGACAGGTATCTACTCGCCTCTCCCCCCTGAAAGGTGTTAAATGTGACACCGGAGGGGGGGGGGAGGGGGGACCGGAAAAGTGGAAGTTCCATTTTTAGGTGAAACTCTGCTTTAAAGTGTTTGCTGCCCCAACATTTCATATTCCTGATATGTGCCTGCTGTACCATATACTTGTATGAAAACCTCTCCTGTTCTTTGTATTGCTTCCTTTGTGTGAAATCCCTGGCGTTCTTGCCAGTCCCTCTGCTTTTGTGTTAACTGACCACACTAAGCAGGAGAACATACCGTGTTCAGCTCTCTAGCTATGCTGGGAAATCTTGCTCTCTTCCCATGATCAGACTTGTCCTGACAAGACCCCCCACACAGCTTTTCACTGGAAATCTCAATATCCTGCTTTTTTTATATATCTATACACAAACGTTTTGCCTTTCATTTAAAGGGATTTTTTTTTTTTTTAAATAACAAACATGTTATACTTCCACTGTGCAGCTCGTTTTGCACAGAGTGGCCCCGAACCTGCTCTTCTGGTGTCCCTCGGCGGCTGTCTCTGCTTCCTCCCGCAGGTACTTCTCACGTTCATGCGAGCTCCCTCACGTCATGAGAAGCATTTGCGGTCACGCCCCCGTGATACAGCCGGCGGCCATAGCCGCTCGCTGTATCACTCGGCCCTGCCCCCGCGCGCCACTTCATTGGATGTGATTGACAGCAGCGCGAGCCAATGGCTGCGCTGCTTTCAATCCATCCACTCCAGCCAATCAGCGGCCAGGCCGAGCGCCAAAGAGGACGGCGGGGGCGAGCAGGGGATTTTCGAGGGGTCAGGTAAGTAAAACGGGGGGACTGGGGGCGCCGGCAGCGTGAGATGTTTTTTCACCTTAATGCATCGAATGCATTAAGGTGAAAAAAACATTTACCTTTACAACCCCTTTAAGTTTTAAATTAGGTTGTTGAAGTTTGCATGTGGTTTACTGGGATTATGGCTGAAGATATCAGCCATCACCCGGTATCAATTTTTGCAACCGGCAGCCAAGGCTGTCTCGTGAAGCCATTCCAAGCAGCTCACATCCCCTACCCCTACTCGCTGGTGTTTCTCAGGCTTACCATTTTTACTGGATCTCCTTGGAGACGATCCAATGGTGCAGCCGGCTGTTGCCATAGGCAATCAAAGAGTTAATACACTTTGATTGCATCTATGGTCTTGGGCCAAAAAAACATCATGACGTCACTTCTGGTCCATGTTGGACTTAAATACTTTTTTTTTTTTTTTTTAATCTTTTGCTTTTAAAGGAAAAGAGGAGAATTGGGGTCTTTTTAACCCCAGATCTCTCCATAAAGAGGACCTGTCATCCCTTATTTCTATTGCAAGGGATGTGTTAAATTCCTTGTAATAGGAATAAAAGTGATCAAAAAAATGAAAGGGACAGTGTAAAATTAAAAATGAATCTAAAAGAGAAAGAAAAAATGTAAGCGCCCCCATCCCTCTGTGCACACATATGTAACTGGTATTCACACCACACATGTGAGGTATCGCCACGAACCTTAGAGCGAGAACAGTAATTCTATTGCTAAACCTCCTCTGCATCTCTTAACCGGTAACCTATAAAAGTGTTGAAAGCTTCCCCTATGGAGATTTTTTAGGTACCCTAGATTGTTGCCATTCCACACGCATGACATGTTCGGTATCTATTTTCTCGGCGTAACATCTTTCACATTATACAAAAAAATTGGGTCAAATATCATGTTTTAGTTTTTTGTTTTGTTTTTTCAATTCAGTGTATTTTTCCCCCAAAAAAATTGCATTTGCAAAACTGCTGCACAAATACCGTGTGACATTAAAAAAAAAGTACCGTATTATGTTTGGGGGTTATAAGTAATTTTCTAGCAAAAACCCGATTTAAACTTGCCTGGCCAGCAAGTGGTTAAGAAGTCGCCTTATGTCTATGAGCATCAGTTACTTTTGTTGACCCAAGTGACAAGATCTTACTACTTAAAGAGGGATTCCACAAAAAAAAAAATATTAAAAGCCAGCAGCTATAAATACTACAGCTGCTGACTTTTAATAAATGGACACTCACCTGTCCCGGGTTCCAGCGATGCCGAGGCCGATCGATCGCACGGCCCTCGGCTGCTGCCGCCACCATTCTAGGTGAGGGAATCGGGAAGTGAAGCGAATCGGCTTCACTTCCCGGTTCCCTACTGCGCATGCGCGAGTAGCGCAGCGCAATAGGAATTGTCCGCGCTGTCACTGGGACCCGTGTGTGTCCCAGCAGACAGCGCGGCAGGACAGGAAATGGCGTAGACTCCCACGGGAGTCTATGCCCGGAAGTGGGTGTAAATACCTGTCTTTGACAGGTATCTCCACCCCCCTCCCCCCTGAAAGGTGCCAATTGTGACACCGGAGGGGGGTAGGGATCCGATCAGATCCTGACTGCCTTCCCCTGCCTGCCTTGAAGCAACGTCTCTTGCTGTAATCTAATAAAGGGAGGAGGATCCCAGAACCTAAATGCAGTAGTGTCAGATTTGTTGCTATTTAGCTAGGGGTGGCCTGGGGACCAAGTACACATACCATTAATCAAGCAGTCTTGTAGCCACGTGTGGTCATGGGTCCTTCCTCAGCTTCAGTAGTGACGGTTCTTAATCCTGCATTGAATGGTTCTTTTGTAATCACGTGGGTGTTATTCAGTACACTATTACCCTGAGCCCAGTCTATTGTGTTGATGCACCCCTACAGGGGAGGTCCGACCAACTATACTGTCTGATAAAAGGATTGCTTTATAGTGTACAAGTGAACTTTCTGCAGGAGACATTGGACTGAAGGCAAGTATTGCAGCAAAAACTATTTTTTTTTTGTTTTGTTTTTTGTTTTTGTTTTTTCACTACAACTGGGCATTTTTTTTTTAACATGGATTGTTACTTTAAGAAAAATAAATTGGACGTTTCTAATTTTAGCAGAGTTAGTGTTTTCTGCTTAAAGTGTTGTTGCACATAAAAAAAAATTAATTCACCAAAATTCCTAAAACAAAATTAAAAAAAATGTGGATTTTTTTTTTTAACTCGCATCTAAATGCCTGTTGCTAGGGGGTCCCTCATAGTCTGCCTCCTTCAGTGCCTGGACTCTTGATTTCACTTCCCCTCGGCACAGGAAGGGCTCAGCTCTGCCACCTCCCTCCTGTCAGTCATCTGGGACACGTGATAGGTCCCAGGTGACTGCACGGCCAATTGCGGCGCCACTCGCGCAATGCGCAGTGGGTGCCCGGCTGTGAAGCCACAGCTAGGTGCCCACAGTTAGAATGGCGGCGCCGTCGAGCGGAGGGGGGAACGATCGGGGCTACGTTCCCCCGCATTGCTGGAACAGGTAAGTGTCCGATTATTAAAAGTCAGCGGCTGCAGTATTTGTAGCGGCTGACTTTTAAATGTTTTTTTTTTTTTTTTTTAGGGCAACTTTAAGTGTATTACTGCCTCTACACCTTTATGATGTAATTTTATTGTCACTGCAAGCTTTTATATATATAGATATATATATATATATATATATATATGTGTATATATATATACCGTATATACTCGAGTATAAGCCGAGATTTTCAGCCTCTTTTTTGAGGCTGAAAGTGCCCCCCTCGGCTTATACTCGAGTCATCGCTGTCTGCCCGCTCGATCAGCGTGTCGAGCAGACAGACAGCGGCCATTCTATTCAAAAGCCGCGCCTCCGGCTCCGCCTTCGCCTGTGATAGGCGGAACACTGAATTTCCCAGCAGCCTGTGTTCCGCCTATCACGGACATCGTATCATCCTCGTACTACGGACGAGGATGATACGACGTCTGTGATAGGCGGAACACAGGCTGCTGGGAAATTCAGTGTTCCGCCTATCACAGGCGAAGGCGGCGGCGCAGCTTTTGAACTTTACAATGGCCGCCGACGAAGAGGGCACGGGACGGAGGCAAGGCAAGGCACGGCACGGCACGGCACGGGACGGGACGGGGGCAAGGCAAGGCACGACACGGGACGGATGCAAGGAGGCAAGGCACGGCACGGGACGGAGGCAAGGAGGCAAGGCACGGGACGGAGGCTCGGGACAAAGGTAGGCTGGACACACACACACACACACACACACACACACACACACACACACACACACACACACACACGGATGGAGACACACACACACAGGGATGGATGGATGGATGGATGGAGACACACACACACAGGGATGGATGGATGGATGGATGGAGACACACACACACAGGGATGGATGGATGGATGGATGGAGACACACACACACAGGGATGGATGGATGGATGGACACACACACACACAGGGATGGATGGACGGACACACAGGGATGGACGGACACACAGGGATGGACGGACACACAGGGATGGACGGACACACAGGGATGGACGGACACACACACAGGGATGGACAGGCATGTCTCACCCTCGGCTTATACACGAGTCAATAAGTTTGCCAGTTTTTTTGGGGGTAAATTGGGGGCCTCGGCTTATATTCGGGTCGGCCTATACTCGAGTATATACGGTAATATAAATTGAAAGATTTACCTTTTTATCAGGTATCATCATGTACATTTTGTTTATTTTGCACTATGGTACAAAATATGCAAATTCTATGTATTACCCATACAGAAGTAGCCTTGTTAATTTCATGTATGTTCATTAGGTGTGAAGCATTTCTCTGCCTGCTGTTAGGTCACCTTCATAGACCAATAGCTCAGCCTTTTTTTTTTTTAACCAGCAGCTCTTACAGGGAAGTCATATTTTTGCTAAATGATCATTATAACCTTAATTAGTCTTTTAACTCTTTAAAGCTAATTTTACCTTTTACATAAACTGGCCTATGCTGAACAGAAGCCTCAGTCATTTAAAACACACTGTGCTCTTTGTACAGATATTGTTTATTGCAAAAATCATACCTGTAAGCCTTTTTTTGTCGCACACAAAGTCTGGCTGAAATACTCCTGTTTACATTCCTTATTTCCAGAACATGGGCTACAACAAAATGGCCACTGAGCTTCCTTTTTTGATAACTAAACCGATGATCTCTTACACCCGACCACCTCTGATTCAATCCGATCCGCCTACATGGAAAAGAAAGGATCGCCTTCCATTTGTTTTTAGCTGACTGGATTGGAGGTAGGCGGATGTAAAATGACACAAGTCTGTTTACACCCGCTGGTCTATAGGGATGAATAATCGGGTCCATCTGAAATACTGACAGGCAGACCTGTGGCTTTTAGCCCGTACCTCCAATTCGGGCTGAGTGTTTGCAAGGTGCAGGGCTCATCAGCGGCCTTGCAGTCCAAAAGTTCAATACTACAAGCAACCAGCCGCAGTGGCTGATGGTAATCATAGTCTGTTCATTCACAGGAAACTCTGATCAAATCATTCTCTGCAGCTATTACCTTTTGTACCACCACCCCCTCCCTTTAGAATGTAAGCTCTATGAGCAGGGCCCTTCTGTACCTTTTGTATTGAACTGTACTGTAATTGTGTTGTCCCCCCTATACATTGTAAAGCGCTGCGTAAACTGTTAGCGCTATATAGATTGTGTATAATAATAAATGATGCAGCTGTGAGGGCAGGTTCCTGCATGTTTGTGCTGTTTTTGAATTTAAACAGCGGGTGGGCGGACAAGATCCCCTGCCTGCTTTCACGAGGGGGGCGGGTGGGGGGAGCTGCTGCAGGAGCTGGAACATGTGACATGTTCCAAAAGGTTAACTTTGTGTTGAGTATACATGTGTTGGTATGTGGACTTTTGGAACATTTTATTTTTGTATAAAAGTTGCAAGCAAGCGTATAGATCAGGGATATGCAATTAGTGGACCTCCAGCTGTTGCAGAACTACAAGTCCCATGAGGCATTGCAAGACTTTAACAACCACAAGCATGACACCCATAGGCAGAGGTATGATGGGACTTGTAGTTTTGCAACAGCTGGAGGTCCACTCATATAGATGAACTTCCATTCCCCCCCCCCCCCCACGCATTGCCTGTACATTCCAAGGTAGACGCTAGAAATTGATTAATTACTTGGTTATTTTGCAAAAGAAATGGAAGGACTTTTTACCATTAACCACTTTAGCCCTGGAAGGATTTGCCCCTTTAATGACTAGAGTATTTTTCTCTTTTGTTCATTGATGGACACAACTCCATTAAATCTTTACCGTAGGGTTATTACGCCACCTTCAGGAGAGGACCAGGCAGAACATGTAATACATGTGAAAAACAGAACTGTACAGTTCTGCCCAGGGAGCGGTCCCTCAGCCTGCTTCCTGCAGCTCAATTTTTTTTCTGCCTAGTGAAGAAGGACCTAGGCTCCCTGCCGTGGGGATTTTTTAATGGATTTTGCCTTTTGCGCAAGATATTGATCCTGTGATCTTCTATCAACAGCTGGCTGGGTGACAGGCTGGATAATATAGATCCTTGTAGTCTCCCCAGCCTGGCCAGCGAGCGTGTGCAGGCCCTAGCTACGTGCTGGGTTGGCCATGACATGCCACTCAGGCTCCAGGGGCTGCCAGTGAGCTACATGCTCCAGGGCACACACATGACCAGACTACGGCTGTCTTTGTCATTGTGTCTTTGTCAAAGTGTGCCCACACAACCAGTACTGCTCGGGTGGGGGTCTGTGATGGGATGCCTCCAGCTCGACCGAACGGTAAGTACAGCTCTCCCAGCCTCAGCAGGACAGGCATTCCCTGGGAGGTCGATTAGGGGGTCCCTCTTATCCCTTTTCTCTCTCCCTGTCCCTGTATTCCCTTGTGGGGGATGCTGCATGGCTGGGCTGTGGTGCAGTATATGTACCTGAGCCGGGGCTCCTCTGGGGAGATCTGAGCCTTAGCCGGGGGCTGTGTCCATGTGCTGTCATCTTTCTGCTGGTGTCTGTGGGCTCTGCATGTGCTACTGCCATAGCGCTGACCACCGCCGTTTTCTGTGTAGTCTGTGAGCAGCATGGTCGTTGGCCATTTTCTCCAAGTCCGGCAGCCATTTTCCTAGTGTTTTTTTTACTATACGAGAATGGCAGGCAGACATTTTCTTGTAGCCTCAGTGCGTTTTTCTCCCCATCGCTGGTTCCTGTGCCTCAGAACAGCAAGGTTTTTACTCAGACACTTGTGAGTTGGCACAGCGATCAGCGACAGCACGGCACTCGGTCAGGGTGGTGAGTTCTGCGGTGGGACCCCTCAGTCTGTTAGCAGCTAGGAGGGTTGGATTGAGCACCTTGTCCTAAGTCCCCAAGGGTGGCAGACAGCGTGGGTCGGCATGGCGTCAGAAGCTGGTGTTACTTCCTCAGATCTCCTTGCAATTGCAACCGGCTCACCTACAAATAGTTGGACGCTTTGTCGTCGGTCAGAAGTCCTTGAAACGTTCGTTGCCATGGGGGAGGCGGTGTGCGGGCGCCAGGGGCGTATAAAACGTCCCTGGTCTCGCAAGCCTGTGGGCAAAAGTACTACTACATGAAGGTTTGCCCCTGCTGACACACGGGTGGGGGGTCGGCTTTGGGAGTTTGGAGCTCGGTGGGCCTCTCGGCTGTCCAACCAATGGGTCTGCGAGCTGATTTCATTGGGCTACAAGATAGAGCTCCTCTCTTGGCCACCAAACAGATTTTTTTTTCCCTCCAGCATACCTTACTCCCGGCTCGCCGGGAGGCCCTGTTTGAGGCAGTAAGGGACCTGCTCAGACGCGGGGTGATGGTGCCTGTTCCAAAGCTGGAAAGGTTTCAGGGATTTTACTCCAATCTGTTTGTAGTCCCCAAGAAGGAAGGGGTACGTCCAATCCTGGACCTAAAAGCCCTCAATTGCTTTGTGAAAGTACAAAGATTCTGAATGGAATCAGTTCGCTCCGTAGTAGCTGCACTCTATCAGGGGGACTCGCTGGCGTCCTTGGACATCCAGGACACGTACATCCATATGCCTCGGGCATCAGAGGTTTCTGCGATTTGCAGTGGGGGAAGAGCACTACCAGTTTGTGGCTCTCCCCTTTGGCCTGGCTTCAGCGCCCCGAGTCTTTACCAAAGTATTGGCTCCAATTTTGGCGTTGTTGCGACAACATGGGATCGCAATCGTGGGTTACCTAGATCCTGAGAGCAGCTTCCACCTCAGACATACAGTCTGTGTACATGTGTGTGCCTGCGTAATTTATGAGTAGCTGTGGCATTTCCCACCCTAGGTTTATACTTGAGTCAATATGTTTTCCCAGTTTTTAGTGGTAAAATTAGGTGCCCCGGTTTATATTCAGGTCGGCTTAAACTCGAGTATATACTGTCTTTTTCTGTAAGATTACAGCGTATCAAAATAACCTCATTCTAATAGTGAACCATAAGTTCTCTTTCACATAGGGCAGATTCTGTTAAGGTGAGCAGGGGACCAGCTCACAGATCTCCTGATTGGAGCACAACAGGCGGATGACGCATCCATGTCGGCTCAGTTTATGCTGACTGGACACGGACAGAGCCCACTTTGCTCTATGGGCAGCCAGGAGTAAATGAACTCCACTGTCTGTTTACACCTGACTACCCTCCAACCTGATCCTCCTAAAAATAAGAGGACTGACGAATCCCATCTGACATTTAGACCCGGAGGTAGGCATGAACCCTAGGAAGTTATCTGAGGTATGGCATCTTTGTGTCAGCATATTCAAGATATAATGAAGACTATAATACAAGAGAAATGTTCCAGCTATGTTAAAAAAAAAAAAGGTCATTGGTCATGATTTCCTATCTGAAAAAAGATTGTGCTTGATCAGTAACTGCAGTATTGTATCTCTTTAAAAATATAAATAAACAAATCTAGCATTAGCCACAATCCAATTTTACTGAGACAAACAGGTCTTGTTTCAAGAAACAGGGACTGTTGTTTGCCAAATGGAAACGCCTATTTATGCTTGTTTCTTCCTTACAGAGAAGCCTGGTCTCATGTGTAGCGGCTTCCCCAGCCAGTAATGTGATAAGCCAAGCATTTTTATTGCATGTGCATGCTGACTGGTGTTTGTTGTTTGATTTTCTTTTTACCTGGGGAAAACATTTTATTTTGCAGATTCTCTGGAGCCAGAGGGATCCATTACTGTCTCAATGGGTATTGACTTTTGTGATTCCACTCAGACTGCCAGCTTCCAGTTGTGGTACGTTACATTACTGTAAATAGACACGTTGTATGTACAGTTCTGCTCCATATGCTAATGAAGGAAAAAAGCAATTGTTTTTTTCTGATTGTGGTGTTCTTTTATTGCATTTATCATTACCTCAGTCTTTTTTTTTCCCGTCTTAAGTCAGATAGTGTTGCTTTGCTGCTACATATTTGTATCCCATGTCTTGGCATGTTTAATGTGATGCCAGTTTTCTCACTTTGACTGCATAGATCAGTAAAAGAGGCTATGCTCTACCAATAACCCACCCCCTTAGTCCACTGCAAGTGTGTGTGTGTGTGTGTGTGTGTGTATATATATATATATATATATATATATATATATATATATATATATATATATATATATATATATATATATACACACACACATACATACACATATTTGCATTTACACATTTTCAGACTTCCTGAGTAGTTGATTTCTGGATCCAAATTCTGCACTTCGTGATTTAACCCTAATCATATTTCATTACTGTGAAGCTATTATTGAGGTTAAGTATTATTCAAGTGAATGGCCTGAGCAGTGTAATTGACAAGTGGAGTGGGTGGTGTTTTCTGTTGAATATGTTCAATCTGAACTGCTGATGTGTAGGACATTGAATGCTATTCATTAGAATCAGCGCTTCTGATCAGTTTAGTGATTTGCAGTGTACTTTAAAGTGCACCTAAAGCCCAAACCTGTTTTTCACTTACGTTCAAAGACTGACACAACTCCTTTCTTAGACCATTGGGTTGTTACGCCACCTTCAGGAGAGAAATAGGCAGAACATGTTATAATAAAACTAGAACTTTCAAGTTCCGCCCAAGGGGTGGTCCCTTAGCTAGCAACCCCTCAGCCTGCTACTGCAGTCTAAGTTTTTTCTGCCTAGTGAAGAAGGAACTAGGAACCCTGCAGGCCCATCGGTCCATGGATTTTTCTGCAGAAGTTTTGCTTTTTGCACAAGATTAAAGATCCTGTGATCTATCAACAGCCAGCTGGGTGACAGGCTAGATACCCTTTTCCATGTAGTCTCCCGAGCCTGGCCAGCAAGCGTGTGCAGACCAGAGCTCCGCGCTGGGTCGGCCATGACATGCCCCCAGCTCCAGTGGCGGCCGGTGGGCGTAATGCCCCAGGGCACACATATGACCAGGCTATTGATGTCTGCGCCACAGTGTGTCAGGCCAGCAGCCACCCCTTACTGATCGGCGAGTGGTTCTGTGATGGAATGTCTCCCAGCTCTTCAAGACTGGTAAGTACAGCTCTACCTGCTTCAGTGGGGCTGAGCAGCTGGACATTCCCTGGGAGGTCGATTCGGGGGGTCCCTCACCTCCCTCTCTTCTCTCCCTGTCCCTATCTTTCCCCCCCTCCATGTGGGGGATGCTGCATGGGCTGCTGAACGGTGTGTGCCATAGACGGGGGCTCTCTCCTGGGATGGACTGCGCTAGGTAGCTGTGCCCTGGATGTGTGTAGGTCTCTCCCCTGAGGTGTCTGGAGGCTGTGTCTGCTGATCGCAGTAGCTCTGTTTTACCGCCATTTCTTTGCCTGTTTTGTTCACTGTCTTCATTGCATACAGTGCTCGGTGGCCTTGTTTGGTGTGACCAGGGAGCAGCATGCTCTGTCTCCATTTTCCTGTAGTCTGGTGGCCATTTTCCCTGTGATTATTTTCTTTATACTGGACGCTCGGCGGCCATTTTGTTGAAGCCCCAACACGTTTTTTCAGCTTCAACGCTATTCAGAACAGTTCAGCACAGCGCAGTTTGATCTCCTATGCATCTGGGAGCTGACACAGGCACACCTAGCTGGATGGTGCAGAACTCAGTCAGGGTGGTGAGTCCTGTGGGAGGAGCCCCTCAGCCAGCAGCAGTTAGGAGGGTGGGACCATCACTGTCCTAAGTCCCGAACAGGTGGCTGACGGGAAGGGTCAGCATGGCTTCAGAACCTAGTGTTTGTTCCCCCGAAATCCAGGCAATTGCAACCAGTTCGCCTGCAGACAGCACAGTGCCTCTGGACGCTTTATTGGCGGTCCTTAATTCATTGTCAAGATGGAGGCGGTGCGTGGGCACAAAGGTGGTAAAAAACTACCCCCTCCCCCCCGTCCAGGGAGAGCTCTGACGCAGACTCGAGCCTTGCTGAGGCTGGTGACCCCTGCTCTGTCGTTTCAGACAACGCTGGCCAGGACCGATCGGACAGTGAGAATGAGTCACCGTCTGGGTTCGTGCGCGACAAAGTGCTTGTTGGAGCACTTATCAGCTGTGCGTGATACCCTGAAAGTTCAGGAGCCAGCAGATCTCTCTGCTGATGTGGCGGTCCCTTAAGCCAGCCCGTACACCTAAAATGTTCCTGTATCTGACTTATTTTGATAAGTTCATATACAAGGAATAGGGTCGACCGCAACGGACCTTTTCGGTCCCCAAGTACATGGCAGTGCGTTACCCCTTTGAGAAAAGCCTTCTCAAAAAGTGGCCGGCTCCTCCGGTTGTGGACCCCCCCACCCCAGTATCCAGGTTAAACAAAGTATCCCGGTAGAGGGGACACCTGCCTTTAAGGACCCCACGGACAAGAAGGCAGAGGCAATGGCTCAGTCCTTGTTTATGGTTGTGGGGTCAGCAATGCGACCAGTACTGGCATCCGCACTTGTGTCAGACACTTACTGAGTGGGCAAAACTTTTGCACCGCAAATTGGGGGAGCAACAGGCTTCCCCTGTCTGCGTGGAACTAGCAGACCAGTTAGTGCAAGGCCTTAAGTACGTTTGTGACGCAGCCCTGGATACCCTTTCTCTGTTATCCAGGGCTTCAGTGTCGGCAGTGGTGCTGAGATGCCTGATTTGGCTAAAATGCTGGTCGGTTGACCAGGCATCTAAGAAAGCCCTGACAGATCTACCCTTCCTTGGCGAACGGCTCTTTGGAGCCTCATTAGATGACATTAAAAATGCCACAGATGATGAGTATGCTACTCCCACAGGCCAGGAAGGCTAAGGTAAGGGCCCACGCCGTAGGTAAGGGCCCTCTTTTTTCCGCTCACAAACTGCTTTTTCGTCTGCCTGGGTCTTCGGCTAAGCATCCCCAGCCTGACAGGACGACTTTTGGAGTGGAGAACTGGCAGGCGGACTATCTAAGTCGCCAGATGCTGGACCCAGGAGAATGGGCGTTGCATCCGGAGGTGTTCAGGCTACTGTGCCTGCGATGAGGCACACCAGATGTGGATCTTCTGGTCTCCCGTCTCAATCGGAAGGTGCAGAGATTCGTGTCCAGGACAAGAGATCCTTGGGCAGACGCGTCAGACGTGCTGGTGGCTCCTTGGGATCAGTACCAGCTGATCTATGCCTTTCCTCCGCTGAAACTGTTACCACGTCTGCTCCGCAGAGTGGAGGCCGAGGGGATTCCAGTAATTCTAATTGCCTCAGATTGGCCCCAGCGTCCCTGGTACGCAGATCTAGTGCGCCTAGTGGCGAACACCCCATGGCGACTGCCGTTGCGAGAGGACCTGCTGTCTCAAGGTCCGATTCTCCATCCTGCTTTACCATCGTTTCAGAAACCGCCATTTGAAAATATCAGAGAGATCCCTCTACTGACTCTTTCTCAGAAAGTGGTCTTTCTAGTGGCCATTACATAGGCCAGGAGGGTCTCGGAACTGGCGGCTTTGTCTTGCAAGTGACCCTATCTGGTTATCCACAGAGATAGTGGTGTTGCGTGTGCAACCTTTTTTTCTGCCGAATCTGCTACTGATGGCTTGGAGCCAGATACCACAGCTTCGCTTCAAAGGTCTAGTGCAGTCCATGCCTTAATGGGCCAGGCCTGATTTAGTGGCAGTAGGGGGGCCTACTAAGGCGTGACCATAACGTTATGGTTGACTGGTATATAATATAGTGCCTTTCAAAAGTATTCACCCCCCTTGGCATTTTTATTGTTTTGTTGCCTCACAACCTGCAATTAACATGGATTGTTTGAGGATTTGCATCATTTAATTTACAGAACATGCCCACAGCTTTGAAGATTTTTTTTTTTTTTTTTATTGTGACGCAAACAACAAATAGGACAAAATAACAGACAAAGTCAGTGTGCATACCTATTCATCCCCCCCTAAAGTCAATACATTGTAGAGCTACCTTTTGTGGCTATCACAGCTCCAAGTCGCTTTGGATAAGTCTCTATGAGCTTGCCACATCTTAACATTTGGATTTTTGCCCATTCCTTCTTGCAAAACTGCTCCAGCTCTTTCAAGTTGGATGGTTTGCGCTTGTGAACAGCAATCTTTAAGTCTGATCACAGATTTTCTATTGGATTAAGGTCTGGGCTTTGACTAGGCCATTCCAACACAGGAAGGTGAACCTCTGTCCTAGCCACAAATCACACACATAGTGGTACAGGTTTTGCTCAAGAATATCCCTGTGTTTAGCTCCATCAATCTTTCCCTCAACCTTGACCAGTTTCTCAGTCCCGACTGCTAAAAAAACATCCCCACAGCATAATAATGCAGCCACCACCATGTTTCACTGATGGTGTTCTTTGGGTGATGTTGTGTGTTGGGTTTGCGCCAGATATAGCGTTTTCTTTTATGGCCAAAAAGTTAAATTTTAGCCTCATCAGACCCGAGCACCTTCCCCCATACATTTTAGGAGTCTCCCACATGCCTTTTTACAAACGCAGAACGTGCCATTTTTTGTTTTTTGCAGAAAGTAATGGCTTTCTTCTGGCCACTCTACCATAAAGCCCAACTCTATGGAGCATATGGCTTATTGTCGTCCTATGTACAGATACTCCAGTCTCTGCTGTGGAACTCTGCAGCTCCTCCAGGGTTACTTTAGCTCTCTGTGTTGCCTCTCTGATTAATGCCCTCCTTGCCCAGTCCATGAGTTTTGGTGTGTGGCCGTCTCTTGGCAGGTTTGCTGTTGTACAGAGAAAAGGGTAGAAGAATTTCCAAGTAATTCTTAAAGGAACAGTCGGAATTATCAAAAATATAAAGTCTTTATTGGCTTTATTGCAAAAATCCATATAACACTGATGACATATATATATATATATATATATATATATATATATATATATGACACACTTCCACCATGCTCTAAAGAAACTCGGGTCATGAGTGAAACGCATTAGCATGACGCCATCACGCTGTCCATAGTGAGGGCTCAGACCCACCCACTAGCGGACAACTTCCCTCTGCATTCCCCGGGAGATTTGGAAAAAGACATTGGAGTGTTCCAGCCATATGCAGACTTTCTAAAGTTGGACATCGAAACTGGATGCCTTTAGGAGACTTGGAGGGGCAGACGGAGGTCCTTTTATTACCCCTTGCGGTTCCCATCTCAGCTAGAAACCGGTGGAATGCCGGCTTTGTACTGATGCTGTGGACATCGGGAGAGCGGTGAGCTGTATAGATTTCACTTCCCGGCTGGGAGGGGTATATACATACACACTCTCACCTGCCCCCTAGAGATCCAATAGCCCATCCCAATCTGTTGCTGATAGCCTGGACAATCATCATACACTCACATACTGAAGGAACCCTGAATACTCCTGCTTTGTCCATTTTGACTGACCCACATTACCAGGAATCCTTCTTTCACTCCAATACTAGATTTTCAAAATGTTTATCTTTAATTTTCAACTGGTATCACCGGGCCTAAAAGTAGAAACTGCTGCCTAATATCTAATTTTGGCTACGGATAGGACTAACTCTCCATGTGTGTAATTTATGAAATACTAAGTGAAATGCTTTAAAACTACATCAACTCATGTGCACATTGGGACCCTGCTATATGAATTAGTAATTAACGATATTGGTGAGAGATATGTGTCTGAGTGTGGTGGCCATCTGCGTCCTAAGACAAAGTTGTCTATTTTTATTGTATGTGTTGAGGATGTGTCATATACAGTATATATTTATAAGTTATCAGTGTTATGTGGATTTTTGCAATAAAGACTTTATTTTTGATCATTCCGACTGTTCCTCTTTAAATAATTACTTTGGAAAATGCTTCTCCCCTTTTTTCTGTATGCTTGCCCTAATTCAGTGGAACACACCTCAGATCTTTGAAGAAGTTCGCTTCTGAGGTGACGGTATGTGATGACCTATTGAGGAATTATTGTAACAATCTTTTCCTCTCCAGTCTAACTTAAAATTATAGGTGCAGCCGTTGTAATTTTTATCCCCCTCCCTTTTTTTTTTGCTGTTAGGTTTGCTGTTGCGCCATGTTCTTTCCAATTGGTTATGATAGATTTGATGGTGCTCTTAGGGATCATCAAACATGGATATTTTTTTTATAACCTGACCCTGACTTGTACTTCTCAACAACATTGTCCCTTACTTGTTTGGAGAGTTGCTTGGTCTTCATGGCAGTGTTTGGTTAGTGGTGACTCTTGCTTAGGTGTTGCAGCCTCTGGGGCCTTTCAAAAAGGTGTGTATATGTAATGACAGATCATGTAACACTTAGATTGCACACAGGTGGACATCATTTCACTAATTGTGACTTCTGAAGGTAACTGGTTGCACCAGATCTTTTTATGGGCTTCATAACAAAGGGGGTGAATACATACGCACATGCCAATTATCAGTTTTTTTATTTCTGAAAAATAGTTTTATATATATATATATATTTCTAATTTTACTTCACTAACTTAGACTATTGTGTTCTGATCCATCACATATAATTCAGATTTAAAAAAACATTGAACTAAAGGCTATAATGTAACAAAACAGGTAAAAAGCAAGGGTGGTGAATACTTTTGCAAGGCACTGTATACTGTGTTTATAATATGTATGTATATATATGTGCGTATATATAGATATCTATATACACACCCATATATACATATTTTGCTTTTATTAAAAAAAGAAAAGACCTCGCTGCTTCTAAATAAATGGGTTCATCTGCATAATTGTAAATCTAATTTAGAAATTAGAGGCAATGTTAAACAGCTTATTGATGAGACAATTTGACTTTTCCTGTTTTGAATAAAGGATTCTTACTGTAATAAATAGGAGCACTGTACCATAACAAATTGATTTTATGCAGATCATCACCTTTATGTTTGGGGAGGTTTGCAATATCAGATAAAAAAAAAATGATTACTTATTCTACCATTCCAAAGTAATTGTTTATTATTTTCCTATTATACAAACACAAAGGATCAATATTACTGAACAACCAACAGTGCTATAAATAGATTTCCTTCAAATATTGCCCGTATATTAGTTTTAGCAATCTGTGGCAATGTTATCTCAATGACACCGCTGAAGCCAACCTTTTCTGAACCTATATTGTGTGAGTTTGTGTGTGTGTGTATATGTATATACAATATACTGTGTATATAGATGGCTGCTCATAAGTTTACATACCCTGGCAGAATTTATGATTTCTTGGCCATTTTTCAGAGAATATGAATAACACAAAAACTTTCCTTTCAATCATGTTTAGTGTTTGGCTGAAGCTATATATCATCAACTGTCTTTACTGTTTTTAAACCATAATCACAACAAAAACTACCCAAATTACCCTGATCAAAAGTTTACATACCCCACTAAAGGGGTATACCCCACTAAAGGAAGCTTCCATCTTTGCCTCTGTTTAATCTTCAACTGCTATGGTGCTGCACATGTGATTCGTTATGACACCAGCCATTGGATGGTTTGATTGGCTGAGAGCACAGCCAATGTGCAGTTAGCATTCCTGGCATGCATTTTTTTTTTTTTTTAACCGTTTAAATCCATGGGTTTACTTACACTTTAATACCGTGTATTGCCCCCTTTAGGCCGGCGTTTTCCCGCATCGCATGACTCCCGCCGGCAGTTCACACTGCCCTATGCGGACGGCTGGGAGTGTCAATGATATGTTAATGACACCCCCAGATCCGTCTGCATATCGCAGTGCGATCTGCCGACTCGCACAGGAATCGGATCGCATGGTGTGAACACCCATGCGATCCGATTCTGTTGCGGACCAAAAAAAGGGTCCTGTGCGAGTTTGCTGCGGGAGCGATGCAAATTCAGCCATACTATCTGTATGGCTGAACTCGCATCGCTACGGAGATCGGATGTGATTTGCGGTGCGAATCACATCCGGATCTCCCCCCGCAGCAGTGTGAACCCAGCCTTAACATCAATTACAGCTTGAAGTCTTTTGTGGTATTTGTAGATTAGGCTCTTTATCTTCTCGGATGATAAAGCTGCCCATTCCCCTTGGCAAAAAGCCTCCAGTTCATGTAAATTCTTGGGCTGTCTTGCATGAACTGCACGTTTGAGATCTCCCCAGAGTGGCTCGATGGTATTGAGGTCAGGAGACAGAGGGCCACTCCAGAACCTTCACTTTATTCTGCTGTAGCCAATGAGAGGTTGACGTGGCCTCATATTTTGGATCATTGTCATGTTGGATTGTCCAAGTATGCCCCATGTGCAGCTTCCTGGTTGATGAATGCAAATGTTCCTCCGGTATTTTTTGATAGCATACTGCATTCATCATACCATCAATTTTGACCAAATTTCCTGTGCCTTTGTAGCTCACACATCCCCAAAACAATAGCGATCCACCTCCATGTTTCACAGTAGGAGGCCTTCATCATAGGCCTTGTTGACTCGTCTCCTAATGAAGCATTTATGGTTGTAGCCACAAAACTCAATTTTGGTCTCATCATTCCAAGTTACTTTGTGCCAGAAGGTTTGAGGTTTGTCTCTGTGCTGTTTGGCGTATTGTAAGCAGAATACTTTGTGGCATTTGCTTAGTAATGGCTTTCTTCTGGTGACTCGACCATGCAGCCCACCTTTCTTCAAGTGCCTCCTTATTGTGCATCTTGAAACAGCCACACCACATGTTTTCAGAGTCCTGCATTTCACCTGAAGTTATTTGTGGGTTTTTCTTTGCAGCCCAAATTTTTTTCCTGCCAGTTGTTGCTGAAAGTTTAGTTGGTCTTTTTGGTTTCAACAGAACCCCTCATTTTGCACTTCTTAATTAGAGTTTGAACACTGCTGATTGACATTCTCAATTCCTTGGATATCTTTTTTTCTCTTTGATGTTTTATACAGTTCTACGTCTTTTCCCGCAGATCCTTTGATAATTCTTTTGCTTTCCCCATGACTCAGAATCCAGAAATGTCAGTGCAGCACTGGATGAAAGATGCAAGGGTCTGTCAGGAGTCCAGAAACTCATTGACCTTTTATACACACACACACACACTAACTACAAGCAAACAGATCACAGATGAAGATGATTACTATTTAATAGCCATTCAAACCCCTCTGTGTACTTGTTATCAGGTCAAAATCACCAGGGTATGTCAACTTTTGATCAGGGTCATTTGGGTAGTTTCTGTTGTGATTATGATTTTAAAAAGAGTAAACAGTTGATTAATAATAAATGGCTTCAGCCAAACACTAACCATGAGTGAAAGGACTGTTTTTGTCATCGTTCATATTCTCTGAAAAATTAAATCATAAATTCTGCCAGCGTATGTAAACTTATGAGCACAACTGTATATGTGTATATATATATATATATATATATATATATATATCAGGGCTCGACAAAACCCGGTCGCCAGGTCGCATTGGCGACTAGAAATAGCGACCTCGCGCCTGGGGCAGCACAGCTGGGGGTATCCTGTGTCTGTGGACCCCCCCAGCGTGATCGCGTCGGACCGTTCCTCCGGCGGCCTAAATTTAGGCCGCTGGCTTTGAGGCCTTCTGCGGTCCTATGATTCCTTATGGAATCTGGCGCCCTCTTGTGGTCGCCGTTGGTATGACAAACCAGCAATGTTAATGAAGATTCCTCTGCCTGTATTATATTACCTGCCTCTTCTTCCCTTTATTTAGAACCCCCTAAACATTATATATATTTTTTATTCTAACACCCTAGAGAATAAAATGGTGGTTGTTGCAATACTGTCTGTCACACCGTATTTGTGCAGCGGACTTACAAGCGCACTTTTGTTGGGAAAAATAATTTAGTTAATAAAAAAATAAGACAACAGTAAAGTTAGCCCAATTATTTTTTATATTGTGAAAGATAATGTTACGCCGAGTAAATTGATACCCAACATGTCACGCTTCAAAATTGCACCCGCTCATGGAATGGCGACAAACTTTTACCCTTTAAAATCTGCATAGGCGACGTTTAAAAAAATTCTACAGGTTGCACGTTTTGAGTTACAGAGGAGGTCTGGGGTAGAATTATTGCTCTCGCTCTACCGATCACGGCGCTACCTCCTATGTGTGGTTCGAACACCGATTTTATATGCGGGCAGGACAGGGCGCGTTTAAAAATTATTATTTTTTCTGCTTTATTTTAACTTTTTTTTTTTCCACTGTTCTTTTAAAAAAAATGTTGTCACTTTTATTCTTATTACAAGGAATGTAAAAATCCCTTGTAATAGAAAAAGCATGACAGGTCCTCTTAAATATCAGATCTGGGGTCAGAGAGACCTCGGATCTCATATTTACACTAAAATGCAATTGAAAAAAAAATTGTCATTTGAAAAAAATAAATAAAATGTCCCTCTAAGAGCTATGGGCAATGACTTGGAGACGGGGGGGGGGGCGGCGACGGCGCTGTTATCTTCCCCTCACTCGTCTCCATGTCAGGCCAGGGACAGGTCCGGATCGTCGTCACGGACCTGGCTCCTAGATTCCAAGCAAATTTGTCAACCCCTGATATATATACACACATACACACATACACACACACACATACACACACACACATACACACACACACACACATACACACACACACATACACACACACACATACACACACACACATACACACACACACACATACACACACACACATACACACATACACACATACACACACACACACACACACACACTATCTAACAAAAGTGACTGCACCCCTCACTTTTTTTTTTTTAAGTTTTTTTTATTGTGCACATAAAGAATAGTCATATACCGTATATACTCGAGTATAAGCCGAGATTTTCAGCCTCTTTTTTGAGGCTGAAAGTGCCCCCCTCGGCTTATACTCGAGTCATCGCTGTCTGCCCGCTCGATCAGCGTGTCGAGCAGACAGACAGCGGCCATTCTATAATTCAAAAGCCGCGCCTCCGGCTCCGCCTTCGCCTGTGATAGGCGGAACACTGAATTTCCCAGCAGCCTGTGTTCCGCCTATCACGGACATCGTATCATCCTCGTACTACGGACGAGGATGATACGATGTCCGTGATAGGCGGAACACAGGCTGCTGGGAAATTCAGTGTTCCGCCTATCACAGGCGAAGGCGGCGGTGCAGCTTTTGAATTTTACAATGGCCGCCGAGGCGCCGACGAAGAGGGCACGGGACGGAGGCAAGGCAAGGCACGGCACGGGACGGAGGCAAGGCACGGCGGCAAGGCACGGGACGGAGGCAAGGAGGCAAGGCACGGGACGGAGGCTCGGGACAAAGGCTCGGGACACAGGTAGGCTGGACACACACACACACACACACACACACACACACACACACACACACACACACACACACACACACACACACACACACACACACACACACACACACACACAGATGGAGACACACACACACAGGGATGGATGGATGGATGGAGACACACACACACAGGGATGGATGGGTGGAGACACACACACACAGGGATGGATGGATGGAGACACACACACACAGGGATGGATGGATGGATGGACACACACACACACACAGGGATGGATGGACGGACACACAGGGATGGACGGACACACAGGGATGGACGGACACACACACAGGGATGGACAGGCATGTCTCACCCTCGGCTTATACACGAGTCAATAAGTTTGCCAGTTTTTTTGGGGGTAAATTGGGGGCCTCGGCTTATATTCGGGTCGGCTTATACTCGAGTATATACGGTAGTACATCAGATAGGTGTTATATCAGCATTGTTGAGCAGCAAACACACATTAGTGTCAATGACATTGCAAATGTCAATCTTCCCTAACTGAGCCATTCGCATCTGACGCTATCCTGGAATGCAGTATATTTGCTTTGTCCTTTTTTTTTTTTTTAAACCTTAAACAACCAGTAATTAAAAAACTAACGAGTAAAAGGGATAATACCCCCCAGGAGAGAAACAACCGTGCCTCTTTACTCCAAGTGGACAAGCTTTCCTCTGTACAAACGACAAACCCCAACTCCCCTTGGGGATGTCAGCATTCAGTGTTGTGGTTAATAGGACAGGAGAAACCAAACCCATCTGCATTATGAAAGTATGCTCACTATCTTCCTTCTTAACTGGGCACCCTGGATTTTAAAGTAAAAAACACTCCTAACCATGAAATGGTCTTTGACCCCTCCTCTCCTCCAGCGTGTTCGTACAGTCCACCCACCTGAGCCATACCTTCCTAAACTTCTTGGGAGCCCCTCTAGCTTCCTAGATCATCCTATACATCATCACGTCCGCTTTTACTATTTTTTTTTCCACATCCCCAGAGTCAGCTGCTGGTCATGAATCCATCGTCTGGCTATGAGTTTCCTCACTCCAAAAAATAAGATCCTAAGGAACAGTTTAATGTATGCATTCATCTCCTCTTGATCAAAAACCTTGGAGGCAGCGTAGGGGAGAGCAGATGTTAGGCAGACCAAACTTATCTGAGACCAATTCAGTTACCTGTGACCATAATGGTCTCACCTTTTTGCACTCCCACACCAAGTGCCTTCCGCCCCATACATTTATGGCAGATGGCATATTCCCTCCTGTGCATTTGGTAAAGTCTAGCTGGTGTATAATACTACTGGTTAAAGTAACGAAATTGGATCATTTTATCCATAGAGGAGATAACAGGCACCAGATTTGTGTTCAGTACCTCCTGCCACAGTTCTTCCGACAACCCTGGGGCAGTCGTCACCCACTGAGCCTTGGCCTTAGAGGTTAAGCCCGTATTCCCCCGGACCAAATGCCCCATAGTATCTAGAGACCAGAATCTTTTATAAGTCCGTATTTTATACCCGAATTTCACTCCCCCCAAACTGCGTGATCGCTGCATGACGCAGCTGCGCATAGGGAAAAAAACAGGTCCTAGGTACCCCAAATTGTTCTCTTAATTGGGCAAAAGTACAGAGACAGTCATTCTGATAAATGTGTAGGTTTTTATGCCATATTATGCTCATGTCTTCTGCCCATCAGTTTCAAAATCTCCCCTAAAGATTTGTTACACCATAAGGGGTTATTTGGATATGGCCACAAGGGTTCATCTTTCCGCTGTTGAGAGCACAGATGAAATACTTTCCCAGGAAGTGCCATGACTGATCCCACCTTCCTCCCCAGAATCCCCTTTCCTGTACAAGATATTCTGCAGGGTTTCTTGTGAGGTGGCAACTGCTGTCTCCATCAAGGTAGTCGCATTGAGCGTCTGCGGGTAATGTCGCCAGTGCAAAAAGGATAGCTGTGAGGCCATAAAATAGGAATGCAAATCAAGAAGGGCCATCCCTCCCATTATAACTGGCCACTTTAATACTGCTAAAGATACCCTGGGGGCTTTCGAACACCACAAGGATCACACAATAATGGAGTCAATGTGCCTGAAGACCCGTAGTGTCACAAAAACTGGGGAATTTGAGAGGATATAAAGAAACATACGGAGAAAGATCATATTGAACAGTTTATCTGTCCCATCAAGGTAATCGGTAAATTCTTCAATTTCTGTACCTTCTCCCAAAAATTCCCAGCAATCAGCGACAAATTGGTCTCCAGAAACCTTGATATAGGAAGCTGAACCTCAATCCCCAAATACCTGAAAGAGGTGGACAAAGGAATGGGCCAATCCGACGGAATTACCACCACATCATCAATAGGGAAGAGGGACGATTTATTTCAATTTATGCGAAATCCGGAGTAGTCTGCAAATTCCTGAATCAGTTGGAAAACTTCTGAGAGCGAGGGTCCAGGGTCCTGCATATATAGCAACATGTCGTCTGCATAGAGTGGCACTCGCTCCTTGAATCTTAGACCAGTCAAGTTTGAAGTAGATCTTAGTTTGACTGCTAAGGGCTCTATGGCTAGGGCAAACAGGAGGGGTGAGAGTTGGCACCCCTGCCTGGTGCTCCGAAATATAGGAAAGGGGTCTGAAATATTGCCATTAACCCTTAGCCTGACTGGATCAGTGTACAAGAGCCGCACCTAGGAAATGAAAACGGGGCCAAAGCCCTAAGACTCCAGTAGATGGAACAAATATCCACGGAGTCAAAGGCCTTTTTGGTATGTAAGGAGGCTATTATTCTAGTCCCGGAGTTGTCATGAACAGTCTGAATATTCACAAACTGTCTACTGATGTTCATTTGTGTACACCTTCCCTTGATAAATCCCGTTTGATCCGCATCTACCAATTTTGGGATAACTGTAATCTACCTTCAAGTATTTTGGCCAGGATTTTTGTATCAACGTTCATCAGCGAGATCAGATGATAGGTGTCACGCTCTCAGGGGTCCTCCCCCAACCCCCCTTAGGGATCAGAACGACACCAGGGCTTCCCTCATGTAGTGAGATAGTCTACCGTTTGACCTAGCCACATTGAACACGCTCAGCAAGTGAGGGGCCAAACATACCGAAATGTGCAATACCATTCGGAGGGGAGGCCATCTAAACCGGGAGACTTCCTAGGAGGAAAGGAGGCAATCGCTTCCTCCTCCTCCTCCTCCTCCTCCTCCTCCGTAATGCCGGACTCTAGAGCAGCACTGTCATCTTCTGTCAGTTTAGGTAGGTCAATGTCTGTCAGGTAAGTCGCCAATGCCTGTCTGCGGAGGAGCACAAAACCTATATAGTAATTCATAAAACTGAGCAAAAGTTTTCAAGATATCGGTCGAGTCACAGACTTCCACCCTGCGTTTTTCATAGATTGACTTAATCTACACCGGGACATATTCCGGCGGCACCAAGTATGCCAGGAGTCTGCCGTTCTTGTCCCCAAATTCAAAGATGCGCCTGTGTTGAGCCAGGCTGAGTTTCATGGTACGGTCTGTTAGCACTGTCTGGTACTCCCTGGTTCTCATCTGCAGTCCGCAATCTCTCACTAGTGGTATCCCTAACATATTCTGGCTCTGCTGTCACCGCTGTCTCCTTGAGCTGTACTATGGAAGCTAACTGTTTCTTGAACCCATGTACTTCTGCTATAAACACCCCCCACAACGTGGCCTTCCCACTAGAGAAGAGAGGACCCAGAATTGCCATTTTTAGCCCAAAAATGTTTAATAGTCACTGTACACTTAATCTTTACATATTCCTCTTGAAGCCAAATAGCCTCCATCTGCCACAGACAAAGTTCCAGCAACATGGGGGGAATGGTCAGATAGGGCTCTGGGCAGATAAGAAACCTTCCCAACCAATTCCATACCCTCCCCCTCAGTCAGGATAGGGTCTATTCTGGAGAGTGTTTTGTACATTTCCGAATAACAAGGGTACTCCCTAATATCAGGATGATGAAAACGCCAGACCTCTCTAAATTCAAGTGTAGACATCCATCCCGCGAAGGGGGCTGGAGTGTCAAATGCCATCCCCATGCTATCCAGAGCTGGATCTGACACAGAATTGAAATCGCCCAAAATGAAGATCCTCCCCTGCGCTATCTTATATGTGGCCTTTATCATGTCATCCAAATGAGCTAGCGAAAAGGGAGGAGGCACATAAAAATTTTCAAATGTTAAAGATCTATTCATCACCTATACCACCAGTTTAACATACCTCCCTTTAGTGTCCGTCCAAACTGCATGAGGAGTAGCTGGCATTGTAAGCCCCGCAATATGATCCCGTTTTAGTGAGAGCCCTGGAGATGAGTCTCCTGAAGTAGAATTGGGTGTGGTTTATCATTTTTAATATAATTAAAGATCAGTGAGCATTTAAATGTGGAGTTGAGGCCCCTGACATTCCAGGCCAAAATCTTAAGATTTATCTCCATGACAGAGAGAGATTAAATAAGGGGTTCCCCCTCCCTCCCGAGATATAGCTAGCCAGAGTCGGGGTCCAGGTTCCTTCCCCCACATATATAGAGTAAAGTAGCAGTAGTATTGGGAAGGACCCAATGCAATTACACTGAATGTAGATAATCCCATCCAGATACAGACATAGAATCCCCAATAGAGAGAACACCCCAACTTCCCCCACCTCCCTCCCCAAGCCCCAACTTGCCAGGCACTTTGTTCCCGTAACCTTAGTTCAAATAGGTAAGAGGTGCGACTTAAAACTGTCACATAGGACACGTCACCTGAAAGCAACTATCCCCCACCGTAGATCAAAAAACAATTCTCCTGTCAGTGAAAACCAGGAAACGAGATGAAAAAAAAAGTTTTTGTAGTCCTGTAAAAAAAAAATACTTGATTTTTGCAGTGCAGAGAGCAGTCTGCAGACTCTGCATACAGTTCAGGTACATGTCAGCGGCAATCACAATAGTACTAAAGACCTCCCCTGTCAGCACCGCCAGGGAGAGAGTTGCATGGCAATAAAACATTGGACATATCCAGGGAGAAGGTCTCCCAAAGGGGGAAGAACACTAAAAAACTCTCTTCTCATAAAAAACAGACGGGAAAAAAATTATTTATGGGCGGCAGAAATATCCAAGGAAATCAACCACATAGGCCATCACCATCATTTGCATTATGCTCTCACCCAATGCTTTCTCCACTCAACTGTATCAGGGTGGTCGGAAAGAGGCTCTCTCTGGCGGCCACGAGTATCCAGCCACTCTGAGGCTACGGTAGGATTAGTGAAAAAATGTTTTCTCATTTTCCACTATACGCAGCTTGGCAGGATCCAGCATACTGTAGATCAGGTTGAGATCCCTCAATATTTTCTTTATGGCTGAAAAGAGGCCCTCTGTTTCTGGGTGGCCACTGAAAAGTCAGGATATATCGATATTCCATAGCCATCGAATGTCAGCTCAGGGCCCGTTCTAGCTCCTCGAAGGCTATTCTCCTGGTCACGGAAGTGCAATACCTTTGCTATCATAGACCTGGGGGGCTCCCTTTGGAGGAGCCCATCCTGGGATATGGTGTGCCCTTTAAATGGCAAACATTTTTGTGAAAGTATCAGGAGCCATATGTTCAATCAGCCATTTCTCTAGAAATTCTTCTGGGTACCTCCCCTCCACTCCCTTAGGGAACCCTACCAGCCTTATATTGTTCCTCATCATGCGATCCTCCCATGTCATCTTTAAAGTGTGTTCAGACAAAGTCTTTTTTGTCACCTGTGCAGCCGTGTCCAAGGTTCTGACAGTATCCTCCAGGGAAGCAATGCAGTGATCAGTAGTCTGCGCTTTCTCCCTCAGTTTCTGCATGTCATGTTTTATGAAGGAGAACTCCACTCTGAGCTCCTCAAAATGATCAATCAGTTTATTCTGGTAATCCTGTATGGCAGCCATAATCTGAGTCAGGGATGGCTCATCCTCCACCTCCCTGTCTGTTCTGACCCTGCAGTCTCTCGGCCTGTCCAGCAGTCTCCCCCCTCCTCAGCACTTCTTCCCTTTAGGGTTTAGGACTCCTGCTGCGGAGCCTCCACGTATCTCTGGAGCAGCAGCCATCTCTTCCAGCGCCATTTTGAGAGCCCCATGCGAATTGAGCTAGCTGTTCTCCCAGTGTTTTTGGCCGGGGAGGTCTGTACTTCACCATACCTGGAAGTTCCGAGGGGTCCCTGCACACATCCCCGGCGGTTCTGTTTTGAAAAGCGGGTGCCGCTGGCCCAGGATCACAGCAGGGTTACCGGTCTGCAGACGGAGCTCCGGTCCTGCACTCCTCACATGTCGTGCGCAGGCTCTGCCCCCCTCACATTTTTGTTAATATTTTATTACATCTTTTCATGTGACAACACTGAAGAAATTACACTTTGCTACAATGTAAAGTAGTGAGTGTACAGCTTGTATAACCGTGTAAATTTGCTGTCCCCTCAAAATAACTCAATACACAGCCATTAATGTCTAAACCGCTGGCAACACAAGTGAGTACACCCCTAAGTGAAAATGTCCAAATTGGGCCCAAAGTGTCAATATTTTGTGTGACCACCATTATTTTCTAGCACTGCCTGGAGTTCACCAGAGACTCGCAGGTTGCCACTGGATTCCTCTTCCATTCCTCCATGATGACATGATGGAGCTGATGGATGTTAGAGACCTTGTGCTCCTCCACCTTTTGTTTGAGGATGCCCCACAGATGCTCAATAGGGTTTAGGTCTGGAGATATGCTTGGCCAGTCCATCGCCTTTACCCTGAGCTTCTTTAGCAAGGCAGTGGTCGTCTTGGAGGTGTGTTTGGGGTCATTATCATGTTGGAATACTGCCCTGCGACCCAGTCTCTAAAGGAAGGAAAGGGATCATGCTCTGCATCAGTATGTCACAGTACATGTTGGTATTCAATGTTCTCTCAATGAACTGTAGCTCCCCAGTGCAGACAGCACTCACGCAGCCGCAGCCCATGACACTCCTACCACCATGCTTGACTGTAGGCAAGACATACTTGTCTTTGTACTCCTCACCTGGTTGCTGCCAGACATGCTTGACACCATCTGAACCAAATAAGTTTATCTTGGTCTCATCCGATCACAGAACATGGTTCCAGTAATCCATGTCTTTAGTCTGCTTGTCTTCAGCAAACTGTCTGGGGGCTTTCTTGTGCATTATCTTTAGAAGAGGCTTCCTTCTGGGATGACAGCCATGCAGACCAAATTTGATGTAATGTGCGGGGGATGGTCTGAGCACTGACAGGCTTTTTCTTCGTCTCATCAGACCACAGGACATGGTTCCAGTAATCCATGTCCCTAGTCTGCTTGGCAGAAAACTGTGGTCTTTCTTGTGCGTCTTTAGAAGAGGCGTCCTTCTGAGACGATAGCCATGTTCGACCAATTTGATGCAGTGTGCGGCGTATGGTCTGAGCACTGACATGCTGACCCCCCATCCTTTAAACCTCTGCTGCAATGCTGGCAGCACTCATATGCTTATTTCCCAAAGACAGCCTCTGGATAGGACGCTGAGCATGTGCACTCAACTTCTTTGGTCGACCGTGGCTAGGCCTGTTCTGACTGGAACCTGTTCTGTTAAACTGCAGTATGGTCTTGGCCACCGTGCTGCAGCTCAGTTTCAGGGTTCTTGGCAGTCTTCTTATAGCCTAGGCCAGTGATGGCGAACCTTGGCACTCCAGATGTTTTGGAACTACATTTCCCATGATGCTCAACCACACTGCAGAGTCCTTGAGCATCATGGGAAATGTAGTTCCATAACATCAGGGGTGCCAAGGTTCGCCATCACTGGCCTAGGCCATCTTCATGTAGAACAACATGTCTTTTTTTTTTTTTTTTTCAGATTCTCAAAGAGTTCTTTGACATGAGGTGCCATGTTGAACTTCCAGTGACAAGTATGAGAGCGATGACACCAAATTGAATGCACCTGCTCCCCATTCGCACCTTAGACCTTGTAACATAGAAGACAAACTTCTCTTTATGGGAGAACTGAAAGGACTCCTCCTATGCACTGGTGGACTCTAATAAAAGGTAATGAAGGGGGGGTGGAGTTCTCCGGCCCAAGGAATCTGGTCAGAGTCCATACAATATACATACAAAATCATACTTGGGGCACACCCTAAAGATGCGTTTTACATTCAAGATGGTGCTGCTATAAGACCAACAAACAGTACAAAATAGATTACAGCGTACACATACGAAAATTCAATTTTCAATCCTGCAAGGCTATTTAAAAAAAAAAACTGAACATATTAAAAAAATGATTTGATCAAACTATATGGTCATATAGTGCTGAGCACCCGCTGCGTCAGTACCCACTGTAATCTATTTTGTACTGTTTGTTGGGCTTATAGCAGCACCATCTTGAATGTAAACGCATCTTTAGGGTGTGCCCCCCAAGTATAATTTTGTATGTTTATTGTATAGACTCTGATCAGGTTTTTTGGGCCGGAGCACCCCACCCCACCCTCCATTACCTCTTATTAGTGTCCACCAGTGCATAGGAGGAGTCCTTTTATTTACTCCCATAAAGAGGAATTTGTCTCCCAAAGTTGAGACGCAGTGTGTGGGCTTAACACTATATGACCATATAGTGTGACCAAATTCCAATATTTTTTGAATATGTTCAGTTTTTAAATAGCCTCGCAGGGTTTAAAATGTCATTTTTGTATGTGTGCGCTGTAATCTATTTTGTACAAGTTATTGCTTAGGGCTTGCCCCAGGAACGCCTTTTTTTTACACCCCTTTGTTTTATTACATCTTTATTCCTCCTCGCAATTTTGAGTGGGAGATCTATTCTTTTAATTGGATCAGGTAGACCATTTTGTATTACATGGACGTGCTGTCCCCCCCCCCCCCCATAACTATGTTGCGTCTTTCTCATTGTTTTTTTAAGCATTCTTTTTCATCTGGCTTTGTACCATACTACCACCTGATCTCTATCCTCTTCCTACCACATGGGGAATTAAGTCTTGTCAAGTGCAAGTTTAGCGGTACCCCCGTAGGGGCTGCTGATAGATGTGGTCCGCCTCTTGCCAGGCACACAAATCTTCAGACACCCAGTAGTCAAGAAGCAGTCCTTGTACTTTTTTATTTTATTTAGGGGATTGTAACTTGGATGGGAATACGGTAGATATGGGATACCCAGTTGATTGTAAAAAGCAATATAGAGACTGAGAACTATACACCTCCGTTATATACAACTTCCTATCTTTTACCTCCAGCACAAACTTGCTTGTAGAACTACAACTTCCAGGACGAGCTAGCACTGAATTGCAGGCCTGTCAGTGGCTCAGCCAGGCCCAAAGTAAAAATGCTCTTTGCAGGCAGGGACCACAGGACCCTTTGGGATCAAAATGTATGCAAAAATGATAGCTGCCCCACGTGGGTCCTGATTCCAGTTCCACCTCTTCGGGCCCTGCCAGCCCTCCTGACTGCAGCTGCCTCTTTCCACTGTCCATGCCACCACAGTCCTCTCCACTGGCTCTGCACCCATCCCAGACTGCATGCACCCAGTCCTCTCAGGCTTGCCTCCCAGTCCTTCTGACTGTGTGTCACTCACCAGCCCTCCTGGCTGCAACTTGTTGTTCCTCCTGGAGACTTGCCTGGCAGTGTTCTCCTGCTGTCCTCTCCTTGCTCCCGTGCCTTCTGTCCAAGACACTTCCGTGTTTCTTGAGAGGGTCCTGTCCACACCCCTAAGCCGAGGCCCAAGGTTACCCCCCCTTTTCCCTCCCAGACTGACTCAAAGGCCACCGACAGCCTAACACTCCATTTCTAGCTTCCTCCCCCAGCTGGGCTGACCCTGAGTATTTGAGGAGGCCTGCCCCCTGCCAATCCAAGTTGGGTATTGACCAAGGCCCTCAGAATACTCCAGTCAGCTCCACCTTGCCTCTCCTCCTATCTTTCCAGAAGATTCTAGCATGTTCTGGAAATAAGTGGGAGGTCCCAGTGATGCTGCCTGTGAGTCGTTCAGCTCTCCCTAGATTTTTGTCAACCTAGGGAACAAAAAGAGCAGGCCTGGCTACTAGCCAAGTCTGCATAATTGTGCCTACAATGCCAAAAACCCTATCCTTACACTTCTAGCACACTACAGGGTGCTACACAAGCTTCAGGTATTGTCCTTTCAGGCAGCTCTTGAGCTACATGCAATGCCCCTCTCTTACCCAGATTTGGCCAGTTAGCAGTTGCTTGCTGATGACCACCCCTCAAATGGACTGTTTTTGGACATCCTAAAATTATAAAAATTTACTGGGTCCCTCAATGGAATAAAAAAAAGTTTTTTTTTTTTTTTGTACTAACTGTCCCATTCCTCTGTATGCTTGATCATGCTTTATGTACTGTATTTTTTTCTGTTCATCAGTGTCTGATCTTTCTGTAGACTGTGGTAAAACCCAGTATTTCTCTACTTTTTTCAGTCAAGGCACCCTTTAAAATTATGGACAGTATTTGAGGCACCCCATTCTAAAATATAAAAAAACTTTTCTAATAGTCTTAAATAATGCAGCAACATCCACACGTAGGACACCGTTGGAGGCAATTTTTTTCTTCCAAAGCAAATACACTTTTGCACAACGGTACTGACTAGTATTCCAATGTATCTCTTCTCCCTCAATTTCTCTCCATCTGTCAGCTAATGTCACCCCAGTGCTGAGGGAGAGAGGCAGAGGAGGGTCAAAAAAGGACGCTGTGGAGGTGACACCTCCTCCTTATCAACTATTGACTTCATTGGTTTATAGGATGCCAGTGTCTAGACAGTCGTAATAGCGCATAATGAAAACATGTGGCTTTGTGTAACTAAAAGGCAAGCTTCTTCCACCTGCTGGCTTGTGTACAATTTTTTATCAATTTTTAGGCATTTAGGCAAGGCACCCCTGAAGAAGCCGCAAGGCACCCTGGTTGAAAAAAGCTGGTATAACCTAAAACTATTTCCTGTGTCCCTTATTGGACTCCAAGGAAAGGTTTTTACAGCGAGTGCAAAAATCCTATGATCGCTCTGGCCACCTTGGTACAGGCGTACACTATAGCAGATGACACTAATGATTTAGATTAAAGGTCATTTGTGTGAGAATCGGGAAATAGGTACATTCTCTCAACATATGTCTAGCCATTACAGGTGGTATAGGGTAGTTGGTAGATAGGCATCATTTCTAAGGCCGGGTTCACACTGGTACGACATGAATGAATGATTTGTATAGCGCTGCAAATGCGAACTGAATCGCCTCAATGCGCTGGATCTGTCCTGTGTTGTCTTTCTTCTTAGAAGAGGTCTTGAGTTTTTACCTGAAGGCCTGATGGTTTTCTTCCATGCGGATGTAAGTCGGTAGAGCGTTCCATAGCCATGGTCCTTGGACTGCGAATCTTCATTCTCCCTTTGATTTGTAGCGGGATTTGGGAATGAAGACTCTTGGCTTTGGTGCTTGGAGAAATGGTCTGTCCAAAGATGCTGGGAGGTATACTTAGGGTCTTCGTTTTGGAATTTTGGTTTGTGTGTAGGAGAAGAAGCTCTGTTTTTGATTCGTTGAGTTTGTGGGAGCTAGTTTTCATCTGTCCTTGGGAGCACATGTCACATAATGTGTATAAATCAGTAGTTCCCTACGAAAGCCATCTTAACTGGTCTGACACAAGTCTGTCCGTCTTTCAAACAGTTTACTGCACTACTTTGGTCCTACTAAAGCCCATTGAATATCATTGAAGTCGCATCATCATCTTAACTGATCTGACTTTGGCATGCGACTTGTGCTCTGAGGATCTTGAAGGGGAGCCCCCTTGCCAAAAAAAAATGGTGGAGGGTTCCCCCCAACATCCATACCAGACCCTTATCTGAGCATGCAGCCCGGGATGTCAGAAAAGGGGGGGGGACGAGCGAGCACCCCCCTCCTGGACCATACCAAGCCACGTGCCCTCAGCATGGGCTGGGTGCTTTGTGGCGGGTGCCCCCACCCCAAAGCACCTTGTTTCCAGATTGTTGGGGACAAGGGCCTTTTGACAACCCTGGGCGTTGGTTGTTAGGGTCTGCGGGCGGGGTGCTTATTGGAATCCCCCTTTAACAAGGGGGCCCCCAGATCCCGACCCCCCCCCCCCCCACCCTATGCGAATGAGTATGGGGTACGTTGTACCCCTACCCATTCAGCACAGAAAAGTGTAAAAAAAAAACACAGCACTCAAAAAACAGTTTTTGACAAAGTGCTTTATTAAAGCACCTCCAGCGTCTCTTCTTCCTAAGATTTCTTCTCCCTCCAGTGATGTCTTCATCCTCTGGTTCTTGTTCCCCTGGTTCTTCCCCTGGTTCTTCCTCCGGTTCTTCTCTCCACTGATGTACTCTTAAAATCCATACCAGACCAAAGGTCTAGTATGCTCTTGCCAGGAACCCTACACCGTTTTTTTGACAAGGGGTTCCTTCTCAAGATTCCAGACTCCAATTGCCTGGTATTTTCAGGATCAAAGTCCGACCCCGCTCATTGAAGTCGGAAATATAGTCACAGGGCAAAGTCAGATCCACAGTTGTATGACTGTCATGTCATAACAGTGCGAACCTGGCCTAAGTGTGTATACGCTATTAACACTATGCTTTCAGTGCATTCATTGCCCCTGCAGGCTGTGCAAAAAATAAAAATAAAATAAAAACAGATGGGACATTTTATTTGAACAGTTTTTGTATGTTTCCTCCCAATGTGGCTTGAATATTTTTGAGTTGCTGTGCTTTTAAGTAACACACATTCCCATTTTTTTTCCTTGTACAGCTTTTACTATCTGCATTGAAAGTGTTGTTGTTTAACCACTTTCAGACCGGACCAATTTGCTGGTCAAAGACCAGACCACTTTTTGCGATTCGGCACTGCGTCGCTTTAACTGACAATTGCGCGGTCGTGCGACGTGGCTCCCAAACAAAATTGACGTCCTTTTTTTCCCACAAATAGAGCTTTCTTTTGGTGGTATTTGATCACCCCTGCGGTTTTTATTTTTTGCGCTATAAACAAAAATAGAGCGACAATTTTGAAAAAAACGCATTATTTTTTACTTTTTGTTATAATAAATATCCCCCAAAAATATATAAAAAAACATTTTTTTCCCTCAGTTTAGGCCGATACGTATTCTTCTACATATTTTTGGTAAAAAAAAAAATCGCAATAAGCGATTATTGATTGGTTTGCACAAAAGTTATAGCGTTTACAAAATAGGGATAGTTTTATAGCATTTTTATTAATAATTTTTTATTATTATTTCTTTTTACTAGTAATGGCGGCGATCAGCGATTTTTATTGTGACTGCGACATTGTGGGGGACCCATCTGAGATTCTTGACACATTTTTGGGACCATTGTCATTTATACAATAATCACTGCTATATAAATGCAGTGATTCCTGTGTAAATGACACTGGCAGTGAAGGGGTTAACCAGTGGGTGGCAGTGTAGGGGTTAAGTGTTCCTAGGGGTGTGTTACTAACTGTGGGGGGGTTGGGCTTTCATTTAGTGAACACTGATCTCTGCTCCAATCACATGGAGCAGAGATCAGCGTCCCTAGTTGCTAGGCAGAATGGAGAAATGTTGTTTACAACGGCATTTCTTCATTCGGCCGCTCCGTGAGACGATCGCGGGGATGCCCGCGGCGATCGAGTCCGCGGGTCCCGCGACCGGACTCACGGAGGTCCCGACCAGCGCGGGAGCGCGCCGCCGGCGGCGCGCTCCCGACGGCAGGGCGGCAAATTTAAAGGGACGTACATGTACGCCCATTTGCCTGCCCGTGCCATTCTGTCGACGTACATCGTCGTGCGCTGGTCGGCAAGTGATTAAATACCGGGCCTATTTTTCAAACTTGTTTAAGTTAAAAAAAAAATATATACTTTTTTTGCTAGAAAATTACTTGGAACCCCCAAACATGATATATGTGTGTGTATATATATATATATATATATATATATATATATATATATATATATATATATATATATATATATATATATATATATATATATATATATATATATATATATATAGAGATATATATATAGAGATATATATATATATATATATTTTTTTTTTTTTTTTTTTAAACACCCTAGAGAATAAAATGGCGGTTGCTGCAATACTTTGTGTCACTGTATTTGTGCAGCGGTCTTACAAACACAATTTTCTGGGAAAAATACACTTTTGAATTAAAAAAAAATAAGAAAACATTAAAGACTAATGTATGGCCAGCCTATGCCACAGACAGCCAGACAGCTAGCATTTTGAGAAGCACTGTTATCCTGTCTACTTCAAACATCAGCAACACATGGCAAGAAATTATCATGCATGTATTGACTTGTACTTTTACCATACTGTCTACACATAATTTGTGTGTGAAAATAGTTTGGCTTTGTGAATGGAGAAAAACCTCTGTGCAGATGAGTGTATGCTACTTTAAATAATTAGTGTTTTGTCAGTACTGTGAAACCCCATTTTTTCTCGACTTTCTTCAAGAACCATACAGAATAAAAGCATCAATCGTCATAATCATTTTCTTTGCGTTGTTCCAGTAGAAGCACTTTGTCTTGCATCAAATGTAATTGATCCTGAAGCAGCGTAATCACAATTACTCACTTTCTTAATTGGCCTGCCCAAAATCAGAAAATGGAAACCGATCGGCAGTGTTTAGATCAATAGCTTTATAGCAGAGTCTCTGGGGGTTGGGAGATAGTGGTAATGGGCAGATCAATTGACTTTGGATGCCAATCAGCAGCTATGTGTTTTGCATAGTAAATGCTGCTTACTAGTTTAGAAGTCTGCATTTAAAGAAGATCTATATAAGATCTATATATAGCTGCGACGTTGTTGTTTTTATTTTTAATTATAAAACAAAAAAATCTTGTTATTATAGTGTATTTTTTTTTAAGAAAAATAAAATTGGCACATAAACATTTTTACTTTAATTTAAAGGGATATCTGCTCGGTTACTAAGTAGATTTGTAAGCAAGTGCATAACATGAGAGGCAAAAAAAAACAAATTGTGTACAAATTTTTGACTGTTCCAAAATGAGGGAGCTAGTCATGTTGAACCCTCTTTATTCCAAAATAGCATAATGATTTAGGTAATATACCTTCAATAAGTAGGGCCTGGAGTTTCAAAAGTTTCTTTAGCTTTGCGTTTTGTTTGTTTTCTCTTTTTTTATTGAAAAATTGTTGAATTTCTTTTACCGTATATACTCGAGTATAGGCCGACCCGAATATAAGCCGAGGCCCCCAATTTACCCCCAAAAAAACTGGCAAACTTATTGACTCGTGTATAAGCCGAGGGTGAGACATGCCTGTCCATCCCTGTGTGTGTGTCCGTCCATCCCTGTGTGTCCGTCCATCCCTGTGTGTCCGTCCATCCCTGTGTGTCCGTCCATCCATCCCTGTGTGTGTGTGTGTCCATCCATCCATCCATCCCTGTGTGTGTGTGTCTCCATCCATCCATCCATCCATCCCTGTGTGTGTGTGTCTCCATCCATCCATCCCTGTGTGTGTGTGTCTCCATCCATCCATCCCTGTGTGTGTGTGTATCCATCCATCCCTGTGTGTGTGTGTGTCTCCATCCATCCGTGTGTGTGTGTGTGTGTGTGTGTCCAGCCTACCTGTGTCCCGAGCCTTTGTCCCGAGCCTCCGTCCCGTGCCTTGCCTCCTTGCCTCCGTCCCGTGCCGTGCCTTGCCTCCGTCCCGTGTCGTGCCTTGCCTCCGTCCCGTCCCGTCCCGTGCCGTGCCTTGCCTTGCCTCCGTCCCGTGCCCTCTTCGTCGGCGCCTCGGCGGCCATTGTAAAATTCAAAAGCCGCGCCTCCGCCTTCGCCTGTGATAGGCGGAACACTGAATTTCCCAGCAGCCTGTGTTCCGCCTATCACGGACATCGTATCATCCTCGTCCGTAGTACGAGGATGATACGATGTCCGTGATAGGCGGAACACAGGCTGCTGGGAAATTCAGTGTTCCGCCTATCACAGGCGAAGGCGGAGCCGGAGGCGCGGCTTTTGAATTATAGAATGGCCGCTGTCTGTCTGCTCGACACGCTGATCGAGCGGGCAGACAGCGATGACTCGAGTATAAGCCGAGGGGGGCACTTTCAGCCTCAAAAAAGAGGCTGAAAATCTCGGCTTATACTCGAGTATATACGGTACTCATTATAGAAGCAAGGGTAAGATACACTCATCGGCCACTTTATTAGGTACACCTCGCTAGTACCTGGTTTGGACCCCCTTTTTCCTTTAGAACTGCCTTAATTTTTCATGGCATAGATTCAACAAGGTGTTAGAAACATCCCTCAGACATTTTGGTCCATATTGACATGATAGAATCACGCAGTTGCTGCAGATTTATCAGCTGCGCGTCCATGATGCAAATCTCCCGTTCAACCAAATCCCAAAGGTCCTCTGTTGGATTGAGATCTGGTGACTGTGGCGGCCATTAGAGTACAGTGACCTCATTGTCATGTTCAAGAAACCATTGGTAAGATGATTAGAGTTTATTTCAGTTAATGTTGCCTTTCTGTCATCTCAAACCAGTCAGCCCAGGGCTGCGCTGACTTTGGACTTGATAAAACACAGTGGACACCAGCAGATGACATAGCTCCCCAAATCATTACGACTGTGGAAAATTTGCCATTTCATTTGGAAATCAAGGTCCCAGAGTCTGGAGGAAAAGAGGAGAGGCACAGAATCCAAGTTGCATGAGGTCCAGTGTAAACTTTCCACAGTCGGTGATGATTTGGAGAGCCATGTCATCTGCTAGTGTTGGTCTACTGTGTTTTATCAAGTCCAAAGTCAGCACAGCCCTCTACCAGGAAATGCTAGAGCACTTCATGCTTCCCTCTGCTGATCAGCTTTATGGAGATGCTGATTTCATATTCCAGCAGGACTTGTCACCTGCCCACACTTCCAAAACTACCAATACCTGGTTTACTGATTATGGTATCATTGCTTGATTGGCCAGCACACTCCCCTTACCTAAAACCTATAGAGAATCTGTAGCATATTGTCAAGAGGAAGCTGAGACACCAAACCAACCATGCAGATGTGCTGAATGCTGTTATCACCTGATCACCTCCATGCCACGTTGCATTGATGCAGTAATTCATACAAAACGATGCCCAACCAAGTATTGAGTGCATACTATACTGTACATGGACATACTTTTCAGTAAGACATTTCTCTATAAAAAACAATAAAAAAATAAAAATAAGTATTTTTATTAGTCCTATGTAATCTAATTTTCTGAGATACTGAATTTCGGGCATTCACTAACAGTAAGGCCGCGTACACACGGGCGGACTGTTCGCCCAACCTTGTCCGCTGAACAGTGTTTGGGCGGACAGTCCGCTCGTGTGTGGGCTTTCAGCGGACAGTTTCAGCGGACAGTTGGACGGACAAAGTCTTTCGGAAATTCCGAAAAACTGTCCGCTGAAACTGTGTTTGAGCGAACAGTCCGCCCGTGTGTGGGCCTGTCCGCTGTACTTTCGAAATGAGCGGACTGTTCCCGCTCGGAAAGTCCGCCCATTTCGAGCGCGTGTACAGGTAGGCGGGGCCCGTGAAGGAGACGTCGCGGGCTCCGCCGCCTGGAATGGGCTTAAAGGGGAACCCCAACGCCGAAAAAAATCGGCGTGGGGGTTCCCCCAAAGTCCACACCAGACCCTTGTCCGAGCACGCTACCCGGCCGGCCAGGAAAGGGGGGCGAGCGAGCGCGCCCCCCCTCCTGAGCCGTACCAGGCCGCGTGCCCTCAACATGGGGGGGTGCCTTGGGGAAGGGGGGGCCGCGCACCCCCCACCCCAAAGCACCTTGTCCCCATGTTGATGAGGACAAGGGCCTCTTCCCGACAACCCTGGCCGTTGGTTGTCGGGGTCTGCGGGCGGGGGGCTTATCGGAATCCGGGAGCCCCCTTTAAGAAGGGGGCCCCCGGATACCGGCCCCCCACCCTATGTGAATGAGTATGGGGTACAATGTACCCCTACCCATTCACCTGTGAAATAAAGTACAAAAAAAAACACAACACAGGGAAAAAATATTTTATTGCACAGCTCCGGGGGTCTTCCGTCTTCGGGGGTCTTCTCGCCGGACTCCTCCGCTATCTGTGTGTAGCTCTTTTACTAGCGGAGGAGTCCGGCTTTCTTCCTCCCCGCCGCCGGCCTCTTCTCCCGACTTCGGGGGTCTTGTCCCCCTCTTCGGTTCTTCTGCCGGGCCACCGCGCCTTCTTGTAGCTCTTTTGCAGGCGGTGGCCCGGTCTTCTGTCGCCGCTGCCTTCCGTTCTTCTGTCGCCGCCTTCGGTTCTTCTGCCGGGCCACCGCGCCTTCTTGTAGCTCTTTTACAGGCGGTGGCCCGGTCTTCTGTCGCCGCTGTTGTCGCCACCGCCGCCGCCTTCCGTTCTTGTTCTTCTTCTTGTTCTTCTTCTTCTTCCCCAGGAGATGTTGACACGTCGCTCTCTCCGGCCGGAATGCCAGAGCCGCGCTGTGCGGTCACTTATATAGTGACAATGGGGCGGTGTCACATGGTATATGTCATATGGTATATGTCACATGGGTTGGTCACATGGGTTGATGTCACATGGGGACTATGACATCGTAAGGGGGCGGGGTCACCATGTGACCAACCCATGTGACATATACCATGTGACACCGCCCCATTGTCACTATATAAGTGGCAGCGGAGCGTGTCCCTGGCATTCCGGCCAGAGAGCTCGTCGAGTCAACATCTCCAGGAGAAGAAGAACAAGAAGAAGAACAAGAACGGAAGGCGGCGGCGGCGGCGACGACAGCGGCGACAGAAGACCGGGCCACCGCCTGTAAAAGAGCTACAAGAAGGCGCGGTGGCCCGGCAGAAGAACCGAAGGCGGCGACAGAAGAACGGAAGGCAGCGGCGACAGAAGACCGGGCCACCGCCTGCAAAAGAGCTACAAGAAGGCGCGGTGGCCCGGCAGAAGAACCGAAGAGGGGGACAAGACCCCCGAAGTCGGGAGAAGAGGCCGGCGGCGGGGAGGAAGAAAGCCGGACTCCTCCGCTAGTAAAAGAGCTACACACAGATAGCGGAGGAGTCCGGCGAGAAGACCCCCGAAGACGGAAGACCCTCGGAGCTGTGCAATAAAATATTTTTTCCCTGTGTTGTGTTTTTTTTTGTACTTTATTTCACAGGTGAATGGGTAGGGGTACATTGTACCCCATACTCATTCACATAGGGTGGGGGGCCGGTATCCGGGGGCCCCCTTCTTAAAGGGGGCTCCCGGATTCCGATAAGCCCCCCGCCCGCAGACCCCGACAACCAACGGCCAGGGTTGTCGGGAAGAGGCCCTTGTCCTCATCAACATCCCTTCCCCAAGGCACCCCCCCATGTTGAGGGCACGCGGCCTGGTACGGCTCAGGAGGGGGGGCGCGCTCGCTCGCCCCCCTTTCCTGGCCGGCCGGGTAGCGTGCTCGGACAAGGGTCTGGTGTGGACTTTGGGGGAACCCCCACGCCGATTTTTTTCGGCGTTGGGGTTCCCCTTTAAGCCCATTCAAGGCGGCGGAGCCCGCGACGTCTCCTTCGCGGGCCCCGCCTACCTGTACACGCGCTCGAAATGGGCGGATTTGCCTCCGCCTTACGTGGGCGAGTCCGTTCATTTCAAAAGTTGAGCGGACTGTTTGGCAAACAGTTCGTTGAAACAGTCCGCTCGTGTGTGGGCAAGTCCGCTCATGCAAATTTTGAGCGGACTGTTTGCCGAAACTGTTTGACGAACAAGGTTGGGCAAACAGTCCGCGCGTGTGTACGCGGCCTAAGCCATAATCGTCAAAACTAAAAAAAGAAATGCTTGAAATATCTTACTATGTGTGTAACACATCTATATAAAATATGAGTTTCACTTTTTGAATTTAATTACTGAAATAAATTAACTTTTTGATGCTCTTCTAATTTTTTGAGATGCGTCTGTATCTTGAGCACTTTCTCTTGCCAGTAGCATCTTGCTGACCTGAATATCATCTAAGTTTTAAATATTTTTTTCAGCCCCTACATAAATAGTACTTTTTTTTTTATTATTCTGCTTTATTCTAGTTTATATATTTTTGATTACAAGTCTAACGAGCAATATTTAAACAGACATGAACACAAGCAAGCTAGAATCATTCATTCTTTGTTAATCTCGCTTTAAAATCTTTGTCTTAAAAAGTTCGGCCCATCCATAACCAATGGTAAATATTCTTTTTAAATATCATGGACATTAATCAATTGATTTTCCTATTACATATAATTGTATTGTTTATTAAAATGGACCTAAATGAATATCCAAAATCAATACTTAACAGCGATCTGGGACGCTAGCTGCTTGCTTTTGTGTGGTATTGTTTATTGGCTTTTTATTGATCTATTTTGTGTCATTTTGTTATGCTGATATTTGATTTATATGGTGTTTATGCATCACTGATATGTGAAAGCTTCTGTTTTTATACCATTTTATTTTCTGTATAAAACTGGTATTGTGTAGCTTTGTTAGAACTAATAAGAGTTTGCAAAGAACCAAATGAAAATAGCTCTCATTTTGTATTCTACATTTGTTAAACTTAAGAAGTGGCTTGGTAATTGTCAACATAATGTGCAACATTATGGAACAAGTTAAATGTAACTATTTACGACTAGAAAAACTAAAAAGTTGCAGCTAGAATGCGATTGGGTCATTCGTTATATGGCTTTACATGGGACAAGCTTTTTCATGATGTGTTTTTGGAACTGTTGTGCAACAATCAGTTGTTTTTAGGGACTTCATTATGGAAATTCGCTAATATTTTCTGCAGAATTGGCATGGAACCACACAGAATTTTGAACGAAAACAAGAAAGTTGCCTAAGTGTGCCATACTTTGTGCAATTTTCTTTCCTTTAACCGGTTAAAGGAAAGATAATCATTCAGTGTCAATGGGGGAATCCCTCCTGCTGCGCTATTGTTTTTTACCATGGGAGGTTCCCTCACCGTCAGAATACAATGATCAATGCTGTACTGAAGTCGATTTATCGAATTCAGTACAACCAGCTTTCTTAAATGGATAAAATTTTCCGAATTTCGATCCATCAATGGCCGACTTAACATGTTATATATAAACACTGTAGTTGATTTACTAAAACTTGAGTGCAAAATATGGTGCAGCTGTGCATGGTAGCCAATCAGCTTCTAACTTCAACTGTCCCAGTGTGTTCGCATGCAGAAGCGAACGCATACATAAACCACATATTAAAACGGTGTTCAAAGCACACACGTGAGTTATCACTGCGAACGTTCGAGCGAGAGCAATAATTTTGGCCCTAGACCTCCTCTGTAACTCAAAACATGTAACCAGTAAACAAATTTAAAGCGTCGACTATAGGGATTTTTAAGTAGCGAAGTTTGGCACCATTCCTCAAGTGTGCAATTTTGAAGGGCAACATGTTATGTATCTATTTACTCTGCATCTTTCACATTTTGCAAAAACATTGGGCTAACTTTAATGTTTTTTTTGTTTGTTTTGTTTTTTAAAGCACATAACAGTGTTTTTTTCCAAAAAAAACGCGTTTGATAATTTGCTGTGCAAATGCCGCACGAGATAAAGATGCAACACCACCATTGTATTCTCTAGGGTCTTCGCTAAAAAAAAACATATGTTTTGCGGTTCTATGTAATTTTGCTAACAAATAAATGATGATTTTTACATGTAGGAGAGAAATATCCGAATTGGCCTGGGTGCTCCAGAACGCCTGGTGGTGCTCCCTGCATGTTGGGCCTCTGTATCTGACCACGCTGTGTAAATTTCTCACACATGTGGTATCGCCATACTCCGGAGTAATAGAAGAATGTGTTTTGGGGTGTAATTTGTGGTATGCATATGCTGTGTGTGAGAAATAACCTGATATGACAATTTTGTGAATAAAAAAATAAAATAAATCAAATCTTGATGTTGCAAAGAATTGTGGGAAAAAATAACAACTTCAAAAAAACTCACCATGCCTCTTACTAAATACCTTGGAATGTCTTCTTTCCATAAAGGGGTCATTTGGGGGGTATTTGTACTTTTCTGGCATGCTAGGGTCTCAAGAAATGATAGGCCGTATGTACATCAGGTGTGATCAATTTTCAGATATTGGCACCATAGCTTGTGGACTATCTAACTATCTATCACACAGACCAAATAATATACAACCGATTTGTACTCTTTTACCAAAGATATGTAGTAGTATAAATTTTGGCCAAAATTGATGAAGAAAAATTACAAATTTGCTAAATTTTGTAAACAAACGAAGAAAAATAAAATTTTTTACCGAATTTTCTTTTTTCTTTTATAGAAAATGTTATTAAAAAAAAAACCCAGCAGTGATTAAATACTGAGTAATTATTCAAAATGTGAGAGCACCGAAAGTTGGTCTGATTATTAAGGGGGTTTAAGTGTCCAGTTGTCAAGTGGTTAATCGTGCTGCCTCTCCCGTGCCAGGGGCTTCAGCCTCTAGGCAGTCTCGACTGCCTCAACCGTCAGGTTCAAGGGGAAGTCCCCAAGGGCAGCACCAGGGTCAGGAGAGGTCTTGGGGCAGAAAGCCCACAAAGCAGAAAGCTAAAGCCTCCTCATGAAGGGACGCACTCGCTTGGGTGGGGGGGAAGGCTCCTGCAGTTCTCAAGACCTGGCAGGAACAATGTCAAGACAGAAGGGTGTCTTCTACAGTTTTCCTCTAGGTTACGACTAGAGTTTCCGAGTTTTTCCATCTCCTCGTTTTTTCTAAGGGAAAATGTTCCCAAGGATCCAGAGAATAGAAGTCTCTCTTTCTGGCTCTGTATCATCTATTATCCCAGTCGGTGATATCAGAGGTTCCCTTGGTGGAACAGGGCACAGGGTTTGATTCAAACCTTTCACGGTTCCAGAACCAAACGGAGAGGTAAGACCCATTCTAGATCTCAAAGATCTGAATCGGGACTTAAACATCCGATCTGTCCATCCTGCAAGTAGGGGAGTTTTTGACTTTAATTGATATCAAAGATGCATATCTCCATGTGCCTAAATGTCTGCGATTTGAAATCTAAAATCATCATTTCAGTTGTGGCCCTGCCATAGGGTTTAGCCACAGCACCATGGGTGTTCTGAAAGATTCTGGCACCTCCTTTAGCCAGATTAAGGGCTCAAGGCATATCGGTCCTAGCCTATTTAGATAATCTACCTTTAATAGATCATTCAGTCTCAGGTCTAAACCAGAGTCTGATCGCAGAATTTCTGGGTTGGATACTGAACCTAGAAAAATCCTCCTTAAAACCATTAAGGAGATTACAGTACTTGGGGCTGGTTATGGATACCGTACAGAAGAAGGTATTCTTACCCCTAGACGAGAATCAGTTCCATTGTAGAACTAATTCAACTTGTCAAAACAAAGAAAAATCCTTCCATTCGGCTGGGCAGGAGATAGTTGGGGGAAGCGTTGGCCTCCTTCGAGGCCATCCCTTATGTGCAGTTTTCTCTCAGGACTGCTTCAAAACACCATCCTGTCGGTCTGGAATAAAAGGACTCAGGCCTTCATTTTTTCCCAAATACGCTTGGCTCCCAGTGTAAGTCAGAGCCTAAATTGGTGGTTATCCAGCAAAAGGGAAAATCTCTTCTACCTGTATCCTGGAAAGAGTTAACAGATTCCAGCCTTCTAGACTGGGGAACAGCCTGGGAAGAAGATTCTGTCCAGGGGAGATGGTCTAGTTTAGAGGACCTTGCCTATCCTTTTTTTTTTTTTTTTTTTTTTTTTTTAATTCGGGCAGTATGTCTGGCCCTAGAATCTGGGACGGTCAGACTACGGGACTGTCTTGTCAGGATTCAGTCCGACAAGGCCACTGCTGTGGCTTACGTCAATCACCGGGGGGGGGGCACAAGAAGTCGTGCAGCCCAAAAAGAGGCAAATAATGTTCTAGCTTGGGAAGAACACAACATTCCTTGCCTATTGGCAACTTAAATTCCAGGAATAGCGGCTGCGGACGCTGCAGCTCCCGATGGAAAAGGGAGGAGTAGCGTTGCCACATTTAAGAACATACTTTCTATCAGCCCAGCTCCAGCATTTGACTGGGGCTGGACTGGAAGAGGGTGGCTGTCCAAATCATAAATTGATGATTAATAATGCATATCATAGAACTCTAGTTGAAGTTCTGGAGGCTAATTCATTCGCTTGTAAATGCCCCACCAATGCCTTGGCGAGGAAAGTATGGCAGATAGCTAAGCAACTCTTGGCCTATGGGGGGGTAACTGAGTATACCCCCCTATGGAACAACGGAGAACTGGCCGAATTAAACTGTATAGCCCGGTCCCTGGAGTGGGAGAGGAGGGGGATTAGAAGACTGGTGCATCTCTATCAGGGGAACACTATGAAATCTTTCGAAGACCTTCGCCAGGAATACGGCATCTCCAATAAAACATTTTATATATATTTGCAAGTGAGGCATGGGATACATTCACAGTATGGCACACTTATTATTGAGAGGACAAAGAACCCCTTGTTACAGAGATTCCTCGAGCAAGGACAAACAAAGGGCCAGATCTCTAGCTTATATACAAAACTCAGGGATAAAGTTTTGAATGGAGAAGGACCGGATAAGAGCAGGAGGGGATGGGAGGAAGACTTGGGACCAATTGAGCAGGAACAATGGGACGAGATCCTAGCACAGGGGAATTTGGTGTCTATCTCCCCATCACAGCGTATGTCCCATAAGCTCTTCCTATATAGGGCATACTATACCCCCAAAAAAATGCGGAGGATAAGTAGTAAGTCTAACGGGGAGTGCCCTAGATGTAGAGCACCAGGAGATCTGCTCCATATGGTATGGAAGTGCCCAAAACTATATCGGTACTGGATAGAAATTGTGCACAGAATAAATAGAATTTTTAACACCACCTTAGAACCTGAAGCTAGGACTTGTCTATTAGGGATTATGGAAAGGGGTGGAATCTCTGCTGCAACAAAAATATCTATATTAAGATGCCTGTACCAAGCCAGACGCTTAATTGCGATGAATTGGCAGGCAAAGAATCCTCCAGCACTGCAAGCATGGATAAATGCCATCAATTCTATAATTTGGTGTGAACGGGCAATGTATATTAGACAAAATAACCTTAAAAAATTTAAGCTGCTATGGAATCCATGGTTGAGGGACATCGGCTTCCCCCTAGATGAGATAGTGGAGAATGGGACCTAGAGTGCACCTATTGGTCTCAGGTCGGGGGCGGTCTGGGAGCCTACTGGAAGTTCCTTATTTCTGTCCCTGAATGGATTCGCCACTCCGTTATTGGCTACCCAAATAAGCTTGTTTGGATTTAGCAGCGTGTGTTCGAAGAACAGGGGTATGGGGGGGAGGAGGGGATAGCTTTACAGGGGCGTTAGCGATAATTAGAGGGACAGATATGACTACGTCATTGGCGTTAAGTAGTTTCTTTGGAAGAAAAACTCGGGATTTTTGGCTGATATGTATACCCCCTCTATGTACGCAAAACCATGTTTTATTTACGTATGTATAAGTTCAATTTCTTTTTCAATAAAAAAACAATTAAATTAAAAAAAAATTCCAGGAATAGAGAATTGGCAAACGGACTACTTGAGTCGCCAACAATTATTTCCGGGAGAATGGTCTCTTCGCCCCGACATCTTCCTAGCGGTAAGTCAGAGATGGGGTGTTCAGGACATGGGCCTATTCACATCCAGATTCTACAAGTCGACAACTTTGTGTCAGGAACAAGGGATCCGCAAGTAGCCGGAACAGACACATTAGTCCTCCCATGGGATCAGTTTTTTACTGATCTATGCATTTCCTCCACTTCTGCTACTTCCACGCCTTCTCTGCAGGTTCAAGCAGGAACAAAAGGAGGTGATTCTGGTGGCCCCAGCAGGCTCCAGAAGATCTTGATTTAATGAGATCATAAGATGGTAGTAGGAGTCCTTTGGACTCTGCCATTATAGCCAGACCTTCTTGCACAAGGTCCGGTATAACATCCTACCTTGTGGACGAAAAATTTAACAGGTTTGACTGTTGAATCCCACTTTATAAAGGATTGTGGGTGATTTCCTTCAGGTAGTGTCTACTTTGATTAATGTCAGGAAGCCGGCTTCCAGAATCATTTACTATAGTCTGGAAGGCATATGTTTCTTGGTATGGATCCAGGGGTTGGCACCCCAGGAACTATGTCAGAGGCAGGATCCTTGATTTCCTGCAAATGGGATCTGAAATGAAGTTGGCCTTGACTTTCATCAAGGGCCAGATCCAGGCCTTGTCAGTGTTTACTTTCAATTGCCTCTTGCTTTCCAATCTTGGGCTTATTCAGGGGGTAACATGGATTAATCCCCCTATCAAGGCACCTCTAATCATTTGGATTTGAATTTGGTCTTTTTGCTTTGCTGAATCAGCTGTTTGAGCCTTTATGAGAAATTGCCTTGGTCCTTTTTGATAAGAAAGATAATCTTTCTAAATGCCATTTCTTCTGCTAGAAGAGTATCAGAACTAGCAGCTCTGTCTTGTATAGAGCCATATTTGATCATACATAAGGATGAGTTGGTTTTATGTCCTCATTCTGAATTCCAGTCAAATGTGGTAACAGGTTTTCATTTAAACCAAGATATTATTCTTCCTTCTTTCTCCCCAGAGTCAAAATCTAGAAAAGAGAAGGCACTACATTCCCTTGATGTAGTAAGAGTGATCAGAGTCTATTTAAAGGCGACCGCTCAGGTTTGCAAAACACATGTTTTGTTTGTAATGCCAGAAGGTCCAAAATGTGGACAGACAGTGTCAAAATCCACTATTTTCCAAATGGATTTGCCAAGTGATTGTTCAAGCTTCAGCTTAAAGAAGAAAATTCTTCCCTCTCATGTTAGAGCACACTCATCCAGGGCTTTAGTGCCTCTTGGGTGGTGCATCATCAGGCCCCTATGGCTCAGATCTGTAAGGCCGCGACTGGGTCTTCGGTTTATACATTTATCAGATTTTATCAAATCAAAATTAAAGGTCATGAGGATATTGCCATTGGGCGCAGTATACTGCAGGCTGCAGTATGAGTCCTCTGGCCTCCTGTATTTTGTTGTCTCCCTCCCTTCAGTTGCCGTTGCTATGGGACATCCCACATAGTAAGTACTATGGCTCTGTGTCCCCTGATGTAAGAAAAGAAAACGGGATTTTTAAAACGGCTTACCTGTAAAATCCTTTGATGTACATCAGGGGACACAGAGGTCCCTCCCTTCTTGGTATACACTTGTATTGCTTGGCTACAAAATTGAGGGCTCCCAGTAAAGGGAGGGGTTATATAGGGAGTACACTTCTTGCCTTAGGGTGTGCCAGTGTCCATCACCTATCAGTGGCCCTATAACCCACATAGTAATTACTATGGCTCTGTGTCCCCTGATGTATATCAAAGAAAAGGCTTTTACAGGTAAGCGGTTTTAAAAATCCTGTTTTTGTTGGGTTGGGTTCTGTGAACTGATTTATCCTACAGCTTCTTATGTGTTTGGGAGACTTGTGTCCATCTTGGTCCTACTTTAGCAGGTATTTCCTCCCTGTGAGATTTTTTCTGTCATTTTTTCATGACTGATAAACCAGCATTTTTGGTTGTAGATTTGATGGACTGTACAAAATTAGAACTCTAGTGTCGGGATCATACTGCTACAGTCCTCAAGATATACAGTAGGCGACTGGGGTGGTTCAGCCCCCAAAATCCAACTATTAATGTTCTGGTGTTTATAAAAAGTGTTGGTTTAAAAAGAAAAAAGAATTCCCCTTCGGGTAAACGAAATACATGAAGGTAATCGTAATCTTTTGCCTGTAATGACCATTTAAAACTGATTATGTGGAGGTGTGTGTGTTTAATTTAGTCACCTGATCATGGGAGCTTTCCTTTAGGCAGATATTAAAAAAAAAAAACCTTGAATCCCCTTTTTTTCCCAGAAATGATGGCAGCCATAGCATTAGCTAGCAATTCATTTTTACCTATTCTCATATAAAAGTTTCCGTGAGGCAGTTGAGTGGTATTTCAAGTAGACGTTCCATAGCTCGAGCTTAATAGCAGAGAACAAATTCTTGCTTAATAAATATTTCTCTAATAGTTTATTTTTATATTGTTAAGAATTCTTAAATCCTTGATTAATTGTAATATTTTTTTTTGTTTATCCTAGCACTAAAGAGGATCAGTTTGCTGTTGGAATTCAGCCACCCCCAGGTGAACTTCTTCTCCCAGTTACTATGTCAGAAACCGACTTTAAGAAAGAGCAAGGTGAGAACTTTCAGCTCTGTAATGACATTTTTAGTCGTGACATGGTACTATATGATTGATCTTAGACCACAAAGCAGTTAAGTGCACCTGTCATTAGTGATACAAAAGGAGTAGGACAGAGAAGGTAAGCACACATGTGAATACAGTAGTGAAAATTTTGCCTATTTATAAAAAAAAGTTTAAATTGTATATAAACAAAAATAAATTATTTTACTTTAGCAATCCTTACATGTGTGGCTGCATTAGTTTTCATTTTTCAAGTTAAGGACATATTCAGAAGTTACAGATAATAGTTATTGATAATGGCAGAAGTGCAGTGTCCTTGTATGTAAACGTGAGCTGAAAAGACAGCAAGAACAATCTCCTCATTTTTGTAAACTATTAATCTCATTAGGCACCATGTTGTTTTTTTGTTTTTTTTCACAATCAAAATTGGCACCATGTAATAGAGATGAACAAATGCAGAAATGTTTGACTCCAGCTTGTGTGACAACCAATGCCGCCTCCTATAGATACAGTGGAAGTGTGTGCATAACCATCCAGGGACAGGAAGCATGTTTTTTTCAGGATCACCAGTGGAAGATACCAGGATTTTGACTTGGCTGTAAAATCTTGGATCACATTAAAAAACACAGGAACGTTAACTCAGATCCCCAGGATGGTAATCCTCAGTTCAGAAAAGAGCCAAAATCTGAGGCCAGCACCTTCGTGAACACTCATTTCCATAGCTAGGCCAAAGGGCAGAGCCATAAACCGAAATTGTTTTTTCCCCACTGCAAAGTGCAGGTAGTGCTGAGGAAACAGAAGTATAGGGATGTGGAGATAAGCATTCTTGATGTGTCCCGAGACCAGAAAATTCCCCAAATCGAGGGAAGCACCTAACAAATTGAATATTGGACCTTTTTGAATGTGTCAGAATTTGTTTAAAGTGGCTGTAAACCCGATTCATGAAATTTGAGCTGGGCACAGATCTGTGGTGTTTTGTTATCTCTCTTCATAGCCTGTATCCTGAAGCTTCTTCCTGCTCCGTTTATCAGCCTGATAACTTTTGACAAGCTTTCCGAGACGGGAGATAGAACTGTGTGTCGGCGGGTGGTTTTCTAAATTAGCAGACTGCTAAACTAGTCACATGCACGCTCTGCATGTGTGGGGAGGGAGTGTGTGCCTTTCCTCCAATCAGCTGTCTCACAGTGTATCAGCAAGTATCCACACCTACAGGGGAAACGGGAATAGAATATTCTAAAGGAACGTGCACTTTCTAAACCGTATATAAAGCTGAAGACAGAAGATATACATGTAAAACCTTTGTAGGGACATGTTTCATCCCTGTGTATCATTTGAGGATGTTCACTTCACTGGGTATATGTGAGGGTTTGCATCCACTTTAAGCGTTTCAGATCCTGAATGGGATGCACCTAACCATTTTGTTTGGACGTTGTAAAGAAGTTGGAATACGATCTATGAAACCTTTCTGGTTTTTAAATAGTTTAGCTTGGGCATTCCTCAAACTCCTCTCTAACCGGACATCTAAATTGTGTGTTTTTTTTTTATTCCACTCGGCTGCAGACCAAGTCATTCCCTGCTCTACAGTACACGTAAACAAGGGGACAGGATGCTTGTGATGTCAGTGTCTTATTTGTTCAATGTTGGGTAAATAAGTTCATGAAAGGTAAGCAGTTCCAAGTTGAGAAGACACTCGCACATGAACTGAGCGGGGTGGGGGGGGGGCTTAATCTTCACCACCTTCTGGATAGACAGGTTTTTATGGACTGGGTTCTTATGCAGCAGACCATAACCCTAGACCTGTAAAGCACCCCACCACATAGATGTAACTGCCTGTCAAAGTGAGCACCACAAGTGGGGTCCAGTGTCAATGCAACGTTATAGGCCTTCCTCGTTCTTCCACAGGGGTCCAGGTACTACTCCTCTGGGATATAACCATTCATAGGTATGGATCCAGAAAGCTATAGAGCACTGATGTTCAGCAGAAAAAGGCAGTTCAAGTAGAAATCCATGCTTTAAAACAGAAAAGGTTCTCAGAAGAATCTTTTGCACAATTAATTTTAGATTTACCAAATCTATGTAAAAAAAAAAAGGCTTACATTAACTTTATAATCAATGTGTATCCAATCAGACAAGCCCTGGCACTACATATATTGTTGGTAGATCTAAAGGTAGTTGCACAGTCAGAGTGTAGCCTGTTTGCTAAGCTTAAAGTTCTAACACTAAAACATTTTTTAAATTTAATGCATTCCCTGCATTAAGGTAAAAAAACGTTTTAGGGGTTGCTTTGCTCACCACCTCATCTAAACACTTACCTTACTCTTGGATCGATCCAGCCCTGTGCCCAATTACAGTTCTCTCGCCTGTCTCCCTCTTCACACAGGGACTTACGAGCATGAGCTGATGGCTCCCGCTGCTGTCAGTCAAATCCAGGGAGGGCAGGGACAAGCATAGCCACACAAAGCCCGGTTCAGGAGCAAAGCCCACAGGTGTGCCCCCATTGGAGGCAGAGACTTGGAGCCGCTCTGTGCAATTTCATTGCACTGAGCAGGTAAATAGAACATGTTTTTTCCTTTACGTTTTTGGATTTAGGTACGCTTTAAATATGATTCTAGTCCTAGATGAGCTTTTTTCCCACTTGTGTACAAGTTACTGTAGTAGGATCAGCAGGTTCAGCTGTGGGTGAGTGACTTGTGACAGGCAGAGTACTGTCATGTGAGAAAATGCTGTCTTGTCACTTTGTCACCAGTTAACAGTGGAAAAGGGTGTGTCGGGCTACAAAATATTCCCCCGTGACAACCAGAATTTTTGTGGACTATCTCAGTACCCAGGGATTAAGACAAGTATAAATTTTTTTACAAAACAACATAAATACAATACATAAAATAGTTATTGCATACAGTTACAGGTGGTTCAAAAGAGAACAGATAAACCCCACTGGTATATGGGGAGTAAAGAGGTAGGTCAAGACGTAATCCTCTACATGTTTCGTGACATAAGTCGCTTCTTCAGGAGGGATCGACCACAAATATCTATAGAACAATAGTCTCATAATTATGTAATCGCAGATAATGAGAACAGTATAAAGGACAAAGAGTATAATTTTACATAGATACAGTAAATCATTTTGTAGTGTTATAGTAAGGCATAGCTTACCAGTGGAAGCCCAAAGAGGGCACCAGGAGGCACAATTTAAGGCACCCTAAACGGGTAATCCCCCTGCGGCGAACACGGGAGGCACTAAAAGGTGCAATAACTGAAATAAAAAAATATAAGAGATTTTAATGTGGGTCTATACAGTATAGTGTATGGAAGTGGAAGAACAAAGAACCAGGAGGGGGGAGGGGATGAGGGAGGGCCCAGAGAGAGGGAAGGTGTTGGGTAGAAGGGGAAGGATAAGGGACAGAGGAATGGGAAGGGTGAATGGAAACCTCAATCAAGACTAACCCACCTGATGGCATGTACTGTAAGTAGTGTGGCACCCAGGGATAAAAGGCAGAACTCAAAACACAGCCGTGTTCCAAGGATAATGGCATGTAAACTTGTTTGTAAAAAGCGATGTTCAGTGGTCAGACATGGCCTGCAACAGGTCCCCTACAGCCGTTGGGCTAAAGTAACAGGTGCAATGAGTATGTGTACCGTGTGCCGTTAGTCCACATCATAAATAATGACCACAAAATGTGACAATAACAGCAAGTGCCAAGCAGCTTCCTGTCGAGAAAACACAGGTAGCGCTGGCAGTAGCAGAGCAGGTCAGTCTTATCTTTTAAATGCCTGTAATATAGCCTGTCTCCGGTTGGCAGCCATCTGAATGAGGGCCGCCCTAAGCATTATTTTAAAAGCCTCCAACCTGGCCCACTTCACCGTGACGGGAGGGCAATTCACATAATGGGGGCCCACCTCCTAATGGAGAGACTCATGTCTGCCGCTGGGGAGAGTATATTGCCTAAAGCCGCTGTTGATCCCATGGAAAATCATGCCTGACTACAAGATTTATACACGGAAAATGAGTTTAAACAAACAGCATATGCCAAGCAATTGCACACATTATTGATGATAAAATCAATTTATCTCCAGTCATAATCTCACCACAAAAGATCACAAAAGATTTTGTATGGATCCTAAAATTGAATAAAGAGCATTTATGGAATATGTACTTAAACCCAAATCTCCATCAACACTCGTCATGATTATAAAAGGTACAGGTGAATGAGATGGGGGGGGGGGGGGGGGGGTTTGAGGGAGGAAAAAATAGAAGCGGGAAATGCAGAAATAAAAACAAGAAGGGCTTATATGAAAGGGCTTCATCAAGGCCCAGTGGTATGAGGGCGTTGAGTTGCTCGATCCAGACAGTTTCACATCTCAGGATCGCTCGATCCCAATCCTTTCATATTATTGTATTTCCTGCTTTCAAGTACTATACGACATCTCTGCTCTTTGTGTTACATTGTTAAATGATCCTAAAAGTGTTTTCAGGCGCTCTTCGTTGGAGGAAAAAATAAAATAGTAATTTTGTTGTGCCTCTGTTGAAACTCGGGTAGCTACATCTTGTCCTGTCTTTAAAAAATTCAGGGTGTATTATTGTTAGTGATGAAAGGCAACTGTAAATAATAGTGTGCTTGGATATAGATAACCTGTCACATAAAGCTTCCTCATTGTATTGGGCTATTTTGGTACCCAGGACTTGGGTGCAGAAATGGTATGATATAGCCAGGTAGACTACACTGAATCACAAGTTTTAATTTTAGTGGTAACACTCTGGATCACAATGCAAAACAAATTGCATGATCAAGGGACTGCAATGTGCAGGGTCCCAAAACAGCAATCTGGGCACAGCAAGGCTAAGCAGCACGGCCACAGGGTAGCATTATGGCACAGCAAAGGATAGTCCAGAGTCCCAACATTGTGACCTAGGCACAGCAATGGTAAGCAACAGGCATGCAGGATAGAAATGTGGCATAGTAAGGAGAACGACACATGGATTTACAAACTTATATTGTAGGTTTGCAAGTTTAAAACTATTGGCTTGGCGGAAGAGATCCAAGCAGCATCATCTGCAGAATTAGCTTGGAGTGTCCTTCTGGAGAGAGATTGCTGGGTCTTGGGAGAGTTGAAAGTACAGGATGACCTGGCTGCTGCATAAGGTTCACTAGGCAGCACACAAGAGGATGGTGAAGGATGACGAGGGTCGAGCAGCACAGGGATGAGGTTTTTGGGTTTAGGTGGGAAGAGAGATTTTCATATCTTTTCATGTGACAACACTGAAGAAATTACACTTTTCTACAATGTATAGTAGTGAGTGTACAACTTGTTTAACAGTGTAAATTTGCTGTCCCCTCAAAATAACTCAACACACAGTCAATAATGTCTAAACTGCTGGCAACAAAAATGATTACACCCCTATGTGAAAATGTCCATATTGGGCACAAAGTGTCAATATTTTGTGTGACCACCATTATTTTCCAGCACTGTCTTGGACCTGGAGTTTACCAGAGCTTCACAGGTTGCCACTGGAGTCCTTTGACACTTCTCCATGACAGCATCATGGAGCTGGTGTATATTAGAGACCTTGCTCTCCTCTACCTTTCGTTTTAGGATACCCCACAGGGTTTAGGTCTGGAGACATGCTTTGCCAGTCCATCACCTTTACCTCAGCTTCTTTAGCAAGGCAGTGGTCATCTTGGAGGTGTGTTTGGGGTCATTATCATGTTGAAATTCTGCCATGTGGCCCAGTCTCAGAGGGGAGGGGATCATGCTGTGCTTCAGTATGTCACAGTACATGTTGGCATTCATGGATCCCTCAATGAATGGTAGCTCCCCAGTTCTGGCAGCACTCATGCAGCCCCAGACCATGACACTCCCATCACCATGCTTGACTGTAGGCAAGACACACTTGTCTTTGTACAACCTGGTTGCCGCCACACACAGTTGACACCATCTGAACCAAATAAGTTTATCTTGGTCTTACCAGACCACAGGACATGGCTCCAGTAATCCATGTCCTTAGTCTGCTTGTCTTCAGCAACTGTTTGCAGGCTTTCTTGTGCATCATCTTTAAAAGAGGCTTCCTTCTGGGACAACAGCCATGCAGACCAATCTGACGCAGTGTGCGGCACATGGTCTGAGCACTGACATGCTAACCCCCCACCCCCTCAACCTCTGCAGCAGTGCTGGCAGCCTAAATGTGTTCCCAAAGATATCCTCTGGATATGACGCTGAGCATGTGCACTAAACTTCTTTGGTTGACCATGGTGAGGCCTGTTCTTATGGATCCTGTCCTGTTAAAACGCTGTATGGTCTTGGCCACCATGCTGCAGCTCACTTTCAGTGTCTTGGCAATCTTCTTATAGCCTAGGCCATCTTTATGTAGAGCAACAGTTCTTTTTTTCAGATCCTCAGAGAGTTCTTTGCCATGAGGTGCTATGTTGAACTTTCAGTGACCAGTATGCGAGAGTGAGAGCTTTAACACACCTGCTCCCCATTCAAATCTGAGACCTTGTAACACTAATGAGTCACATGAAATCGGAGAGGGAAAATGGCCCAATTTGAACATTTTCACTAAGGGTGGTACTCACTTTTGTTGCCAGCCGTTTACATTAATGGCTGTGTGTTGAGTTATTTCAAGGGGACAGCAAATTTACACTGTTATACGAGCTGTACATTCACTAATTTGTACCAAAGTGTAATTTCTTCAGTGTTGTCCCATGAAAAGATATAATAAAATATTTACAAAAATGTGAGGTGTGTACTCGCTTTTTGTGAGATACCATATATCCTAAAGAGGAATTATTTTTAATTTTAAGTGACCCTGTCGCTGTATTATTTTTTATTTTATTTTTATTAATCCATACTCTACTTTTTTTGCTCTACAAGCCCCAAGAAAAACGTGGATATGGGCTTAACCCTTGCTATAATAATTTTCTCCCAAAAGTCACATGGTTGAATTTTCATGACAGCTCCCAATTGGAAAAACTTCATATTACCTTTATTAAACATATAAAAAATACACAAACCCACATACGTGAACAAACAAAAGCGTTAAAAATACCTGCTACCAAGTTTCCACCCACTACAATGGATTTTAATGGTTGTGTTGACCTTAATTTTTGTGTCATATGCACTATACTATAACAGTATTGGGATGCCTGCTGTTGCATGCACATGAACTTTAATGGTATCCCAGTCTTGGTCTGTAGCATTCAATATTGAGTTGCTCCAACCTTTACAGCTATAACGGCTTCAACTCTTCTGGGAAGGCTGTCCACAAGGTTTAAGACTGTGTCTATGGGAATGTTTGTGTGACCTCCGGGGGCATTGTCAACCACTACAGATATTTTGAGGACTAGTGGGCTATGAATGTTTAAAATGTTGTAGAGAGATGTACACACTTGTAATCCTTTCAATATAACATGTCATTGCCATGATAGATATAGTGCAATGTGGATTAATAATAATCAAAAACGTTCCACACTGGAGCAACAAAATATACCAGTTGAAGGTTCAAACATCTCCATATGCATCAGTTCATAAAGTGCATCTAGTCTCAAAACATTTAGACACTGATGAATTGTAATTAGTACATTCTCAAAGTTCAATTTGATTGGTCTCTTTTCACAGATGGTAGTTTATCTCCCCCTGATGAGAGTTGTGTGATAAGGGGATCTGATTTGTATGGAGGCTTCTAGAGTGGAATCCATTTATGTTCTCATTCAAAAATGCATCATGCGAACGCTGTGCTTGTGTTGGAAAATATTGAGCCAGGCAAACACTAATATATATATATATATATATATATATATATATATATATATATTATAGTGTGTGTGTGTGTGTATATATATATATATATATATATATATATATATATATATATATATATATATATATAAAAATATATAAAACACTCTGAGGATTGAGCCTGTATGAGGGTACTCTGGTATAGAGAAGGTTGTGAAAGTCTATGAGGTGTTGTAATATATCTGTTACACAGATGTAAATTGCCTCCCTCGCATGAGTATCCATACAACCAGTGCAAAGTTTTTAATCCACTTAGAGTCACAAAGGTATATGTGTGGAATCACTGTGAATCAAGGATAAGATCCATCATCTGTCATAATACTATGTAAAGTTTTCTCCATGAAATTCAAAGTCCTGCACATTCGACAATAACATGCAAAGGCATCTCGGGCTCAGTGCAATGACTGCTTTTAGCAAAGCTGCTCTCATGCTCTGAACGTGTTGCAAAAGGTGGTTATTTATTATAAATTAAAGAGTACCTATTGTGTAATCCATAGTGGTTTACATCCGGTGTCCTATCAGTGAGTGGAATAGGTAGCAGGATAAAAGCCTGACCAGTTTTGCTTCTGACTATGTCACTTTAGGACCGTGAAGCAAGAAAACCCCATTCACTGAAATAAATAGGGGAAAAAATGTGTGCCAGAAGGAGAAGAAAACATGTCACGTGACCTGTGTGTGTTCTCTACAGCGATATCCAGAGAACGCAACCACAGGACATTCCAGGTGCCAAACTGCACTCTGCATTTCATAAGTAAAATTTATAATACCAGCACAGTGTGGAATATGGATCTTTTTTTTTTTATAAATGGGCTCTATATTGACACCAAATACTAGCATTATACATCTACTGGCAATAAAAGCTAAATCAGAGAAATTAGCTGCATACCCACATCCGTCCAACAGGTTTATTGAAAGACTGCCACCAGGACTAAAACAACGAACCAAGGGGTGACGTTTCACACTTACATTATGCCTCTTCAAAGGAAGACCTGATCTACTGAACCTCTAAGTAGAGGACATTCCCACCCCGCACAGGTGTAGGGTGGTGTGATCATCTCTCCCCTTGATAAGCAAAATGAAAAACATTCTGAACGACAAAAGTGCGTGTAAAGCCAAAAGTAACCACATTAAAAAAAGTACACGCAGAAGTGAATAAAAATATTTGTATAGAGGACACCATACATGCGTGTCTTAAAAAGATAACGACAAATCTCAAAGAGAAGCATGTGATATATAGTCTCCACCAAACATCGGCACAATACAAAAAGGAAATAGGCATGAATGTACTATGTGGGGACATGTGAAAACCGCCCTGATAAATATCAGTGGCACACCTGAATATAATAAGTACAGGACTAAATAACAACCTAATAAAACCATATTCTAAATGGTTCCCTGAACCTACCTAATCACAACCCCTGACATACAGATACGTATATGTAGGTGAATAGCCAAAGGGCTCCTGGGGGCTCAAATCAACAGGAAATTGGAGTGGGGAAACGCCATATATATTATACATGCTACTTCTTAGTAAAATGTCTTATATCCCACTCAACCGTTTGAGCCGGAGGGAATGTGGGTCTGGAGCAAAAAAATCCAGAACACCTCCCGGTGTTCTGCCATTATGGAAAATATCCCCACCTCTCGAGAGTGCAGATCTTTTCAATAACCTGAAATTTCATAGCAAAGATATCACCAGCATGGGATTCCCTGAAATGTCTCACTACATTGGTATTTTTATTTTTCTGAACACTATACACATGTTCGTAAAAATTATTTCTCAACCTTCTTGTGGTCCTACCCACATATTGTATGTGCCACAGATCGCATGTCATCAGGTAAACCAGTTTCTTATCCTATATATCACGGGGACACAGAGCTATAGTAGTTACTATGTGGCTTATAAGCCACCTTCAGGTGATGGACACTGGCACGCACTAAGACAAAAAGTATATAACCCCTCCCACTACTGGGAGTACCTTAGTTTTTTCACCAGTGTCTAAGGTGTTGGTCACGACTAAAGATGTGCTTTGCTGAGCTCCACTGGAGCAATCCTTGCTGGGGCTAGCCATGCAGCCAGATTCATTCAAAGTGTCTTTTAAGCCAAATTGAATGGTATCCGGGCCTCGTATCCGAAGAAACAAGGTTTTGCCTGTAAATGCTTCTCTTTTAGAGAGCTGGACCCCGGGATCCAGTACTTTTGGTAGTAAGGCCATAAAGTTTTACTGGCGGTGGTGCTATTACAGGTCCAGGATTGTGGATTTCCCTGAGGATCCCCAGCACCTGAAGGTTTAACGGAATCCACCATAAAGGGTTAAGATTGGGACTGTTGGTTTTACCACAGAAAACCCTGTGGCGAGAAAAGTAAGTGGAGTTTTCTAAGAAATATTTTTGAAATTTTCTTATGAATGTCTCCTTTAAATTTAGAAAATGTCATGCCTATGTGTCACCACTGGGGGGCTGTATAGAGCACTTACATTCTCACGCTTCCTCAGAGAGCTCACGTTGTGTCCAAAACAAGCAGTTTTCCTGCCTCCAGCCAGCAGCAGACCTCCGGTAAGCCTGGAGTGGGGTTCCTCCCCACCAGATACCCCCTGTGCTGTTTTTTCTCCCCCTTTTCATGGGGAAGAAGCGCAAGGGAAAAAAAAGTGTGAACAGCACGCCGCCATACTCTGCGGCTTCCAGGCCCCTCGCTATTTTCTTTCCCCTCACTGTTGATTCAATAGGATCGGAAGCCCGCGCTCACGTAGGAAAGGCTCTTTTTCAAAGCAAAGGAGAGGGGCCATAGGCGACGGGAGCGGGGCTTAGCTCAGCGTTGATGTCCTCCAACACCCATCAGGCTGAGCATTAATGGCAGCGGCAAGGCTGGACTATTGCTCAAGCAGTGGAGGAATTCCTTTTGGTAGTACCTCTGCTTTGTGTATTGGGCTATGGTCGGAAGGGGGGTAAAAACACCTAAAAAAATGGCTATAGAAAGACCTCTACAATCACACGGAAGCCTAGAACCATCTCAAAAAAGATAGCATCCTCCCCTGAGAGTAATATGGCTGGTCAGAGTGAGCCATCAGGAGTAACAAGTGTTGCAGCTGCGCTTAACACTGCAGCCCCTGTATATATTACTAAGGAGGCTTTTTTCTTTAACCATTTTAGTCTTGGAGCAAAACATTTACTAATTGCATCCCAGAGTGGCACTAAGTGTAACAGGTCCCGTCCATTGCGCAGGACCCTCATGATGAGGAACAAGGGGCGAGAGATGATGAATTTGTCTCAGAGGACCAGGAAGAGGCTGGTCACTTCTCTTCCAAATAACCCAATAAAGAAGGATCAGGTTCACAAGAAAGATTGTTGGTACAATCTCTCACTTGATTGGTTCGCTTCACATTTTTGCTGCCAGTAGCGGAGTCAGTCGATAAGTCCATTTCTGGTTTGGGTTCACTAAAGCCTCCCCAAAATGTTCATGCTTTTCCTATTTATTCATGGCTAAAAAAAGCTTCTTTTTTTTTTTTTTTAAGATATTTTTATTGGGTTTATCACCAACATGCATACACAAAAAAAAGAAGACAACAAAGCAACAGATGACCGTAGATCACACTCGGTTAGTCATTGGCATATAGCGTCAATTGGTAGGCTCATATAATTAAGAGACAAATGGTGATACAGTAGTCTTAAGAGTATGTATCTTGGTGCATAGTTCCAACTAGCAATCAATTTTCTTGTAGCTGTGGCGGCAGTCTGAAAATAGTATATTATGTTGTGACACAGCCTATAAGCAACCTGTAGTGTGCACTTGTTATTTGGAGAGGGTCAGGGGGCTAGCCAGCCACCTATCCCAGATTTTGTGAAGTTTTTTTTACTTTTCTTAAGCTTAAAGGTAAGTTTGTATAGCATCGTTAACCAATTTCAACCGAAAGGCTTTTAAAGAGGTCTGTGTACCCTTCCATGATAGCAGTATAGCTTTCCTGACATAAAAATAGAGAATACGTAGTAGTCTCTTGGCATGTTTGGATATTTGTATGTCACCAAAAATGCCCAGAAGCCCGTTCTTAGGATGAACAATGTTGGGGAGGCCTATAGCCAAGGAGATGAAAGAACCTACCTCTACCCAGAAGTCCCGAACCACGGGACAGGACCAGAAACAATGTAAAAAATCGGCATCTTGGCCACAGCCACGAAAGCATTGTGCCGTAGGCATCAAACCCATTTTATGTAATCTAGCTGGTGTAAGGTGAGACTGATGAAAGATCTTTATTTGTATGATACGATAACTGAGGTCTTATATGTGTCTCTTAACTCTGTCCAGTCGTCCTCAGTGAGCGATATGTCCATGGAGGTCCATCTGGCCTGGGCCTTGCTAAATCTGTGATTAAAATCTACCATTATGACAAGGTAGTAAGCTGAAATAAGTTTAGTGGGGTCAGGCTGTCTCAACAGTTTCTCAAGTGGGGATAGGTCAGTAGCGTCGTTCAAGGAGCCAAACTGAGTTTGGATAGCATGTCTGAGTTGGTAATAGTAGAACAGGTATGAACACGGTAAGTCAAAGTCAAGTCTTAATTGATAAAAGGATTTAAATTACACCGATATTTTACCCCCTTGGAATACCAGCGGTTAGGGTGAGGTGAGGAGTACAGCTCCCATAGGGTGGGATTAAACCATAGGGGGTTATTAGGGGACATCGACCATGTATGTCGAGAAATTTTTGTAGTGATATATCAAAAAATTGAAAGGTATGTAGCCAGCATAGAGGTGCCTGGTCTAGATGGAACTCTGCCTCTGTAGACAGTGTTGTGAAGAGTTTCCATGGAAGATGCAATGGCTTCCTCAGTAGTGGTACAGGAATTCACTGAGACTGTTTGCAACCAGTATTGAATATGCACCAGCTGAGACGCTAAATAGTATAGGAAGAAATTTGGAAACGCCAAGCCCGCCAAATGTGACGGCAGCCTTAGCGTCTCAAGTGCCACCCTAGAGGAACCGCCATTTCACAGAAACGTTGTACAGATTGTTTATACGTTTGAAAATAGATTTAGGTATTTTGCAAGGGGAGCTAGCCAGAATATATAGCAATTTTGGTAGGTAGATCATTTTAAGTTTATTTGCCCTCCCCATAAGATCCAGAGGCAAGTCCATCCATTGCTTAGTCTGTTCCTGTAGGTGAGTCAATAGCGGCTCTAAGTTATTGGTGGTATATGTGGATAGGGGCGTTTGCACCAAAACTTTCGAGGTACCTAAAGGAGGACACCACCTGGAGTCTGGATGAATCTGAAAGATCGCAGCCGAGTCCAAGGGGAAAAGACTGGATTTGTCCCAATTCACCCGGAAGCCTGAGAAATCCCCAAATTTGTTAATCTCAGCTAACAATGACTGGAGTGACATGTTGGTGTCAGCAAGGTACACCAAGGTGTCATCCGCATATAGTGAGACTCATTCCTCTATGCAGGCAATAGGAAGACCTTTAATGGTTGTGGAGGAACGGATGCGCACTGCCAATGGCCCATGGCCAGGGCAAACAGGAGTAGGGACAGTGGGCACCCCTGCCTTGTACCCCTAGTGATTAAGAACGACTCTGTGACCAAGGAGTTAACCCGAACACGGGCCTATGGGGAAGTGTAGAGGAGCTTTATCCATGCTACCACACGGGGGCCAAATCCGTATAACTAACACCCGAAAGAGGTATGGCCATTCCACGCTATCGAATGCCCATGTGGGGGAACAATCATGTGGGTATTGCAAATTATGGAATAGTTTGAATATTCATTCTGGTGGACCTTCCAGTTAAAAAAACCACCCTGGTCACTATTGACCAAGGTCATTACTACGGCATTCAAGTGGTTTGCCAATACTTTAGCCAATAGGGATATTGAACGGTATGAATCGCATTTGAGTGGGTCTTTGAGGGGTTTTAGTAGCAGTATGATCAACGTTTAGTCAGGGTTAGAACTCCGATATCTAATGCTTTGTTATATTGGCGCAGCAGATATGAGCACAGCAAATCCCTAAACCGTGAGTACCATTCAGTTGGAAAGCCATCCAGACCAGGAGATTTGTGTGCTTGCATCTGTGAAATGGCCACTGCAATCTCCTCAACCGAGATAGGTGCTTCCAACTCAGTTCTCTGTTAAGTCGAGAGACCAGGAAGAGAAATGTTCGCTAGGTAGTCATTCAGTTGGGGTTCGGTGTAGTCAGCTCTGGAAGTGTATAAGTCTTTATAGAAGTTTAAAAAGGCCTCCATGATATCCCCAGAGGTGTCACTGATTTGGCCCTGTATAGTAAGGATACGTGGGATAGATATGGGGGGTCGGTCCAGGCTAGTTAGATATGCCAAGAGACGTCACGCTTTGTTACCATGCTCAAATGATTTCTGTGCAGCATGTAACATTCATTTTTGTGTAAGGTCTAACAGACGGAGTTCATACTCCCTGCGCTTCTGAAGCCAGGCTAAAAAAAGCTTATGTATTCTCAGTGGGAGCACCCATATAAAGTTTTTTTCCTCCTGGAAGGTGGTAACAACGGATGCTAGCCTTCAGGGCTGGGGAACAGACCCGGAAGAAGTATCTGTTCAAGGGAAATGGTCCAAATCAGAAGTGACCTTATCCACCAATATTCTAGAGATTCGGGCAGCACGCCTGGCCGCTCAGACTACAGAATTGTCCTGTCAGAATCCAATCTGACAATGCCACAGCAGTGGCCTATATCAATCACTAAGGGGGCACGAGAAGTTGTGCGGCCCAAAGAGAGGTGAATCATAACCTATCTTGGGCAGAAGACAACATTCCTTGTCTGTCAGCAATCTTCATTCGAGGGATAGAGAATTGGCAGCCAGACTACTTGAGTTGCCAAAACTTGTTCCCGGGGGAATGGTCTCTTCACCCCGATATCTTTCTTTCAATATGTCAAAGATGGGAAGTTCCCAACGTGGAACTGTTTGTGTCCAGGTTCAACAACAAGAGCGACAACTTTGTGTCGAGGACAAGGGATCCCATGGCATGCGGAACAGATGCCTTGGTTTTTTCGTGGGATCAGTTTTCACTGATCAATGCGTTCCCTCCTGTTCTGCTTCCGCTCCTTCTTTGCAGGAAGGGAAGGAGGCGATTCTTGTGGCCCAGGAGATCTTGGTTTGCAGAGATTGCAAAGATGGCGGTAGGGGACCCATGAACTCTACCACTATATGGCCAGACCTCTCGCAAGGTCCGGTATTCCATCCTACCTTATAAACGCTAAATTTAACAGTCTGGCTATTGAGACCCACATTCTGAAAGACCGTGGGCTGTCGGCTTCAGTAGTTTCTACTTTGGTTAATGCTAGGAAGCCGGCCTCGAGAGTCATATACTAGAGTCTGGAAGGCATATGTCTCCTGGTGCGAATCCAGGGTTTGGCACCCCAGGAAATATGTCATAGGTAGGATACTTGAATTTCTGCAGATTGGATTGGAAATGAAGCTGGCCTTGGGTACTATCAAAGGCCAGGTGTCGGCCTTATCTGTGTTTTTTCAATCACCACTTGCTTTACACTCTCTGGTTCGTAACTTTATTCAGGGGGTGACTTGGATTAATCTTCCAGTTGGGTCACCCCTGAACCCTTAGGACTTGAATTTAGTCCTGTCAGCATTACAGAAACAGCCTTTTGAGCCAATACGAGATATTCCTTTTGTCCCCTTGATGATAAAAATAATTTTCTTGGTTGCCATATCTTCTGCAAGAAGAGTATCAGAGTTAGCTGCTCTTTCTTGTAAAGAGCCATATTTGATTATTCATAAGGATAAGGTTGTATTGCGGCCTCATCCTAATTTCCTACCAAAGGTAGTGTCACATTTTCATTTAACTACTTGCCACCCACCATTTAGCAGAATGACGGCGGCAAAGTGGTTTCAATATCCTGACCGGATGTCATATGACATGATCAGGATATTAAGCCGCGGCGATCGTTGTTGCATCAGTCTGACACACCGCAACTACAATCTCGGTAAAGAGTCTCTGACGGAGACTCTTTCCACGTTATCAGCCGTGTCTAATCACGGCTGATCACAGTGTAAATAGTGTGAGGGGGTTCGCTCGGTAGCGGGTGTGTGTGACCCCCTGGATGGGTTCACAACACAAAGTCAGGCACAGCAGACAGCGGTGTAGGTGCAAAAAATAAACGATCTGGTTTATTTAGGCTACATGCAGTGATACATATAACAGCCAAACAAAATAAAACAAGAAAATAAATCCTGGTCAGCTTGACCTCTAACTACACACGTAGACTCCCTGTCTAACAACTGGGTGCAGCCTTGTGCTGCCCCAGTCCCTTTCTCTATTGTAGGGGTTTGCCACACAGGCGTTAACTCACCGCACAGAACAGATCTCAGACTCCCCAGTCTACACACACAAAACTGGTTCCAGGATGGAGCATCTCCCTATGCATGCTGGGGTTTTTTGTAGCGGTCTTAATGAGCCCACTTACTACAGCTGGGCTCATTAACTCTTCCCCTCTAATTGTAAAAGTCTGCATAAAGCCTGAATCTAGGACACACATATTTCCCATCCTGAATACAACCAGGTGATTTTACCTGCGTGCTGCCACATACCCCCCCCTCTTGTTTCAACCTTGGGGTTGTAACACAAGCAGCCAGACACGCATGTATCCGAGACAAAGCATCCACATTCCCCATTTTAACACCAGGGCGATGCTTAACTGTAAAGTTAAATTCCTGTAGGGCCAGGAACCACCTATTTACCCTTCTATTGGTCTCCTTGTTTTGAGCCATCCACTTTAAAGGAGCGTGATCAGTCACCAGGTCAAAGTGCCTACCTAGCAGATAGTACCGAAGGGAATCTAGAGCCCACTTCACTGCTAAACATTCCTTCTCAATCGTGGAGTAATTTACCTCATGGGACTTTAACTTCCTGCTGAGGTAAATGACTGGGTGCTCTTCCCCGTTCCAGACCTGGGATAACACTGCTCCTAACCCAACGTCTGATGCATCAGTTTGTACAACAAAGTCCTTAGAGAAGTCTGGTGAGTACAACACTGGCTGGCTACATAAGGCTGTTTTTAAGGACTGAAATGCTTCTTCAGCCTCTGGGGACCATTTAACCATGACAGACTCTTTCCCTTTTGTCAGGTTGGTGAGGGGCACAGCCTGAGAAGCAAAATGGGGAATGAATCGTCGATAATAGCCAGCTATTCCCAGAAAGGCTCGTACCGGTTTCTTGCTGTTGGGACGTGGCCAACTCTGTATGGCCTCGACTTTATTGACTTGGGGTTTTATCACCCCCCTCCCAATAGTGTACCCAAGATATTTGGCCTCCTCCTGTCCAATGGTACACTTCTTTGGATTGGCCGTAAATGTGAGACCCAGTCTGTGCTATGGATAATCACATCATCCAGGTAAGCTGCAGCATATTTATGATGGGGCCTCAGAATCTTATCCATTTTCCGCTGGAATGTTGCCGGTGCATTCTGTAACCCAAACGGCATTCTCTTATATTGGAATGCCCCATCTGGGGTTACAAACGCAGTTTTCTCCTTGGCCGACTCGGCCAGGGGAATTTGCCAATACCCTTTGGTGAGATCAAGAGTTGTCATATATCGGGCTGTTCCCAGCCGGTCAACCAACTCATCTATACGTGGCATGGGGTAGGTGTCAAATTTTGTAACTTTATTTAATTGTCTAAAATCGTTACAAAACCGCCAGCTCCCATCAGGTTTGGGCACTAGTACAATAGGACTGGACCAGTCACTCTGGGACTCCTCTATCACACCCAATTCCAGCATCCTTTGAACCTCCCCACGTATTGCCTCCCGTCGGGCCTCTGGTATTCTATAAGGTTTTCGTTTTACCCTTTCTCCTGGCGGGGTGATAATGTCATGCTCTACGCCAGATGTTTGTCCCGGAAGCTCAGAGAAAATCTCTTTGTTACGAAGTACAAACTCTTTAACCTCCTGTTTTTGGGGTTTCGATAAGGTGTCTGCTATTCCAACCTCAGGAACTAAGCAATCAGGCTGTACTTGTGACAAAGTCTCTGCGACTAGGGATTCCCTATCCCTCCAGGCTTTCAGCAGATTGACGTGATAGATCTGCTCCGGCTTTCGCCTTCCTGGCTGTCTAACCCTGTAGTTCACCTCACTAATTTTTTCAATTACTTCATATGGACCTTGCCATTTGGCCAGAAATTTGCTTTCAACCGTAGGGACTAGCACCAAGACCCTATCCCCCGGGGAAAAAGTACGTGTCTTGGCCCCACGGTTGTACACTCTCTGCTGTGCTAACTGCGCTTGGGTTAAATGTTCCTTTACAATTGGCATTACCTGTGCAATTCTATCTTGCATCAGGGCGACATGCTCAATCACACTCCTGTGAGGAGAACTCTCATTTTCCCAAGTTTCCTTGGCGATATCCAGCAGCCCTCTTGGGTGTCTCCCATAGAGCAACTCGAAGGGTGAGAAACCCGTAGAGGATTGGGGTACCTCCCTAATGGCAAACATCAGATAGGGTATTAGACAATCCCAATTCTTTCCATCTCTATCCACCACCTTCTTTAACATTTGTTTTAGGGTTTTGTTGAATCTTTCAACCAACCCATCTGTTTGGGGGTGATACACAGATGTACGCAATTGCTTCACTTTGTACAACTTGCATAATTCTTTCATAACCCGGGACATAAAGGGTGTACCTTGGTCCGTAAGCAGTTCCTTACAAATACCCACGCGGCTAAAAACAAGGGATAGCTCTTTGGCTATGGTTTTGGCCGAGGTATTTCGGAGAGGAATTGCTTCCGGATAACGGGTGGCATAGTCCAATATAACCAAAATGTACTGATGCCCCCTAGCAGACTTCATTATCGGACCTACCAAATACATTGCGATCCTCTCAAAGGGGACCTCAATGATAGGAAGAGGTACCAGTGGGTTACGGAAATGTGGCATAGGTGCCGACTTCTGACACACAGGGCAGGAGGAACAATACTTTTCTATTTCCTTCATGACCCCAGGCCAATAGAGTCTCTGCAATACCCTCTCTCTGGTTTTCTCTGTCCCCAGATGACCTCCCAGAATGTGTCCATGAGCCAATTCTAACACCAACTTCCTGTAAGGTTTGGGCACTACAAGTTGCTCAATGGTTTCTTCTGCCCTTTGAGCCACTCGATATAGCAGGTCCCTTTCCATAGTGAAGTAAGGATAAGGGCAAGTCTTATCTGGGTTCACTAACTCGCCATCTATTTTCACCACATTTTCCCGTGCCTTTATTAGGGTGGGGTCTTTTAACTGTTCTGTGGCAAAATTTTCCCTGTGAACCTCAAGATCCGAAAACTCCACAGACGGCATGTTTTCATCTGAGGATGTTGGCTCCTCCCCAGTTTCTCGAGTTTCCCCCGCCAATACCCAGCGGAATTCTGGTCATCTTCCTGGTTTATAGGGGCACCAATGGGGGCCTCAGGACAATCCCAGAGTTCCCAGAATTTTGGAAAATCCCTTCCCACAATAGCATCATGTGGTAACTGAGACACTAACCCCACCTGATGAGAGAGGTTACCTTTGGGGGTCTCAAAAAACACTGAAGTTACAGGATACTCTCGGGTTTCCCCATGCACACAAAAAACAGCCACCCTGTTCTTCCCAGAGACCTCTGTAGTAACTAATTCAGCTTTTATCAATGTTACCAGGCTACCTGGGCTGCTCCCGCCAGACCTTAGGTAGAACTCCCACCCTCTCACTCTCTCCACCCTCACCCCTTGGAGTCATCTTACCCGCCACTGGGGATGATCTGGTCTTAGGGGGGAAAGTCCGTGAGTCCCTGGAAGAGGTGGTCAAGTTCTCTGTAGCCAAGTACCTCTCAACCAGATCCACAAGTTTATCTGCATTTTCTGGGTCTCCATGGCTTACCCATTTTTGGATGGCAGTAGGAAGAGCTCTCAGGAAACAATCCATAACCACACGTTCCACAATGTTTGGTGCGGTCAAAATCTCTGGCTGCAGCCACTTCCTGCTCAGGTGAATGAGATCATACATTTGAGACCTGGGAGGTTTTCCAACCTGAAAAGTCCAGTTATGCACACGCTGAGCCCGGACTGCCAGGGTGACACCCAGCCGTGCCAATATTTCTGCTTTTAGCACCACATAGTCTTTTGCTTGGTCAGGCTCTAGGTCATAATAAGCTTTCTGCGATTCCCCAGTTAACAGAGGGGCCACCAGTCCAGCCCATTGCTCCTTAGGCCACTTTTCCCTTTCAGCAGTCCTTTCAAATGTGGTCAAAAACACCTCCGGATCATCCTCTCCAGTCATTTTTGTCAGTAAACGGCTCACACCAAAGGTTACGGTATTATTGTACCCACTTGCTTCATTGGTCTGCGGACGTTGCTGTATCAATGTCTCTATTTGCTGTTGAAATTTCTGCTCTTGCTTCTGCAACAGGTCTATGAAGCGGGCTTCAGATCGCTGCTGGGCTTGTTGCTGAGCTTCCAAACTCTGCTGCAAAGTTGCATTTGTCTGCTGATGATTTGCATTTGCCTGCTGCTGGGCTTGTTGTTGAGCTGCAAGGCTCTTTTGTAAAGCTGCATTTGTTTGCTGCTGGTTTGCATTTGCTAGAGCCAGCTGTCTCAGTATCTCCTCCATGCTGGCCTTAACAAAAAAAAAAAAAAAACTGCCAAAATTCTCCACCAACTGTGAGGGGGTTCGCTCAGTAGCGGGTGTGTGTGACCCCCTGGATGGGTTCACAACACAGTCAGGCACAGCAGACAGCGGTGTAGGTGCAAAAAATAAAAGATCCGGTTTATTTAGGCTACATGCAGTGATACATATAACAGCCAAACAAAATAAAACAAGAAAATAAATCCTGGTCAGCTTGACCTCTAACTACACACGTAGACTCCCTGTCTAACAACTGGGTGCAGCCTTGTGCTGCCCCAGTCCCTTTCTCTATTGTAGGGGTTTGCCACACAGGCGTTAACTCACCGCACAGAACAGATCTCAGACTCCCCAGTCTACACACACAAAACTGGTTCCAGGATGGAGCATCTCCCTATGCATGCTGGGGTTTTTTGTAGAGGTCTTAATGAGCCCACTTACTACAGCTGGGCTCATTAACTCTTCCCCTCTAATTGTAAAAGTCTGCATAAAGCCTGAATCTAGGACACACATATTTCCCATCCTGAATACAACCAGGTGATTTTACCTGCGTGCTGCCACAATAGGAAGAGCCTTTGATCAGCTTTTCCTTACTCGCGTCTGTCAGACGCGAGTAGAGGAGAGCCGATCGGCTGCTTCTCTGAAAGGGGGGTCTGTGCTGATCATCAGCGCAGCCCCCCTGAGGATGCCCCACTGGACCACCAGGGATGCCAAGCACCAGTTATGCCACCCTACACCACCAGGAATGCCAGTCAGTGCCCACAATGGATGCCAATCAGTGCCCACAATCGACATCGCTGATTGTCATGCATTATTTAGCACTGATTGGCATCCATCCGTACAATACTTTACACTACAATGCCACCTATCAGTGCCCATCCATGCCACCTATCAGTGCCACTTCATTGGTGCCACATCGGTGCCCATGAGCGAAGGAGAAAACTTGCTTATTTACAAAGTTTTGTAACCGAAATAAAAATATTTTTCACAATTTTCGTTTTTTTTTGTTTAGGAAAAAATAAAAATCCCAGAGGCAATCAAATACCACCAAAAGAAATCTGTTTGTGAAACAAAATGATTAAAATGTAGTTTGGGTACAGTGTAGCATGACCGCGCAATTGTCATTCAAAATGTGACCGTGCTGAAAGCTCAATATTCGTCTGGTCAGGAAGGTGTATAAGTGCCCTGAATTTAAGTGGTAAGACCAGGATGTTGTGCCTTCATTTTTTCCAGAACCTCATTCTGTGGAGGAAATATCACTACATTCTCTTGATGTGGTGAGAGTGGTTAAAGTGGAGGGCCACCCTGAAAACGAAAAAATATTAAAAATTACAAAAAAATATAAAAAAAAAAAAAAAATGAAAAAAAATTTTTTTTTTACTTACCAGAAATGCCTGTTGCTAGGCACTTTCTCCTAATCTTCCTCTTCCTCCTCCGCGGAGATCTTCTGTCTTCTCCCTTCATCGCGGTGTCTTCTGGGTAATGAGTCGCGCTGTGTTCTGGGAACTGTGTGTTCCAGAACACAGCGCGTCCCATTCAGAAAGCGCTCGTGCATGCGCAGTAGCGGCGGGACTCGCGCATGCGCAGTAGGAAACGGGCAGTGAAGCCATCAGGCTCCACTGCCTGTTTCCCTTACAACGAATGGCGGCGCCGGGACCCGAGAGCCGAGGGACGGGTCGGCCTCGGGCGGCCGACATCGCGGGCGCCCTGGACAGGTGAGTGTGTTTATTAAGTCAGCAGCTGCAGTGTTTGCAGCTGCTGACTTTTTTTTTTTTTTTTTTTTTTTTTTAAACGGACCTCCTCTTTAAGGTCTGTTTGAAGGTGACCGCTCAGTTTTGTAAAACAGATGTTTTGTTTGTGTTGCCAGACGGTCCTAAAAGAGGACCGGCAGCGTCAAAATCTACTATTCCTAAATTGATTCGTCAAGTGATTGTTCAAGCTTACGGTTTAAAAAGGAAAATTCCAACTTTTCATATTAAAGCGCACTCCACCAGGGTTGTTAGTGCTTCTTGGGCAGTGCATCACCAAGCCTCCATGGCTCAGATCTGCAAGGCTGCAACTTGGTCTTCAGTCCATATATTTACCAGATTCTATGAAGTAGATGTAAGGACATTGCCTTTGGGTGCAGTGTACTGCAGTCTGCAGTTTAAGTCCTCTAGTCTCTTAGTGCCCTACTTTTTGTTGTGTCTACCTCCCTTCAGTTGCCATTGCTATGGGACATCCCACATAGTAACTACTATGGCTCTGTGTTTCATGATGTATGAAAAGAAAATAGGATTTTTAAAACCGCTTACCTGTAAAAATTATTTTCTTTGAAGTACATCACGGGACACAGAGGACCTTCTCTTCTTTGGTATACACGTGTATTGCTTTACTACGAAACTGAGGTACTCCCAGTAGTGTGAGGGGTTATATAGGGAGTGCACTTTGTCTTGCCAGTGTCCATCACCTGAAGGTAGTCTATAAACCACATAGTAACTACTATGGCTGTGTCCCGTGATGTACTTCAAAGAAAAGGATTTTACAGGTAAGCTGTTTTAAAATCCTATCCTGTTATTGCCCCTCCCCCCCTCCCGAATATGGCTAGAATACGGGTAAAGGCTAATAGTAAATCTTTGCAAACCTTTAAGGCTTTGTGTAAAAAAAATATGGACTTTGTAAGTTATGTTATTGATGTTCCATTGTCATCTTTCTTGCTGTTTTTGCTTTCTGCTGGCTTAAGCCTTCCTTGCTGCTTTATCGCTGGTCTGCAAGTTAAGGTGAGTGCACAGCTTATCATCTGTCTTCAAGCATTAGTGATAAATAGAATTATAGTGTTTCTGTCATGATCCTTTTTATGTGCCGTATGCAGTAATTTTGTATATTGCAATAAAGGTAATGTTTTTGAATATGACAACATGATCGTAGTTGACTGTTATAGGAAATTCACCTGCTGAAATATCTCTTATTATTGCAATAAGTATGTAAGATAGGATACAATGTACTTTGGAAATGTATTGCATGCTGAGCCTTTTATGGTCTGCTCAGGCAAGGTTCGTGCACACATATATTTTCTAAATCCTTATTTAATCTACACTAAGGCCCCATTCACACCTGAGCGTAATGTTTTCAGGCAGAAAGCCGTGCAATTTTTTACTGCAATTTTGTACAGGTCAATAGGTCACCAATGTAAAAAGCAGAAAAATTCCCAAATCTGCCTAAAAGAAAAAAAGTTTCAGAACTTGTTGGAGCTTCAGGCATTTTGGGGCTTTTGCCATTTTGGAGTGGAGATGTGAACCATCTTCGTAGAGAATAACTGATTTTTTTTTTCCCCCCCTCCAGCGTTTTGTAGCTTCAGGCTACAAAAACGCTCAGGTGTGAATAGGGCCTCAGGGGCATATTTGTAAAACAATGAATGTGATTTTCACCAAACATTCACAGGTGAATCCTTCAGAATCATTCAAGAAGATTCATGAACCTGGAAGATTCACCTGCAGTAAATGTTTGGTGAATGTCATATTCACCTCTATATAAATATGACCCTAAGGTTGTGGCAAAGCAGCTTGTAGTGTATTATCAAGTATTATGTTAAGGATCTCTTCTTTTTTTTTTTTAAGCGTGTTTATCAAAGTTAAGGACAACTTGATCCAAAGCTATCAATTCTGCAAGGTTTTGGGCAGGTTGAATAGTAATGTATGTGTTACTTTATTTGCACTAACAGTTGATCTTTAAGGGCAAGCTTCCAGGAGACACTCTTTCTAAATCGGTTCAATTGCAGTACGAAGTCCTAGAGGTCTAGGAAATGATAATTCATAATGATCTTTTGTATTTTATTAGTAAGTGTAAATTTGTTTAAAAAAAATTGCACATGTGATTGTAAAGAAACTCTTCAGTGCCATATCTTTACTGATTCCTGTTGATCCTGCTAGTAAAATTGCTGCCACACAAATAGCCATGCAATTGGGGCAGCTCGCTAGTGTAAACCAGCCCTTAGAGCCCAACACCAGGAAAATGGAAAAACATCCACACTTGCAGTGGCGCTTCCCACAGGCAGCAGACCGGACACAGGAATATTAAGCAGGAACATAGGAGCAGCAAATAACCATAGGATCAGCGGAAAGGTAGTAAGACGCAAGTGATGCGTCAGCTGTGGCACCTTTCCGATGTGCAGGTAACACCATTATCCCAGAGACTGCATGATGATGGTAACCAATGCACAGAAACTCTAGACTGGTGCAAAGTCAAGCAATCTAAGGCCCGATACACGCTATTAGATTTTCTTCAGATTTATCAAAACCATGTAATATGAGGTCAAACCTTAAAAGTTTCAATTTTTATGCAATCAGGCACGCCCTTGCACTAAATGATTTTGGTAAATCTGAAGACAAAAATCGACAGAAAATCTAATAGTGTGTATCGGGTGTTTGTCAGCAACTGACCAGGTGTAGTAACATTAGCAGAAACAAGGTCCACGGTTCAGTTCAGCGTCGATAATAGAGGAAGCAGGTCAGAAAAATAGAGTGCATTTATTCAATTATAGTCCAGGGGCAAGCCGAGGTCCATCGCGGCAGATATCAGAAACCGGTCAAGGCAGGTCAGGTTGGTAACCTGTAATCAGGCATGATGTCAGATCAGTTTCATAAGTAATGTAGACAAGGCAGCACTGGCTATGTGCAGCTGACCAATTTAAATAGCTTGATGGTGGCATGATCAGCAAAGTGGCACACATGGTTACACAAGCTCATATGCAGAGCTAGTGCCACCCTCTGGTGTGAGGCCAACATGCCCATGGATATTCGCATGGGTGTTCCATCCTGCATACTGCCTGATGTTGCCCTCTATCTACTCTCTGTGATATTGTTAGTACAAATAAAAAAAAATCATGGAAATGACTCAAACTGTGTTGATATTCAGAAAACACTGCCAGAGAACAGATGTTAACAGCTAAAATAGCTGATACAGAGAAGGACCTACATATGGGCAGCTACCTAATGTTAATGGGTTGGACAGAACAGGGGCTTCTAGGGCAGTGGTCATCAACCCTGTCCTCAAGGCCCACCAACAGGCCAGGTTTGCAAGATAACTGAAATACATCACAGGTGATATCATTTGGTGCTCAGTGATTGCACTATTCTAGTCTGCATCTCCCCAAGGTAATGCATACAACCTGGCCTGTTAGTGGACCCTCAGGACAGGGTTGATGACCACTGTTCTAGGGCATACCAGGTACATCCCAGGTCCTTAACTGTTTAAAGTTTTCTCCCTGCTGCAGCAGTTTATCTTAATTTGAAGAGACCCTTAACCAAACAAATCTTTATTTGAATAGTGAATGTCTGCATTCCTATTTTAATAAAATCTGTAACTAGGTTTAAACATTTGTTTATCATCTGGTACTTGTAGGGCAACATGAAGAGAAGAGAACCACCAAAGTACAGTTAGGGTTTAATTGTTTTACAGATGTTCTCAAGAAGGTTTTGTAGTAATTGCTTACAGGAGCCATGATTCTGTAGATCAAGAACAGACAGACATATAAACCTTTTCTGCATGTAATACAATGGTAGACTTTGGGAATTCTGTGTAAAAATAATATCCCGCCACAAATGCCTACAAGACCATTCATTTTATACCATAAAATCTATATGGTTGCAGCAGGCTTTTAAAGCAAGTTGTGCTTCCATGTTTGTTGGAGCACCCCAGAGATGCTGAAACCTGAGGGGGACCTGATGATACAAATGCCAACTTGCAAGAAGGTTAATGGTTAGTTTCTGTGTCTGGAAAAAAAATATCTATTGATCCTTTCTATTCATGTTGCTGTAACCACTGTTTATATGCTTTGTCACTGTGGGTCCACTATTCAAATTGCTGTTAGCTCTTGTACACACGGTCGGATATTCCGATGGACAATGTCCGATAGGACAGTGTTGTCGGATAATCCGACCGTGTGTGGGCTCCATCGGACTGTTTCCGTCAGAGTATCCGACCGACCAAGTTTTCCAGCTGGGCTATAAAATTTTCCGACAACATGATCCGATCGGACTTTGTCCGATCATGTGTAGAGAATTCCGATCGGACAAAGTGCCACGCATGCTCAGATCAAATTCCTAGACTAGACTATTGGCTACTAGCCTGAACGTAGTCCCATCGTAACGAAATTACGTCATCACATTATGAACGATCAGATTTTCCGACAACTTTGTCCGACCGTGTGTATGCAACCGTTTCGGACAAAATACAACGGATTTGGTTGTCAGAATGTCCGACCGTGTGTACAAGGGCTAACAGAATCTGTGCGTACACATTGCAACTTGTTTTCTAATTTATACCAAACCCTGGTTATTGGAAATCTTGTAATCGGCTCGAGCACAGGGCAGGAAATCCACATTACATTTGCATGAAAATTCATTCATTGAGAGGACAGGATTAATTTGCACTTTAATTTTACAGAACAAACTTTTTTTTTTTTTTTTTTTTGCAGCTTATAAAAATCCGGGCTTTTGTAGACAGGCATTAGATTCAGAAAGAAATCCAGTGCACTATCCTTTCAGGTGCTTGCAATTTGCTTCCTCTTGTCACTGCTTTGCACAAGGAGTTGCTTCTGTGTTGCTTCAAGTTTACCTGAAAATAAACTGGATTAGGCAGTAGCACAAATAATATATGTAAATCAGAAGCAGATTGTGCATGTCAGATTGTAATGTGTGGTCAGTTTAACATAGGACATGTACAGTATCTCACAAAAGTGAGTACACACCTCACATTTTTGTACATAGTTTATTATATATTTTCAGGTGACAACACTGAAGCAATTACAATTTGCTACATTGTAAAGTAGTGAGTGTACAGCTTGTATAACAGTGTACATTTGCTGTCCCCTCAAAATAACTCAACACAGCCATTAATGTATAAAACCGCTGGCAACAAAAGTGAGTACACCGCTAAGTGAAAATGTCCAAACTGGGCCCAAAGTGTAAATATTTTGTGTGGCCACCATTATTTTCCAGCTCTGCCTTAACCCTTTTGGGCATGGAGTTGACCAGCACTTCACAGGTTGCCACTGGAGTCCTCTTCCACTCCTCCATGAGGACATCACGGAGCTGGTGGATGTTAGAGTTGTACTTGCCTGATGAAGGAGCACGCATGCTCCGAACGCGTGCAACGTAAACCACAACGAAACGTCATCGCAGTGCGCCCCTCAACATAACAACGAACGGACGAACGGACCTCCCTGACGCTGTTACACCAAGCCGTGCGACGCTGGGAACCACCGGCGCCACCGGACGAGAGATACAGCCGAACGAGTTACCGCTTCTCCTCGAGAGCCCTGCGATGCCCTCTAGATACATGATGTGCCTGAAACCTTCTGGTAGAGTGTGAGTGCATAACTTCACAAATTAAATGTCTTTGATTCAACAATACTGCACTTAGATTGGCGCTGTTTTTTCTTCTGTTTATATGTCTTTTACAAGGTACCTTCTATCCTTGAACATGCTGCCTACCTGCCTGTGCTAAAGAAATCATCCCCTTTCTATGACTATTTTCCACAACCAGTAACTGTGGACTATAATTTGTGATCCTGCCAGCTATCCATTACTTCTGCTGCATTTACTGACATACACAGCAAGGATTGCAAAACTCTGTGATAAGCAGACTTGACATCCCTAAATCCGCCACACCAATTTATCAACTTCAGCGGTTTTTTTCCCCCAAACCTTTTTCCCCTCCCCCATAAAAAACCCCCTCTTTTTTCCTTCCTCACTCCCCCCATCCAGGACATATATAATCCAGCAGCGCAACGCACAAAAAAACAATTTTTTCTTACCTTGTACTCCACCTTCCGTTTGAGCATGCCCCACAGATGCTCAATAAGGTTTAGATCTGGAGACATGCTTGGCCAGTCCATCGCCTTTAGCCTCAGCTTCTTTACCAAGGCAGTGGTCATCTTGAAGGTTTGTTTGGGGTCATTATCATGTTGGAATACTGCCCTCTGGCCCAGTCTCTGAAGCGAGGGGATCATGCTCTGCTTCAGTTTGTCACAGTACATGTTGGCATTCATGGTTCCCTCAATGAACTGTAGCTCCCCATTGCTGGAAGCACGCATGCAGCCCCAGACCATGACACTTCCACCACCATGCTTGACTGAAGGCAAGACATACTTGTCTTAGTACTCCTCACCTGGTTGCTGCCTTTGTACTCCTCACCTGGTTGCCGCCAAACACGCTTGACACCATCTGAACCAAATATGTTTATCCCGGTCTCATCAGACCACAGGATATGGTTCCAGTAATACATGTCCTTTAGTCTGCTTGTCTTCAGCAAACTGTTTGCGGGCTTTCTTGTGCATCATCTTTAGAAGAGGCTTCCTTCTGGGATGACAGGCATGCAGACCAATTTTATGCAGTGTGCGGCATATGGTCTGAGCACTGACAGGCTGACCCTCCACCCCTTTAACCTCTGCAGCAATGCTAGCAGCACTCGTACATCTATTTCCCAAAGACAACCTCTGAATATGACGCTGAGCATGTGCACTCAACTTCTTTGGTCAACCATGGTGAGGCCTGTTCTGAGTGGAACCTGTCCTGTTAAACCACTGTATGGTCTTGGCCACCGTGTTGCAGCTCAGTTTGAGTCTTGGCAAACTTCTTATAGCCTTATGTCATCTTTATGTAGAGCAACAATTCTTTTTTTCAGATCCTCAGAGTTTTTTGCCATGAGGTGCCCTTTTGAACATCCAGTGTGAGAGCGATAACGCCAAATTTAACACCTGCTCCCCATTCACACCTGATACCTTGTAACACTAATGAGTCGCATGACACCGGGGAGGGAAAATGGTTAATCGTGCCCACTTTGGACAGGGTGTACTAACTTTTGTTGCCAGCGGTTTAGATATTAATGGCTGTGTGTTGAGTTATTCTGGGGGGGGGGGGGGGGGGGGGACAGCAAATTTACACTGTTATACAAGCTGTACACTCACTACTTTACATTGTAGCAAAGTGTAATTTCTTCAGTGTTGTCACATGCAAAGATGTAAAATATAAAATATTTACAAAAATGTAAGGGGTGTATTCACTTTGTGAGTTACTGTATGTGTGGTTGGGGGCGTGGCCTGAAGCTGCATGGCGTAGGACGCTTCTAGTGTGAGCTCCGGCTGCCTGCTATCCTACTTTTATCCTAGAGGACCGATTCTGATTTCCCTGGGGGCAATTCGGACTACTTACCTTCGGTGCATACCCCGGTGGCATGTCACCGACCAAGAGGGCCCAGAGCGCGATCGCGAAGCTCGGGAAATTCCGGGCGGACGGTCCGGACCTCGTGGAGGAAGATGGCGCCGCATCAGGCCCGAGCGAGGACACCGCGCCATCGGGCGACACCGCGCGGATCCTGGAGGCTGTTACGCTCTGCCGCACGACTCTTACCTCCAGAATTGAGGAGGTGAAGGTGGACATTTCCCTTATCCGCCAGGACCTACATAAGCTGCGGGAACGAGTCAGCGAAACGGAGCGCAGGATTGGGCAGGTGGAAGATGACATCCCCCCCCTCCAAGTTACCACGGAACGGCTGCAGCATCAGCTACAGGTTGTACTGAGCAAGCAAGATGACATTGAGAATAGGCTGCGCCGGTGTAATCTCCGTTTTGTGGGGCTGCCGGAGAGGGCTGAAGGCTCGGATCCTCCTGGGTTTCTGGAACGCCTGCTTATTGCCACATTCGGTAGGGAGGCCTTCTCTACTACTTTTGCGGTGGAGCGAGCGCACCGCTTGGCCTCTAAACCCCCGCCGGCAGGAGCCCCTCCCCGCACATTCATTGCGAAGATGCTTAACTACCGCGACCGGGATGCTGTCTTGCGCCTTACCCGGGAGAAAGGCAATATCCCCTTTGAAAACCAGCGTATTGCAGTGTTTCCGGACTTCTCCTCCGAGGTACAGCGGCGGAGGGCACAGTTTTCAGAGGTGAAGCGCCGGCTCCGAGCCCGACATCTGGTATATGCCATGCTGTTCCCTGCTAAACTACGGATCATCCGGGATGGAAAAGCGCATTTTTTTGAAGATCCCAATGCGGTGCTCTCTTGGCTGGAGCAGGCCCCTGCAGTTGTCCCAGAGTGAATTGCTGCTCCCGAAGGATGTTTGTTCGTCTGCTGCACTATGCCCCTAGGCGGTGGAGGGGGAAACATGTTACTCACTGTGTAAGTTACCCGTGACTGTTGCCCCCCTGAGATGGACCCTTATGACTGCCTTGGTTCCTGATGTTGCCTGTCCATATGTGGTTCCGTACTCCATGATACTTACCTTTGCCCTATGTGTAGGGTGGCAGCGGGGGGTCTTTCTCCTACCTGTTCTCCCCCCTCCCCCATTATTTTGTTTTTATTTTTATCCTTTATCTTCTCCCCCTTTTTGATTTTTACAATTTTACACACTGGATCGGTCCCCCCTTTTCACAACCGCTTCTGACAGCCGGACACTTGCACCCCGTCCTCTGTTGGTGTTGGATGCCGTACGCCATCACCCGGCTGTGCAGCACAGTTAACTTTTGTTCGTCCCTTTTGCCGGTGGCGCACGCAGCGGGCCCTCATCTTTATTTGTCATCCGGTGCCTTCCACGTAAGCCATTGTGGACCGATGCGGGCGTCACAGAATGTTCAAGATGAGTTTCCCTGGCCGGCCTCGGCCCACGCGGAGGTGGAGGGTGGCGTGGAGCTCGAGCTGTTGTCGGTCCAGAGTTGATAAAGATATTTTTGCACTGTTTAGATCTTATAAGTCTGTTTTTTTTGTTTTCCTAAGCACTGTATCTGACTGCTGCTCAAGTGTTATGTGGTTGCTATGTTGTTTTACCTGGTGTGGGAGGGAGATTGAGGTGGGGAGGGTATGGTTGGCTCCCTCTGTTCGGGTGCATATCTGGGCCTCGAAGTGGGGTGACCCGCGGCTGGGGCTCTGGATCTGTGTGAGTTGCCTAAATGGTGATGGGAACTTTTAAGCTGGTCACCTGGAATGTGAGGGGTTTGGGAACCAGACGGAAACGAGTGGCTGTCCTCTCGTGTGTTAAGCAGATGCGGGCGGATATAGTGGTTTTGCTTGAGACTCACATGACGGGTCAGCTACAGTTATCCCTCAAAAGGCCGTGGGTGGGGTGGGTATACCACACTTCATACACGAGCAACTCTAGGGGGGTGGCTGTCCTGGTGGCCAAGGGTACTCAGTTTAAACTAAACTGTATGTGTGGTTAATTTAATGGAAATGAAATTCCTGCCTTCCTGGAGTTCTGCTTTAAACATTAAAATGTAGTTATGATGAAAGATTTGTAAAACCGATCGACTTTTGCTCTAATCAGAAGCTAGTGTGCAATGGCTGCACACAGTATGGTCCTTGGCTTTGTATGTACTTTGGTGCCCATGCACAGTGCTTTAAGGGGCCCTGGAGACATCTCTCTGCCAACTTCCTCAGATTCTTCCATGTAAAAAATAAATAAAAAAATAGGTGACAGCTAGTGGCTGATGAGCATGTTTATATCACCTTTGGTAAAGTGCTTGAAGAAGGCACGTGCCTGTGGTTTACAGTGCGCATGCGTCGAAAAGTCATCGCATCATTAGTGACCTCACTGCGCTGGGCTCCTGTAATTCACAGCTGACTGAGAGCCAAGCCTCAGTTTCAGCTCCATTGGACTGCATTATATCTTCCTGCTGGGCGGGACTCTATTTTGTTTGCCTATGGATGGATATATTACAGAGCTAGTACCACGCTGGGAGATGCCACTAACAGAGGATTTTTAGTGCTGAACTTCTTTTAACCACATGTGATTGAAGAGATCATAAACCTGATCTATCCTGACCTTGTGGTGCTTCTCTCTGTTTGTCTTTAAAAGTTTGAAAGCTGTTGTGCAGAAGTAAAACACATGTTTATCCTGTACTCTTTGACCATGGTTTACCTTTATATTTTGGAAGGACATCGCTTAAAAATTTAGAGCCAAGGTGTTCACTTTGTTTTATTAAGATTTATGAATCTATCTCTTAAATCCCCTGCAAGCAAGATGCTAATTCTTTAACTAGTTGGACATTTTACTATTTTCTGCCCCTTAACCACCTCAAGCAATCATATTTGATGCCCTTTAATTAAACCGGCATTTTTTTTTCCTCGGGGTTCTTTTCCACCTCAGCAAACGAGACAATACATTTGCTTACCATGCGGCTCTCCTAAGTGTTCTTTTGCATGTAAATTAATCCTAATTCAGTTTACACTGTCATGCTGAGTGGTACAAATTGCCTATAACAATAAAACAGCACGAGTTAAAATGGGAGGGGGCTGGGCAGACAGGTTGAGTGTGTGCTTGTTCCAATAGGATGTTACTTTTCTTTATGCCAATACATTAGCTGGCATTAATGAATCTCCACTTCTGAACAGCATGGTATAGTTGATTTTTTTTTTAATTTTACTTCAATGGAGCAGTACCTTGTCTTTCATTGAGGAAGTTAGACAAAGCATTAATGACTGGAGTGTTAAGGTTAAATATGAAGCCATGCTTCCACTTGTATGAGTGCTATCCATTTTTCCATTTGCAGGGGTTTGACAAAAAAGTCCTTGCTTTGTACGAAATTTCCTTTAATTATGGGCTTCAGGAAACAGGCTTTTAACATAAACATAGTTGCATTCATTTATTGAACATATTCTCTTCAATATAGCTTAATGGAGTAGGTTTAAATCTTAAATGAGTACACATCTCCTGGCACTGTTAGGTCAGCTTGTGCTCTCTGCTTAAAAGCTAGTATATACTGTCTGCATTTTATTTTCTTCAGTCCTCCCTTCCTCTGCTGCTGAGACTGCTGTCTTAATAGTCTGGTTAAACAGGCAAAAATAGCATGTTATGTTCCTCAATATCATTGAATTGCTGTGCAGAATGCTAGTTGCTAACGTTAGTACCCCTTTTCTGTTGAATCTATCTGAAATACTTGTCTAAAAGTAAACCTTACCTTGGAAGATGTATGGGTTCTGCTATTGCTGGCTACCCCCTGAACATGCTGCCTGGCTGTTATGATGGGACTGGCTACAATACCTTTAATTACTGACCCTCCAACAACTATGTGTGTAAGGGAAGTAAGAGTGACATCAGATGTACTTAAATAGTAGTGAAGCTAGGGTGTCACCCTGAAAGTCTCGCAACTGGCAGTGCCCGAATGTAAAAACCGCAATGGCAGCCTCCAATAATGCAAATGGTAATGACGCAAAAAGGAAGAATTCAGAGCCCATGCTTAAAAAGTATATAGTGCATGTAATAAAAAGTACCATAATATCTATGGTAGACTAATGCTGGCCGTTCACTATATGAAAAATCGGGTAAACCCATTTTAGAAAAACTGACATCCGGCCGTGAGAGCAAATGATAGAACCGTCATATAATGACCAATAAATCGTTCAGTGGACATAAATTAATATGTTTTTTGTTTGTTTTTTTACATATACCTCGTTCAAACAGTTCAGATGGGAAACATTTTACCCTTTCAATTTATCGTTCGTTCGGCAGAAAATTTCCAAACTTGTTCTTTGTTTTTGTCGGCTCAAAAACATCCCAACGATCATCGATTTTTGTGCCCATTAACTGGTGGAAAAAGGACAAGCTGGCCAAAGTGACCAAATTTCAGCCGATTTTTCGTATAGTGTATGGCCAGCATAAGCATCAGCAACAGCTGTCCCAACAGTAAGCCAGCTCTGTCCTAGAAACACCCAAGAGAAAAAAAAAGTGCCATCCTAGGGCAGCGAGTTAAAAAAAATTTTTTTTAAAGCAGTGGGTGGGTTTTTCTTCCATTCTTTTTTTCTTGCAAAGTAAAGGCATAATGTGCTAGTATGCATCGTATACTAGCACTTTGACACTTATCTGAAAACGAAGCCCACGTCATCCCCGCTGCAGGCCGCATCCATCTTTGACCTGTCTTCCTTCCGGGGCCGCAGACTCCAGCTCTGTGACTGGCCGGATTCCACATGATGTCCTTGCCGCGCATGCATGCAGGAGCTGCTGGTCACAGCACATGCGCTTGAAGAAACGGCACGGGTTACCATTCCTTCAGAACGCATGCACATCGGCGCAGTATACAGTAAATATTGCCTAAACGCCATACATTTAGGAAATATTTATAGGAAAGTCTTATTCTAGGCTTACCTATAGGTACAACTTACACAGGGAGGTTTACAACCTTCTTTAATGCAGCAGTGGTAATACAAACTTACTAGAAATGTATTTTCTTTTTTTTTTTTGTACGTTTTTATAACCACTGCTGCATGAAAACTTTAACTCACTGCTCTTAGCTGGCGCTTCCTTTTTTGTTCTCTTGAATGGCCTGTCTCCATACGGACATCAGCGGAGTCTCACTGTAGCGGAAACCTTTGCTGTTTTTCAAGTGTATGTTGGGGAGAAAGAAAATCCAACACCTCTCTGTCCTCGTGCTCTGTCTCTTTAAAAACACCTCAAGTATTAACAGATTACCATTTGATTTTTCATAAATTCAATGTGAAATCTACTTCTTGAAGTGCCAACAACTCTACATCTGCTGCGCTAAAATTCCAAGCAGTGTTACAAGTTCTGCCTGATTTCTCCCTGGTTGGACTGAAGGCCACCTCCTCTCATCTCATAACATCTGTAGGAGGTGTCCTGTAGTAAGACCAAAGAAATATAAGACATCGGTGACAAGACTGCTCTGTATACAGCTAATTACAGATAGGAGCTCAAAAGTTACAGAATCTTCCCAGGTGCTCACACAATTTGTGTGTGGAGGTCCTCTTTCTGTAATTGCAGAACAGCCAACAGCTTGTAGATAAACACATCCCACACATGCAACCTTGCAATTGTAAATGTTCTTATGTCTGTTAGGTTTTTATTGCCAACCAGGGCCATTTCGGTGCTGGTACATGAGACAAATAAGTAGAACCATATATTTCATTCATAGTACAAGAGAAGGTTTTACAACGGTCATATCTTAGGGCACTAGGCTAGTTGGTTAAAGACGACAAAATATGTAAGTAGACCATTGAAAGCTATCATTTTATGTATGCATTGAGGTTCAGCTTTAAAGGCTTCTTTGTATAAAGTAATAGCATACATTGGTTACATTAAGAACATATAATTGTGTTTTGCCAGTAAGTCTAATCAGAATGAGAAATTGCTTTCGTTTATTAATGACAAGCCGACTGATGTATAGTCCACTCACTAAATTTGAACAATATGTGCTTCGTCAGTCTGGGGCTGGTAGTTCACTTAGCAAATTAAATGGATTAAAAGAGTCAGAATTTATAGAAAAATAAAAATGAGGCTACTCCTGCCTACTGCATAAAAATTGATTATCCGGTACTGTTTTGCCTACATTACACCATGATCCAGAATGCAGCCCCAGGAAAAATCCCTGTACTTCCAGGTATGGGGCACCTACTTAGAAAGAAGAGTTAAGTACTGTCTGTACTGCTAAAAAAAAATACACTGTACGGTTGAAAACCTGTGGAAATTCAGACCTCTGCACATTCTTCCTCACTAGTGTGTATTACAGAAATTTTTTTTAAGTTTTAGCTAAGATTAGTAAAAAAAATTCTGTATGTCCGTTAAAAGATCTGTCGCAAGTAAGGTCTTGGGTGGCTGCATCTCAAATATAGGCTTTATGCCTATAGCTAGCCCACTAGTACAAGACTTTTGTTTTTCTTCCTGACAGTACTTAAGTACTCACATTCTATGGCATCTGGTATTGAAGAATTTTGGGTACACCAAATCCAGAGTGCGTGATGACCCCTAATCATTTATGAAGCATGAGTTGTTGGCCAGGGAGGATGCACCGATGATTGGCAAAAGGCTGCAGACCCTAAAACCAGTTTTGTAAAGGTCCTGATTGATTTATTTCGGAGGATCATATAAAATATATATAAAACACAGATGATAAATTCTATGGGTTTTTTAGTCTGGCCAATCTGAACCCAGACATATATTCCATGTTATTGGGCAGCTCTAGGAAATACACTGATCAGCCATAACTTTATGACCAATAACATTGATTATCTTGTTATAATGACATCTTAAATTTGATGGGATTTATTAGTCAGCAAGTAAACATGTCCCTGAAGTTGATGTGTGGAAAGCAGAAAAAATGGGTATTGCAGTTTGTTGTGTACGGGGACACGTAGCCGCAGACCGTTCTGGGTACCTATGACCTGTGCCCACAGGCAGAAGTGCCTAGAATGGGCACGTGAGCATCAGAACTGAACCATGGAGCAAATGAGGAAGGTGGCCTGGTCTGATGAATCACATTTTGTTTTACACCACAATTGGCCTGGTGTATTTGTGTTACTTACCTGCGTAAGCCAAGGACACAGTACGGGAAGAAGGCAAGCCAGCAGAGAGAGTGTGATGCTTTGGTCAATGTTCTGATGGAAAACATTGGGTCCTGGCATTTTCAATGTTACTTCACAGGTACCACCTACCTAAACATGTTGCTGACAAAGTGCACCCCTTCAAGGAAACGGTATTCCTTTGTGGCAGTGGCCTCTCTCAGCAGGTTAATATACCCACACTGCAAAAATGGCTCAAGAATAGTTTGAAGAACTCAAAAAGGCATTTGAGGTATTGACTGGGTCTCCAAATTCTCCAGACCTTAATCCAATCAAGCATACTGTATGTGGGATGCACTGGAAAATCAAGTACAATCCATGGAGGCCCAACCTCACAACCTACAGGACTTAAAGGATCTGTTACTGACTAGCTGGTTCGTCCATGCCTCTATGCATGGTGACCTACTCAATATTAGGTGATTGGGGATAAAGTTATGGCTGATCGTCGTATAACAGCAGTAACTAACTATATATATATATATATATATATATATATATATATATATAACAGTCAAATCCGTGTTTCTGTCTTCATTGTCCAAATCTGTTTGCATGACCTATAGTCATTAATTTCAGATTACAGATATGCTTCAATAATACATTTACTAAGAGTTTTAGAGATCTTGGCTTTACTTTCTGTTTTTTCTTTTCAAATCAAATAACAGCAAAGTACAAGGCTAATAGAGGCAATGTATAAATTGAATCCTGGTAATAAACATATAATTTGCACACCGAGTATAGATGAGTTTTCTACTGCACAGAACGCAAGTGTTTTATTCTGATGACAGCGAATGATACATTTTTTTTTTTTTATTATTATTATTTTGACTGAATAGATTCTATCTGCCATGATTGTTGCACAGCTTTCTTCTTGCAAACCATTCCAAATGGTGTCAGCACTTTCAATGTGATCTTTTGCCATGTAATTTTGTGTGGGATATATTCAACACACTATATACACTTATGATTTGCTTTTTATTTATACAGGGCATTTAATATAGAACGGCAAAGGAATTTTATGGTTTTCTATGTGTGTTAATGGAACATTTCCTTACTTTTTATGCGGAATATAAAATATCTCAGTTTGAGTTTTCGTACAGTAGTAAATTCTGTAGGTAAATATAATATTTTTAACTGCTACCTTGAGCAGTAAATTGATTGATGAAGATGAAAAAGCTGTTTACTGTACTTGGGGGGGATTTGTTTTGCTTACACTTGTGACCATTTTGCCGTTTTTAACTTTAAAGAATTTTTCTTTTATGCTTATACACCACCTAACCACATAAGCTATTTCAAAAACGCTGTAACCTTGAAAACAAAAAACACTTTGCATAGTTATAATTCATAAACTGTCAAATTATCAATTTACTAATCATTGCTGAAACCTGGTTGAATATTTTCAGCTGTAATGCTCCAACCTACAGGCCACAGGCTTTAGTGTGTCCGGTCAGTTTTGTAATATTGTATGTGCATATATGAGGCCATAGAGCACCACACACATTTGTTGCATTAAAAATTAGGCTTCAAGACCTAAAATTATTCAACCTGTTGTGGCCACCGAAGGTTTTTACGCATCTTTTCCCTCCACCCCTGCCGGCTTTTTTAAGTGAATGCTGATTAAACTAGAATCCCATAAATTTTTTGTTTTATTCTTTTCTATGAATTGCATAAAGAAAATATTTTTGCAAGACCTTTTCCTGCTATAACTAGCATGAACGTGCAGGGGAAAGCCAGGCAAATTTAGTTGTTTGAATGTGCATTTATTTCATTGCTGTTAAATATTCCCTTTGGTGCTGTCATGCCTCCATGTCTTCTACAGAATGGCTACTACTCTTTTTCAATATGTCATAATTGTGTAGGCAGACAATCTGCTGACTCCTAGTGATCTTAACCAGTTCATGACAAAGCCCTTTTCTGCCACTTGTTGCTTACAAGTTAAAATCAGTATTTTTTGCTATAAAATTACTTGGAGCCATATATATATATATATATATATATATATATATATATATATATATTTTTTAGCAGAGAGCCTAGAGAATAAAATTGGTGTTTGTTGCAATATTTTATGTCACACTGTATTACCGCAGCAGCCTTTCAAATGCAGTTTTTTTTTTTGGAAGTACACTCTTATGAATTAAAAAAAACAAAAACAGTAAAGTTAGCTCAATTTTTTTTGTGTAATGTGGAAGACGTTGCGCCACGTAAATAGATACCCAACATGTAATGCTTTAAAAACACTTGTGAAATGGCTACAAACTACGGTACTTAAAAATCCCCTATCGCAACACATTACACATTCTACAGGTTACCTGTTTATAGTTGCATTACAATTAATGCTCTCAGTCTAACGATCATGGTGATACCTCACGTGTGTGGCTTGAGCACTGTTTAGATTTGTGGGTGCGATTTGCGTATGCGTTAGCTTCAGCGTGAGCATGGAGGGTTGGAGGCGCTTTACATTTTTTTTTTTCTTATTTATTTTATTTGACTTTGTTTTTACACTGATCACTTGTGTAAAAATGTAAACATCCCTTGTGACGTTAATAGGCAGAGACAGGTACTCATTATGAAGGCATCTGAGATCTAAAAGACCCCAAATCCCTCCTTTGCACTTAAAAGTATTCAAAAAGTTGTAATTTTTTTTTAATCTGGTGCCTTTTAAGTTTTTTCCATAAACCAGAAGTGATGTCATGACATTGCTTCCGGGTTACTAGATCCGAGACCCGATCAAAGCTGATCAGCTGATTCCGGCATTGTTGAGATCTCCGGCCAGCTGGCGGACTTGCCAGCTGGTCACTCAGGCCTCTCGGTGGGACTGGAGAGCCTGGGCGTCCCGCAGAAGGCAGCATGAGTGGGGGGGGGGGCACATGCCCTCCCGCTGCTCGTTATAACAGCCGAGTGGCTGTTCAGCCGCATCAGTTTTTACAAGTAAGCCAGCCATCCATTAAAAAAACTGTACTGGGGTGATGCGTGCAGCTACACACATCACCCCACCCTGGTATAGCCCCTTCGAGCCAAATAACGCATATTTCAGTGTGAAGGGGTTAAAGGATTTGGGGTACAAAAATCGATTCTGTAATGTTGGGTTGAGAGGATCAGCTAATTTGTCTGCAAATATTCTAGGTTGAGATACTGAATGTGGAATTTTGGACTTTTTTTTTTTTTTTTTTTTTTTTTTTTTTTAAATAAAAGGCAGGATCAGTGAAATAATCACAAATCAAAATGAATATAATTAAGTTTTACTTAATAGGAGAGCCATAAAACACAAACCGTTTTGTGCCACTAGTTGCATCATTAGAGTAAATGGTTTGAATTATTTCTAAAGAAAGCATGAATCATTTTTGCTCCGTTTAATATATTTATCCGTTGATTTTATTTATTTATTTATTTTTTTCAATATGATGCATTGATCTCTGTAAGTGTTCAGTGGTATTCGTTCAAAGATTGTTACACCTTTAACCACTTCAGCCCTGGTACAAAACAAAATTGATGGCTTTTCTTTTGGTGGTATTTGGATCACCTCTGGTTTTCATTTTTTGCACTATAAACAAAAAAATACAATTGAAAATTTCGGAAAAAAATAAATCAAATTTCCTCATGCATTTAGGCCAATATGTATTCTGCTTCATATTCCTGGTAAAAAATCCCAATTGGCGTATATTGGTTTCCGCAAAAGTTATTGCGTCTTAAAACTATGGGATATTTTTATGGCTTTTTTTTTTTGTACTAGTAATGGTGGCGATCAGAGATTTTTAGCGGGACTGCGGCATTACAGTGGACAAAATGGACATGAAGTGACACTTTTTGTTGACCAGTGACACTAATACAGTGATCAGTGCAAAAAAAAAATTCACTGTATAAATGACACTTTCAGGGAAAGGGGTTAACATCAGGGGTAATCAAAGGGTTTTACTTACCTGAGCCCTGAATTTGTCAGTGCGCCCCCACTGTTCCTCTCCACCGGTTCCCGGCTCTTGATGGGATAGATTGATAGCAGGGGGCGGGACCGAGTCGTGCATTCGGCCTCTATGGATGCCGAATACTGGACTTGGGAGTGCGCCCGCAACGTAACCCCCTCGGGAGATCGGTTCTCCCAGGGGGTTATCTTATGCGGGGAGGTGCCACAAGAGCCGCGGAGGGACCCCAGAAATTGATGTTCGGGGACACTCTCAGCAAAACGAGCTGCACAGTGGAGGCAAGTATGCCATGTTTGTTATTTTAACCACTTAAAGGGGTTGTAAAGGTAAATGTTTTTTCACCTTTAATGCATTCTATGCATTAAGGTGAAAAAACATCTCACACTGCTGGCGCCCCCAGTCCCCCCGTTTTACTTACCTGACCCCTCGAAAATCCCACGCTCGCCCCCGCCGTCCTCTTCGCCGCTCAGCCTGGCCGCTGATTGGCTGGAGTGGATGGATTGAAAGCAGCGCAGCCATTGGCTCGCGCTGCTGTCAATCACATCCAATGACGCAGCGCGCCGGGGGCGGGGCCTTGTGATACAGCGAGCGGCTATAGCCGCCGGCTGTATCACGAGAGCGCGCCCGCAGTGCTTCTCACCAATGCGAGGGAGCTCGCATTAACGTGAGAAGCACCTGCGGGAGGAAGCAGAGACAGCCGCCGAGGGACCCCAGAAGAGCAGGTTCGGGGCCACTCTGTGCAAAACGAGCTGCACAGTGGAGGTAAGTATGACATGTTTGTTATTTTAAAAAAATAAAAAATTTTACTTTACAACCCCTTTAAGGACAGAGCCTCTTTTTGAGTTGTGTTGTTTACAAGTTTTGTTTTTGCTAGAAAATTACTTAAAACCCCCAAACATTATAAAAAAAAATTCTAACTTCCTAGAGAATAAAATGGTGGTCATTGCAATACTTACTGTCAAACTGTATTTGCGCAGCAGTCTTACAAGCGCACTTTTATGGAAAAAGTACACTTCTTTGAATTAAAAAATAAAACAGAAAAGTTAGCCCAATTTTTTTTGTATTGTGAAAGATAATGTTACGCTGAGTAAATTGATACCCAACATGTCGCACTTCAAAATTGCGACAAACTTTTACCCTTTAAAAATCTCCATAGGCGACGTTTTAAAAATTCTACAGGTTGCATGTTCCAATTTATTGCTCTCACTCTACCTATCACGGCGATACCTCACATGCGTGGTTTGAACACCATTTTCATATGCAGGCGCTACTCACGTATGCGTTCGCTTCTGCATACGAGCTTGGTAGGACGGGGCGCTTTAAAAAAAAAAAAAAAAATCTTATTTTGCCTTTTTATTTTTACACTGTTTAAAAAAAAAAATTCACTTTTATTCCTATTACAAGGACTGTAAACCTTGTAATAGAAAAAAAAAAACATGACAGGACATCTTAAATATGAGCTCTGGGGTTAAAAAGACCTTAGATCTCATATTTATACTAAAATGCAATAAACAAAAAGGCCCTTTAAGAGCTATGGGCGGAAGTGATGTTTTGACGTCGCTTCCGCCCTGCAATGTTATGGAGATGGGCGGGCCATCTTCCTCTCACTCATCTCCATGCCCAGCAAGGGTGAAGATCCAGCAGCCTTCGCCGCTGGCGATGGCTCTGGAAAGCGGCGGAGGGCGGTTGCCCTTTCCCGTCGCCGATAAGTGATCTTGCGGTGAATCCGCTGCAGAGACCACTCTTATCAGAAAGCTGACCGCCGGCTGAAGAAGCGGATACTGGGGTTATGGCAGCTAGTTGCTGCCATAACAACGATATTCCACTTCAAAGTAAGGACGTATATGGATGGACTGACTTGAGGAAGAGAGACATCTGTGTTCCTGGTTAGCAGGAAGACCAGATCGCTCTCTTCCTATATGACAGAACGAGACCCAGAGACGGAAACCACGTACAGGTAAGTTGTTTCGGGCAGCTGGGTTGCCCTGCCACGTTGTATGTGCGATGGGCAGTCCGGATGTGGTTAAAGATCTAAAACTGCACTGAAATTAGCTAGATGGAAGTCTTGCACAGTCCTCTCTACTGAAATCGGTTATTCTGATTTCACTGCACACTGAGCTTTAAGTCAAATAGAGACCACCCTTATTTCCTGGCTGGGGCATGCCCAGAATCAATTAGCCTTTCTCTTTTGCCTGACAGTCCCAGGCCCCTCTCAATCAGTGAACTTCAGTTCATTCAAATCATGGAGGCTTAAAGGTGAAGTATGGCCAAAGCGTTTAGCTCATTCTGCACTCCTGTGACTTGTTTTCAGCCTTTAGTCCACTGCCGCCCGATGTCCCTCAACCAATCTAGCCTCAAGGAAGATCCTGACCATATGGTTGGGATCCACCCAGATGCCTAGACCAGTACCTAGCTCAGCCTCTCAGCAATTTTCTGAGAGCCTGAGCCAGCCCCTCTCATCCTTTCCACAGCCCAGCGATCCAGTGAGCTCTAGAGGGAGAAGAGAGCCGGTGACAGATGGTCAGTCATGGCTCAGAGCACAGGGGAGAACTGTTTGTTCAGTTCTTAATGCAGAACCGGCGGGGGACAGATGCAGCATCTGATGGATCCTACTTCCACCTAGGTGAGTTATTGATTTTTCCAAAATCCCGAAATTTTCATTTAACATCAAATGTGGGTGTTACCTGTCATCCACACGTCAAAGCATTTTAATATTTGTATAACTGCTTGCAAAAGCCCAGACCTCTGCTCTTATCTGGACTGAGTGCTCTTGAGAAATGTACTGAAGCAGGGTGCTGTGATGTTTTCAGGAAGCTATGTATAGCACTCAGCTGGTCCCTCCCACCAGCCATGATCTTCCTTAATTGAGAGACTGTAAGGATTTCACTGGGTCTGAAATTAGGTATGTAATATATATATATATATATATATATATATATATATATATATATATATATATATATATATATATATATATTTTTTTTTTTTCTCATGCGTGCTGCCTGCTTTTTTCTGCTGCTGCTTTTTTTTTTTTTTCTGCGTGTTGGTCTATGTATCTATGCACACACAGACATCTAAACGTGCCTAAGTTCCTAGGCACATTTAGCATTTGAAAGTCAGTTATTTTCAGTGGCCTGAAAAAATTATTATTCATTATGAAATGAAAGTTTACGTGTGGTGAACGTGTGTGTTTGAGTCTAGAGAGGTGTCTAGGGGAGTTAGCAAAGCGTCCAGTGTGCATGAGGCCTTAAACATAAGTTACAGTTATTAGTCAACAGAAAAAAATAATTATTTCTATAGATCTGCCTTTCATGGTTGTAAATGCATTTGAGTTTTGCTAAGAATGTGTTTTAATATGAAATATTTATTATTGTATGTATTGCTTTGATGTCTACACTTACATTTAGAAGGGCATTTGTGGTTACGTATTCTTCTGAAACATGTCTTATTGTATCTAGTATTGCTTAAAGCGGGGTTCCACCCTAAAGTGGAACTTCCGCTCATCGGGACCCCCCCTCTGGTGTCACAGTTGCCACCTTTCAGGGGGGTGCAGATACCTGTCTAAGACAGGTATTTGCACCCACTTCCGGACATAGACTCCCACAGGAGTCTATGCCTCTTCCTGTCCCAGCGCGCTGTCTGCTCGGACACATGCGGGTCCCAGAGACAGCGCGGACCATTCCTATTGCACTCCGTGACTTGCGCATGCACAGTAGGGAACCTGGAAGTGAAGCCGCAATGCTTCACTTCCTGATTCCCTCACCTAGAATGGCGGTGGCAGCACTCGAAAGCCGATCGATCGGCCTCGGCTTCTGACATCGCTGGATCCTGGGACAGGTGAGTGTCCATTTATTAAAAGTCAGCAGCTGCAGTATTTATAGCTGCTGGCTTTTAATCATTTTTTTTTTTTTTTTTACAGTGAAATCCCTCTAACTTGCATAGACTGTCCATAAGAACTTCCTTTGCTTGGTATTTCCTAGAGATGTAGCTTCAGGTAGCGCTCCTCCTCTTCATGACCTAATACTGACAGAATCCATAGCTTTTTTTTTTTTTTGACAAGGGTTTCTTTAGTGAATTAATGGGCAGGCAAAAGACAGTGTTCATATATTTATCCAAGGCATTAGTATCACCCAACTGTGTATCATTTTTTGTTTTGTGACCTTTTTCCCCCCCAAATTAAAGATATGCAGGTTTCTACTTCCCTGCTCACTGCTGTTATGCTCTTGGTTCACAGTCCAGCAACTAGATAACCGTAGTTAACCACTTCAGCCCCAGAAAAATGTACCCACTTCCCGACCAGGCCATTTTTTGCGCTACCGCACTGTCATTTTATCTGACAATTGCGCAGTTGTGCGACACTGTACCCTAACACAATTGACAGCTTTTTTTTCTCCACAAATAGAGCTTTCTTTTGGTGGTATTTGATCACCTCTGGTCTTTTTATTTTTTGCGCTATAAACAAAAATGAGTGACCATTTTGATAATACATATAAAATAAAAAAGCACGTCACATACAGTGACGTCACTGAACATGTGTGTGGGAGCCTTCAGCTCCAGCACGGGCATGCTGTCCCATCAGTGCACATGCACCGATGACATCAGACAGAATCCCTTGCGAATATCTCCTAAACAGTGCACGATTAGGAGATATTTACTGTAACTACAGGTAAGCCTTGGCTTATCTGTAGCTACAAGTTAAAAAGTTTACCTCCACTTTAAAAGAAAGGGTTAAAGGTACTCGCATGAGACATTTCTGAGAAATAAAACCGTGCTGTATAAGTAAACAAACATCTTGTCTATAAATTCCCCATCTTGGAGTACAGTACGGTGCTACTCCTCTCTGTATGATTCTTCACCTTGGCTATTTGCCAGCCTTTCGGGGCTCTTTGACATGGGCGCCAAACGGGCTACATTTTTAGGTGGTAGGGCTTTTTTTGTACATTTAGTGCAGCCCGTTGCTTTTAAAGGGCCGTTTACACAGGCTTGTAAATAATAGTAAACGAACACCACCTTTAGATCAGTAAAAATCTGTATTTTACACCAAAGTACCCATGAAAGCACACATTCTCCCTTGGCTAGAATATAATATTTTTTTATTTGGCATTCTGAGAGCTAAAAGAATTTTTACATGCATATGTGTTTGTAAATATCTATTTTGCCATACGATCATAATTTTTTTGTGTTGTGATATTTGAGGATGAATTATTCCACAGTGTCTGCAGCTACAGAGGTCAGTGAGGGCTTGTTTTAACGCTCCTGTCTTATTTTAAAAATGTGAAATACAAGAATGTTAATAGCCTGTAGCTTTGCCATGTTTTAAAAATGCATCTCTAGGCAAAACTCATTTGGATAGATAAGGGAATTTTGTTTTTGTTTGTGTCCCATCACATTCTGTCCAAGAGTTGGCCTTACTATAGGCTTACCTGTAGGTAAAAATTAGGGTATATCACTTACATTAAGTAATGTCCATATTATATCTTTGGTTTATCAGCCTCTCATGTTACATGCATGTTGTGTCTTTTATATGTTAGATATGTTAGTCACGAATAACATACATTTTCTTTTACTTTTCATAGCAAAGCTGATGGGTATGAATGAGAATTCAGCCACTATCACAGTATCTCCACAGAACAGCACTCCGCAGACTGTGGTGCACAAGTTTCTAGCTGCTGCCAATCTTGGAGTAGTGCCTTCTGGTCAGAACAATGTACACAGGTAACACTTTTTTGTTTTCTCTTTTATCTGTATATTGTAAAGCCTTATACTGTCAACATTGCAGATACTTTGCTCTTAAAGCGGAGGTCCACCCTAAAGTGGACCTTCCGCTCATTGGAATCCCCCCCCTCCGACGCCACAATTGGCACCTTTCAGGGGGGAGGGGGGTGCAGTTACCTGGATAATCCATGTAACTGCACCCACTTCCGGGATAGCTCTCTGCGGAAAGGGGCGTAGATCTATGCCCCTTTCCGAAAGTCCCCCGCTGCCTGCTGGGAAACACACAGATCCCAGAGGCAGCGGGTCCATCCTTATTGCGCAGCGCGACTCGCGCATGCGCAGTAGGGAACCGGGAAATTAAGCCGAAAGGCTCCACTTCCTGATTCCCATACCCAAGATGGCGGCGGCAGCACCCGAGAGACGATTTAGAGATTGGCTTCGGGTGCCGACATCGCGGGCGCGCTGGGCGGGCAAGTGTCCTTATTTTAAAAGTCAGCAGCTGCGGTATTTGTAGCTGCTGCCTTTTAAAAAAAAACGGTGGAACTCCTGGTGGACTCCTGCTTTAATAGCAAGAATAGAACCTTAATCTTACTGTATTAAAGTGGTATTGAACCCTCTGTGTTTTTTAGCCTAGCACATTGAGCTCAATAAAATAAGCATTTCCCAGTAAACTATTAAACGATAAGTTGACCTTTCTGAACAGGTTACATGTTACACCACTATTTAGGGTGTACGATGCAATATGTTCAGCATCCGACCCCTCTCCCCCTGATTTACTTCCCCCCCACCCCTACCTCCCTTGTGGCAGCGAGCCATCAATCTTCTCCCTGTACTCGCCACAATTCAAAGAGTACAGCCACATCACTGATTCACAAAAGTACCAACAGCCTTTGTGACTGTCTTGTAGTTCTCAATGAACTACCATGTGTTTTGCACTGTGGTAGCTCATTGATTCTTCCTGTCGGTGTAAAACTGCCTGCCCATATGATATCTGCACAGTTTTTTTTTTTACCTGCCAAAAAATGTGCATTTATTTTTTGCTTAAAACGTGAACTTTTTAAAGTTCTTATCCCAGTTTTACATTTTTAAATACTGTTGGCATCTGCTCTCTCAGTACTGCTTTCTCAAACCTTCTCAAAAGTATTGTCAATGGAATCAGTGTGTTAGTTTGGAGGGAGGTGGGGGGGGGGGGGAAGAGGAGAGATGATTATAGGAATATGTTATCATCCTAGGCTATGAGGATGTGTGTTTCTATTGCTGTGCACAGTGTAGAGCAGTAGATGTCAACTTCAACGTATATGGGCCCTCAAATGCACCCCCCCCCCCCCGGGTAAAGGGCAATGTACAATATTTATTATATATATTGCTACAAAAGACTGGAGACTTAACAGAGGGAGATGGTCATAGACTGTGCTACTGGAGTCAAACTGTCAGAGACTGGGGAAATATTACATGAAACTGCTAGTGATCACAGCTATTACCCATTACAAAAACACGCACTGCTGACTGCTGTGTCCAAAAGCCAAACTGCAAACACCCTAGGGCCGCAGGTTGGTCACCAGGAGTGTAGAGATATGGCACTCCACTCTAGTCCCTGCCTGCATAAGAAATCTGCATGTTCAATAGGCGATTAAGCACTTTCAGTAGCAGATTTAAACAAAACGTAATATCAGTTTTGGTTTGTGCTATAACTGGTTCTTCAGTTGGCATGCAGTAAATATTTTTTCTGTGTCATAAGTGCTTCTGTCATTTTAATTTTTGAAGCAGAATTTATTTTGAACACACCACACTAAAACGCGTATATGACCATACCTTTAAGGCAGGTATGGGTATACTCTTTAAGAATTTCTGCTAGAACCAGACATTTTATTTTTTATTGTTAATATTGATGAAGGTATACGGCAATTTACCACTGTTCTGTTATAAAACATGTTGGTCAAAATCTCTTTTTTTGTTTTTAATCAAATGTTGGTCATGATATATCTATGGATATTTTAAAGAATTGGTTGGTTCTCTTATGTAATTTCTAGGATAGTGAGCAATCGTTGCACAAAGTGGTGATTACTGCCTGTTGGTTACATTTTATTATTTGTATAATACACAGTAATCCTCATTAACAACAACAATGACCATTTAAATTATAAGTCATCAATGGATTAAATGTCTCAATAACTCTTTTCCTAACACTAGAGGTCAGCACTGTTATTATTTCCACATCAGACACTCGGTACACCTTCCTAGAAAAGAAACGCAGCCCCTTTTGCTTTCTAAATATATGCTATATACACGGAACTGCATTTCATTCCTGGAATATTAGAATTGAAGCATTTATGTGGACCTTTTTACAAAATGAAAACACATTTGTTAAAAGCTTTGTCCTTTTAAACTGCTTTTATAGGATTGCATTCATACAATTCAGTATTTTTTTTTATTTGATCACAAATAAAATTTCCATGTTTCGTTTTAATATACTTACTATAGTATAGTTATTCCACACCCTGATCTAAGACATCTGATGAGCGGACCTAAATTGAAAATGTATATCATTAGTCTATACATAAATGAAACATTAATACACTTCATATCTGGACTGGATTCATTTATATGCCAAGTTCACTAAACCTATGAAATTAGGTTGAGTTTATTTGTAAACTGTATAAGAATATAAAAAAAATATTAAGCATCTAGGGTATGTATGAATCTGACTAAAGGAGTTCAAAGGCTCATAATGTTAATAATTATTGTTATTTATGGATTGGGGGTTATGATCTCACGCCAATCACTGAACACCATTTCCTGAATTCTTTAATTAGGTTTCTGACAGCGGAAATTACTATTTTATATTTGTTGCTGTGGGATACTGCAGAGCGCCAACCAGTTTTGCACTTTGCAGTGGAGGTGCAGCTATAACTCCTTGCAACTCAGCATTTTATGAATTGCCTGTGCAGAAAAAAAGGTGCTTCACCTCATTAGACTGGGTGGCAATTAACAGACTTTGAATTGACTAGTGGAAGGGGACATGCATAGTGTTTTACATATTTTTCATAAGTCCATATTGCAGATCTTCTTTTTGTATTTTATGCTTTGTTTGCGGAATACGTTTTCTAACCTAAATAAAACAATTCTTATTGTCATTTTTGACTTTTATTATTATTATATCAAGTCATTATGTTCTATGCTTTAGAAATTGTAGTCAACTGGAACAACTTGAATAGAGGGAGAGGGAATTTGCCTTAAAAAAACAATATATAATGCTACAATGTCATTATACCTTATCATATAGCCCATCGTGAAATTGAATCTGCTTTGCCACATGCTGCAACTGTTATTGAGTGTGTATGTGTATATGTATGTATATAATTATTATTCCCAACTAATAATCTGTTTATAGTTTAAAATATTGCTAACCTGTTTCAAAGACTCACAGGCTTTAGTTGCATACATTTACATGCATTTAGTTAACATTTAGCCACACTGATGCATTAAGGCACCTCTGCTAAATGTCTCTAACTCTGAACTATCTGAGGTGCACACCGTGGGACATATATAGCAATTTATAAACAGAGGGAATGCTCACCTGAAAGCAGCCCTTTCCTGCACCAGAAGCCCGGACATCAAAAGCAACAATGGCAGCCAAACTAGCAAAAAGGGAAAGGTGCATATGGGCAGTATAGAAAAGAATAGAAAGGGGGCTCCCGGCACACTTTCAAGCTAGCCAGCATAAAAAAATAAAAAAATTGATTTCAACTACTCATACATTTGCAAGTAGATAGATATTGTAATATTGCATGTCATATTTTTAGTTCATTATAGGTAAAGCTAATTTTTAACAATCTGAATAGCATTGCACATCAATTATCTAAAAAGGGCACCATGAAGTGAATGCATTTAATTCCATAAATACACAGTATTGGTTTAAACACAAAAATGTGTGGCTCCATGTATGAAATCTTGTTAAATCAACTCATACAATGCTTTTCTATTCCCGATGAGGGCCAAATGTATTGAATATTAAACAAATTTTCCTAACTACAATACAGGAAAAATAAAAGTCAGTGGTGGCCATCTTGTCATGGCAGATGACTGGGTGTTGTGTCCTTTCTAATCACGGGAAACTTGGGAAACATTTACTCCAGTGGGATATCAACATTCCATTGATGGTGCAGATTTGAAATCTTCAACCGAACAACTAATTGTGATTAATGTTGTCACAACACAGGGAGAATATATTCACTCTCTCTCCAGAGAGACAGAGTAATTCGGCCTCTCTAACAACACATGTTTAATTTATGCTTGGGAGTCCATCCAAAACATCACAAAATATTCTAACAAAGGAGAAAAAAATCTTTCCCATCTTGTCAGCATTTTGCTTGGCTGTATATAACCAAAATATGCTGAGCAAAGCATGTTACTGCAATACAGAGGAAAATCTGTTGCAAATGATTGCAGATTGTAAAAGTGTAAAGAGCATCCGTTTTCAGTAAGTTAGCACTTTCTATATAAATGTATTTTAAATAAACTGTTAAATGTTTGTATAGCAATTACATCATTGCTTTAATATCATATGAAATGCATGTGCAAACTGCAAAGGTTATCGCTGTAATTTGAGATGACATTATCCAAGCTTTTTTTTTTTCCACATACAATTGTGTACAATCACGCATTCTCATCCTGAAACTTTTTTACATGTGAAGAAGCAAAGGTGTGTGTGTGTGTGTGTATGTATATATTAACCACTTGTCAACCATCTCCTTTACATATACGTTGGCAATTTAAAGATGGATATCTCGGTAGCAGCAGCTGCTGCCACAACAGAGATATCAATCTTTTCAGGAGCCAGTCGTGTTTACGATAATGGTGGTCTCGGCGGCAAATTCGCCGCAAGATCACCATTATCGGTAGCGGGAGAGGTTCCACCCGCCCCTTACCGGCGCCATCGGCGGAGGCGATGGGGACCTGTCCGTGGCCGGGTATGTAGACGAGTGAGGGGAAGATGGCTCCCACTCATCTCCATACCATAGCAGGGTGGAAGCGACGTCAAAACGTCACTTCTGCCCATACAATTTAAAGGGCCATTTTTTCAAAGTCTTTTTCAAATGACAACATTTTTTTTTTTTTATTATTATTATTATTATTATTGCATTTAAGTCCAAATATGAGATCTGAGGACTTTTTGACCCCAGATCTCATATTTTAGAGGACCTGTCATGCTTTTTTTCTATTACAAGGGATGTTTACATTCCTTGTAATAGGAATAAAAGTGACCCAAATTTTATTTTTATTTTTTAAACTGTGAAAAAATAAATAAAATTAATTAAAATAAATAAGAAAGAAAAAAAAACGTTTTAAAGTGCCCCGCCCCAACGAGCTCGTGGGCAGAAGCGAATGCATACGTGAGTAGCCCCCGTATATGAAAACAGTGCTCAAACCACACGTGAGGTATCGTTAGAGCGAGAGCAGTGATTCTAGCCCTAGACCTCCTCTGTAACTCAAAAATGCATCCGATAGAAATTTTTTAAATGTCGCCTATGGAGATTTTTAAGGGTAAAAGTTTGATGCCATTCCACGAGCAGGCACAATTTTGAAGCGTGACATGTTTGGTATAAATTTACTTGACGTAACATTATCTTTCAAGGTATAAAAAAATTAGACTAACGTTACTGTTGTCTTATTTATTTTTTTTATTCAAAAAAGTGAATTTTTTCCCAAAAAAAATCCCCTTGTAAGACCGCAGAGCAAATACAGTGTGAAAAAAAAGTATTGCAATGACTGCCATTTTATTCTCTAGGTTGTTAGGAAAAAATATATATATAATGTTTGGGGTTCTAAGTAAATTTTGTAGCAAAAAATAAACTGTTTTAAACACCAAAATATCAAAACGAGGCTAGTCCTTAAGCGGTATATATAATAAATATATATATATCTCCATCCATATCCAAAAGTGTAGTGCTGGTACACAGATACACTGAAGCAAAAATCCTGGTTATACTTATTAGGCTGAAGACACATAACCATAAAATGTGTGCATAGATTAGTGGCTATATATATATATATATATATATATATAATATATCTCAATCACAAAAATGTTTTTGTAAATATTTTCATATCTTTTAATGTGACAACACTGAAGAAAGCTACTTGTAAAGTAATGAGTGTACAGCTTGTATAACAGTGTAAATTAGCTGTCCCCTCAAAATAACTCAACACACAGCCATTAATGTCTAAACCGCTGGCAACAAGGGAGCAGGTGTGTTAAATATGGTGTTATGGCTCTTTCTCTCATTCTGGTCTGGCACCCTGTGGATCTAAAAAAAAAAAAATATAAAAAAAAGATTGCCAAGACCCTGAAACCGCTAAAGCATGCTGGTCAAGACCATACAGCGGTTTAACAGGACAGGTTCCACTCAGAACAGGCTTCGACATGGTTGACCAAAGAAGTTGAGTACACGTGCTCAGCATCATATCCAGAGGTTGTCTTTGGGAAATAGATGTATGAGCACTGCAAGCATTGCTACAGAGGTTGAAGGAGTGGGTGGTCAGCCTGTCAGTGCTCAGACCATACCCCACACACTGCATCAAATTTGGTCTGCATGGCTGTTGTCCCAGAAGGAAGCCTCTTCTAAAGATAATGCACAAGAAAGCCCCCCGACAGTTTGCTGAAGACAAGCAGACTAAGGACATGGATTACTGGAACCATGTTCTGTGATCTGATGAGACCAAGATAAACTTATTTGGTTTATATGGTGTCAAGTGTGTGGCGGCAACCAGGTGAGGAGTACAAAGACAATTGTGTCTTGCCTTCACCCAAGCATGGTGGTGGGAGTGTCATGGTCTGGGGCTGCATGAGTGCTGCCGACACTGGGGATCTACAGTTTATTGAGAGACCCATGAATGCCAACATGTACTGTGACATACTGAAACAGAGCATGATCCCATTCCTTCGGAGACTGGGCTGCAGGGTAGTATTCCAACACAACGACCCCAAACACACCTCCAAGACGACCACTGCCTTGCTAAAGAAGCTGAGAGTAAAGGTGATGGACTGACCAAACATGTCTCCAGACCCTATTGAGCATCTAAAACAGAAGGTGGAGGAGCGCAAGGTCTCCATCCACCAGCTCTGTGATGTCATGGAGGAGTGGAAGAGGACTCCAGTGGCAACCTGTGAAACTCTGGTGAACTCCATGCCCAAGAGGGTTAAGGCAGTGCTGGAAAATAATGGTGGCTACACAAAATATTGACACTTTGGGCTCAATTTGGACATTTTCATTTAGGGGTGTACTCACTTTTGTTGCCAGCGCTTTAGACATTAATGGCTGTGTGTTGAGTTATTTTGAGGGGGACGGCAAATTGACACTTTTATACAAGCGTGTCTCTCACTACTTTACATTGTAGCAAAGATAACATAAAATATTTACAAAAAATCGGAGGGGTGTACTCACTCTTGTGAGACACTATATATAGGTAATGTTTTAAAAGCTTTTACTACTCATCAGTTTAGAGCTAACCAAAGGCTATACCACTACATTTGCATTCATTGTTTTCTTTCTGTTAATTCAACTTTTTGCTATCACAAAGCGTCAACATAAACCCCCTTGTGATAGCAGTGGTCAGGTAGCAGGTACTCCTTTTTGGAGGCATAACTCCACCCAAATCACTTTTAATTTACAGCCGCAAGCCAGCTGAAGAAAATAAACTGAAGCTTATGGCTGCTACTAATTGAGTAATACATCTACTGAAGATATGTTAATAACAAAAACATATTTATTACATCTCTGGAATATATGTTTGAGGTAGAGAAAAATAACTGTTGTGCAAGAAAGTGTTTTTTACACACTTTCACTTTGACAACTCAAATCTGAATTGATAAGCACGTGGTCTCAGCCCTTCCTATTCTATTTCTGAAGGATCACAACATCAGCCTCTCATCCCCTCCTCATCTCTATAACCCCTCCTTGTGCGCAGATGGAGAGCACAGAAAGTTATAGTTCTGGCAAACTCAAAAGTGTTCTTTTGCACTTGTCCAACAGATATAACAAAGCCATTTCAATGGTATATTTAGCAGACCAAAAAGGAGAAAGACATTTATTGGTAAGGTTTACAAACACTTTAATATTTTTATATTAATAAGGAAAATGAACACCTCAACACGGAAGTGTAAAGTCTTTGATAGCATATGTGAGAATATATAAGAATAAGCTATTTATCACCATGGGAGTCTGAGTGTTCTTTTCTGTTATCTGCATTGTTTCTAGCATTGGGGAAGTGAGTGTCTAATTTCTGTCATTGTTGGCAGTATGCACACAATCACAATGCTAAATAAGTAAAGGACCCGGTTGGCAGCAGTGTGGATGAGAGAAATAAATATTGATCTTTTCTGTTTGTAAAATAAGAATATAGCAATTATTACCTATAAACTGGTTAACAAGATTTAAATTACATGTTATGCTTTCCTAACTAGCGTAATGCGTTAAGAGGTTTTGATGTGATTAGGAGAAAAACTAAAAAATTAATTACTTTCCATTTAAAGAGAATCTGTTTCCTGCTTAAGTGGCTAATATTTTAATTAAGTCTAGTGTGATTTTTTTTTTCCTCCTTTCTTTGAGTATCTTTGATAAACTCTCTCTCCTTTATGTTGATGATAATTAAACAGATCCCCACAGACTGCAGTCTGTGACTTGCCCATGCTAATTGTTAGGAAGGAGACACTGACCAGTTGGTTTGCTATTGAGGAGCCCGGTTCGCGCTGTCAGCAGAGCAGTTTTATTATTTTTGCTTTGTTCTCTGTTGTCAGGGCTAACTGCATGCTTTTGTGGCCGGAGATGTTTCACAAATTGAGGCAGATGGCTGCGATTGAGACACGTGTCATTCAGAAAGGGAAGAGGGGAAAGGCCTCAAGAGTGGGGGTCTGAGCAGGTCATAGACCCTCTCCCGTACTTGTTAGTGTTTTCAAAGGGCCATGTGCAGCAACTTCATTGTTCTCCAGTTAACGGGAAAAAGAGGCTCTCGGTTTGCATGGGACATGCAATCCAGGCTGCCGTTGTCTCTCTCAGGTCTTGCTGAATGAATTAGCTGGCTTGACAGAAGTTCTTTGTATCTAAGGTGGCTTTCAGTCAATTGCAAAACACAATAGGACAGTTTGGCCTCTAATTACAAGTAATTAAGGAGATTTTAGTGTTTTGGAATTTTGATTCACTCCTCATAAATTTTAACAAAAAATGTTCAAACGTTGGCTGTACAGTTTTATTTGCATTTCCGTTGTGTTTTTGTTTATAAGAAAGTTAATGGGTTCACACAGTTATTACCGTGAACATTAAACATCCGTTCATTCATCAGCAGCATAGGGTGACTAAATCTACATCTGTCAGAAATACACAATGCCCCTGCTATTGCTGACTAGAAAATGGAAATGTTTTTCAGTCCATATAAAGCGGTTCTAAAATTCTTGTAGAATTCTTTGAGAAGAAGATTATTGTAACTTTTTTTTATTATGTTTCATTTTTATTATTTATTATTATTATTCATTTTTTTTATTATTATTCATTTTTTTATTATACTTCTGCTGCATTAGTCCACCCAAAGCTGTTTTTGTCAAGCTGGCCAGCTGATTCACCCATTTTCTTCTCTGGAATTCTAGACCTAAAGACCTACCTTCTCTGGAATTCTAGACCTAAAGTGATATTAAAGTCTTCGTAAATAGAATGTTGTAAAGAAAGGTCAGGTTAGGGGAGCTAAACCAGCTATATTTCAAGAAGGTCATCAACCCAATAATATAATGGAAGCGGGAAAGATAAGGGCGTTGAACGATGACCCATTGATATCACTAATCTCTAGATATAAACTATTAATTAAAAAGGTCATATCTTTATTACAAATTGTTAAAAGAAGATATATCCTATCATAAGGGCAACATATAGCCCCTAAATATATAAAAACCAAATATAGGTAGCAGTTAGACAGTAGAAATCGCAAAATGCAAACAAATCAACAAAATCATGTCGATGTACATGTATGAAATTCCCTATCCCATGGAAGAGGGGGTCAAAAAAATGTTTCTACTGTCTACTACCTGTATTTTTTTATATACTTTAGGCTATATGTTGCCCTTATGATGTGATATATCTGCTTTTAGATATTTTCTCTGCATCCAATTCACATGACAGGAGACTGTGACTGGCACTCAATGGAGTTGGTTCACATAACTCCAGGGTGGCTGCGGAGCGCACTGGAAAAGGGTCCTGTGTGTCTTTGGTTCCATTTCAGGTGCGAATTCAGATAAAAACTCTGACCTGAAATGGGGAACAGGAATGCACCGGGCCCCCTGCTGTGATCCGTGGCCTCAGCAAGTGTGAACCCACCCTCATCCTAACAATTGGGACAGGAATGTTTCTCATCCTTGGTATAAAAAAAAGTTAACCTGTTTGGCACAAAGTAAGTTGCAAAGAAAACTCAAATTTAATTTATCCATAAGTTTCGTTCTTAAACGTGGCTTATAGCTAACTACCAGTATACATTGCTTCATTTTCTGCTACATTTTAGGAAATATTCTATGTGACCAGTCTCGAACCAACATTTTTACATTTCTTGCACCTTCATATTAAACTAAGGGAATGCTGGATTGGCTCAGAGATCAGAGGAAGAACTGGGCTCTGCTGTAAAATCAGAGAAAATGTAAGGATATGTGAAAAGCAAAATAACTTGTGTATACCAAGTACAAAAGGAAAAATTAATTTTAGCCAGCTACTACAGATTCACCACAGATGTGGATCAAATTACAGCTGAGTTGTACGAAACAAAACTGACAGCTCTGGTCGGAGACACTGTACTAACCATGCAAGGGACTGCAAAGGAATAGATCCATATATGCTGTATTTGTTGGGGTTGCCTTCCAATAAAGAATATCCACGTTTTAGAAATCATCAGAAAATCAGTGGCCAGTCCATTACCTTCAAGTGTTCTGTTCCCACATTAAAACTGCTACAGCTGTGTTTGTTTCCCAACACTGGCATTCCCAAATAGGCCATACAGTAGTAGTTCAGGTCCACCAAATGCATAAGCCCCCTCTTTTCCATATCATATTGCACAGCTATACAGTTTAAAAAAAGGAACAAAATAAAGTAGAATTTTTGCACATTCTTACCTGCATCTGTTCTGATGCAATTATGCCTCATCATTCAATTCCTCAAACTGACTGCTGAGTGTAAGTCTGCTTTTACTTAAACATAACTACCCCTCTGTTCCACATTTCATTTCCTAGTCTTGTATGTTTTCCAAAAGTTTTGACTATAATTGGTGTACATTTTTACAGACAATTTTTATCTTGGTTTAAATCCACACTGGTTTGACGAGCATCAAATTTAACAGCCGCCTTAACGCTAGTTAAGAATTTGCTTCTTTCTACAAGGTTAAAAGTAAATCTTCAAGGAAGCGCTGGCTGTAGCTTTAAGAAACATTTAGCCGTCTTTAGTTGGCATTGTGAAAAGCTTCAGCAGGCATTTAACAAGCTCAGGCAGACTACTGTGCTCAAAGAAAAAAAAAAGCTAACAATACTTTGTTGGACATGATGTGCTTCATGCCAACTTTTGCAAGATTAAAAACCACCCATGTGTACTTGGTCTAAGTAAAGTGTAGAAAAACGCAAACCGGCTCTTGCTGATTTCTTGTTTGAGTGTTTGTTTTACAGTGTATTTTAATGTTTTATAAACTTTGAAAAAGTCATTGAGATTAAACTGACTTTAAGTGGATACTTTTACATTTATATCTAACAAATACAATTAAAAATAATTCACTCAAACATATAGGGATATAACAGTGTAATGACATGTTGTACTACAAAAGCTTTGATCTGGCTACTGTGTAACTTTTTTTTTCCTCCTTCATTTTGCAGGTTTGCAGCGAAGACTGTGCACAGTGGGTCATTGATGCTAGTCACAGTGGAGCTGAAGGAAAGCTCTACAGCACAGCTCATCATAAATACTGAGAAAACTGTGATTGGCTCCATTCTGCTGCGGGAACTGAAGCCCGTCCTGTCCCAGGGGTAGCCAGCTTACATCTGGACTTCAGAATCTGGCACAAAACAAGACTGCCTGGCATCCACTACTGCTGCCTTTCATTTATAATAATAGCCCTTCCATCTGGCAGGAGTGGGAAGAATACACTCTTGACAATCTTGTCTACTGCTTCAGAATGCTAGTATCTATCATATATGCAAGCCCTTGTGATAGGGAAGCTTTCTAACCAAAGATCATATGCGTCTCTGTTACTTATCAGTGCTGTTAAAATTCATCTCCCATTTGTTACATCTCCCATTATCTGTAAAGATTTGTCTGTATCTCTTGACCCCTTAGAGATCTGATTTCTACATGGGTGCCAATAAGATGGTACTAAAGTGAATATACTTTATGTATTAGTTTCCACTGTTTCTCAGAGGTTTCATGAATTGCAATTTCTTTCTTTTTGAGATTACAGAATAAAAGTATTAACAAGCTACCTAGTTCACTGATGTGTGTATATATACCCAGGCTATACAAAATGTGCATATGTGATCAATAATTAAACATTTTGCATGTACCATATAGGGACAAGACCTTGCCAGTCATTTTTATTTTCATTTTACTAATTTAAATCTGGTTAGGACAATACAAATTAAGACTTGTTTGTGGATGGTTGAGCACAAACAGATAAGGCAATTTAAAAAGGAGATCCTCTCTAAAAATCACGCCACTTTCTAACTTGGGACCACGTGTAGTTGTAATACCTTCTGCTTTCTGGACTTTTATGTGCTTCTAGTTCTGGCGCAAATGTTAATGCATTTTGAGAAAATGACACTTGACAAAAGTGGAATGCTGCCTATAAAGACAAACAAGATACTACTTTGTTGCATTCTAAGCCTTTCTGCAGAAATGGAGACTGGGACGTTGTTGGCCTTTGAGAAGCACAGACTCGTTTTTGGGACTGTGTTTATACATTTAGACATTATTAGTTTATGCTTGAAAGTTTAGCCATATGTCTGTTCCCATATTAAAGCAAACCTACCCCCCCCCCATGTGAAAAAAATCCGGTTATGATAAATGCCTTCTATATTATGGCAAATAAATATACTTTACATGGCCACTGGATGATGTGGCATGAGATATTTTCCATTTCTCTTTGGCTCCATTAATATCTATTCAGGTGCAACAGTGCACATATGTTTTTGTGTTTGCATTCACATTTAGGGAAGCCCATTAATTTCAGTGGGCTGCCCTACGTGTTAAAGTTTCACAGAACTTTTTTATTTTTAAATTTTGCTGCACCAAAACACACATTGGGGTGCCATTAAGAATGAACACCAATGCAAGCCTGCAAAAGAGATGCATGTTTTTGTGCACATTGCCACAATGCACGACTGTGAACCTATTCTTATAGAGAGTTTTTGCAATTTCTCTGACTGTGGATCTGTTGCTTCCTGGGTTATGTGGTGTGGGTATCCCAGGAGTCTAACACATCTCACTTGCCTAGCTGAGAATCTAGAAAAAGAATCTAGAAGTAAAGCAAGACAAAATAATATAATTAATATTAAGGATGGAGGAGGATTCAAGTGGAATGAAAAAAAAAATATATATATATATATATATATATATATATTTATATATATATATATATATATACAGTATCTCACAAAAGTGAGTCAACCCCTCACATTTTTATAAATATTTTATTCTTTTCATGTGACAACACTGAAGAAATGAAACTTTGCTACAATGTAAAGTAGTGAGTGTACAGCATGTATAACAGTGTAAATTAGCTGTCCCTGCAAAATGACTCAACACACAGCCATTAATGTCTAAACTGCTGGCAACAAAAGTGAGTACACCCCTAAGTAAAAAATGTCCAAATTGGGTCCAAAGCATCAATATTTTGTGTGGCCACCATTATTTTCCAACACTGCCTTAACCCTCTTGAGCATGGAGTTCACCAGAGCTTCACAGGTTGCCACTGGAGTCCTCTTCCTCTCCATGACATCATGGAACTGGTGGATGTTAGAGACCTTGTGCTCCTCCACCTTCCATTTAAGGATGCCCCACAGATGCTCAATAGGGTTTAGGTCTGGAGACCTGCTTTGCCAGTCCATCATCTTTACCCTTAGCTTCTTTAGCAAGGCAGTGGTCGTCTTTTTTTTTTTTTTGTGTTTGGGGTCATTATGTTGGAATACTGCCCTGCGGCCTAGTCTTTGAAGGGATAGGATCATGCTCTGCTTCAGTATGTCACAGAACATGTTGACATTTATGGTTCCTTCAGTGAACTGTAGCTCCTCAGTGCCAGCAGCACTCATGCAGCCCCAGACCATGACACACCCACCACCATGCTTGACTGTAGGTAAGATACACTTATCTTTGTACTCCTCACCTGGGTGCCGCCACACATGCTTGGCACCATTTGAACCAAATACGTTTTATCTTGGTCTCATCACACCACAGGACATGGTTCTAGTAATCCATGTCCTTAGTCTGCTTGTCTTCAACAAACTGTGGGCTTTCTTGTGCATCATCTTTAGAAGAGGATTCCTTCTGGGATGACAGCCATGCAGACCAATTTGATTCAGTGTGTATCATATGGTCTGAGCACTGACAGGCTGGCCCCCCTTCAACCTCTGCAGCAATGCTGGCAGCATTTATATGTGTATTTCCCAATCCCAACCTCTGGATATGACGCTGAGCATGTGCATTCAACTTCTTTGGTCGACCATGGCAAGTCCTGTTCTTAGTGTAACCTGTCCTGTTAAACCACTGTTTCTTGTCGTACATCACGGGACACAGAACCACAGTAGTTACTATGTGGGTTATAGGCCACGTTCAGGTGATGGGCACTAGCACACCCTAAGACAAAAAGTGCACTCCCTATATAACCCCTCCCGCTACTACTACTACGGCCCCATGTCCTGTGATGTACGTCAAAGAAAATTATTTTACATATAAGCTGTTATAAAAAAATCCTATTATGGTCTTGGCCACCATGCTGCCGCTCAGTTTCAGGGTCTTTACAATCTTCTTATAGCCTAGGTCAGTAATGGCGAACCTTGGCACACCAGATGTTTTGAAACTACTTTTCCCATGATGCTCAACTACACTGCATGAGCATCATGGGAAATGTAGTTCCAAAACATTTGGGGTGCCAAGGTTCGCCATCACTGGTCTAGGTAATTTTTATGTAGAGCAACAATTCTTTTTTTCACATCCTCAGAGTTCTTTGCCATAAGGTGCCATGTTGATCTTCCAGTATGAGTGTGAGAGCGATAACACCAAACTTAACACACCTGCTCCCCATTCACAAATGTTACCTTGTAACACGAATGAGTCACATGACACTGGGGAGGGAGAATGGCTGATCGGGCCCAATTTGGACATTTTCACTTAGGAGTGTACTCGCTTTTGTTGCCAGCGGTTTAGACATTGACTGTGTGTTATTTTGAGGAGACAGCTAAATTACACTGTTATTCAAGCTGTACACTCACTACTTTACATTGTAACAAAGTGTAGTTTCTTCAGTGTTATCACATGAAAAGACATAATAAAATATTTACAAAATGTGTGGGATGTACGCACTTTTATGAGATACTGTGGGAGTTATTTACAAAAGACAAATCCACTTTGCACTGCAAGTACACTTGGAAGTGCAGTCTCTCTAAGTCTAAGGGGTAGATCTGAAATGAGTGGAAGCTCTGCTGATTTTATCATCCAATCATGTGCAAGCCAAAAATCTGTTTATTTTCCTTTACTTCCAAGTGCACTTTCAGTGCAAAGTTTCCTCTTTTCCTTTAGTAAATAACCCCCTGTGTGTATATATGTATGTGTGTGTGTGTGTGTATATATATATATATATATATATATATATATATATATATATATAAAATCTAAGGGGGGCCTTGTACCTCCTATGTGAAAGAAAACCTGAAGTGTTATGATAAATACCTCCCTATACAATAAAAAATAAACATGCTTTTTTTTTTTTACAAGTCCATCAAATGCAACATTGTCCTTTCCTCATCTTTGATTCTCCTAATGCACGCCTTGTTTTGCATAGCCATTTTTTTTAGCACCAAGAGCTGGCTTTCTTTTGTTGACTTTTTTTACAACTAGCTCCTGATGCTGAGCAAGATCTCACACGTGAGTGCCCTCTTTCGTAGCTAAATCTTGGCTGCAGGATTGAGATATTGTGCATATTCTCTGTTGGTGGATCTGTTGCTTCCTGCAGGTGGAGGCGGACACAACACATACTCTAGGTGAGAATCGAGTAAAGGGGTGGTGCAAGCAAAAAGAGAATATATATATATATATATATATATATATATAATATAATATAATATATAAACACCCCTGTTAAAATTTCAGGTTTCTGTGAAAATAAATGAGACAAAGATAAATCATTTCAGAACTTTTTTCACCTTTTACTGTGACCTAGAAACTGTATAACTCAGTTGAACAACAAACTGAATCTTTTAGGTGGAGAAAAGTAAAAATCAGTAAAAATAAACTAAAATAATATGGTTACATAAGTGTGCGCACCCTTAAACTAATATTTTGTTGAAGCGCCTTTTTTATTTTATTACAGCACTCAGTCTTTTTGGGTGACTTTGCAATATTTGCCCACTCAAAAACACTCCAAATCTGTCAAATTGCGAGGGCATCTCCTGGGCACAGCCCTCTTCAGATCAACCCACAGATTTTCAATGGGATTCAGGTCTGGGCTCTGGATGGGCCATTCCAAAACTTGAATCTTCTTCTGGTGAAGCCATTCCTTTGTTGCTTTGGATGTATGCTTTGAGTTGTTATCATGCTGAAAGATGAAGTTCCTCTTCATGTTCAGCTTTTTAGCAGAAGCCTGAAGGTTTTGTGCCAATATTGATTTGTATTTGGAACTGTTAATTCCCTCTACCTTAACTAGGCAGTTTTTCCCCATCCCCTGGTCAATCTATACATGGGATGGTGGGAGAGTCCGCTTTGAGCAAACACACTATTTTATGGTTGCTCCACAGATGACCTGATATTTATAGTTTCAGAAGAAGCTGATAGTTTGGGAGAGTTGTTGGCTTATCTAAATTACAATGACCTTAATTTGGTTTACAGGACACAATAGTCCAACTTCATTTGATTTTTTTGGATGTCACTCTGAAGGGGGTGGGAGATAAAATTATCACTAGCCTTTTCAGAAAATCTACAGCCGGGAATGCACTTTTATGAGCAGACTCCAACCATCCAAAACCTACCCTGCGGGGGGGGGGGATACCAGTGGGCCAGTTTTTGCGTCTCAAACAAATTTGCAGTAATGATAAAGAATACACACAGGAATCAAAAATCATGTTTTCTCGCTTCAAGGAAAGGGGTTATTCTGACTTCATACTAAACGGATCGATTAATATTGCTAACAAAACGTCAAGAGAAAAATTGTTGCAAGAAAACCCTGATAGGAAGAAGATCAATAGGGGAAACGGGACCCAAAAGTAATTTATCTGCCCTTTCTTCCACACTGATTTTCTCTACTCCGTTTAGTAATTTTATAAAATCAGGAACATTGGGGCTTATTTACTAAAGGCAAATCCACTTTGCACTACTGGATTTGCAGTCCCTGTAGATCCGAGGGGACGTGCAAGGAAAATAAAAAATAGCATTTTAGCTTGCACATGATTGGATAACAAAATCGGTAGAGCTTCCCCTCATTTCAGATTTGCAGCGACTGTACTTCCAAGTGCACTTTGCACTTGTAGTGCAAACTGGATTTGCCTTTTCGTAAATAACCCCCATTGTCTCTAAACATTATTAACAAGTATTATTTAATGTCCCGATTTATGCAAAGATTCTTGCTGATGGGGTTAAGACTGGGTCTCGCAGAGCTCCTACATTAGGAGGCACTCTATCACAAAGTCTGTATACCAGTAAGTGCCCTAGTAGACATTGGTTGCAGTTTAAAGGCACATTTGGATGTGGACACAATGGTTGTCCTTGTTGCCCCCATGTTCTCAGAGGTGACACTGTTCCAGCGACCGCTATTAACAAACAGTCTAGCATTACCACATTGTTAATTGTAACACGAGGTATCTGGTCTACATTGTAACATGCCAATCATGTCATATAGAATACGTTGGATGCACTACACACAGATTGCGTGATCGCTTGTACGACCATTTGTATGACATTCAGAAAGGCCATAATACCAATGTAGCCAATCATTGGAATTTGGTACACCAGAAAAACACTTTGAGTTTAGTGATTCAGATTGTTGAGAAGATATCTTTGCCAGTCAGAGGAGGGGACAAATTTAGAATATTATGTAAAAGAGAGGTATACTGGATCTTCTTTTTTACACCAGAAAACCGGGGGAATGAATCATGAATTGGATATTTCCAATTTTTATGAGTAATAATGGGTATGCTTCCTAGACTCTAATGTCATTTTACTCAAATGTGAATATGGAGACCTTCCATTATCTATAATGGCCGCATTCACCGTGGGTATGGTGTTCTTTTGGGGATGTACAGCATTGTTTTTGTACCAAACATATCTTTTGGAATTATGGCCAAAAAGTTCAACCTTTGTTTCGTCAGACCATAACACATTTTCCCACATGCTTTTGGGAGACTTCAGATGTGTGTTTGCAAAATTTAGCTGGGCTTGGATGTTTTTCTTGGTAAGAAAAAGGTCTACTATCTTGCCACTCTACCCCATAGCCCAGACATGAAGAATATGGGAGATTGTTGTCATATATAGTATGTCCTTTAATGTTGCTGTAGGCCTCTTGGCAGCCTCCCTGGCCAGTTTACTTCTCGCCTTTTCATAAATTTTGGAGGAACGTCCCATTCTTGGTGATATCACTGCTGTGCCATATTTTCTCCACATGATGATGACGGTCTTTACTGTGTTCCATGGTATATCTAATGCCTTGGAAATTATTTTGTACCCTTCTCCTGATTGATACCTTTTAACAATGAGATGCCTCTGATGCTTTGGCAGCTCTCTGTGGACCATGGCTTTTGCTGTAGGATGTGACCAAGAAAATGTCAGGAAAGACCTACAGCTGAACTTTATTTGGGCTTAATCAGAGGCACTTTAACCACTTAACAACCGCCCATTGCCGATTAACGGCTTCAGGGCGGTTGTTTAACTCTGAGAGGCCGTTAATTAACGGCCTCCCAGAATTCTGCTCTCGCGCGCCCCCTGGGGCGCGCACACGAGAGCATCCGTGACCGCTGGGTCCAGTGGACCCGGCGCATCACGAATCACGGTAAACGGCCGCTCATCGCGGCCGTTTACCACGTGATCGCTCCGTCAAATGACGGAGTGATCACTTGTAAACAAGCCGGCGTCATGTTATGACGCCGGTTCCTCCCTCCCCTCTCTGTACCGATCGGTACAGCGGAGGGGGAAGAGATCGGTGTCAGCAGCGATGTGGGCTGCATCTGCAGTGCCCACATCGCTGCTCACCGAAAATTAACCCCTCAATTCCCTGCAAATACTCTGCATTACTCTGCAATTCCCTGCAAATACTCTGCATTACTCTGCAATTCCCTGCAAATACTCTGCATTACTCTGCAATTCCCTGCAAATACTCTGCATTACTCTGCAATTCCCTGCAAATACTCTGCAATGCCCTGCAACACTCTGCATTGCCCTGCAACACTCTGCATTGCCCTGCAACACTCTGCAATGCCCTGCAACACTCCGCAATGCCCTGCAACACTCTGCAATGCCCTGCAACACTCTGCAATGCCCTGCAACACTCCGCAACGCTCTGCAATACCCTGCAACACTCTGCAACCCCCGCCGATACCCTGCAACACTCTGCAATGCTCTGCAACCCCCGCCGATACCCTGCAACACTCTGCAATGCTCTGCAACCCCCGCCGATACCCTGCAACACTCTGCAATGCTCTGCAACACCCGCCAATACCCTGCAACACTCTGCAATGCTCTGCAACACCCGCCAATACCCTGCAATGCTCTGCAACGCAGTACTCTGCAACACCATGCTCTGAGATGCCCAGCCATAGTCGGTGATACCCTGCAATACCCAGCCATAGACATCTCCCGCCGCCCTCCGGTGCTTCTACCGAATCGCTAATACGATCAAAGCCAGAATCTTTTTTTTTTTTCAGGCTTCCCAGCTTAGAGGTGAGATGTGGGTCTTATTGACCCCACATCTCACTGTAAAGAGGACCTGTCATGCCATATTCCTATTACAAGGGATGTTTACATTCCTTGTAATAGGAATAAAAGTGATCAAAAAAATTATTTTTGGGGAAAAAAATGTCAAACTAAAATAAATAAAGTAAAATGAACAATAAAAAAAAATGTTTTTTTAAAAGCGCCCCTGTCCCCATGTGCTCGCATGCAGAAGCGAACGCATGCGTAAGTCCCGCCCACATATGAAAACGGTGTTCAAACCACACATGTGAGGTATCGCTGCGAACGTTAGAGCGAGAGAAATAATTCTAGCCCTAGACCTCCTCTGTAACTCAAAACATATAACCAGTAAAAAAAAATGTAAATCGTCGCCTATGGGGATTTTTAAGTAGCGACGTTTGCCGCCATTCCACGAGCGTGTGCAATTTTGAAGAGTGACATATTAGGTATCTATTTACTCAGCGTAACTTCATCTTTCACATTATGCAAAAATTGGGCTAACTTTACTGTGTTTTTTTTTTTTTAAGCACAAAACAGTTTTTTTTCCAAAAAAAAGCATTCGAAAAATTACTGCGCAAATACCGTGCGAGATAAAAAGTTGCAAAGACCACCATTGTATTCTCCAGGGTGTTTGCTAAAAAAACATATATAATGTTTTGGAGTTCTATGTAATTTTCTAGCAAATAAATGATGATTTTTACATGTAGGAGAGAAATGTCAGAATTGTCCTGGGTGCTCCAGAACACCTGATGGCGCTCCATGCATGTTGGGCCTCTGTATGTGGCCACGCTGTGTAAAAGTCTCACACATGTGGTATCACCATACTCGGGAGTAATAGCAGAATGTGTTTTGGGGTGTAATTTGTGGTATGCATATGCTGTGTGTGAGAAATAACCTGATAATATGACAATTTTGTGAAAAAAAAAAAAAAAGTAAAAAGAATCTTGATTTTGCAAAGAATTGTGGGAAAAAATGACAACTTCAAAAAACTCATCATGCCTCTTACTAAATACCTTGGAATGTCTTCTTTCCAAAAAGGGGTCATTTGGGGGGTATTTGTACTTTTCTGGCATGTTAGGGTCTCAAGAATTGAAATAGGCCGTCAGTCCTTCAGGTGTGATCAATTTTCAGATATTGGCACCATAGCTTGTGGACTCTATAACTTTCACAAAGACCAAATAATATCCACCAATTTGTACTTATTTTTACCAAAGATATGTAGTAGTATAAATTTTGGCCAAAATTTATGAAGAAAAAATTACTAATCTGCTAAATTTTCTAACAGAAACAAAGAAAAATTTGTTTTTTTACAGAATTTTCGGTATTTTTTCTTTTATAGCACAAAAAATAAAAAACCCAGCGGTGATTAAATACCACCAAAAGAAAGCTCTATTTGTGTGAAAAAAAGGACAAAAATTTCATATAGGTCCAGTGTTGCATGACTGAGTAATTGTCATTCAAAATGCGAGAGCACCGGTCTGGTTATTAAGGGTGTTTAAGTGCCCAGTGGTCAAGTGGTTAAATGATTGCAGGTGTGTACTGACTCCTATTTAACATAAGTTTGAATGTGATTGCTTATTTCTGAACACAGCTACATATCCAGTTATAAGAGGGTATGCACACAGTTTATCGGTCACAATAAAAGTGGAAAAAGTTCTGACATAATTTATCTTCGTCTAATTTTTTTTTACAGCACAGAAACCTGACATTGTGGAGAAAATATGGCACAACTGTGATATCACCAAGAATGGGACGTCCCTCCAAACTTTTTATATCCACTGTGTGTGTAGGTGTGTGTATATATATATATATATAATACGCACCGTTATAAATTTGCACTAAAACCCCCAAAAAAAGAAGAAAATAAATAAAATACAGTAAAAGAAAAGAGTCCAGATGTGATGAAATCGAGTCCTTCAGAAATGGATACACCATCTGTCACCAAAAAAAGGTACATGAGCCTTTGTAAGGTGGAGGCATTCACTAAGTGCTTGCTTACCAGCTTAAGTTGACCACCTATTGCAGGAGGTCAATATCGCTTATTGTTTAAAACCCAGCCAGGGCCTCTATCCATCCGAGGGGGGGCATAAGATGTAGGTCATCAAGATCCAAAAAGAGATAAAACTTGCCATAGCATAAAATAATTTTTAACATTTATTTTAATTAAAAAAAGTTGCACTTACAACAAAACACTTTGACAGTTTTTATAATATTATAAGCTTTATGTAGCAGCCCGTCCTTCCAAGATTAGTGTAGCGCGGCAACGTCATTGCAGTGAAAGGTGGTTCTACAAAGTATTGACTCGGGGGCTGAATACAAATGCACGCCACACTTTTCACATATTTATTTGTAAAACATTTTGAAAACCATTTATCATTTTCACTTCACAATTATTTATATTTTTGGTTGTAACATGACAAAATGTGAAAAATTTCAAAGTTGTATGAATACTTTTTCAAGGCATTGTAATATTAGGGGGAAGTGCTCTACAAAGAGGAACCTTTTTGTTTTGGACTGTATAATTCCGCTACATTCATAAAGTGCCGATTAAAAGAGAATGTATTGTGTTTTTTTTTCTTTTATTGTAGTCAGAAAAAATGCACTATTTTTTCCCAGATAAATCTGAAGTTTTGCATATGAATATTGTGTAGTTGGTGGGTGGCGCTTATGTCTCCATTTCACTGGGGTTTTTTCTGTCTTTTTACCACCGTTAAAAAACCCAACGTTTAGAAAGTTCAGTGGCATAAGTTCATTTTGATACAAGTATTGGAGGCAGAAGAGTGATTTCCCCCTAATGGATGGTCCTATCTGAGCCCTCAATTAAAGAAAGCCAAAAGGCAGGAAGCTGTACTTCAGATGATAATGCTCTGGCATTCTTTTCTCAAGTGTTAAAGTGGAAGTCCAGTCAAAAATTAAAATTTTTAAATTCTATGTAAAATCTCTTTATCTTTGACGTTATTCCTTTTCTGTATAGCCGATTGCCAAGCTTAGAAAGTCTAGTCAAAGCTAGACAATCAGCTTCTTCCAGATCTCCAGGGACAACCTTTCCCTTTATTGAAATTCTGCATGGGGCCTCTCACTTCCTGAAAACGCCCTTCTCTCCTGCACAGACATGCTTACTGTTCATTCTAACCGCCCGTCTTGCCCAGCCCTGCCCCCATCCGTCCTATCCTTTAGGCTTAACCGGTTCCCGACCAGCGCACGACGATGTACGTCGACAGAATGGCACGGGCAGGCATATTGGCGTACAGGTACGTCCAATCTTCAATGCCGCCCTGGCATCGGGAGCGCAGCGGCACGCTCCCGCGCTGGTCGGGACCCCCGTGAGTCCGGTCGCGGGACCCGCGGACTCGATCGCCGTGGGCATCACCGCGATTGTCTCGCGGGACGGCTGAATGGGGGAAATGCCGTGTAAACAGCATTTCTCCATTCTGCCTAGCAACTAGTGACGCTGATCACTGCTCCATGTGATTGGAGCAGAGATCAGTGTTCACTAAATGAAAGCCCAACCACCCACAGTTAGTAACACACCCCTAGGAACACTTAACCACTACACTGCCAACCACTGGTTAACCCCTTCACTGCCAGTGTCATTTACACAGGAATCACTGCATTTATATAGCAGTGATTAATGTATAAATGACAATGGTCCCAAAAATGTCCGATGGGTCCCCCACAATGTCGCAGTCACAATAAAAATCGCTGATCGCCGCCATTACTAGTAAAAAAATAAATAATAAAAAATTATTAATAAAAATGCTATAAAACTATCCCTATTTTGTAAACGCTATAACTTTTGCGCAAACCAATCAATAATCGCTTATTGCGATTTTTTCACCAAAAAATATGTAGAAGAATACGTATAGGCCTAAACTGAGGGAAAATTTTTTTTTTTATATATATTTTTGGGGGATATTTATCATAACAAAAAGTAAAAAATAATGCATTTTTTTCAAAATTGTCGCTCTATTTTTGTTTATAGCGCAAAAAATAAAAACCGCAGGGTTGATCAAATACCACCAAAAAAAAGCTCTATTTGTGGGGAAAAAAGGACGAGAAAAAAGTGCCGAAATGCAAAAAGTGGTCTGGTCATTGGCCTGCAAAATGGTCCGGTCTGAAAGTGGTTAATGTACACGGGACATTTTACAACCTCCCCTGAACGATTTAACTTGACAGTAACCAACATTTTAAAACATCCATTTTGCAGCATTTGCTTTTCAAATTTTATTAGATTTATTTTTTTTCAAATAGTCAAAAACGAAAACGTTACCACGTTACCGCATTTACAAGTTGTTACAGGCATTTGGAGTTTCAAATGCCTCTGAACATCTATCCTGAATGCATTTTTTTTTTTTTTGCTTTCCAAAAAAAGCTTCTAAACTCAACTACCTAGAAAAGACTATAAATTACCCTGTGTACATGTACTGATAAGATAACATAGAGGAGAGTTCAGGGGCAGCTGAAAAAAATGCCCAACTGCTCCTAAATAGGGATGAGCTTCAAGTTCGAGTCAAACTCATGTTCGACTCAAACATTGCCTGTTCGGCGAACAGTGAACAATTTGGGGTGTTCGTGGCAAATTCGAAAAGCCGCGGAACAACCTGTGCAAGTCTATGGGAGAAATCTAAAGTGCTAATTTTAAAGGCTAATATGCAAGTTATTGTCCTAAAAAGTGTTTGGGGACCTGGGTCCTGCCCCAGGGGACATGTATCAATGCAAAAAAAATTTTTTAAACGGAAACCTGCGTTACATCAGAGGGGGCAGGGTCACTCACACATCATTGGGGAAGCCAGGCTTTCCCACTTGCGCCAGAGGGGGAGGGGTCAGGTTACGGGTGGCTCCACCCTCCTCATATAAGAAATGTCAGGCTGCCGGGATCCCCACAGTGTCTTCGCCAGTGGAGACAGAGGATGGATGGGCTGCGCTGTGCTGGAGGGAGAGATCACCTGTTGCTGGATCAGATCAGCCATCGCTGGACCCTGGAGAGATTATCATCTGTCGCTGGTGTCTTTTTTAACATTTTGTTTACACTTTCTTTGTGAAATGGTAGGGTTACTTTTGTACCCCCTTACCATTTCAAACGGGAGGGGCTGGGATCTGGGGGTCCCCTTGTTAAAGGGGGCTTCCAGATTCTGATAAGCCCCCCACTCAAAGACCCCCACAACCACCGGGCAGGGTTGTGGGAATGAGGCCCTTGTTCTCATCAACATGGGGACAAGGTGCTTTGAGGGGTCATTCATTCATAATAAAATACTATAATAAAATAATACTTTAAAGGTAATAATATAAGGCCATAATAAAATAATAACACAAAAATCAGAACAAGGGACATAACTAATGGTCAGTAACATGTTAGTGCTGATGCCTCTTCTCTTAGGTGCAATCCTCCTAGAATCCTCTTAGAATGCATTAAGGTGAAAAACCTTAAAGGGGTTGTAAACCTTGGTCTTTTTTCACTAAGCATGAAGGTGAAAAAACACCTTGCAGTGACCGGTCCACCAGCCCCCCCCCCCCTGTTTTACTCACCTGAGCCCTGAAACTTGACCTGTGTCTCTGCAGGGGGTTCTCTTGATTGGATAAATTGATAGCAGCACAGCCATTGGCTCCCACTGCTGTCAATCAAATCCAATGACGTGGGGCCGAGTCCTACATTCAGCAGTTGTAGCCCCCGAATGCTGGACTCGGGAGCGAGCCCGCACGGTAACCCCCTCGGGAGAGCCCTTCTCCTAGGAGGTTATCTGATGTAAGGAGGAGTCGTGAGAGTCGGCGGGGGGCCCCAGAAGAGGATGTTCAGGGCCACGCTGTGCAAAATGAGATGCACAGTGGAGGTAAGTATGACATGTTTGTTATTTTAAAAGAAAAAAAAAGGAACCCTTAAGGCCCGTACACACAATCTGACTTTTTGACAACAAACATGCAAATAAGCGATTTTGGAGCAACATCCAGCTGTGTGTACGCTCCATCGGACAAACTTTTTCGGTTTTCATCGGACTTTTGTTGGCTGTGCGAACGGACAAACTTTCTGGCAACAAAAGTCTGATGGAGAAAAGTCTGATCGTGTGTACAGAAAACCATAGGACATTTGTACAAAGTACAAACACGCATGCTCAGAACCAATGCAAAAGATCAGACAACAATACAGACGTTAACCAAAGGTGGTGGTAAAGAGCAAAAAAAGCACGTGATTTGGTGAAAGTTGGCTTAAAAAGTCCTGCCGTGTGTATGCAATACAAGTTCTCGGCCGATGCCTCTTGTACAAAAATCCACAGGAAAGTTTGTACAAAGTCCAATCGTGTGTATGAGGCTTTACAATCACGTTACAACCACTTTAACAAATACAGCAGAAAATATTGGTGTTTTTCTTTCCATAAGGCTACACAGTTGTTTTCCTCAACATATTTCCCCAACAACGGCTTGGTCAGGAGGAGTGTTGCCAATTATTCGTAAGCCACATAAAGGTTATTTCAAAAACCATCCAACCTCAACATCCATCAGTTAAAGAAGGATACCTGTCGAAGGTGTTTTGCAAAGGTATGGGACCCGTGGATCAAATATATGGCTGCTGATCCCTGGACACTACTGGCTTAGATTGTCTATTGGTCTGTAAAGGTTGAAGCGCTGAGTCTCCCCCCCACCTTTTTTTTTTATTCCCCTTTCTTCTTTTCCTTCACCATTTTCTGCGCATATTGGCCTCTCTTCTCTATTGATAACTCCTGCTTTTGGCAACTCAGAGAAAAGGCTTGTTCTCGGGATTTACATAATGGGATTGTCCCCCCAGCAAAGGGGGCCGACAGCCAATTACGCATGTGAGGAGTGTACTCCAGGTTTGAACCAGTGAACACATCTCTTATTACAGTAGCATTAGGTATAGCCAACAAGCTCTTGCGTAGCATATGGAGGGTTGTTTACCTTGAGTCCAGGAGCGGACCGCGATGTGCTACATCAAATATGGAAATGTACCCTTGTTACATGAGTGAGACTTAAGGGTATTGGGAATATGATTCCTTATGTCTAATTGGACTTTTGGTACACTCCTCTCACTTCTAGAATCAGCAGTACCTGGATACTCTCCAAATGGTTTGTTTCATCTCTTTTGTTCTTATGCATATGCTTTGTCTAACAGAGCTTCCAGTAAGTTGTCAATTGTTCTGCTTTTGGATTACTGTTGGTAATATGTCTGTGTTATACCTTTTGTCATAATCTTTAATAAAAAGATTAAAGCAGAAGGGTATCTGTCACCAATTCATGGGGTGGTATATAAGTAACTACAGAGGATTTTTTTTATATATAATTCTTTATTTAAAGGTTTTGGCAAAATACAAAAATACAGTATAGAAATACAAGCAAATCAGCCCATATGCAGGGGAAACCCCCCTATCTGGTTGGCCTTCGGGGATTTCAAGATTCAGGGAAATGGATCAGAGTAGGTCTGCTTACTGCAAGAGGGTTCCCTACCACAAAAAAGACCGCAGTTTGTTGTATTATAGTTTAGTCACAAGGGGGCACCAAACTCAAAAATCCTCACAACAAAAACCAACACAGATGGGTTGTCTGGCAAGCATTTTAAAAAAAAAGCTTTAAAAATGCACCAAAACACACCGGTAACACATTTTAACTCATTAAGTGCGTTAATAGGTGCTCAAATTTCTTTATACATCAAAGATCATTTAGACATGCAATGAAATTTGAGCACCCATTAATGCACCTGATTTGTAGTGTTGGGTGAACGGTTCGGGCCGCACATTGGCTGTTTGCAGGGTGTTCGGCAGGTGTTTGCCCTGCTGAACACCATGCAATGCACTGCACAGTGCATTCTGCTCCCTGATTGGTCAAAGCTTTAGGGCGCAATCAGGGAGCAATAAAAGCTTGCTGTCAATGGGCTTTCACGCTGGCAGCTTAATGGAAAAAAAAAACGGTGTTGGTTCCCCCCAAAATCCACACCAGACCCTTATCCAAGCATGCAGGTAGGTCAGAAAAGAGGGGGGTGAGCGGGCCCCCTCCCTCCTGAATCGTACCACATGCCCTCAACATGGGAGGGTGCTTTGGGGAAGGGGGGGTTCTGCACCTTGTCCCTATGTTGATAGGGACAAGGGTCTCTTCCCCACAACCCTGTGTTGTGGTCAAGGGTACTGCGGGTGGGGGCTTACCAGAATCTGGAAGCCCCTCTAAAAAAATCCTACCCATTCACTAAAAAAGTGTCAAAAAGTAATAAAAACACAGACAGTCTTTGACAATTCCTTTAATAAAAAAAAAAGTGCTCCCTGATCTAAATCCACTGACCCAGCATGTACCAGTCCCTGAAGTCACAAGGTGGGCGGTGCCACCAAGTGACATTGCCAGGTGGCCCCCGCCCTTACTCATATGAGAATTGTTAAACAGTGGTGGAGGCATTTGGCGGTTGACCATCAATGAAGGCAGAGTATTTTTTTTTGTTCTTTTTCGTGTCTGATTGACAATGGATTTACATCAGGGGAATTGTCAAAACCTGTGTATTATTTTTTGCCACTTTTTAGGTGAATGGGTAGGGGTACATAGTTGTTAAAAGGGGCTGCCAGATTCTGATAAGTCCCCTGCCCGTAGACCCTCACAACCCGAAGGGTCTAGTATGGGGGGGGGGGGGGGGGCCACGCCGTTTTTTTTTTCTTTTTCTTTTTTGTTTTTTTTTTTCAATAGTTGGGTCCGGCCAATTGCAACCACGAGTCAATTTAAATGTGATTTTACCCATTTTGCTTTATAAATGTAATTTTTTCGGCAGCATGTTCTAGGCATTCTACAGGTGTTGCACTCCGAACAGGGGGGATGTTCAGCCCATCTCTACTGATGCGTTAACGGTGCATGTCACGTTACACACTTGCCAAACGCCCCTTCTGTGTTGTTTGTTTATTACATGGATTTTTATATTATCTCAGCTGGTGATGCTTTTTAAATGCATTTTAAGCACACTGCAAATGTCAAAAGGGCATTTATGTTGTGTTCGCAGCACATGTACATGGACATCATTTGGGAAGCTGCCATACCTGGCAAACAATACATGTTGGGTCAATGATGTGATGCTCACACAACCATGTGAACAACACTGGGCGCTAAAATGCACACAATTATGACAAGCATTCTTGGAGCTGCAAAAGCGCTCATGAAACGCCTGCTTTTGAAGACTGTGTAAGGCTGGATTCACATCTATGTATTTTTTGTGCTTTTGGCATTTTGCAGATTTCTACTACAGTCCATTTAACATGGTTTCTTATGGAACACGTTCTGTAGTACAAATCTGCAAATTGCAAAAAAGCACAAAAAATGCATAGGTGTGACTCCAGCTTTAGGCCTGGTACACACCTATGCAGGTTGCAGTTAGCATATTTCAGGTGCATTTTGCGTTTTTCAATACACATTTTTGATCCATTGAAGTCTATGGAACCAAAAAACAGAAAAAAAATTCCTGGCCCTTTCCTTTAAATGCACAGATGTGAATTACATGCATAGGAAACCATCTTAAATGGACTGTAGTGTGTTTCTGCAAAACTGAAAACGCACTAAAAAAATGTATAGGTGTGAACCAGGCCTAAACCTTGCCAAAATGACCCTTTACTGAGAATAAAAAAAATAACATTTCTTTTTAAGTCAACAAACTTGTTTCCTTTGCTATGCTTTAAAAATATCTCTTGGCCTGAACTAGCTTTCTACAACCGCAAAAAGTGAGTTTCCTAATTGAACTAATTGTGTGTTATATGCAACAGCATAATTAAGTGAAACTTGTTATTTGATGATTGAGATTCTAGAATGAATTGTGTTGTTGGGTTCTTGCTCAGCGCCTCCATCGGGGACTTGGTTTCAGTGGAGTGCAGCTGCTCTGTTTGATTTACACTGCTGCGGCTGTGGCTGGTCATAAATAAATCCTCTTATATAGTTGTTATGAACACCTGTTAGATCATCTGTCAGCAAAGCAATGTTCACATTTATCATAGTGCGCCGACTATTCTCCCTCTATCCATTTCCAACGGACTCGGCCTCTACTGGCAGATCACTACTACCCCATCATAATTGCTCATTTCCACTTTGCGTTACAACTTGCAGATAAAAGATTTCACTACATGGCCAAATTTCATAAATAAAAGAGGAGCTAGGTGCAGTAAAAGTTTATTTTTGTCATCATTTGTCACGCAGTTATTCTATAAATCAAGTGGAATTGCGCTCTTGCCAGTTCAGGTGTTACTGTCGGGCCAGACATGGAAATGGTCTGTTTCTTCTCTAGAGACGAGATGACATAGATTTCAGACAGAGTCGGCTTATGACTTTGTTTCACCCATTCTTTTATTAGCCTTTCAAGCAAAAGATATAAAAAAAAAAAAAAAAAAACACAGGGAACTGAAATGTTGAGGCAAGGAACAAATAGTGCACTCCTGAGTAGGTTCATTATATTACATCCCATATTAAAGGAAATCTGTATTACTTTTGATTTTTTTTTTTTATCTTTAAGCATCTTATCGACTTAAAAGGTTTATCTAAAACATGAAATTGCATTTAAAGTAGCTCAGGAGATGCAGCATATACAGTACCAGTGCAAGTGCAATCTTCCATTGACAGCGGTGCCCTGTTAGCTAAAGATTTGTAGTTGTTTCTAACGATATATTTTCTTGTTCAATATTTTTTATTAGAAGTAGATAATGACAAACATTGCATGAGAGACAATGACTATGTAGTACAATGAATTGGTGTCTTTGTACATGTTAACCAGATGATAACATTACATCATAACTAGAGGAAGTGTAGAGGAGAATAAACTCCCATATGTGGCACAGGTAGTTATAGTACAATCAGGGGGATACAGCCCATACACTTATAATAGGCCCCAGTGTCTGGGTGGGCCCGGCCGTCTGGCAGGGATATGAGAAGACAGGGGTGGGTGCAGAGGAGCTCCGTGGATGCTCCTGTATGTGTGTGAGTCGGCAGGCTGCTGCTCTGTCATGAGCTGACATTGGGCTCTTTGCTGCCACCTCTGGCCATTTCCTGCATGTGTACCCCTCTGCATGAAAAAGCAAGAGCTGGGACTAGGACCACCTTAAAGTTACTTTTGTGCGGGGGGGGGGGGGGGGGGAGCTGTGTGTGTGTGACACTGTACATGCATGTGTGTACATGTCTCTGTGTGTTTACATGCCTGTGTGTATACATGGCTATGTGTGTACACGTCTTGTGTGTGTATACATGCCTGTGTGTGTGTACGTGCATGTCATGTATACACGTGAGTGATGCTGGGAGCGTACAGATGTGAAGGGACTGAGAGTGTACAGATATGAGGGGGGCTGAGAGCGTATAGGTGTGAGGGGGGCTGAGAGCGTATAGGTGTGAGGGGGGCTGAGAGCGTATAGGTGTGAGGGGGGCTGAGAGCGTATAGGTGTGAGGGGGGCTGAGAGCGTATAGGTGTGGGGGGGGCTGAGAGCGTATAGGTGTGGGGGGGCTGAGAGCGTATAGGTGTGGGGGGGCTGAGAGTGTACAGGTGTGGGGGGCTGAGAGCGTACAGGTGTGAGGGGGGACCAAGAAGCGTACAGGTGTGAGGGGGGACCAAGAAGCGTACAGGTGTGAGGGGGGACCAAGAAGCGTACAGGTGTGAGGGGGGACCAAGAAGCGTACAGGTGTGAGGGGGGACCAAGAAGCGTACAGGTGTGAGGGGGGACCAAGAAGCGTACAGGTGTGAGGGGGGACCAAGAAGCGTACAGGTGTGAGGGGGGACCAAGAAGCGTACAGGTGTGAGGGGGGCTGAGAGCGTACAGATGTGAGGGGGGCTGAGAGCGTACAGGTGTGAGAGGGGGGCTGAGAGCGTACAGATGTGAGGGGCCTGTGAGTGTACAGGTGTGAGGGGGGCTGAGAGCGTACAGGTGTGAGGTGTGGCTAAGAACGTACAGGTGTGAGGGGGCTGAGGCACTGAAGGACTTGGTGGGATGGCTAGTGGGCAGATTTGGTGGGACAGCCAGTGAGCGGGACCCTGGGGAATGTTGGTGGTCAGGCTTAGAGGGGCCCAAACCTAAAGCTGTATAAGGGGCCCTACAATTTCTGATGGTTGCCCTGAGTACAATAATTTACAAAGGAGGGTAATGACTGTGGGAAGGATCTCGGAGGAGTACCCCAGAAGGCTCTGGGGACATGTCTTCAGATAACTTCTGAAGAGGGAAAGATATCCAAAGGAAAAGATAAGAGGAAAGGATAGGATAAGAAAAAAGAGGAGGCTAACAATATATTTTAATGGGTGTGCAAATGTGTTCTCTGGTTCCTGCCTCACCCTTTACCCTCACATACTGTAGCATCAATGAGGGAACACACAGGGCAAAATCAGGTAACGAGTGGCCCCTAACCCCTTTACCTTAGTTTCATAATATGAGGAGAGGTGTCTGTAGTCTACTTTGACTGCACAATAATGTGCAAGTGAATAAAAAATAAATAAAAAAAAACAGGATTTTCTTTTTTATATACTTCTTTATTTAAAGTTTTTGTCAAAATACAAAAATAGAGTATAGAAATACAAACAGGGCAAATCAGCCCATCTGCAGGGGAAGCCCCCAGTCCAAATGGTATTCAGGGATTCAAGATTCAGGGAAACGGACCAGAATAGATCCGCTTACTGCAAGAAGGTTCCCTACCACAAAAAAAAAGCAGGGTCCCCTCATCCACTGTCAGGATTTGCCTTCCACTAATATATAGAGTTATAATTTAGGGGCTCAGGAGTACGGTTCAGAAAGAAGAAGAGAAAAAAGGCATGTGCAATCAGAGACCCAACCATAGTGGTATCATACAGTAGTTCTAGGGGGCGAATGCTCCCAGAGGTAACCCCTTTAGAAGGTACATGTCAAGACTCCAAGAGTGGAGGCTATGAACTGGCCAGGTTCAGGTGGCGAGGTCTGTGATATAACTAGGGGAAGAGGTATAGTCGGTCCAATAGAAACATGTTTTGTGAAACTTCTCTTAACACACAGGATTTTGCCTTTCTTATCATTAACACGTGAGCACCTAAGGTAGGTGAGCATGCACATTGCAAGGAGAAAATTCTCTACTAGTTTAGTAATTTCTCCCCCAAATATTTTAGCAAGCAACTGTGGCTCTTAAAAGCACATTGATTCTAATTTATGTTAACCAAAAAACTACCATAGACAAGTAAAAATGTTTTTATTGATTGTATAGCTACTCCATTTATTCATTTTTTATGTAATTTTGTTTTTCCAAAACGGTTTCACCTGTCCTCTGGTATGTGTGTTCTTAGTTTTTTTTACTTCAGGTAAAAAGAATGAATCGAACATGCCTCACCCTTACCTGGCATTAGCACAGCAGAGTTTTATGGGTCTTCTAATTTCACTGCTAGTCACAAGACTGGGGTCTGTCAATTCTCTAGATTGCTTATTATGAAACTAATTTTCCCTCATTCAGCAAGCATGTTGATTCCATTATCTGCAGTTTTTTGAATGTGTTGTTGAAATTAAGATACAGCAAGCTTGTAGAGAGCTAAACAAACAAAAAAAAAACTCTAAAAAAACGCTATTGAAAACACATGCATTCATTTAAGAATACAGTTTTGTATGGAAATGGGAAATACTTGTATGTTTTCTTAAACAAGACTTTTATCGGTTTCCATTCAGAAAGATCACAAAGTAAGTCAAGCAGGATACTGAGAAAAATATATATTTTTTAGCATACATGATCCAACCACGCAGTGGGGTTGATCTACTAAAACTGGAGAACAAAGAATCTGGACCAGCTGTGAATAGTAACCAACCAGCTTCCAGCTTTTATTGTTAAAGCTTATTCAAACAAGCTGATGTTAGAAGCTGATTGGCTACTATGCTCAGCTGTACCAGATTGTGTGTGCACCAGTAATAGTAAATCTCCCCATAAGGTGCCAACTCTCCCTGCCAATTCCTGCACACCCTTCTACTCTCTAAACACCTACAATTTTAAATACTAACAACATACAAAGCCATCCACAACACTGTCCCAAGCTACATCACCAGCCTCATTTGAAAATATCACCCAATCTGTCCTCTTTGTTCCTCCCAAGACCTCCTGCCCTCTAGCCCCCTTGTCACCTCCTCCCATGCTGATCTCTGAGGCCGCGTACACACGCGCGGACTGTTGGCCCAACTTTGTCCGTCCAACAGTTTGAGCGAACAGTCCGCTCAAACTTAGCATGGACGGACATGGCCACACACGACGAACGAACAGTTTGCTGAAACCGTGCGCGATGACGTGAACGGCACGTACGACGGGACGCAAAATACGACGTCCTATACACTGCATTATAACTTTCGGCTTGAAAATCCTTTCTGAGCATGCGCGCAACTTAGTTTGACGAACAAGCCTACACACGGGCGGACTGTTCGTTGAAACAAGGTTTCAGCGGACAGTTTTTCGGAATTTCCGTAAAACCTTGTCCGTCCAACTGTCCGCTGAAACTGTCTGCTGAAAGCCCACACACGAGCGGACTGTCCGCCCAAACACTGTTCAGCGGACAAGGTTGGGCCAACAGTCCGCGCGTGTGTACGCGGCCTAAGACTTCTCCAGAGACTCTCTCTTCCGTTAGAACTCTCTACCCCAATTCATCCAACTAGTGCCTACTCTCTACTCCTTCCCACAATCAATGAAATCTCCTTTGTTTATGAAAGCCTATCCAACCTCTTCCTAACAACTGGAATTTTATTTTCTCCATCAATAAAATGGGAATGAATAGTATTGCAAGAAAACGATTTAAAAGGACAGAGTGTGTATGCTGGGATGCTGGGGGACAGAGAGGAGAGAGAGAGACATGTAAAAAGAGGAAAAATAATCTCTACACCTGCCCTCACCTGTTTGAGTTCATGTTGTAATATTGTCCTATTTAGATGGTAGATTCATATCCATAATATTTGCAGCTTAGGGCAATTCCACTATACAGTATGTGATGTATTTGGTCTTAGTCTGCACATCCCTGAAAACATCCCTGTATTTGGACATGAGACACTGTATTTGGCCATACACATAGGTGTAAGATACCATGGTAATATAACTTTCAGGAGTTTCCCAGGGTGAAAATATTACTGGAACTTTTTTTTAGGTAAGGCTCCAAATGTCACTCCTGTCTTCCAAAGCTAGAGTATTCCCTATTTATTCCTCCTATTTAAGCATATAAGATGTGTTTTAGAATGTTTGGTGGTGGTCAGGGAATGGTATAGTTTCAAGATAAAACAACATCCTGTCTACAAATACATGAGATATTTGTGATTACTGAGAAAATGTAATTTAGTTGAAAATACCTAAAGATTTTGCCTGTCGAGGCCTTGTACTTCATGCAGGGATTAAAAGAATAGCATTGAGTCCCCCACAGCACTGACATAAAAATGATGAGATCACAGCACCTGGATGTTTGGGGGTTATATGCTGAGAGGAAGTATGTGCACCTCAATAGACCCAATAACTACAAACTCAGAGAAATAAGGATGCTAGAGTAACACAGAGTTCCAGAGTTTTAAAGAATGTTGAAGAATTAGTAATGTGCAGGAGCAGAGCCCTTGAAAGCCAAAAAATTAAGGTGACACAAGATGAGTGGCCATCAACTATGCCCAGGAAAACACAATATGTAATATTATCTGTGCAGAAGGGTCAGAGAAGCAATTTATGCAGCAAAGTAGTATTTCGCAATATTAGGCACCCCCAAGTCCTCTTGAGCGTTTGGCTTTATAAAGTATGTTTTTATTGACCCTGGGTCCAACATTCTTCCGTTCTTAATTTAGACTCTTTTTAATAAATGAGGTGCAGATAGCTAATATATACCAGTACTAGATTTTTTTGCAAAAGAGAGTTCTCTTTTCCATGTTAACCAGTTAGGATTCACCCCCAAAATAATACAAAAACACAGATAGTTGACATGGCATTCAGCTTCCTTTAACAGACTCCCCGCTCACATTTTTTATTTCTTATAAGCCTCTGCATTTTACCTATATTCTAATCAATGCCTTCATTGTTCTTCTGAAAAATAAATACCTGGTTTCAGTTTATGGTTGTAGTTCCATTAATTTTAACCACCTCCCGCCCGCCCTATAGCCGAATGACGGCCTTAGAGCAGGCGGGTTCCTTCGCCTGGCCGTCCCTGGACGGCCTGGTGTTTACTTCCGCAATGCGCGCCGCCGGGGGCGCGCATCGTGGAAGTTTTGTATTCGCCGTGTCTCCCGGAGACAGGCAAATACAGATCGCCGTGAACGGCCAATCAAAGCGGCCGTTCACAGCGCGATCGCAGCTGCCAATGGCAGATGATCTCAAATGTAAACATATGAGATCATCTCCCATTGCCGTGTCTCTCCCTCCTCACACAGAGACAGCGTGTGAGGAGAGAGAGGAACTGTGAGTTGAAACATTGTTTCAGTGTCAGCCCCAGTGCCATCTGTCAGCCCAGTGCCATCTGCCAGTAGTGCCAGTGCCGCCAGTGCCACCTGCCAGCGCCAGTGCCGCCAGTGCCACCTGCCAGCGCCAGTGCTACCTGCCAGCGCCAGTGCCGTCAGCCCCAGTGCCGCCAGTGCCATCAGTCAGCCCCAGTGCCATCCGTCAGCCCCAGTGCCGTCAGCGCCAGTGCCGCCAGTGCCACCTGCCAGCGCCAGTGCCACCTGCCAGCGCTAGTGCCGTCAGTCCCAGTGCCGTCAGCCCCAGTGCCGCCAGGGCCACCTGCCAGTGCCAGTGCCACCTGCCAGTGCCAGTGCCATCCTTCAGCCCCAGTGCCACCTGCCAGCGCCAGTGCCACCTGCCAGCGCCATCTGCCAGCCGCAGTGCCATCTGCCAGCCCCATTTGCCAGAGCAATTAGCCAGAGCAAATAGCCAGTACCATCTGCCAGTGCCATCTGCCAGTGCCAGCCCCAGTGCCATCTGTCAGCAACATCTGCCAGCCCCATCTGCAGCCCCATCTGTCAGCCCCATCTGCCTCCAGTGCCATCTGCCTCCAGTGCCATCTGCCTCCAGTGCCATTTGTCAGTGCCACGTGTCGTCAGTGCCACGTGTCGTCAGTGCCACGTGTCGTCAGTGCCACGTGTCGTCAGTGCCACGTGTCGTCAGTGTCACCTGTGATCAGCGTCACCTGTCAGTGTCACCTGCCACATCAGCGTCACCTGTCAGTGTCATCTGCCAAATCAGCGTCACCTGTCAGTGTCATCTGCCAGATCAGCGTCACCTGTCAGTGCCATTTGTGATCAATAAAAATGTCACAAAGATTGTATTCAGCTGAGGAGGCATATGATATCCTTGCAGCCGACGAGAGCAACGGGGAGGTTTCCGCTTCGGATTCCTCCTCATATTCAGATTGCGACTCTGACGTGGACTACGAGCCTGTCCTCAGCACCGGTACCATGACAGCCTCAGAGGAGGAAGATGATAGTCCGCCCGTCAGACGAAGGCGCACTGGTGAGGAGGCGGTAGCATCCACCAGCACCGCAGAGCCATCCACCGGCAACCCAGTGCCATCCACCGGCACCACAGTACCTCGGCAAAGGCCACGTACAAGTGGGGTGTCAACTCGGCCCCAAAGGGTTAGGTCCCATGCCAGCCTTCCCTATTCCCTCCAGAACCCCTTGTGGCTTCCTCCTAACTCAGGAGAAGCTAACGTTCCCCCTTTCACTGCCAACCCAGGAGTCCAGGTGGACACACACAATTTTTCCCTGATGGACTTTTTCCACCTAATTTTTACAGAGGACATGCTTGAATCCATTGTGGTCCAGTCCAACCTATATGCCCAACAATTTATTGAAAGCAACCCAACGTCCTCTTATGCCCGTCCCTACAAGTGGAGAGCCCTAACAGTGGAGGAGTTTAAAAAAATTTTTGGGCCTCACATTTTGTATGGGACTAAACAATAAAAATGAAATATGTGCATATTGGTCATCCCGCTCCATCTATCACATGCCCATCTTTTCCTCAATAATGTCCCGGACCAGATATCTAACGATAATGAGATTCCTACACTTTAACCACTTGCCGCCCGCCCTATTACAAATTGACGGTGGCAAAGTGGTTTCATAATCCTGACCGGACGTCATATGACGTCCCCAGGGGCGCGCATCGCGGCAATCGTTGTTGCGGGGTGTCAGTCTGACACCCGGCAACTACGATCTTGGTTAAGAGTCTCCGACGGAGACTCTTTACCACATGATCAGCCGTGTCCAATCACGGCTGATCACAGTGTAAATGGGAAGAGCCGGTGATCGGCTTTTCCTCACTCGCGTCTGTCAGACGCGAGTAGAGGAGAGCCGATCGGCTGCTCCTCTGACAGGGGGGGTCTGTGCTGATCGATTATCAGCACACCCCCCCCCCCCGAGGATGCCCACACTGGACCACCAGGGATGCCACCAGACCACCAGGGAAAAGGTAATCCTCCCTAGACCACCAGGGATGCCAATGGTCAGCACAATGGATGCCAATCAGTGCCCATAATGGATGCCAATCAGTGCCCACAATGGGCATCACTGATTGGCATGCATTATTGTTTGCCACTGATTGGCATCCATTAGTACAGTATAACACCAATGCCGCCTATGAGTGCCCACCTGTACCGCCTATGAGTGCCCACCTGTTATGAGTGCCCACCAGTGCCGCCTATGAGTGCCCACCTGTGCCGCCTATGAGTGCCCACCTGTGCCGCCTATCAGTGCCCACCCATGCCCATCTGTGCCGCCTATCCATGCCCATCTGTGCCGCCTATCCATGCCCATCTGTGCCGCCTATCCATGCCCATCTCTGCCGCCAGCTATCAGTGCCAATTTGTGCCACCTATCAGTGTCCATCCGTGTCGCCCATCCGTGCCGCCTATCAGTGTCCATCAATGCCACCTCATCAGTGCCACTTCATTGGTGCCCATCAGTGTAGCCCCATCAGTGAAGGAGAAAACGTACTTATTTACAAAGTTTTGAAACTGAAACAAAAAAAAACATAATTTTTTTCAAAATTTTCGGTATTTTTTTATTTGTAGCGCAAAAAATAAAAACCGTAGAGGTGATCAAATACCACCAAAAGAAAGCTCTATTTGTGGGAAAAAAATTATAAAAATTTCATTTAGGTACAGTGTAGCATGACCGCGCAATTGTCATTCAAAGTGCGACAGCGCTGAAAGCTCAAAATTGATCTGGGCAGGAAGGTGTTTAAGTGCCCTGTATTGAAGTGGTTAATGACAATACCCAGTGCCTTCCCCGGAATGACCCAAATTTTGATAAACTTTACAAAATTCGGCCACTAATAAATTATTTTTCTCAGATTTTCCCCCAGTTGTTTACCCCAGACCAACACATATGTGTGGATGAGTCCCTGATCAAATTTTCTGGCAGGCTGGGCCTAAAGCAATTTATTCCCTCCAAAAGGGCCCGCTATGGGGTGAAAATGTATAAATTATGTGATCGAGCCACAGCGTATACATATTCCTTCATGGTATACGAAGGGAAGGACACCCAGCTACATCCCCCTAATTGCCCCGAATACATCGGATCGAGTGGAAAAGTTGTTTGGGAACTCATAAACCCACTCCTGGAGAAAGGCTACCATCTGTATGTGGACAATTTTTATACCAGTTTACCTCTGTTCCGCAACCTCCATAGAAAGCAAACTCCAGCATGTGGCACCGTAAGAACGAACCGGAAGGGCTTTCCTTAAAGCCTCGTCAACAAAAGGCTAAGAAAAGGCGAAGCGGCGAGTTTACGGAACGAGGAAATTTTGGCTGTGAAGTGGAGGGACAGAAGGGATGTCTACATGCTTTCTTCGATCCACAACAACACTTTTGTTGAGATCACCAGGAGGGATGGCCCAATACAAAAACCCACTTGTATCCATGAGTACAACATGTTCATGGGGGGTGTCGACTTGAACGACCAGATGCTCGAACCCTATCTTGCCACGAGAAGAACATACAAGTGGTATAAAAAAAATTCAATTTATTTCTTTAATTTGGCCATATACAACACATATGTAATTTATCGTAAGTCCACAGAAAGAACCATACCCTTCCTTGGCTACCAGGAGGAAATCACCACTGCCCTTATATACCCCAACGGCCCACCACAAAACATTCGATCCGATGTAATTAGCAGACTCTCTGAACGCCATTTTCCTGATAAAATCCCTCCCAGACCAACAGGCCGAAGACATCAGAAAAAATGTCGGGTGTGCAGCAAACGAGGAGTGAGAAGAGACACCACTTATCATTGTGCCCAATGCCCTTCCCAACCAGGCCTCTGCATAGGTGACTGTTTCCGCCGTTACCATACTTCAGTGAATTATTAGTGAAGTATGGTTACCATAACCCTCACTTCCTGCCATTTATCTTCAAACCCCTTGTGCCTCTGCTTGCTCTGTAACTGACCCTGGCTTGTTATTCGACCACGCTTCTGCCTACTGATTCTGTTTATGCCTCTGCCTGATCTGGAACTGACCCTGGACTGTTATTCGACCACGCTTCTGCCTACTGATTCTGTACATACCTCTGCCTGATCTGGAACTGACCCTGGACTGTTATTCGACCACGCTTCTGCCTACTGATTCTGTACATACCTCTGCCTGATCTGGAACTGACCCTGGACTGTTTGACCATGCCTTTTGCCTGCCTCTTGGACTGATCTTGTACCCTCTCAGTGGACTAGTGGGATTCATAACAGGGGTCTCACATATGTGAGGGGCTCCAGAATAGTTTTTTTGGATGAAGAAGACAATTTCCTTTGTTTTCTCATTCCTAGATTAGGGTCTGGAGACTCGGAGGCTTCAAAGAGATTTGGGTGGGAGAAGCCTCTACCCCTATCCCCATTCTGTCCTGAACAAGGCCCCTACTTCTGCCTGCTGCCTGTAGGACCTATACCATCATGCCTCTGCCTGTCGCATGAACTGACCACACCACATGGATGGACCATGTTCCTGCCTACTACCAGGACCAATATTTTGGCAATGCTGACGATCTCTGCCTGCACTGACCTTGGACTGTATATGGACAGTATCCCTGCCTGCTGCCAATATTGACTATGGACAGTATACCTGCCTATTGCCTGGAAAATTGTGTTCACTTTTGCTGACCAAGTCCCTGCCTGCTGCCTGGACCAGTGCTATCATCCTGTGGACAACTGCGCTGCTAAAACCACAGGTAATCTTTTGTTTACTCTTTTCTCAGTAGAATGTATTTTGGGGTGTAATTCTTGGTATGTGCATGCTATGTGTCCCTGGAACACCTGATGGTGTTCCTTGCATGTTGGGCCTCTGTATGTGGCCAAGCTGTGTAAAAGTCTCACATATTTGGTATCGTTATACTCAGGAGGAGTAGTAGAACGTATTTTGGGGTGTCATTTTTGCTATGTACATGCTATGTGTTGGAAATATCTTATAAATGGACAACTTTGCGTAAAAAAATGCGTTTTCATTTTTTTTCCACATTTTCCCCAAACTTCTGGAAAAAAAATTAACCATTCAAACGACTCAATTTGCCTCATAGATTATACGTTGGGGTGTTATCTTTCCAAAATGGGGTCCTTTTGTGGGCATTTCCATTGTCCTGGTGCTCCAGGGCCTTCAAAATTGTAATAGGTGGTTGAGAAATGAGATGTGTAATTTATGCCTCTAGAACGCCTAATGGTGCTATTTCAATATTGGGCCTCTGTATGTGGCCAGGCTGTGTAAAAGTCTCACACATTTGGTATCGTTATACTCAGGAGGAGTAGTAGAACGTATTTTGGGGTGTCATTTTTGCTATGTACATGCTATGTGTTGGAAATATCTTATAAATGGACAACTTTGCGTAAAAAAATGCGTTTTCATATTTTTTCCAAAACTTATGGAAAAAAAATGAACCATTCAAACGACTCAATATGCCTCATAGATTATACGTTGGGGTATTAGTTTTCCAAAATGGGGTCACTTTGTGGGCGTTTCCATTGTCCTGGTGCTCCAGGGCCTTCAAAACTGTAATAGGTGGTTGAGAAATAAGATGTGTAATTTATGCTCCTAGAACACCTGATGGTGCTATTTCAATATTGGGCCTCTGTATGTGGCCAGGCTGTGTAAAAGTCTCACACATTTGGTATCTTTATACTTAGGAGGAGTAGTAGAACGTATTTTGGGGTGTCATTTTTGCTATGTACATGCTATGTGTTGGAAATATCTTATAAATGGACAACTTTGCATAAAAAAAATGCGTTTTCATTTTTTTTCCAAATTTTCCCAAAACTTCTGGAAAAAAAATGAACCATTCAAACGACTCAATATGCCTCATAGATTATACGTTGGGGTGTTAGCTTTCCAAAATGGGGTCACTTTGTGGGCATTTCCATTGTCCTGGTGCTCCAGGGCCTTCAAAACTGTAATAGGTGGTTAAGAAATGAAATGTGTAATTTATGCTCCTAGAACGCCTGATGGTGCTATTTCAATATTGGGCCTCTGTATGTGGCCAGGCTGTGTAAAAGTCTCACACATTTGGTATCGTAATACTCAGAAGGAGTAGCAGAACGTATTTTGGGGTGTCATTTGTGGTATACACATGCCATGTGAGAGAAATAACCTATTACATTGAAAATTTTGTGAGAAAAAAAAAATAAAAAATCTTCATTTTGCAAAGAATTGTGGGAAAAAGATGACAACATCAAAAACCTCACCATGCATCTTAGTAAATTCCTTGGAATGTCTACTTTCAAAAAAGGCTTCATTTGGGGGGTATTTGTACTTTCCTGACTTGTTCGGGTCGCAAGAAATGATATAGGCCACCAGTACATCAGGTGTGATACATTTTTTATGATTCGCACCGCAGCTTGTAGACTCTCTAACTTTCACAAAGACCAAATAATATCCACTAATTTGGGTTATTTTTCCCAAAGATATGTAGCAGTATAAATTGTGGCCAAAATGTATGAAAAAAAAATTATAATTTGCAAAATTTTATCACAGAAACAAAGAAATATGCGTTTTTTTTCAAAATTTTCGGTCTTTTTTCATTTATAGCGCAAAAAATAAAAACCCCAGAGGTGATCAAATACCACCAAAAGAAAGCTCTATTTGTGGGAAAAAAAGGACACAAAATTCATTTGGGTACAGTGTTGCATGACTGAGTAGTGTGAGAGCACCAAAAGCTGAAAATTGGTCTGGTCAGGAAGCGTGTTTAAAGTGGGATTCCGCTCTTTTTTTATTTTTTTCTTACCTGTCTCACTGGTGGGTGAGTGCTAGCTTCGATTGGCATCCACGTCCAGCGTTTATTTGACCCCCGGCGCAACGAATCTTTTCTTCAGGATGACTTATAAAAACCTACTCTGGCATTTTCCATTTTAACTGTGGGCGTCTGAAGCCCACAGGCATTTACTTCCTGGTATATGATGACGTCTGGCTCCCAGCATGCTCCGCTCCATCTTGCACATGCTCAGTGAGAGCAGTGACAAGGAAAGAAAAACTCCAGGAAGTTCCCGCCCCGTTGTCAAGGCAACGAAAACCACACAGCACAGAGAACAAAGAATGAATGAAAACGAACCCACAGAAGCAATCACTTGTTTGCTTGCTACCTCGTGTGTAATGGCAGATACAGCTGCCTGCCCACTTTAAAAATGGCAAATTCGTACACGCCCTCGTCACGTGACCGGCGTCCGAACGAAATCTCGCGAGATTTGGCAAATTTCAATGTCCCCCATGGATTCTTGGGAAATTTCCCAGGGACCATTGCGAGGACGATAGCCACCCCTACTCCCACGGGAGGAGAACCCGGAAGTCAGCTGAAACATCAGAAATAAAAGGTAAGTAAATAATATTTTTTTTTTTCAGGGTTCGTTTAGGTAAGTATGCTAACTGTTGATTTTAATAACATGAACTTTCATTTTTAGGTACCAAACCACTTTAAGTGCCCAGTAAGCAAGTGGTTAAAAAGAACCCAAACACTCAATGGCAAAACAACTCTGATGCACATGTGTTGCAGCACACCACAAAGCTTGGTGACAAACTACTGGACCTCGTGGTGTGCTTTGTCAGCAAAGGAAAAAATACTGCATGTCTGTTTTTTTCTGGTACAATAATTTTATTGAAAATTAAAGGAAAAGAAAATACAACACTGGGTCATTTATTATTCCATGTGAATGAGAATCATATACACCTTCAAACAGTAATTATAAAAAAAGGGTGGGTGCATACATGTCAGCATAGTAAACAGTCTTTTAACAACTGGCTGGGTCAGGAGGCATCTGGGCTGAATGTTAGAAAGGAGCCAAGAAGGAAGATAGAGAGAGTAAGACAAAGAGAAAGACGAGGAAGGAAAATAAAAAAAGAGTGGGGTGGGGTATGAGTCTTCTAGTCGTTTACAAGGTACCATAGTTGGCTGGGTTTACTGCTGGAAAAGCATAAAAGCATAAAAAAACTAGGGTTCCCATATGTTTAGGAATTTAGAGTGGGAGTCATGTAAAATGCTGGACATCTTTTCATTGATCATCACAGTGGTCAAACAGTCCTTCACAGCTGCAAAAGAGACAATAGGTTTCTTTCAGGCCTTGACTATGGTACACTGCCGCAACCTCTGCATTGCTGCAGAGGTTGAAGGGGTGGGGGGGGGGGGTCAGCCTGTCAGTGCTCAGACCATACAGCACACACTGCACCAAATTATTCTGCATGGCTGTCCTTACAGAAAGAAGCCTCTTCTAAAAATGATGCACAAGAAAGCCCACAAACAGTTTGCTGAAGACATGGAACCATGTCCTGTGGTCTGGTGAGACCAAGATAAACATATTTGGTGTCATAGTCTGGGGCTGTATGAGCGCTACTGGCACTGGGGAGCTGCAGTTCATTGAGGGAACCATGAATGCCAACATGCACTGTGGCATACTGAAGCAGAGCATGATCCCTTCCCTTCGGAGATTGGGCCACAGGGCAGTATTCCAACATAACGACCCCTCCAAAATTCCCACTGCCTTGCTAAAGAAGCTGAGGGTAAAGGTTAGGGATGCACCGATACCATTTTTTTCACAATCAGTACGAGTACCGATACTTTTTTTTTTAGTACTCGCCGTGATACCAATTACCGATACCTACCGCAACTGTTTTGTTTTCACTTCAAGTTCTGCCAGTTGTACTTTGTACCATTGCTGTCAGCAATGGTACAAAGCATTGATAAGTCATTTACAAATGAAATAGATTTTTGTGAAATGTGTAAATATATGTTAATTTATATGTGTAAAAACATTCACTAACAAAGCAAACAAAAAACAAAGTTGTAATTGTTTATCGTTTATAAAATAGACGTTAAAAAATATATATTATTATTAAATGGAGGAAAATAGGCAGTTAATTAAGGCTGATTAGAGTAAATTAAGGGCCTATAAGGAGTAAACAGAGGAAAATGTGCTCATCCCTTTGATCTGCAGATGAAGAAACAGAAAGATTAAAAAATAAACAATGGGGGTTATTTAGTAAAGGAAAATCCACTTTGCATTGCAAGTACACTGAAAGTGCACTTGGAAGTAAAGTCGCTGTAGATCTGAGAGGGACATTCAAGGAAAATAAAAAACAGCGTTTTAGCTTGCACATGATTGGATGATTAAAATCAGCAGAGCTTCCACTCATTTCAAATGTACCCCTTAGATTTAGAGTGACTGCACTTGCAGTGCAAAGTGGATTTTCCTTTAGTAAATCAACCTCAATGTTTCTTTTTATTTTAGTGTTTCAGCGGCTAAGCAGTGTTAATAAAAATTGCTGGCTGCTTTTTTTTTGACAGCTCCAATTACCGGACTTCTTTATCACTTCAACTGTCAACAGGGGAGACCCACTGCCAGCTCAAAGAACCGAGCTTGAAAGTATTGGTTTCAGGTATCGGTGCATTTGCATGAGTACCAATTTTTGTGCAAATACTTGGTATCGGTACCGATACTAGTATCAGTGCAACCCTAATAAAGGTAATGGATTGGCCAAGCATGTCTCCAGACCTAGCCCTATTGAGCATCTGTGGGGCATCCTCAAATGGAAGGCGGAGGAGCGCAAGGTCTCTAACACCCACCAGCTCTGTGATGTTGTCATGGAGGAGTGGAAGAGGACTACAGTGACAACCTGTGAAGCTCTGGTGAACTCCATGCCCAAGAAGGTTGAGGCAGTGCTGGAAAATAATGGTGGTCACACAAAATATTGACACTTTGGGTCCAATTTGAACATTATCACTTAGGAGTGTACTCACTTTGGTGCCAGCGGTTTCGACATTAATGGCTGTGTGTTGAGTTATTTTGAGGGGACAGCAAATTTACACTGTTATACAAGCTGTACACTCACTACATTACATTGTAGCAAAGTGTCATTTCTTCAGTGTTGTCACATGAAAAGATATAATAAAATATTTACAAAAATGTGAGGGGTGTACTCACTTTTGTGAGATACTGTATCTGTTAACACCTTCTGCATTATATAAATCTTTCACACTATCTTAATATAGTATTTTTACTATTATAGTGTCAGACGGAGGACTGTGTGTGCCCCCTCATATGGGATTATTAGATTTACCAAGACAAACATGTTTTTCCTGGGTCCAATGGTTCTATCACCTCGTCTTGGGTAAGACAGTGTACATTGGATCTCACCATATATGTATTGCAGCATTTTTGTTATGTTGTAGTCAATGCCTTTTTTCCTTTCTATTCTCTATTATAGTATTACATGTGATGATTGCTCTGGATTACTATACAACAAACTCCTAAAGAAGCGGTGGTCTTTCCCGTGAAACATGTTGCGCGTTTAATATACAGATGGTATATGTTACAGTTGACAATGGCCATTTTCCAAAGGTCACTCCATCTGTAATTTTAGAGCTGAATGTCTAGGACACAGTGTTCTGTGTCTATTTTTTAGAGTCTTGTATGTTTTAATATATTGTTGGAATACAAATTTAGATTTTTTTACACATTTTGTGTATGTTAAGCCTTTGTACGGTACCATGAAAGTCCACATTAGCCTCTATCTACTCCCTTTTGAACTTTCTACTAATCTGCAAACAAATCCTGAGATTGGGGAATAGAGGTGGTTCCCCAGATAAATGGGGCAAACAGGCAAATTGACTATTTTTATTATTTTCATTTCTGTTTATTAAAGGTTTTAGAAAGATTATAGAAGCCTATGGAGGCACGGTGTACTGACCAATCTAGAACAAAACCAGAGGGGACACAATACCCATAACAAAAAACGAACAAAATTAATAGCACTATTAGGCAGAACAACCATCAAGATAATTCCCAAGCAGTGTATACATAGTTATATAGTTAGGAAGGTTGAATAAAGACACCAGTCAATCCAGTTCAACCTGAGTGAGTGTGGGTGCGTGTCTACAATTTCCCTATCCCTATACATTGTGTTTCATTAAGATGCTCATCTATTATTATTTATTTAAGGTACCCATATAGTGCCGTCAATTTACGCAGCGTCCACACATACATCACACACTCACATCGGTCCCTACTCTCAAGGACCCACAATCCAAGGTTCCCAACTCACATTCATATACTAGGGACATTTTTTATTTATTTTTGGTACAGAAGCCAATTAGCCTACCAGCATGTCTCTATATACGGCTTGCACCTTGCAGCGATAACCATTAACAGAACTAGCCCATGAACCAGGAATACCCAAAGATGCAAATGGGCCCTGGAGGTTGTCCCCAGTTGTTTAAACCATTGGGACAAAAAGCTAGAAATCGCCTCTGAGATTAAACAGAAAGCTGATTTTATTTGTTGGCTGGCACTTAAAAGGTTAGCCAGAAGAATTCTGTGTTCCTTATATCACCCAGCTGCATTGTTGCTGCACTTTGTGGTTGAGATTTGTACGGGAATTTATGTGCGTTGTGAAGTCATTGCTTCGGCAGTATGATGAAGAATTTGATGGTAATGTAGTCCCCTGGTAAAAATAAAAAAGTGAGAGTAAAAGCTGAAGGAACAGGGCAATAGAAGGGTTTATAGTTGACATTATACTTGAGAGTTGGTTCTAATTCAAGTTACTTTCTCCATGGCTATTATGTAGCTCATAAATCCAATAAAATGTTTTACAGTTCCTATAAAAAATGACAGGAGGGGGGTTTTATGTTGTAAGTTTAGTCAGTCGCTCTCTGGCTTATGCAAGATTTCTCTGGCCATTATACCATTAAAAGCAGAGCGCTGCTGGGCTGCAAGTCCTCCATTACATTCATTTACCATACTATATTTTAGGTATCTTTATGTAAACAGATTTGCTGGATGGCGCTCGGGTGCTTTAATGTTCTCTCCTGTCTACAAGATATGTTGGTGGTGTTTGTTCTTCCAGGAGCTGTTTAATATTAAATAAGTAATATTTTTATTTGCTAATTTTAAGATTTAAGGGGATTTCCATGTGAAATGGAAATCTTCTAAGAGGGGAAGTAACATAGGGAGGTTCTCATCTCCCACAGGAGTGTTGTAAACAACCATAAGTTTCTTGCCTGCCCAACTCTTGTTTACGATGTTTGGAAGGCTGAAGTCCTTCTGTTGCATTTTGTATTCACACTAGAATACCAGTTATCCCCAGTAGGTGGCGGTGCATGTAAAATGGGTACTTACAGCTCCCCAACTTGAAAAAAATCTACAGTACTCCACTTTTCTACAAGGAGAGGCTGCAAGTAATCAGGGAATTACATGCCTTCCTAGAAATCCTCCCTACATCTCTCTTCAGTAAGATGTATACAATTTGCTAATCATAGTACAGTATAAAGCCATAAGTTAGGTGAAGTACTCTTTATGCAGACTTTTTTTTATCTTTTTTCTTTTTTTTTCATCTCGGTGTTGCTGGTCACCTTATTTCTCCAGTAGGGTCTGCATGTCAATGCTCAAGACGGCCTTCAACATTATAATCGCCAATGAAAATGCATGTGACAATGCTGGAGAGAAAAGGCAAGATAAGGACAGAACAATGTCACCATGGTAGGATCATCAGGTATTTTTTTAATGAAAGCTGTAGATTTGAAAATTATTATTGAAATTACATTAACATGTTAAAGATCATGGGATTTTAGTAAATGGCTTTACATATACTTTAATCAGTATGTATCCGCCTATGGGAATTTTGTGTTTTTTGACTGTCCTGTTTTGCTAGCCTTCCATACAATGGTGAGTGCTAGAGAGGCGATACTTTTCTTTTTAATCCATCTTTTTTTTTATTGACAAGGAAAAAAAAAAGTGATTGTAGAGCTGAAAGGTATAGATAACCATCAACACTTGCATTGAACATGAGATATATAACCAGGTACAGAGCATCTCATCATATATAAAGCATATCCAAAATTTTATGAAAAAAACAAAAACAGCAAAAAAGGAAAACACAGAGCCAAACAAATGTAAAAACAAACAGACCGAGTTTATTGAGGAACGATTACTCAGAAGTCTCCTTTGTCTACTCTCGGATGTACAGCGCAGAAATTCCTAAACTCGGCCATAACCATGATAACTCTAGGTGGTCTTATAATTGTAATAACCTATCCTTCGCTAATTGTGGTGGAGTGAGACCTGGGTTATCAAGCCAACTTTGCCAAATGAAGTTACATTTTTTAACCGCTTTTCAATGGCGATAAGCCAACTGCTCTCTAAGTAGAAGGGAATTAACGTGGGCGATCCACTGCGCCCTAGAAGGCACAGTGGGAGCCAAACAAAATCGGGCGATCGGCTTTCTAGCTAGGTACAATAACCTGGACACCATAATATAAATACCTATTGGATACATTTTAGCATCAATTGTGCCCAGCAATCACACCAGCGGATCAAGAGTTATAGGTATTTGGTCTAGATCAGAAATAACCTAGGTCTGTGAATGTATGTAGGTCTGGGAGTACCTGTGTATTGTCTTGTTGAGTGCCTGTGTATTGTCTTGTTGAGTACCTGTGTATTGTCTTGTTGAGTATTAGTGTCAGGAAGCTAGTTGTTAGGTAATTTGGACAGGGTATAATCCCCAATCCTCATTAAATTAGCAGGTACGATGCCAGGCGGGTGTGGAGAGGTGACTCATTGTAAATCTTGTGTGTATGCGTTCCTTGATCATCTGATCGAGGGTGACTACTGCTGTGCAAAATGTAAGCACATTATTTCCCTGGAAGCCCAGGTTCTGAATCTGGGGAAGCAACTGTCAGCACTGAGAAGTCCCTCCATACTAAAGTAGAGCCAGGAGCGTACACGGGAGGTGCCGGCAGGGGCCAGCACAGAGGTGGGTGGAAACGAAGAGGTGCAGTCACTAGGAAAGAGTAGATGGGTGACAGTCAGGAAGGGTAGAAGGGGAAGTGCCAGGGAGGCCAATCCAGGGCTGGAGCATCCCAATAAGTACGCTCCATTGAGTGACATTGGTGAAACCAGTCGGGGACCAGCACTGCTGGAGCTGAGGGACTCTCCTAGCTGCCAGGGGAAGAACTCCTCCAGTGAGAGTGGGGGGGGGGGGAGTGAAGGGAAAGGAAAGACAGATTCTGGTGGTAGGGGACTCAATTCTTAGAACGACAGAGATGCCAATCTGTAACAAAGACCTGAAGCACCAATCTGTATGTTGTTTACCGGGCGCTCGGGTTTGGCACATCACGGATCTTGTGGATAGATTACTGGGAGGGGCTGGGGAAGACCCGGCTGTCATGATGTTGGCATAAATGACAAAGTCAGAGGCAGATGGAGTGTCCTAAAGAATGATTTTAGGGACTTGGGAGATAAATTGAGGAAAATTACCTCGACTGTAGTATTACCTACACGGTACCTTGAGCCACACCAGAAAGGCAGAGGGAGATTAGGGAAATAAACAAGTGGCTGAAGAGCTGGTGTAGTAAGGAAGGGGTTTGGGTTCCTGGAGGACTGGGCCGACTTCTCAGTCAATAACCAGTACTATAGAAGGGATGGACTGCACCTAAATGAGGAGGGAGCATATCAGCTGGGAATGAAGATGGCTAAAAAGTTAGAGGGGTTTTTAAACTAGGTCACAGGGGGGAGGGTCCAGAAGAAGAGATAGCGCAAAATATATTCCAGAGAGTGGTATTGAGGCATTAGTGATAGGTTGACCAAAGCACATAAATCCAAGGTAAGTATAGTAGCAAGTCCTAGTTGCAATCTCAGAACACCCACTAAGAGGATAATATGCGACCGGTCTAAACTAAGTGGCATGTTCACCAATTCCAGGAGCCTGGCGGACAAGATGCGTGAACTAGAGATACTGTTGTACGAGGATTTGGATTTTGTGGGAATTTCAGAGACATGGTTCTCATGATTGGCTGGCAACCATTCAAGGGTATACCCTTTATCTCGCAAGGATAGAGAGGGTAATAAAAGGGGGAGGGGTATGCCTATATATCAAGAATAATGTACAAGTGAATGTGAGAGATAAGATCACTAAGGGAGCTAGGGAGGAGGTGGAATCCTTATGGGTAGAGCTCCAAAGGGATGACGCTAAGGGGAAAATAATACTGGGAGTATGCTATAGGCCCCCTAACCTGAAGGAGGAAGGGGAGACAGATCTCCTATCACAAACTGGATTAGCAGCAAGGGTGGGAAGTGTTATCATAATGGGGGATTTTAATTATCCAGACATAGACTGAGCGGAGGGAACCACACATTCATCTAATGCTCGCCAGTTCCTTGATGTCTTGCAGGACAATTTTATGGGTCAGATGAAACAGAAATAAAGCGTTACTGGATCTACTGATTATCAACAATACAGACCTGATCACGGATGTGGAAGCACGATGCAATTTAGGTAACAGCAATCACAGGTCAATTGGCTTCAGTATGAATCACACAAATAGGAAGCATAAGGGGAATACAAAGACAATGAATTTCAAGAGTCAACTTCCCTAAACTATGAACCTTGCTAGAAGGCTTACATTGGGATAAAATCTTAGGAACAAAGAACACAGAGGAGAAATGGGTTTGCTTTAAGAGCATATTAAATAAGGGCATTAACCAATGCATCCCACTGGGTAATAAATTTAAAAGAGCGAACAAAAGTCCTGGATGGCTTAACTCCAATGTAAATATGCATATAAAAATACTAGGTTGAGGGATCATCATCAGCATTCAGACTTTATAAAGCATGCAACAAGAAATGTAAGGGTGCAATAAGGATGGCTAAGATAGAACATGAACGGGACATAGCGGAGGAGAGCAAAAAAAAATCCCAAGAAATTCTTTAAGTATGTAAACAGTACAAAAGGGAGGACAGACCATATTGGCCCCATCTGGTTACAAAGGATGGAGAGATGGTGAAGTTATTGAATGTATTCTTCTCCTCGGTCTTTAGGAGGAAATCGGGGGGCTTCAGTAACCAAAACTGCAGTGTTTATCCTCATGACACATCACAGGAAGCACCTCCATTGTTTACAGAGGACAGAATTAAAATTAGACTTGGGAAACTTAACATTAATAAATCACCGGGACCAGATGGCTTGCACCCAAGAGTGAAAAAAAATAGAAGTAGATGTGGCGCTGCTCATGCAATTCATACAGTGTAAATATACAAATTTGAATAACTTTTGATAGAAATGTTAAGATCAATAATATAGTCTCTGTAAAGTGAAGTCTCATCCACCTAGGAACTAAAATATGTATTGCCAATGGTTTATGCAAAATGCTCCCCTGCACCTAAAACCTTTATTCCTTATTATATTAAATACAATTTTGTGCACAAACCATACATATTGGTGGACATCAATCCCAAACACGAAGACAAATTAAAATGTTTAGCACCCTTAGGCTTAGCCGATCCGAGATGTTTTAATTGGTGTTCCATTTTTGTTGCTGTTCTGATTCTGTCCTGATTCCTGGCAGGGCAAAGTTTAGTTCATATTTCCTCCCAGGAATCAGGACATAATGGAAAAGTTTGTTCAGAACAGCAACAAAAAGTGGAACACCAACTAAAACATCCTAGATCGGCTAAGCTTAAAGTGGAAGTAACCTCCCCTATCGTTTTCAGCCAAGGAAGCTGCCGTCTTTGCCTCTGTTTAATCTTCAACTGCTATGGTGCTGCACATGTGATTCGTTATGACACCAGCCATTGGATGGTTTGATAGTTTGGCTGAGAGCATAGCCAATGTGCAGTTAGCATTCACCGGCATGCCTTTTTTTTTAACTGTTTAAATCCATGAGTTTACTTCCACTTTAAGGGTGCTACACGGTGGCAAATACTGTGACTGCCTCATACCCCAGGAGGGGGTGAAATTTCTGGTGAGTGCAGTCACAATAAGAGCACAGAAAAGTCACATATGCTTTGATCACTTTGGGAAGAGAATTTCAAACCAGCTTTTTAATTTCTTATTTCTTCACCAGCACCAAGCACTTTATGAGCACAAATAATTTTGAACTTTAAAGGGAAATCATCTCTATCAAAAGTAATTCAAATGTTTATATTTACACTGTATGAATCGCATGAGCAGCACCACATCTACTTCTATTTTCTTTCACATTTTGCTTACCCCACCCAGGTGGGTGTAATTAGGAGAGGCAGCAGTTCTCTTGATTCTTTTCCTTTTTCTGTTTCTCTTTTTAATGTCACTTTTTCCTTGCGTGGGAACTTAGGGAACTCAGTCAAGTAATTGCCAGACCATTAGAATGGTACCAGCTGATTGGAGAAAAGCCAATGTAGCACCAATATTAAAAAATGACCCAGAATACATCTCTGGATATTACAGACCAGTTAGCCTAACATCAATAGTATGTAAACTCTTGGAGGGGATGATAAGGCACTATATACAAGATTTTAGTAATGAGAACGGTATCATTAGCAGTAATCAGCATGGATTCATGAAGAATCTTTCTTGCCAAACCAATCTTTTAACCTTCTATGAGGCGATGAGTTACCATCTAGCTAAAGGAAGGCCCGTAGACATCTGGATTTTGCAAAAGCATTTGACACAGTTCCCCATAAACGTTTACAATACAAAATAAGGTCCGTTGGCATGGACCATAGGGTGAGTACATGGATTGAAAACTGGCTACAAGGGCAAGTTCAGAGGGTGGTAATAAATGGGGAGTACTCGGAATGGTCAGGGGTGGGTAATGGGGTCCCCTAGGGCTCTGTGCTGGGACCAATCCTTTTTAATTTGTTCATAAATGACCTGGAGGATGCAGTAAACAGTTCAATCTCTGTATTTGCCGACAATACTAAGCTAAGCAGGGCAATAACTTCTCCGCAGGATGTGGAAACCTTGCAAAAAGATCTGAACAAATTGATGGGATGGGCACTGGGGGGAGAACTTCTGGGGGAATCTAGGATGGAAAAGGACCTGGGGGTCCTAGTAGATGATAGGCTCAACAATGGCATGCAATGCCAAGCTGCTGCTAACAAAGCAAACAGAATATTATTGGCATGCATTAAAAAGGGGATTAATTCCAGAGATAAAACGATAATTCTCCCGCTCTACAAGACTCTGGTCCTGCCGCACCTGGAGTATGCCATCCAGTTCTGGACACCAGTCCTCAGGAAGGATGTACTGGAAATGGAGCGAGTACAAAGAAGGGCAACAAAGCTAATAAAGGGTCTGGGCAATATTAAGTTATGCACCTGAACGACCACAGCATACAGGGTATACAAGGTAATACTGACATATAATCACACACATAGGTTGGACTTTATGGACTTGTGTCTTTTTTCGACCTCACCTACTATGTAAATATGTAAAGGAAAAAGTAGGGGAAAACACTGCGCTATGACTAAATGAAAACAAAAAAGCAGCTGCCAACACTTAAAACAAACAAAGTTCCACAATCAAAAGGTAAAAAATAGTGTAGCGCTTCTATAATAGTGAATGTGATCAACACATACACAAAAAATTCCAAATAAATGGTCACATGAAAAAATCCATATAAATAAAACAAAGTCCAATTGGAATGGGTATGCACTTCCGTGATGTAACTGGTGCAGAGATGGTTAAGCCGTTTCAAGGAAAGAGAAGGGTCTTGCTAAACAGATATGCCCATGTAAAACAGCTTGTCTGTAGACATTAGAAAAGTAGATAAATACTCTTACCAACTGTGTTGGACTCATACGGTCATATGACGGTTGAGTCTGTAAGGCTTGGGGTCCCAACCTAGGACCAGAGGGTGGATCGATGAGGGTCCGTCAAACTGGTGAGGAAACTCCAACCAACTGTGTGCCAAGCGATGTGTTTCACGGATGGAACATCAGGATGATTTCTTATCCAGGTCGAACGTAGCACAATCAACACCGATACCCCGGTCACCCCAAAATAGGGTGAAAGATGTTAAGGGTTTTAGGCCAAAAAAGAAAAAGGAAAAAGAGAGCTCCACATGGTGCGGGTCAGACGGTATAAAACGGCAAATTTATTTAAAAGTCAAAAAATTATATAAAATATTTTATGACTTAGTGATCACAAAGAGATTAAATAAAAATGAAAATAAAAGCAATGTAGGGTGCCAACAGCTAGCCCGACGCGTTTCGACATATATGTCTTCGACAGGGGCATGTTGATGTTGATGTTTTACATGGGCATATCTGTTTAGCAAGACCCTTCTCTTTCCTTGAAACGGCTTAACCATCTCTGCACCAGTTACATCACGGAAGTGCATACCCATTCCAATTGGACTTTGTTTTATTTATATGGATTTTTTCATGTGACCATTTATTTGGAATTTTATGTGTATGTGTTGATCACATTCACTATTATAGAAGCGCTACACTATTTTTTACCTTATGTAAATATGTAACCTACATCTCCACCCAATATCGGGCACGTTTTGGGCAGTGCCATATCATGTGTATAAAGTCCCTCCTGACCGTAGAGCACCCTGGACATAAGGGAGAATCCCTTCGGCCCCAATCCTATAGCCTATTGGGGGTGCGATAGGCTCCGTGTAAGATAAATAATTGTGAGAGTGTATGTGCAGCTGACACCAACACAGCAGGGAGGGCCTATAGGGCCATATCCCATTGATCCCCATCTATGGCTCTGATATCAGTGACCCAACGAGCTCTACTTTTTAACAGTGAGTGATCTTGACTAGAAGACAACAAAACAGAAGGCCCTTGATATCACACCGCTGCGAGTGATAGCTTGCAGAATTTCCCGTAGTAGCAAGGAGCTAGATATAGCTAAGGAGAGTGTTTGTGTCTGTATTGCATGTCTGAGTTGAAGATATTAATATTATATTGGAGGGAGAACTCTGCACACCGCTGATAAAACACCTTCAGAGTACTACCATTATACAGTTGGTGAAAAAAAGAGATCCCATGCTATCTCCATGAGGAGAATTCCTGCAATTTACACAATTCAGGATAGTTAGGATTATTCCACAAGGGAGTAAACTCCATAGGACCTGTGATAGACAATGCCTCCCTGATTGCCCGCCAGACCCTCCTAAGCAAATCGGCCCTTGGAGAGGAAGGGGGAAAACCTAGGAGATCCATCTCTAAATGGGAGTCGGCTGTAAAGGTGGGGTTGGATTAAGAGACCAGTTGAGCTACATGGTCTGAATTTTCCCCAAGTACCCAGCCAGCAAACTGTTGGAGTTGAGACTCCAGGAAATACATTTTGGAATGTGTGTCCGCTAATCCTCCCTTATCCTTACCATATTGCAAGGTACATAAGCTAACATGGGCCTGCCTCTTCTTCCATATAAGATCTCGAAATTGGGAGTCAATGCATTTGAACCATTGATTAGAAATCCACACAGGGGAGTTATGAAAGATATACAGGAGCTGTGGGGCCCAGATCATCTTTATCAGGTTCACTTGTCCCACTGCAGAGAGTGGCAATTTACACCAACCTTGGCACTTAATGCTTTGTTTATCCAATAGAGGGGTTAAGTTAAGCTTTAGATATTCAGATGGGTTTGGGAAAACCACCACTTCTAAATACTTAAATGACAAAGCCAGGGCTATCTGGGAGGCACCGGCAGGAAGAGGCGATACATGTGGCTTGAGAGGCATAAGAATAGATTTAGACCAGTTTATGGTAAATCCAGAGAATTCACCAAATTTTGTGATAGTTTCCATTAAATTTTCTAGAGAGCTGCCGGTATCTCCCAGGTACAACAGCGCACCATCCGCATAGAGGGAGATTGTCTAGTGCCCCTATGTAGCAAAAATGAGGAGGAAAGGGAGCCATTGATACGAAGCCTGGTATGAGGCGCTGAATGGAGAACTCGCATCCAGCTAATAAAGTTGTCCCCAATACCAAATCGGGCTAGGATTTCCCAGAGGTCCCCTCAACACTGTCAAGTGCTTTGGCAGCATCTAAGCAAAGGATGGCCCTACCTCAAAGATTATCTGCTGGTATCTGAAGATCAAGGAACAAATCCCTTATATTATCTGCAGTCGAGTGTGTTAGAATGAACCCAGACTGGTCACGATAGACCAGTTGGCCAATCACCCCCAAGAGTCTATTAGTTAAAACCCGAGCCAGGTGTTTGATGTCTATATTCAGTAATGAAATAGGATGGTATTAGTCCGGTAGGAGTCTGTCTTTGCCCAGTTTGGGGAGTACTACTATAATTGCCCCATTCCTAGAATTGGGTAAGCGACTTGCCTCAGCTGCCTCACAAAGAGCCCGAAAAAGCAGTGGGAGAAGAACAGACCCATATCTGTCATACACTTCTGCCGGAAAGGCCATCAGAGCATGGGGACTTGTGATTAGGTGTGCTTGCCAGGGCCTTGGTTAACTCCTCCATGGTAATCATGTGAATTCAAAAGCTCTCTGTCCTTAGTAGAAATCTCGGGGATGGTGCAGGTCTTCAGAAAAGCATCTAAATCAAAGGGTGTAGCGTGAGCTCTGGTGGGATATACAAGGCAGAAATGCTGAAACACATCCAAAATGTCAGAGGTAACTCTACAAGTTTCTCCACTCAGGGATTGAATCGCAGTTATGGAGGAATCCTCCTGCTGTGCTCTAGCCATTAGGGCCGACAGGTGACCAGTATTATCTCCTTCCTCAAAATCATTTTGCTGAAGAAAATATTTTTTCTCTGTCGCTGATAAGAACATATTATATATAGACTGGGCCTCTGTCCAGTTAGAGCGATTCATTTCTGATTGGTCAACCACCAATGCCTCCTTTCTCCGCTGCAATTCAGCATGAATGGTATCTTCCCACTCTCTAGATTTGCTTTTAATATTAGTGATTTCTTGGATAATAAGACCCCTCAAAAATGCCTTGAGAGAATCCCAGACAAATGCAGCACTAGCAAACTTCTCGTCAAGCTGGATAAATTCTGAGAATGCTTTGGGGACAGTATCAGGGTCTGGAAATAACGTCAACCAGAATGGATTAACTCCCCACAGAGAACGAGCAGGGGGATCCACAGTAGTTAGAAGCACCCAGAAGGGAGAGTGGTCTGAGAGAAGCCAAGGCTCATACGCAGAATCAACCACACGGAGGAACAAGGCAGCATTTCCCAGCCCCAGGTCTATTCTGGGCAACCCACCATGGGAGGCAGAATGGCACAAATAACACCTAACGTCGGCATGTCGCTCCCGCCAGACATCCCGCAGACCAAGTTCAGAAAGCAGAGAGGCAAAAGTAGTCCTGTTAGAGAGGTGATACTTGAAGTAGTATTAGAATTTGCAGTCAAATGTTGGAATATAATAAAATTGAGAGATTTTTTTATTTGTCCATTCTTGTTTGACTTGCTCTGTTACGTTATATTATTACTCAAGATGGGCCCCATTTTCTGGAATGCCCACTGATAGCGTGGCTGGCCAATACCAAATTGTTTGACAAATTTCAATATGGTTTCAGAAAAAGCATACAGAAACAGCACTGGTGTCCCTAAATAATGACTTGTTGATGGATGAAGTCAAGGGCAAATGCTACATTATTATCCTCCTCCATCTTCCTGCCACATTTGAATTGACACCATTTGGACCATAACACCTTAATGGACCAAATAAAGTTGCTCTGTGGTCTAGGGGGACCATTTCTCAGCCAGTTCAAATCCTTCATGTTAGGGAGATCACAAAATGTCACAGCAGGGATATAGTCATCCTCTTCTATTACAGTATGGGGTCAGGGTGCCATAGAGCTCCATTCTGTCACCATTGTTATTTACCATATACGTGATACCACTGAGAAATATCATCCATCCAAATATTATCCAACAGAATTGTTTTCGCTACCATTTCAATGCAGATGCCACACAAATCTACCTGTCTTTCAAAACAAGACCCTGGTGACACTGTGATCAAGATCAACAGGTGTCTTAATGACACACAAGAGTGGAACTACTATAACTGGCTTAAACTGAACTCAGACAAGACAGATGTTCTTGTAATTGAAGGGCAGAGGCAAACTTCAGAGTGGGAGCAAACACCACCGGCCGATTAAAATTTTGGAAATACAAGTCCTATGTTCTCAGTTTATGTGTGCAGCTTGGACATGATCCTCAACTCTGATCTGATAAGCAACATGTTTCAATAGAAGAATAAAATGAATTCTTGATTTTGTAGCATCTTTATTGGATTACTGCTTTGCCCTCTACTATGGTCTCCCCTAGAAAAAAAAACATTGTTTGCAACTGGTACAGAATGCTGCAGCGAGGCTACTTATCCACCAACCCTGTCACTTCCACATGACCCCAGTTCTTCATTTCCTTCAGTGGCTTCAAAATAAATGAAGACTATCCTTTAAGATTGGCCACCTTACCTACAGTATAAAGGCCTAAATAACTTAGGCACTGTCTATGTGTCAGAACTTCTGGTTACCCACTCTCCCAAGAGCTACCTTCAATCCTCAGAGAATGCAAAATTACACAGGCCCATGCATTGTAAAATCTCTTAGATCTCATGCATTCTGTCATGCAACAGCTACAATATGAAATGTACTGCCATCTGGATGTTTTCAAAAGCAGATTTAAGGCATATTTATTCACTCAGGCTTATAGCAACACCTGACAAGTCCTTCTTTTCAAAGATCCAATACCAATTTGTTTACCGTTTTGAGTCCTGGGTGTTAAAAGCACCATAGAAATATTATAATTTTTCTGTATTTTTGTTAACCCCTCCTGTCACATGCTTGCATCCCCACCAGTTTAATCAGTTGTGGCTGTCATGTTTGTGATGCCATTGACCTAATATTGTCACATGGTCAGTGTTGTCATGAGTATCCTCAATGTTTTGCATATGTACAATTGTGGAGAAGTGACTGCTTGTTGGCTACAGCTGATTGGGCCACCAGGGATGTGATCATTTGACAGCTTCAGACCAAGTTCCCAAATCCAGCTCACCCCCAACTAGGGAGCAAAGCATTGCCTCTACCACGATCACCACCCAGACACAGTGCAGAAAAAAGCATGGTAAGTCAGTAATGGGGAAAAGATCAGCTGCAGGCAGTCTACAGACCAGGCATGTACTGGCCATTGGGACTACAGGGAGTTTCCCGGTGGGCCGATGGCTCAGTGGGCTGGTTTCAGTGACAAAGCAATGGCTGCGCGGCTTGCCCTCAACTTCACGCAGTGATGTGAGAAAGATGATAAAAATACAGAGGAGAATAAGTGAAATAATAAAAGAGGTTAGTGAGGAATCCTTATGTTATGCTACTTATGTTTTTTTTCACAATTACGTATAGTTTAATATACTGTTTTTGTGCTTGTTTACAAAATTAAAGTGGGCTGGTCTGGATGAGGTCCAGGGCCAAATTTTTGTCCCAGTCCAGCCCTGCTACAGACAGTACTGGTGACTACATAGAAATGCCAACCATTCCAATTTCTAACTGGCCCACACTTTCTAAGGTGCCCACACTTGCAATTCCAGTGGCGAGGAGAGGAGAAGGAAAGAAAAGTGAGGCTTTGGGCAGCCACATCGCTGGACTCTGGGACAGGTGAGTGTCTGTTTATTAAAAGTCAGCAGCTATACTTTTTGTAGCTGCTGACTTTTATTAAACACAGAAATGGGTGGAACTTTACCTCTCTAGTATAGATTAGGGTATCCCTGCGCTATCAACAAGGGCATATGCTATTACTAAGGATAGGTTGCAGCAGACCACCGACAGGGGTATAAGCCCTAACCCCCAATAGTAAAATCTTAAAAATCAAATAAATGGTGTTGCACTACCTCCAAAGATTAAACAAAACTATACTAATTTAAACTAAAATAAAGTGCCTTGTGCTTAAATATATATTACCAATAGTGCTAAGTAACACACTACCAAGGGTGATGTCTCCTCCTGCTAGGTGAGTGTGGTAAAATCACCCTACACTAGACAATTATATATTACACACAGTATATATAAAAATAATCCAAATATATAAAGTGCCTCCAACAGATTAAATCGTGAACAATCAAATAGGTGAATAAAGTGTCCAGTGTTTAAATAACACAGATAACCAAATAATAAAGTGTCATGTGCTTTAAATATTCAAGTAAATATCTCCAAAGTAATAAACTCATAAAATTCTTCTTATAATAAAACGTGCAACACACAGTGCATGCTTAAGCAAAGAAAACAAGATGATACAGTCTTTATGTGAGCTTAGATGAATAAAGTGACCAGTGGCTTTTTCAGTGCTTCTCAGAGTAAAACAAAATTATAGAGTCTTTATGTGAGCTTAGATGAATAAAGTGACCAGTGGCTTATTCAGTGCTTCTCAGAATAAGGTGCCAAGAGCCATGTCTTTAACTCTTATATCTCCAGTGTTCACGGCACACCAGGTAGAATGGCCCCTTACCTTACTGCTGTAAGGTAAACAGCAGAGCAAACAACCGGCAAGATCCAGGGGTTGTAACCCTATTCCTGGCAAGCAAATGCTGGCCCACACGGCTGGTATTTTGTACCTCAAATAGCTTTCACATAGATCTTAAGGCTCAATATTATCCACAAGGATCTCATAGAAAAGAGAGAGGTATGCTCCGGTAGTGAAGTATGTATATAAATTTATTTTAAAAAGTGTATTGAAAAGGTACTCACAAAACAGGTAATAAAATCAGCTTTAAAAACGAACGAGCGTTCCACTCGTGGTATGGACGTCACTTTCGGAATTGTGACATAAAATATTTCAAATGGCCGCTATTTTATTCTCTAAGGCCTCTTCTAAAATATATATAGTCGTTGCTTCTAGTAACGAAACATCCACCAAATCACCCCGCTGCCAGACTTCCATACATCATTTGCAGAGACAGTGAACAGTCCTTTGCTGGTTTTGTTTTTTATTATTGGGGTACAACTTGGTTGGGGAATGGGGGTATATGGGATGCCCATAGAATAATTCCCTTTGCCATCATATTTAGAGATTTGTTCACCGATTAGCATATAGCTTGAGTCTGAAGGGTTGATGTACACAGTTTAACAATTACAGTCTTTTCCCTGCATCACCATTAGGGATGAGCTTTGAGTTTGAGTCGCACTCATGTTCTACTCAAAACATTGCCTGTTCGCCTGTTCAGCGAACAGTGAACAATTTGGGCTGTTCGCAGCAAATTCGAAAAGCCGGAACACCCTATACAAGTCTATGGGAGAAATCTAAAGTGCTAATTTTAAAGAGTAATATGCAGGTTACTGTCCTAAAAAGTGTTTGGGGACCCGGGTCCTGCCCCAGGGGACATGGATCAATGCAAAAAAAAGTTTTAAAAACGCCCGTTTTTTCAGGAGCAGTGATTTTAATAATGATTAAAGTGAAACAATAAAAGTGTAATATTCCTTTAAATTTCGTAGCTGGGGGGTATCTATAGTATGCCTGTGAAGGGGCGCATGTTTCAGGTGCTTAGAACTGTCCCTGCACAAAGTGTCATTTGTGCAGGAAAAAAAGTCTTTTAAATTCACTTGCGGCTAAATTGTCGGCTCCCCGTAATACAGAGAACACTCAATGAGTGTTCTCTCTATTAGCCGACAATTCATTCATTCATTGATAAAAAAAAAAAAAAAAAAAGCGTGAGGGTTCCCCTAAATTCAATTACCAGGCCCTTCAGGTCTGACATGGATATTAAGGGGAACCCCGTGTCAATTTTTTTTTTAATTTGATGCGGGGTTCCCCTTAATATCCATATCAGACCTGAAGGGTCTGGTATGGATATTTAAGGGGACCCCCACGTCAATTTTTTTTTTTAATTTGACACGGGGGTTCCCCTTAATATCCATGTCAGACCTGAAGGGCCTGGTAATTGAATTTAGGGGAACCCTCACGCTTTTTTTTTTTTTTTATCAATGAATGAATGAATTGTCGGCTAATACAGAGAACACTCATTGAGTGTTCTCTGTATTACGGGGAGCCCCTAAATTCAATTACCAGGCCCTTCAGGTCTGACATGGATATTAAGGGGAACCCCGCATCAAATTAAAAAAAAAATTGACACGGGGTTCCCCTTAATATCCATGTCAGACCTGAAGGGCCTGGTAATTGAATTTAGGGGAACCCCCACGCTTTTTTTTTTTGATTAATGAATGAATGAATTGTCGGCTAATACAGAGGACACTCATTGAGTGTTCTCTGTATTACGGGGAGCCGACAATTTAGCCGCAAGTGATTTTAAAAGACTTTTTTTCCTGCACAAATGACACTTTGTGCAGGGACAGTTCTAAGCACCAGAAACATGCGCCCCTTCACAGACATACTATAGATACCCCCCAGCTACGAAATTTAAAGGAATATTACACTTTTATTGTTTCACTTTAATCATTATTAAAATCACTGCTCCTGAAAAAACGGCCGTTTTTAAAACTTTTTTTTGCATTGATCCATGTCCCCTGGGGCAGGACCCAGGTCCCCAAACACTTTTTAGGACAGTAACTTGCATATTACCCTTTAAAATGAGCACTTTAGATTGTGAATGTTCGAGTCCCATAGACTTTAATAGGGTTCTAAAGTTCACACGAAGTTTAGGTCTGTTCGCAGGTTCTGGTGCGAACCGAACAGGGGGGTGTTCGGCTCATCCCTAATCACCATGCAGACTATTGCTCCTCCTCTGCTTAACTCCCACAGACTATTACTTCCAGGACTTCCTTACCCTCGACCGTGTAAAGATGTTGTTCCCAGAAATCCTTTCTTCCTTCTGCACAAACTTATACTGTAGTTATTAGTGTAATGTCCCATCTTCTTCTTTTAAACAAAAAGGACACACTCTAAATGATTCCTAATGCAGACTCTGGTTGCTCGCTGCCTAGTAGTTTAAAAGCATGTGTTGAGCGGTGGACTACTGTTCCCAGACAGCCCTGCTTTCAAATCCTGTTCCCTCAGGCAAACATCAATTTGACATTTAACTCCTCACAGTCTCTCCTCTGATCCAGGACTCCTCATTGACCGTGTAATAAAGAGGACTTCACCAATGACCGTATAGAAGTGAAGTTTCCTCACAGACTTCCTGGCACATCCAGCCCTCCACTGTGCTACACTCACCGACCTTTCTCTGCCTGAGTCCTTGATGGAGAACTTAACCAGACCATATGTTCTGACAGCTTCACCTGCCCCTCTGCTCCAGAAATTCCTCACCAATGACCATGTAAAGATGAGGACATTGGCAATGACCGTGTAGAGACGAAGTTCCTTCACAGTTCTCCCCGGCCTCCTGGTGCAATCGGTGCACCACCCCCAAATGGGGTGCCCGCCTGCTGCTGTCTAGTATTTGATTCTTCACTGCACCTGGCCAACAACTACCCCCCAGTGCCATGTTACCTCAGCCCATATAGGAGGCCCGCCCCCTGCCAATACCAGTTTGGGATTGGTCAGGGCTCCCACATGAGCTGCCTGACACTCCAGCTCCAGGCCCTGTCCCTCTTCCAGAACATTCTCCCTTGAAGCAGGGGAGGCCCCTTAGAGCTAGAGCCCAGGTGGTCACACCCACTGCTACACTAACCACTCCCAGCCCCCAGATCAAAACAAACAGGCCTGGCTCAAAGCACAAGCCTGCCTAAATTTACTTGTGCTGACAGTCTCCCTAGCAGAAAATCCACACTAGCACCTACCTATTGGTAGACGGAGCTACACACACACACACACACACACACACACACACACACACACACACATATATATATATATATATATATATAAAATATTTGGGGGCTCTAAGCAAATTTCTAAATGGCCCGGTAGTCAAATGGTTAAAGTTGTCAGCTGATCGGCCTCTAGTGGTTCAGGCACAGTGCCAAGAATAGAGAGAAACTGAGCATGTGCAGAGCAGGATGAGACAGTGTATTGCTGGATTTTAAACAGTATAGTCACTTATTTTTAATGTTTTACATAGATATAATTGGAAAAGGCAGACAGCCTGAAGTGATATATCAGGACTTAGTTTTCTGAGTAAAGTTCCACTTTAATGAATAAACCTGTATATTCTGTATTAAACCCATATAAATCACTTTTGAAAAGTTTTCCACACAGTACTTTGGGTAAAGCTTTTCCCTTGTTTTAAGATCAGTCTGCAGAGTATTCAAATTATAAAACAAGGACAGAGATGTACCTAGGAAGTTTTATAAATCACTTTGATAAATTGGGTATAAACATAATTGGAGCCAATGGTGATAATAGAGATAACAGCACGTCCTATAAGGAGGCATGACACATTTATATGGAAGATAAGTAATATAGTTATTGTATAGATGTAGTATTAGTAATCTAACTGTGGACCGAGATATATTTTCTTCTATTGGTAAAATTTATAGTGGTCGCCTGAGCTAGTGATTCCATAGGGAACACAGGGGTGGATAGTTCAACGTTATAAATCTATATTATGAATGTGCGCTTTTTTTATGCTGGCTAGTTCAGTGTAATCTTATCAAATAAAACTGCACGTCTGTGGCAAATATGATGAGCTCCATGGAATCAATGACCGCTGGTAGAGATTACTGTTCTATGCGTCACCCTTACACAACTGGCAACAGACATTCAAAGTCAAATTGTTTGCATCTAAGAGAGCTCTAAATTGCTATTCTGTGAAGGACTGGACTCTATACACGTTAGTGGTTTCTGCCATATTTAAAAACCTATAGAAGAGGAAACCACCATGAACAGTTATATTTATTTATTTGGGGCATACACAAAGTAGGGCCAATATAGACAGGAGCCAAATAATCAGCCTGTCTTTGGAGTGTGGGAGAACAAAATCCAGGCAAGTAGTGACATGGTTGGGATTTAAAACCATTGGCCATGGTAAGTGTCAGGCAGAAGTGCTAACCATCAAGCTACTGTGCTGCCCACAGCTTTGTATTGAATCTTAACTAAAGCAAACCATGACTGCAGGGTTAATAAAGACAATACAGGTGTTTACTAAAGGCAAATTCACTGTGCACTTCAAGTGCACAAGGAAGTGCAGTTGCTGTAGATCTGAAGGGGACATGCAAGGACAATAACAAAGCGTTTTTGCTTGCACATGATTGGATAATGGAAATCAGCAGAGCTTCCCCTCAGATCTACTGCAACGGCACTTTCTAGTGCACAGTGGATTTGCCTTTAGTAAATCAACACCAATGTTTGCATATATCAATATAACCAAATTTGTAAAAGGGATCTGTAATTGGAGTTCCATTTTGATTAAGATCGGGGTTAGAAGGGGGGTGTCAATGAGTCGCAACTAACTTTACATTCACAACTGATTTTTTAAAAGAATAAGCTTTGGCCTAATATAAAATCCCCCCCAACTGCATACGAGTATATTCAGAGTTCCCCAACAGTTATCATGAACAAACATCATACACCCCAATACACTCAGAACATAGCACATTTTACCATGATACACTTGATGCTTGATATACTTGATATACCACATACCGGTCCTTCCCCAATACTGTGTACATCACACCATGCACCTTGTTACACTTATCTCGGGCTACACACCAAAAACACACAGTGCTATAACAGAAATCACCCAAATGGCCCTGATAAAACGTTTACATACCCTGGAATGTTTGGTCTTGGTACAGACACAGAAGGTGGCACACACAGGTTCAAATGGCAATTAAAGGTTAATTTCTCACATTTGTGGCTTTTTAAATCAGAATTAGTGTCTGTGTATAAATAGTCAATAAGCTTGTTAGCTGTCACATGGATGCACTAAGCCGGCTAGACACTGAGCCATGAGGAGGTAGAAAAGAACAGTCAAAAGACCCACGTAACAAGGTAATGAAACTTTACAAAAATGGTAAAGGATATAAAAAGATACCCAAAGCCTTGAATATGCCCGTCAGTACTGTTTAATCACTTATTAAGAAGGGAAAAAATTAGGTGCTCTTTTGATATAAAGTCAAGGTTAGGTAGACCAAGAAAGATTGCAGCCACAACCGGCGGAAGAATTGCTCAGGATACAAAGAAAAACCCACATGTAACCTCAGGAGAAATAGAGGCTGCTCTCCAAAAAAATGGTGTGGTTGCTTTTAAGGAGCACAATTCAACGATGCTTGAACAAAAAAGAGCTGCATGGCTGAGCTGCCAGAAGGAAGCCTTTACTGCGTCAATGCCAAAGTATTAGAACACAGTAACTGAAATTTATTTAATACTTCGTACAAAATCCTTTGTTTTTTTTAATTTTATTTATTTTTCAGGGTACAACATGCGGAAATACAGAAAGCTCATCAGGGAAAAATACAATGGCAATACATGTTATGCATCTCTATATCTGTACTCTATGCAATCATGATAACACTTTACGTGGAGTTTCTTAGCTAGTTAGAGGCAAAGTGTTAATCCAGAGAGTAGGAGTCCTCCGCACTCTGCATGGCCCCTTTAAATTTTCTTGGCATTAGCCATTTTTATAGAAGAAGGTAGAAAAAAGAATGACGTCGGATTCCACTGACTCCTTAAAGTCATTATCCAATGAACCAGCATCGGATAGGACGGGAAGCAAGGAGAAAGTATTGTTGAAGAGAGAGAGAGGAGGAAGAGTGGATGAAAGGACAGGGGGGTAGTATAGAAGAGAAAAAATAATAATAATAATATACAGTGGGGGAGGGTGAGAGGGGTTAGTACCCCTGTCCAGTCACAGCCATTCCAAATGGAGAGCAAGACAGTTCCCCCTCATCAAGGGGGTCTGTTAACCAGTTGTCCGAATTCCACAGAGTAAATAAACTCATGCCAGAAAAAACATTTTCAGAGAATTTCTCATGTAGGCTTTTTTCCGTGGTCACCAAGTCCTCCTTTGCGTGTATGTCTGTTACTCTTTTCAGCCATACAGCCACTGTTTCCAATACAATGGGATACAGCTTTTAGCTGCTGTGAGCAAAAATGGCAGGATGGATTTCCTGTAACTCTTGGTTGGGATTTTGTGGTGATGCAGGAGGAAGAACGCAGGGGAGTCTGCGACCACATGATCCGTGAACTTCTGTACTATACGATGCACCTCCGTCCAAAAGGGCCGTATCAACCTGCATGACCAGAAGACATGGAGGAGAGAGCCAACTTCCTCCCCGCATCTCCAACACAGGTCAGTGGTCTGGGGGAACATCTTGTGAAGCTTTGCTGGTGTGTGGTACCAACGGGGCAATACTTTATATCCTGCTTCTTGGTGTCTTGCACTTATGGAAGTCTTGTGGGAGAAAAGGATGATCCACTTGGCCTGTTTATCTGTGAATTTTAATCCCAATCTTCCGGCTGCGGAGACACTAGCAGCTCGTACATTAGAGAGATTGCATGTCTCAGCGGGGACCGGTCTAGGCAAAGCGACTCAAGGGGTGTCAATAGTCTCCTGAATGCGTCTGGTGGGGGTAAGGATTTAATGTAGTGGGACAGCTGGATCTTCTGCCAGAAGAAAAGTCCCTGTAATGCTGGGTCTTCTATTATTTGTTGTCTATTCTTCCATTGTCCACTTATGAGAAAATGTCTGACCTGTGATCTCTCAGTTAAGAACAAATCCTGAAATCTAGGATCTCTAAGTCCCGGAGGAAAGGCCGGGTTGCCCACTACAGGAGTGAGTGGAGATGGTAGTGGTGCGAGAGCCAGGTCACGGAAGACTTTCCAGGCTGTCTGGTTTGTTGTTCCCACTGTAGGGTGGGATGTTACCTTCTTCGGCAAAGGCAGCTGGCACCATAGAAGTCAAGCCAATTGCATCCCCGTCAAAGAGTTTTCAATTTGTACCCACTGTTTCAAGGTTTAGTGTCTGCTCCAATCAAGTATGCGAGTGAGATGACTGAGTAGTAAAGAAGGGCGTCTCGGAGGGCAATTCCACCATTGATTTTTGGAAGTCGAAGTATTTTTTCTGCCAGTCGTGGAGGTTTACCAGCCCAAACGAAATGGGTTATCAATCCTTTGTTGTTAATGACAGCTTCAAGACACCTGCTGTATGGAGAAACTGCATTGGTCAGGTGTGATTTTGACCCATTCTTCCACACAGTCTTCAAAACTTAAAGGTCCTGTGGTCCTCTTCTATGAACTCTGATATTTAGTTCTTTCCATAGATTTTCTATTGGATTCAAGTCAGATGATTGGCTGGGCTATTCTAGCAGCTTTATTTTATATATATATATATTTTATAATAACCAATTGAGAGTTTCCTTGGCTTTGTGTTTGGGATCATTGTCTTGCTGAAATATCCACCCTTGTTTCATCTTCAACATCCTGATAGATGGCAGAAGATTATTATCAAGAATGTCTTGGTAAATTTTTCCATTCATCCTTCTTTCAATGATATGAAGTTTGCCCGTACCATATGCTGAAAAACAGCCCCACACCATGATGTTCCCACCTCCAAAGTTCACTGTTTGTATGGGGGTGTTTTTGGGGTGATGCGCAGTGCCAAGTCTTTGCTTTTACCCATCATGAGATGTTTCTTGTGTAACACCTTGGTAATGAGACCGTTTTTATAAACCATCAGTTGAGACTGAACCAGCTGATATTCATTTGAACTGACAAGGGGCAGGATTACTTTCTAATTACTTATAGATTTCAGCTGGTGTCTTGGCTTTCCAAGCCTTTTTGCACCTCCCTTTCTTTATGTGATTAATACTTTTTCTCTGTGTCATTCCATTTTATTACACATAACTTAAATTCTAAATGTATTTGTTTTGGTTTCTTTGTATGTATGAATTACATGGGTTGTTACCGACGTGGTGAAAATTTCATGTCAATAGCACCTTTAGAAATCTACTGTATCTTCCTAGAAAAATTGTGACGCGTCCAATACTTATTTTATCTGCTGTATAGTGACTGCATATGATGATACAGGCTTAGGGTCCATTTACATCTTTGTGTGTGGTGTGTTGTGTTAAGGCAGACCATTTATTTGCTTTGATTTTCTGATGGCTCAAAATGTATGAAAAAAAGGTTCAGGCACTATTTTTAGCAATGCTGTACACCACAGCGCATGATAGTGAATTGATGTGCTTTGTGGTGTGCTGCAACACAGGTACATTGTTAAAGGCGTATTGGGGTACCATAATATGCATTGCTGCATGTTATTTCAAAACAATTGTGTAAATCAAATCACTGAACTCTCATTTAAGCTGTAATGTTATTGTAATTTCAAAAACAATTATCCATATATTTAAATCTGCAGCTTAAAGTGGTTGTAGACACGAAATATGAAGAAAGTATATTCCACTATAGTGCGTAGCTGTCTCAGTCCAGGGCACTGAGTGTAATTTCTGTCTGCTGCCTTGTTCCTCTGCTATCAGCATGAGTCACCTCTGATTTTGTTTTTCTGACACCAAGAGAAAAAAGGTGACGGGGAGGGAACTACAGCATACAGCCTGTGATTGACAGTCCCTGCTCTGTTTCTGTGTGCTGTGTGACGTGGGGGGGGGGGGGGGGTGTCACTTCCTTCCAAACAGCTTTCCTCTCTGAGCTCTGCAGGGTGTAACTTCAACTCCCCACCCCCTGCTTTCTGACAGCTAAGACAAGCTGTATACATTCTGCACTTTGAATGAATGTAGAGAAGAGAAGAGTGCAGATGAACAGGTACAACTTATGTAGAAGACTTTGTTTCATCTCTATGTATCACCTGAGGCCAGTCACTTCACTAGGTGTATGGAAGGGTTTACAACCACTTTAAGTTTAATGCCTGTGAATCCTGCCATGAAGGTCTTTGTTCAAGCACTAAACAAACAGAATGACCCCTGTCCCCGCATATAACTGGCCAGCAATAAGCACATGGAAGGGCAATGCATGCAAAATAAAACAAAAAAAAAAAGAGACATTTCCGGCTCCTGCTCACCAACCAAATGAACCCGTCCAACAGTATGCATTAAAAACAGGGGTTCAGTTAGCATAAATTTGCAAACGCATGGTTAGGCTGCAAGTATTGCTTGGAGGTAGCCCAATCCTCCTTAAAGGCACAGGTGCACACTGGACCCCCAGCGCATAGCACAATGGCAGAAAAGGTGCCCCCACCTATAACCGGCCTTCAGAGCAAGGATGAGTGACTGGAAGCAAGGAGCATATGGAAGGACAACGCATGCAAGACAAAACCAGAGAAATTCCCGGCTCAACTCACCAACCAGTCTGCTTACCATCCAAACCCTGATTGTACCCTGTTTTGAACCTTGATTCTGATGGTGACTGCAAATGACTGTGTGAACATACATTGCACAGAGTGATAAATGATGTAGCTCTAACCAATAAACGTATATGTGAAAAATGTGATTACAATAAATCATATAGGTGATAACCAATCAAATGACAAATTACATAAATAGGTGCATGAAGTGCAAAAAGTTCAGGTTGAAACAAACCAAAACCTCCAATCACTAATGAATCAATAAAGTGACAAAATGTAAAGTAACGTCCAGCATGAAAAATAATTATATAAAGAGGAGCCTTCATGTCCAACACTGAGAAGTAAAAGATCAAGGGAAATGCACTGAACACTGTCCGGTACAGAGAACATCAAAGATGGCATTTCATCCACAAAGAAGAAAAGATGTATATGCTCCACTGGAACCGGTGGAACTCAAATGTCAGTGACATAGTGTCATACAGGCATGGTGCCGCAATTGTCAAGCATGTAGAACTCCAATGGGCCCAGAACTTCAGGAATGGAATCCAAGGGAGTAGAAGATGTCCTCCAAATGGACCTCCAACAGTGGAAAAACCGAAGTTGGATCTTGATGGTAAAGATCAACTAGACAGCAGAGCCACTTTCGGACGGTATGTGAAGAAAAAAATTTGCTTCCACATAGTGTAGGTCAAAAATGGTAATTTATTGCTAAAAACCAGGGACAATACAATACAAGGAGAAAAAGTGATCACGAATCAAAAGTACAAGGCAATGTGGGGAGCGATAAGCCTATGCGTTTTGACCAGAGAGGCCTTCAACAGGGGCATAGCAGGCGTGGTCCACTTTGGTGTCCCTGAGAAATGGAATGCAGGCATCACTGGCATACAGTTGTGCTCATATTATCAACTGTGCTTACTCTTTTTAAATCATAATCACAACAGAAACTAGCCAAATGACCCTGATCGGAAGTTTACATATCCAAGTTCTTAATACTGTATTGTCCCCTTTAACATCACATGACAGCCTGAAGTAGTTTGTGGTATTTGTGGATGAGGCTCTTTATCTTCTCAGATGGTAAAGCTGGCCATTGCTCTTGGCGAAAAGTCTCCAGTTCCTGTAAATTCTTGGGCTCTCTTGCATGAACTGCATGTTTGAGATCTCCCCAGAGTGGCTCAATGATATTGAGGTCAGGAGACTGAGATGGGCACTGCAGAACTTTCACTTTATTCTGATGTAGCCAAAGACAGGTCGACTTGGTCTTGTGTTTTGTATCATTGTCATGTTGGAATGTCCATGTACGTCCCATGGGCAGCTTTCTGGCTGATGAATGCAACTTTGTAGCTCACACATCTCCAAAACATCAGCGATCCACCTCTGTGTTTCACAGTAGGAATGGTGTACCTTTCATCATAGGCCTTGTTGACTCCTCTCCAAAGGTAGTGCTTATGGTTGGGCCAAAAAGCAAAATTTTGATCTCAACACACCAAATGACTTTGTGCCAGAAGGTTTGAGGCTTGTCTCTGTACTGTTTGGCATGTTGTAAATGGGATACTTTGTGGCATTTGTGCAGTAATGGCTTTCTTCTTGCGACTCGACAATCCTGCCCATCTTTCTTCAAGTGCCTCCTTATTGTACATCTTGAAATAGCCACACCACATGTTTTAAGAGAGTCCTGTATTTCACTTGAAGTTATTTGTGGGTTTTTCTTTGCATCCCAAACAATTGTCCTGGCAGTTGTGACTACAATTTTAGTTGGTCTACCAGACTGCGGTTTAGTTTCAACAGAACCCCTCATTTTCCACTTCTTGATTAGAGTTTGAACACTGCTGATTGGAATTCTCAATTCCATTTTCTTTTTCTATCCCTTTCCTGTCCTATACAGTTCAGCTACCTTTTCCCACAGATCCTTTGACAATTCTTTTGCTTTCCCCATGACTCAGAATCCAGAAACATCAGTGCAGCACTGAATGAAAGATGCAAGGGTCTGTCAGAAGTCCAAAAACTCTTTGACCCTTTTATTCACATACACTAACTACAAGCAAATAGATCACAGTGTCAGTGCTGGGCTCAGCCCCTCCTTCTCTGAGCTGGCCGCTCAGCTGTTGGCTAATTGCCAGCTCCTATATCTTCACAGTGACTGTTGATGATATCCTGTCCTCGTCAGTCCTGCTTACTTAAGCTTTCCAGCCAAGATGATCTCTCCCTTCACCTTGGTCAACATCATAGAGACTTTCTCCAGCGCCCCTGTTATAGACTTGCTTGGCTGATATTCCTTCTGGCTCCAGATCCTGCTTGCTGTTCCACTACACTGATTCCTGGCTTCCTGACTTTCCTATCCATTCTGGTTACTGAACTTTGGCTATATTTTGACCAAGTTTGTTCTATTTACTTTTTTTTTATTAAACAAGTGTGATTTAACTATACTTCTGTCTCAGTCTGATTCATGGTTTCTGTCACACAGGTGAGGATGATTACCTTTAAAGTGGTTGTAAACCCTTACAAACCACTGTGACCTACAGGTAAGCCTAGATTAAGGCTTACCTGTAGGTCCAAGAAATATCTCCCAAACCTATACGGTTTATTAGATATTTGCCCGAAGACGGGCACCGCTGTCTACGGCGCATGCGCCATAGACAGCGGCGCGCAGCCGCACTGAGCGTGGCATCCTCAATGACGAAGATGCCGCGCAATGCCGCGCAATGCCGCGCGTCTCGGCTCCCGTGAGCATGCGCGGGAGTGAAGTCCTCGCGGCTTCGCCGAATGACAGCGACGGAGCTGCGAGACTCCACCGAGAAGATGGATGCGCCGAACTACAGGGGACAGCGGTGACTTCGCTGGCTCCTGTGTCAGGTAAGTGACACATAATGGGCTACTATGCGATGCATAGTAGTCCATTATGCTTTGCCTTTGCAGGAAATGAAAGAGGAAGTGTCACGTACCTGGTAGGAGAGCCCAGAATGCAGGGAGCGGCTCCTCGTAAGCCTCCGGCTCGAGAGTCCCTGGAAGTGGAGACAGGGATTCAAGAGTTCGGAGGGCACAAGTGCCAAGCCGGAGTATGAAGAGTCGGACCCGCAGCAGCAGAGATCCACAGAGGCCCTGGAGGGTAGATACCCGATAGCAGCCGGGGATACGGTCACACCGTAGGCACGGGTGGATGACTGGAACAGCTGGCAGAGGTCCGTGAGAACAGCAGGCACAGGTGGTCAGGCTGGAACAGCGGGTAGCAGTCAGCGGGTACAGCAGGCACTGGCAATCAGGCTGGAACAGCGGGTGGCAGCAGACGAGGTCGGGAACAAGCCGGGTCGGTATCAGGCGGGCAGCAGAAGTACACAGGAGAAGGCAGAGATGTAGTCAGACAGGCAGGAGGTCGGTGGCAGGCAGCAATCAAACGAAGTCAGGAACAGGCCGGGTACGGTAATCAGGAACAAGCAGAAACAGATAGCAGGAATCACCGGAAACGCTGTAGACAGGACAGCAAGAAGGAACAGAAGCTGGTTCCTTAAGTAGCCCTTTGGGCGCTGAAGAACGGTCGAACGGCGAGTCTGCGTGCCCCCGCGGGTAACCGTGCTCCCGTTCGTGACCCCGCGCACCCGCGTGCGCCCGTTCGCACCGTCGCGCACCCGCGTGCGCTCGTTCGTGCCGACGCGCACCTGCGTGCGCCTGTTAGAATCTACGTGCACTCGCGTGCATTCGTTCGCGCTAACGCACGCCTGAGGGTAGCGAGGAGTTCTCCGCAAAGGAATCCTGCGGGCAGGTTTCCTATGTACGACCGGGACAACGGATCGACCATGACAGGAAGTAAACTCATCAGGGTTTACTTCCTCTTTAATAGCCATTCAAACCCCTTTGTTTCAACTTGTGTGCATGTTATCATGCCAAAATCACCAGGGTATGTAAACTTTTGATCAGAGTCATTTGGGTAGTTTCTGTTGTGATTATGATTTAAAGAGAGTAAACACAGTTGATTGATAATAAATTACTTCAGAAAAATCCTAACCCTGAGTGAAATATTCTCTGAAAAATGGCCAAGATATCATAAATTCTGCCAGGGTAATTAAACTTATGAGCACAACTGTACAAACATGTACAAATGATGGGCCTCTAAAGAGGATGTAGAAGATTGCTAGCATTGAGATACAAATGATGAAAAAAAGGGAAAACTGTTTAATTGATATGCAGTGCTTTAGTTAAACTCAGTATCACTCAGTTAGCCCTTGTACACACGGTCGGACATTCCAACGGAAAATGTCCGATCGGACCGTGTTGTCGGATAATCCAAGCGCGGAATATCCGACCGACAATGTTTTAGAGCTGGGCTATAAAATTTTCCGACAACATAATCCGATCGGACAAAGTCCGATCGTTTGTAGAGAATTCCGATTGGACAAAGTGCCACGCATGCTCAGATCAAATTACGAGACCAAAGCTATTGGCTACTAGCATGAACGTAAAACAAAGTAACGTCATCGCGTTACGAACCATCGAATATTCCGACAGCATTGTCCGACCGTGTGTATGCAACACCAGTTTTGGACAAAATCTGTCGGACAAAATCCGACGGATTTTGTTGTCGGAATGTCCGACCGTATATACAAGGGCTTAGAGTTTACACCTATTTTAACCCCTTCTCACCACCGCCTCCGGACCCTTTTAAGAGCTTCTAAATGCTGGGAGGCGGAGGCGGGTATTCGAGTCATGTGACCGCTGTGATTGGCTGTCACAGCAGTCACATGATTGGAAATCTTCTGATTACAAGAACTGATTGGGAGCTTTCTGGTCCCCGCCGGTGATTGTGCTGGAAGCTCACAGGGTGCCCGCTCTCAGCACAAATGTTTATATACGGCCACATATATGCAGCCTCTCGGTGTTAAGGCCCACCAACCGAGAAGTCATGTCAGAGGGAGGAGGTTAAGGGCTGGATCACACCAGAACGGGAAAGGTGCATTCTGTGTGTGTTTTCCACACCGCAAGCGAACACACTGCCCTTGTGAGCAGGGGCGGGCTGGGCCGGGGGGCAGGGTGGAAATTTCCCCCCAGGCCGGCACCTACATTATGTTTAAAACGGGCCGCTGGCTGTTTGTTCATTTCTTTTTTTTTCACGCTGTGACGGGCAGCCGGGACCCAGCGCAGTAAATCCCTTCTCTCTGTGGTCATGTCGCACCGTTCTGATCAGTCCTGGCAGCGGCTGTCACTCACAGCCGAGCAGAGTGAAGCCGCCTCCCCCTCCTCCATGCATAGCACTGTGTAGACATAAAGGAGGAGGGGGAGGCGGCTTCACTCTGCTCGGCTGTGAGTGACAGCCGCTGCCGGGACTGATCAGAACGGCGCGACGTGAGTCACGCGACCACAGAGAGAAGGGTATTATTGCGCCGGGTCCCGGATCACTGAGCCGAAAGATGTCACTCCACTCGGGTGCTGCTCGCACCTCCCCCCTGCAATGCCACTGCCTTGGGCTCGAGGTACATTATGGGTCCTTAGGGGAGTCTGTGCACTGTAGGGGGTTCTTTACTGTGGGGGGTCCTGCACTGTAGAGGGGGTCCTGCACTGTAGGGGGGTCCTGCACTGTAGGGGGAGGGGTCTGTATTGTAGGGGAAGATTCCGCACTGTAGGGGAGTCTGTACTGTAGGGGAGTCTGTGCTGTAGGGGAGTCTGCGCTGTAGGGGAGTCTGCGCTGTAGGGTAGAGGGGTCTGTACTGTAGGAGGGTGTGCACTGTAGGGGAGGATTCTGTACTGTAGGAGGGTCTGCACTGTAGGGGGGGGTCTGTACTATAGGAGGGTCTGCACTGTAGGGGAGGATTCTGTACTGTAGGGGGGTCTACACTGTAGATGGGGGTCTGTATGGTAGGGAGGGGGGTCTGCACTGTAGGGGGTCTGTGTAACATGCAGGGGGTCCAGAGCTGTGAGGGGCTGTGTAATGTAAAGGGGTGCAGAGGGGCAGGGTGCTGTGTAATGTAAAGGGGTCCAGAGGTACAAGGGCTGTGTAATGTAAAGGGGTCCAGAGGTTCAGGGTGCTGTGTAATGTAAAGGGGTCCAGAGGTACAAGGGCTGTGTAATGTCAAGGGGTCAGGAGGTTCAGGGTGCTGTGTTATGTAAAGGGGTCCAAAGGTACAAGAGCTGTGTAATGTAAAGGGGTCCAGAGGTGCAGGCTGCTGTGTAATGTAAAGGGGTCCAGAGGTGCAGGCTGCTGTGTAATGTAAAGGGGTCCTTAGGTGCAAGGTCCTGTCTAATGTAAAGGGGTCCAGAGGTGCAGGCTGCTGTGTAATGTAAAGGGGTCCTTAGGTGCAAGGTCCTGTGTAATGTAAAGGGGTCCAGAGGTGCAGGCTGCTGTGTAATGTAAAAAGGTCCTTAGGTGCAAGGTCCTGTGTAATGTAAAGGGGTCCAGAGGTGCAGGGTGCTGTGTAATGTAAAGGGGTCCAGAGATGCAGGGTGCTGTGTAATTTAAAGGGGTCCAGAGGTGCAGTTGTGGAGAGGAGGGGTACACAGTAGTGACAAAAAGATATTGAAGGATTCAGAGGTATGCAGGGGACACAGTGGGTGTTTTTACATTTTATGGTGGGGGGGTGCCAGATATAGGATCCGCCCCGGGTGCCAAATGCTCTAGGTATGCCCCTGGGGTGAGCACAGCAGATTACAACTCCTACCTCCCAGGAGTCTCAGAGGCAGGCCAGGTGAAATGGCACGTCAGGGGAGGGGACGCCCGGCGTCAAGAACGTCACGTTGCACGTGACCTGCTGGGCTTATGGGGAGCAGTGGCTAGCTGCAGTCTGCAGAGAAGATGAGACCTGCTTCAGGATCATCACCCCCCCCCCCCCCCGAAGAGTGGCAAGGACCTGGCTCAGTGTCTCCAGTCCTCACTGAATCAACGCTCCCCAGCCTGAAGTAAGGCATCTGTGATAACCTTCACAAAATGGAATAGAATGGGAAAATCCGCTTCAGTTGTAAATTTATTTAACCACTTTCAGACCGGACCATTTTGCTGGTAAATGACCAGAGGTCTTTTTACACTTTGGCACTGCGCTGCTTTAACTGGTAATTGCGCGGTCATGCAATGTTGTACCCAAACAAAATTTGCGTCCTTTTCTTCCCACAAATAGAGCTTTCTTTTGATGGTATTTGATTGCCTCTGCGATTTTTATTTTTTGCGATATAAACGTAAAAAGACCGCAAATTTTGAAAAAAAATGATATTTTCTACTTTTTGTTATTAGAAAAATCCAATAAACTCAATTTTAGTCATACATTTAGGCCAAAATGTATTCAGCCACATGTCTTTGGTAAAAAAAAAGTCAATAATTGTATATTTATTGGTTTGCGCAAAAGTTGTCACATCTACAAACTAAGGTACGTTTTCTGGAATTTACGCAGCTTTTAGTTTACGACTGCCTATCTCATTTCTTGAGGTGCTAAAATGGCAGGGCAGTACAAAACCCCCCCAAATGACCCCATTTTGGAAAGTAGACCCCCTAAGGAAATTGATAAGAGGCATGTTGAGCCCATTGAATATTTTATTTTTTTGCCTCAAGCGATTGAATAATGACAAAAAAAAATTTTTTTTTTTTTTTTTACACAAAGTTGTCACTAAATGATATATTGCTCACACATGCTATGGGCGTATGTGAAATGACACCCCAAAATAAATTCTGCTGCTTCTCCTGAGTACGGGGATACCACATATGTGGGACTTTTTGGGAGCCTAGCCGCGTACGGGGCCCCGAAAACCAAGCACCGCCTTCAGGCTTTCTAAGGGCGTAAATTTTTGAGTTCACTTCTCACTACCTATTACAGTTTTGAAGGCCATAAAATGCCAAGATGGCACAAAACCCCCACAAATGACCCCATTTTAGAAAGTAGACACCCCAAGCTATTTGCTGAGAGGCATGTTGAGTTAATGGAATATTTTATATTTTGCCACAAGTTGCGGGAAAATTACAAACTTTTTTTTTTTTTTTTTTTTTTTCACAAAGTTGTCACTAAATGATATATTGCTCACACATGCCATGGGCATATGTGAAATGACACCCCAAAATAAATTCTGCTGCTTCTCCTGAGTACGGGGATACCACATATGTGGGACTTTTTGGGAGCCTAGCCGCGTACGGGGCCCCGAAAACCAAGCACCGCCTTCAGGCTTTCTAAGGGCGTTACAGTTTTGAAGGCCATAAAATGCCAAGATGGCACAAACCCCCCCCAAATGACCCCATTTTGGAAAGTAGACACCCCTAAATTTAGGGGTACACTAGTGAGACTAGGTAATAAATGGCGGGTGCCCTGAAACTATAAAAAAATAACTAACCAACCAGCGTCACCTGTAACAGTTATATGGTGATCACTGGTGAAAGGGTTAACTAGGGGGCAATCAGGGGGCTTTATGCGGTAGTATATGGGGGTCCCTGGCGCTATAAAAAGCTGCGGCGAACCTAAATACCTACCTGCCTAACTAGCGTCACCTGTGACACTAATACAGCGATCAGAAAAACGATCGCTTATTAGGCTGGGTTCACACTGGAGCGATGCGGGAACGCCACAAATGCGCGGCGGGTTCCCGCATCGCATGCCTCCCGGCGGCAGTTCACACTGCCCTATGCGAACTGCTGGGAGTGTCAGTGAAATGTTACTGACACCCCCAGATCAGTTCGCATATCGCAGTGCGATCTGCAAACTCGGATCGCATGGTGTGAACACCCATGCGATCCGATTCTGCTGCGGGCCAAAAAAAGGGTCCCGTGCGAATTTGCGGCGGGTGCGGCGGGTGTGGCGGGTGCGGCGAATGGCTGAACTCGAATCGCACAGAGATCGGATGTGATTTGCACTGCAGTGCGGTGCGAATCACATTCGTTCTCATAAACCGCTGCAATGTGAACCCAGCCTTAGTGACACTGGCGACGGGGGGTGATCACGGGGTTAAACCTTTATTGGGGGGGTTAGGGGGGTACATTAGAACTAAAGGGGGCTAACTCTAACTGCCCTAACAGTTATTACAGTCACAAATGACACCAATGCAAAAAAAAAAAAAAAAAAAAAAAATGACATTGGTGTCACTGTGACTGGGGGGCAGGGGTAATTGGGGGGGTGATCGGGGGGTAAAGGGGGGGTGTGAGTGTGCCTGGCATGTTCTACTGTGTGTGTAGAGTGTTGGTGCAACTCACCGATCCGCTCTCCTCCGTGTCGGAACGGAAAATACCGACACGGAGGAGAGAATACATCACTTCCTCTCCTGTGTTTACATTACAGGAGAGGAAGTGATGTCACCGGGGATTTCCATTCGTCGAGAGCGATCGCGAGGGGGTGGCCATGAATGAATGGCCGCCCCCTCATCCCGGATCGCTCTCGAAGAAATGCCGACCGCCGCAGGCACCGGGGGGGGGGCCCGATCGGGCCCCCCACCCGCGGGCAGGCAGGGACTTATATATACGCCCATATGCCTGCCCGTGCCATTCTGCCGACGTATATCGTCGTGCGGCGGTCGGCAAGTGGTTAATAATGCATAGTCATCATGACAATTTAAAATTTTGGCAGTGGCAGCGTGTGTTTTTTTTTTTTTCTAGCACCTCCCCCCCACCAGTGGACTTAACACCCTCCCCCCCACCAGCGGACTTAACACCCTCCCCCCAACCAGAGGACTTGACACCCTCCCCCCCACCAGCAGACTTATCTAACACCCTCCCCTCCAACCAGCGGACTTATCTGACACCCTCCCCCCCAACCAGCGGACTTATCTAACACCCTCCCCCCCAACCAGCGGACTTATCTAACACCCTCCCCCCCAACCAGCGGACTTATCTAACACCCTCCCCCCCAACCAGCGGACTTATCTAACACCCTCCCCCCCAACCAGCTGACTTATCTAACACCCTCCCCCCCACCAGCAGACTTATCTAACACCCCCCCACCAGCGGACTTATCTAAAACCCTCCCCCCAACCAGCTGACTTATCTAACACCCTCCCCCCACCAGCGGACTTATCTAACACCCTCCCCCCCACCAGCGGACTTATCTAACACCCTCCCCCCCAAACCTGCAGACTTATCTAACACCCTCCCCCCAACCAGCTGACTTATCTAACATCCTCCCCCCCACCAGCGGACTTATCTAACACCCTCCCCCCCACCAGCGGACTTATCTAACACCCTCCCCCCACCAGTGGACTTATCTAACACCCTTCCCCCACCAGTGGACTTATCTAACACCCTCCCCCCACCAGCGGACTTATCTAACACCCTCCTCCCCACCAGCGGACTTAACACCCTCCCCCCCAACAGAGGACTTGACACCCTCCCCCCCACCAGCAGACTTATCTAACACCCCCCCAACCAGCGGGCTTATCTAACACCCTCCCCCCAACCAGCGGACTTATCTAACACCCTCCCCCCCAACCAGCGGACTTATCTAACACCCTCCCCCCCAACCAGCGGACTTATCTAACACCCTCCCCCCCAACCAGCGGACTTATCTAACACCCTCCCCCCCAAGCAGCGGACTTATCTAACACCCTCCCCCCCAACCAGCGGACTTATCTAAAAAACCCTCCCCCCCAACCAGCTGACTTATCTAACACCCTCCCCCCCACCAGCAGACTTATCTAACACCCCCCCACCAGCGGACTTATCTAAAACCCTCCCCCCAACCAGCTGACTTATCTAACACCCTCCCCCCACCAGCGGACTTATCTAACACCCTCCCCCCCACCAGCGGACTTATCTAACACCCTCCCCCCCAAACCTGCAGACTTATCTAACACCCTCCCCCCAACCAGCTGACTTATCTAACATCCTCCCCCCCACCAGCGGACTTATCTAACACCCTCCCCCCCACCAGCGGACTTATCTAACACCCTCCCCCCACCAGTGGACTTATCTAACACCCTTCCCCCACCAGTGGACTTATCTAACACCCTCCCCCCACCAGCGGACTTATCTAACACCCTCCTCCCCACCAGCGGACTTAACACCCTCCCCCCCAACAGAGGACTTGACACCCTCCCCCCCACCAGCAGACTTATCTAACACCCCCCCAACCAGCGGGCTTATCTAACACCCTCCCCCCAACCAGCGGACTTATCTAACACCCTCCCCCCCAACCAGCGGACTTATCTAACACCCTCCCCCCCAACCAGCGGACTTATCTAACACCCTCCCCCCCAACCAGCGGACTTATCTAACACCCTCCCCCCCAAGCAGCGGACTTATCTAACACCCTCCCCCCCAACCAGCGGACTTATCTAAAAAACCCTCCCCCCAACCAGCGGACTTATCTAACACCTCCCCCCCAACCAGCGGACTTATCTAACACCCTCCCCCCAACCAGCGGACTTATCTAACACCCTCCCCCCCAACCAGTGGACTTATCTAACACCTTCCCCCCAACCAGCTGACTTATCTAACACCCTCCCCCAACCAGCGGACTTATCTAACACCCCCCCACCAGTGGACTTATCTAACACCCTCCCCCCCAACCAGCGGACTTATCTAACACCCCCCCAACCAGCGGACTTATCTAACACCCCCCCACCAACAGACTTATTTAACACCCTCCCCCACCCACCAGCGGACTTATCTAACACCCTCCCCCCCACCAGTGGACTTATCTAACACCCTCCCCCCCACCAGCGGACTTATCTAACACCCCCCCAACCAGCGGACTTATCTAACACCCCCCCCACCAGCGGACTTATCTAACACCCTCCCCCCACCAGCGGACTTATCTAACACCCCCCCAACCAGTGGACTCACCTAGCTGATTAAGTGGTTCAATGGGCCACTTGACTGGACTTGCCCCCCAGGCCTAAGGCTGCCAGCCCTCCCCTGCTTGTGAGAGTGTGCGACTGACAACGAATTGTTAATGGCACCCCAAGCGCATCTTGCAAATGCAGTGCATTTGGGGACAACAAATTGCAGAGTACCACAGTATCTTGGTTTGATGCAGTGCCTTCTGAAAAGCCAGTGCTCTCACTACTTTTTCCACGTTCCAGTGCATTTTGCAATTCTAATAATAGACTGCAAAGTCAGGTCACATTTGATCACAAACATTGCAGTGTAAACCAGCTAAGATACTTTATACTGCTTTTAAGAGCGGTAATAAATCGCAGATGAAGATAAGAAAAATAATTCCCCTGAAAGGCAATGTCAAAATGTGCTGGTATGCGTCGCATACTAGCAAATTATGAGAGACTTACCTAAAAACAAAGCCCTCCAGCACCGCACTGTCACTGCTGAGAGAGCTTTAATCTTCACCTGGTCTTACTTCCAGGTTCTCCAGGCACATCAGTGTGTGGGAGCCGCTGTTTACGCACAGGCTCTGAAGGTCCGGTAAGGTAAGCCAGGCCTTCAGAGTGAAATGCGTCGGTGATATCACTGGCTGCATGCACTCTGAATATCTCAACGGTGCAAGTTTAGGAGATCTGCACAGTACCTGCAGGTGAGCCTTTTTTTTAGGCTTACCTGTATGCATAAGTGGTGAAGGGTTAACTATTTGTTTAATATAATAATGAATAATATTTCAGGCTGTAGAGTGTTACCTTAGGTTTTGTTTGGAAGCTGTCTGTTCTAAGCACGTTTGAGAAAGTTATATAGTAAAAGTGAAACTTAAATGAGGAACTTATAAATTCAAGAATAGCCTAGCAGCAAGACAAGCATGGGAAATGTTAGTTTAAGACTATTCTATAAATCATGAATAATTAATATGTTATAATATAATATCGTTATGAATGGTTAAATTAATAAAGGAGGTTTTCTCCTTATAGTAAAGGGAATATGTCACCTGACCATCATTTATTATAATATGCATTATATTTGTATCTGGTGGGCAGAGATGTTGTCACCCACGTGTCTTTTGAATACTTAACATGATGAGCCGTGCCCAATAAACGAGTCTCTGTTTTGTATGATCCGGTGTGTGTGTCTGAATAACAGGACTCCCAGGGCTCTCAGTCAGGTTGGGTTCATACTATTGTGAACTGAATGCCAATTTGCATGTCAGGAGCCTGTGACCGACTTAATGGAGCTGGTTCACACAGATCCAAGACAGCTGCGGAGCGAATTGCACAGGAGTCCTGTGCGTCTTCTGGTCCATTTCCGGGTCTGAATTCAGCCAGAAATTCGTACCAAAATCGGACCTGAAACGGTGAACAGAGACGCACCGGACCCCCTGCAGTGACCCACTCTGCACGGAGATGTGAACTCAGTCTCAAGGTAAGGTGAGGGGGAGACCGACGGTAAAAATTGAACCCCTACAAGTGGTAAAACAGCATTTTTTCTACCACTTTAACTACTTCCCACCCGGCCAATGTACATATACGTCCTGAACGTCCATCAGAAGTAGGGGGATTGCGCGCACGTGTGCCCACGCAGCGGCGCGATTCCGATGCGCCCGGACACGGCGCATCTCAGATCGCCAGGAGGGCTCTGTGATTGGCCCTCCTGATCACATGACGGCCATGTCCAATCACGGCCATCATGCGATGGAAACAAACAGCCGGTTGCTAGGCAATTGGCTCCTCCTCTCCTCACACGGAAGTTATCGCTGAGGAGAGGAGAGCAGATCTCTGCTGCCGGCTGATGATCAGTGAGTATGAGCTGTTTTTTACACACAACACACCACACAGTATAAACACAATGTCCCCACATATGTCCCCAAAACACACATGTCCCCAAAACATACACGTCCCCAAATAATAAAAACACATGTCCCTAATAATAAAAACATGACCACCACATATGTCCCACTCAAATCACATGTCCCAATGATTTATCTGTACACCTACACTACCGTTCAAAAGTTTGGGGTCACATTGAAATGTCCTTATTTTTGAAGGAAAAGCACTGTACTTTTCAATGAAGCTAACTTTAAACTAGTTCTAACTTTAAACAAATATACTCTATACATTGCTAATGTGGTAAATGACTATTCTAACTGCAAATGTCTAGTTTTTGGTGCAATATCTACATAGGTGTATAGAGGCCCATTTCCAGCAACTATCACTCCAGTGTTCTAATGGTACAATGTGTTTGCTCATTGGCTCAGAAGGCTAATTGATGATTAGCAAACCCTTGTGCAATCATGTTCACACATCTAAAAACAGTCTAGCTCCTTCCAGAAGCTACAAAACTGACCTTCCTGTGAGCAGATTGAGTTTCTGGAGCATCACATTTGTGGGGTCAATTAAACGCTCAAAATGGCCAGAAAAAGAGGACTTTCATCTGAACTCGACAGTCTATTCTTGTTCTTAGAAATGAAGGCTATTCCATGCGAGAAATTGCAAAGAAATTGAAGATTTCCTACAACGGTGTGTACTACTCCCTTCAGAGGACAGCACAAACAGGCTCTAACCAGAGTAGAAAAAGAAGTGGGAGGCCGCGTTGCACAACTAAGCAAGAAGATAAGCACATTAGAGTCTCTAGTTTGAGAAACAGACGCCTCACAGGTCCCCAACTGGCATCTTCATTAAATAAATGAATAAGGAAGGCTATCACTCCATTTTGCAACGCCATGCCATACCCAGTGGACAGCGCTTGATTGGAGCCAATTTCATCCTACAACAGGACAATGACCCTAAACACACCTCCAAATTGTGCAAGAACTATTTACAGCAGAAGCAGGCAGCTGGTATTCTATCGGTAATGGAGTGGCCAGCACAGTCACCAGATCTGAACCCCATTGAGCTGTTGTGGGAGCAGCTTGACCGTATGGTACGCCAGAAGTGCCCATCCAACCAATCCAACTTGTGGGAGCTGCTTCTAGAAGCGTGGGGTGCAATTTCTCCAGCTTACCTCAATAAATTAACAGCTAGAATGCCAAAGGTGTGCAATGCTGTAATTGCTGCAAAAGGAGGATTCTTTGACGAAAGCAAAGTTTGATGTAAAAACAATGTTATTTCAAATACAAATCATTATTTCTAACCTTGTCAATGTCTTGACTCTATTTTCTATTCATTTCACAACGTATGGTGGTGAATAAGTGTGACTTTTCATGGAAAACACAAAATTGTTTGGGTGACCCCAAACTTTTGAACGGTAGTGTATGTCCATGATCACCTGCACACATATGTACATGATCATTTGCGTACATATGTCCGTGATCACACAAAACAATTATTATACACTTAATCAAATTTTTTTTTACCAAAGACATGTAGCAGAATAGATTTTGGCTTAAATTTATGACAAAATTCGATTTTATTGGATTTATTTTAAAATAGAAAGAAGAAAATATTGTTTTTTTTTTACAAATGTCCGTTCTTTTTTCGCTTATATCACAAAAAATAAAAAACTGAGTCGTTAATATATAACACCAAAATAAAGCTCTATTTGTGCAAACAAAATGATAACAATTTAATCTGAGTACAGCGTAGCATGACCGCGCAATTGTCATTGAAATTGCGAGAGCGATGAAAGCTGACAATTGGGCTGGGAAGGAAGGGGGCGAAAGTGCCCTGTATTGTAGTGGTTAAACGGCATCTAGAATGCATGCACAGTGTTTGCCATGTATTCCAATGGCCCTAGTTCACACCAGTGAAGTCGATTCCAGTGCTTTCAACAAAAGTACAACCTGCTACTTTTGTTAATATGAAACGCATGAGATGCCTGTAAACACACCGGAAAGCACATTGTCCTAATGAAAATAAAGAAAACAAAATCACACTAGAACACCTTAAAATGCATGTAAATGCATATTCCAAAATGCATCCAGAAGACTGAAATTGTGGTGCGAACAATCCCTAAGTCACAAAGACACCAATGACTACAGTATGCATATGACAGGTATACTTTATACTAATGAGCATAAGACAATGAACAGAAAAAAAAATCAGAATTTCCTGAAGAAAGGAAAAAAAATTCCACCAAACAAATAGGTGACAAGAAGATTTTCTGCTTTTTAGCACAGGCAGCGGGCCAAGCTGATGGGGCTGCTAATTCCCACATTTCATGGTGTCTGTCACAGGTCTGGGGAGAAGGAAGAGGAAGGTATCTGGGCTGGAATGGAGCCTGTCCCAGCAGCGGAAGCACCTGTCTGCCCTGAACACTTCTTATTAGCTAACAGCTTTCTGAAAGCAGCCAAGGAGTGACAAGCTGGCAATGCCAGGACCGGCACAGAGTGACAGGCGCAGGCAGCCGGCTCCATTGTCTGCCCTTGATGAGCATGTCATTAATGGAAATAGGAGAATGTGAGGGACACATCAGTATTCAAATAGCCTCCATTCTTGCTGTCTTTCAGCTGGTGAGCGCCAGGTCTTCACTTCCCCACATACATCAGGAGGATTCTGACTGCATACAAAGTACCCGTAAATGTGACCGCTATCAATTCTTGCCTTCCTTCACGATTGGACACAAGTGCTGAATACAATCTGCAGCCCTTTATTTTCATAGGTTTGACATTTGTACTCTTATTCTAGTGCTTCAATAGGTATGGAAAGTTACAACGAATATGGATTGTCTAACAGTCAACAAGTCATTTAGGTAAAGATCACTCCTACAAAATGCAAAAGATACAAATAACAAATTAACCAAATTAATTTGTTATGTGTAGTACACTTTTGATATAGGGACGTAATATCGGCACAGTATCCAACTGTGTGGGTACCTATTAGTCCTTAGCTCAACTTTATTTTGTATATCACTTATTTATTTATTTATTTCTGTAATTTGGTTATTACACGTATCAACACTGATTATTAGTAACTACACATGTTGTTATGCACAGGGTGACCATAATTATATGTGACACAGTTTCCATATGTAAGGTGCACTAATTTAGCACACCAGCATATTTTGGCATATAGTCAGCATATATACACACCGATAGGGGATATTGAAGGACGCCCTCTGGGTTTGGGGATCTATTACAGATTAGACCCCCCCCCCCTTACCTCACCTCCCCCATATCCTTTTCCTCTGGTTAAGACTATCTATAGGGGGGCTGTTCTGAGGAAGGTTTCTGAAGGATGCCTTACATATATGTGCACATCTGAGGTAGCGCCACTGACCCCACCTTGTCACATAATATTCTACATCTATAGTTCCCTAGGGGGACTTTTAGTTTAAGGGGAGGCAGCAACCGCTATAGTCAACCTTAGCGCGGCTTTGTGTAGTGCAAAAGAATTGATTTCTCTTAAGAGCTATATAGTAGGTGAGGTTGAACAAAGACACAAGTCCATCAAGTCCAACCTATGTGTGTGATTATATGTCAGTATTATATTGTATATCCCTGTATGCTGTGGTCGTTCAGGTGCTTATTTAATAAGAGTTGATGTATTGGGAGAAGTATATGACAGGAGTGATGGGTGATACTTTCTTACACTTGAGAAAGGAGTGTGTATTCTCCGTGGTTCTACTGTGCATGCTCCGAAACGTGTTGCGATCCTGTGACGTCATCTGGGTCGAAGCTGCATTCCAGCGTGAGTTTCAGCCCTCACTTTGAGCTCTTCCAACATCTGACCATCTAGCCGGCTGGAACAGCCCTATAAGCGGAGGTGACCACATCGACACAGGCTTATGAAGCCCCTACACTCACTGACGTCTCCTGAATGTATTTTTTCCCTTGAAATGCCTGTTTTATCATCTCCATGTGAGTTATATTCTTATTAGTTCTCAATAAATTGCTTTACAGGCGCCCGTTCTCTCTCTTTTTTTGCATTGTGATATATAATGTCGTTATAAATTAAACCAAGTTAAGTTTTGTTACAAGGATATCGTTTTTTTGACAAACAGAAGTGCAACTTTAAAATATAAAACTTTCTAAAAATCAGGACTGAATGAAAATTGGATAGTTTATAGGGGCTATGTTACCCAGCAGAAATAACAAAACAATGGTAATGCAGTCATAAGCTTCACTGTAAAACAGGCATAGAATTAGCGCAATGTGAAGGCATCAAAAACACAATGAGCAAAGGTCCTTTTCTGCAGCATGCTGAAAGAGTTAGTTTGTCCCTGGCAAGCTTTCTAAATAAAAATAAATAAATTATAAAAAAAAACTGTAAGCCCTTGTACACACGGTCGGAGATTCCGACAACCAAATCCGTCGGAGTAATTCCGAAGGATTAATTCCGGAAGAGGTCCGGAAGTGATGTTGCATACACACGGTCGGACTAAGTTGGCGGAAAATCCGATTGTACATAACGTGATGAGGTTATTTAGTTACGACAGGACTACGTTCAGGCTAGTAGCCAATAGCTTTGGTCTAGGAATTTGATCTGAGCATGCGTGGCACTTTGTCCGTCGGAGTAGGCTACACGCGATCTGAATATGTCCGATCGGAGAATTTTGTCGGCAAGTTGGAAAAGTTGGTCCGTCGGATATTCCGAAGGAAACAGTCCGATGCAGACCACACACAGTGGGAATAACCGATAAAACGGTCCGATAGGAAACATTCCGTCGGAATCTCCGACCGTGTGTACAAGGGCTAAGACTTTGCAAAGCTTTTGATTTGATGCATATGGGATCTATTTCACTGATTTATTCTATAACTCTATATGGACAGACAGTCCGAACTGTTCTTAGGATGGAATCTAATAAAAGTCTCATTGTACTATCTCTTTTATATGGATATTTATAGAGCTGACCAAACACCTGCAATCTATGTTTAATTTCCTTTAGTGCGAAGCAGTTACATTATTTCAATTTGGACCAAAATAAGTATATATGTGCCATACATGTGGGATCCCTGTGGAATCTGGAAATCAGTGTCGTAGACACTGCTACTACAGTGTTCATCACTAGCTTCTGGGTCCCATGCCAAAAGACTGACCTGCTGCTTACTAGTTCACTTGTTTAGCACAGGTGTCATTCAGGAAACACTTTGCATTTTCTCAATGGATGCAAACCATTCTCTGATTGAATGAGGTGGAGGTGATTTCTTAGTGCTTGGGATGTTGTTGTTTTTTTTTTGTTGTGTAAAGCTATCTACCTCCCAAGTTATGGGTTCCTGTGAATGCAAACACCTGCAATATCGCATTTGGCTTTATGCTGTTCAGTTGCCCTACTAGAATACCCAGTTATTACTCCAGAAAATCAGAAAGGTACTGCAGTCTAGCATGAATGGTGGTGCTTTTTACTATACCATGACACATTTTTGGTCGATTGAAAATTTGCTTGTAAAGCTCTACATTGATGTAAGCACCCCCTATGAATAATTAATCTTATAAACAACTAACCAGTGCTTAATTAGTACAAAAAACTATACAAGTCTGTCTCTTGAAACGCTGATAATCCCCCACTGGGAGCTGCCATCTTGCCTCCAGAAAATGGGGAGCTTTCACACACTTTCACATCTCCCATCCTTTTCTTGAACAATCAGCATCCTCCTTGACCAAGTGATTGAGTTAGCTGGGTGGCCCCATCCTTTTCTTGGACAATCAGCATCCTCCTTGACCAAGTGATTGAGTTAGCTGGGTGGTTCCATCCTTTTTTTGGACAACCAGCATCCTCCTTGACCAAGTGATTGAGTTAGCTGGGTGGTTCCATCATTTTCTTGAACAATCAGCATCCTTCTTGACCAAGTGATTAAGTTAGCTGGGTGGCCCCATCCTTTTCTTGGACAATCAGCATCCTCCTTGACCAAGTGATTGAGTTAGCTGGGTGGTTCCATCCTTTTCTTGGACAACCAGCATCCTCCTTGACCAATTGATTGAGTTAGCTGGGTGGTTCCATCCTTTTCTTGGACAATCAGCATCCTCCTTGACCAAGTGATTGAGTTAGCTGGGTGGTCCCATCCTTTTCTTGGACAATCGGCATCCTTCATGACCAAGCGATTGAGTTAGCTGGGTGGCTATAAATTTCTGGGAATATTCCTACATTCATCACAATTGAGGAATCCATTGGAATGAAGCCACTAGACCCATCTTCAATATTACAGAACAAGTCCAGTTTAAAGTGAGGCCGCGTACACACGCGGGGACTGTTCGCCCAACTTTGTCCGTCAAACAGTTTCGGCAAACAGTCCGCTCAAAATTAGCATGGACGGACATGGCCACACACGACGAACGAACAGTTTGCTGAAACCGTGCGCGATGACGTGAACGGCACGTACGACGGGACGAAAAATACGACGTCCTATACACTGCATTATAACTTTCGGCGTGTAAATCCTTTCTGAGCATGCGCGGAACTTAGTTTGACGAACAAGCCTACACACGAGCGGACTGTTCGCTGAAACAAGGTTTCAGCGGACAGTTTTTCGGAAATTCCGAAAAACCTTGTTCGTCAAACTGTCCGCTGAAACTGTCCGCTGAAAGCCCACACACGAGCGGACTGTCCGCCCAAACACTGTTCAGCGGACAAAGTTGGGCGAACAGTCCGCCCGTGTGTACGCGGCCTGACTATTACTACATACATCCATAATAACGACGCTGTTTCGTTTCCTTACGGTGCACCTTTGTAGAAAGAAAAAGCGGACTATGACATTACAGATTACGAAGTTGCCGCTCTGTCTGCTTGCTTTGACAGTGGAAAGGTTCACTTTAACTATAATGATAGAAATATTGCTTTCAGTAGTAAATGATTTTTTCATTCACTGAAAGTCCTTTTCACTTTTTTTTTCTTTTTTTTTGCGTTTACAAAATAGGAAAATCTATGCCTTCTTCCTATTAATGATTTAGTTAAAATGAAGTGAGTGCTAGCAGAGGTTTTTGAGTAATCTAAGCTGGCATTGTGTTAATATGAGTACTTTCCTGGCTTTGCTCAGTTTTCAATAGAGCAATACCTGCTATGTGAATTAGCAGGAAAATGGTAGAGGCTTGACGGCTGAATTAGAATGGAGGAGTGGAGTTGAGGCCTAGAGGACCTTTTCATATAAGCTGCCTTATTCAGAAATTGCCTGTTTGTTTGGTTGCTCGCCCCTGCTTTTGTTTGTCTCTTAGACCCACCACAATCAACTTACTCCATTAAAACGATTGTAAACAGGGGGGGAAAGGGGCTTTTATAACGTATTTAAGAGCAACAGTCAAAGAAGGAGAAAAATCAACACAGCCACAGTCTAATTGATGCTGTTTTTGTACGAGACGCAGAGAAGTAAAAATGCACTCATGTTCTTATTTGAGCAATCAGAGCTGTGCTAAATGGAAGTAAAAAGAGCCTGGTACTTTAATTGGCCTTTAGGGCCCTACTTAAAACTACAAATAATAAGTTGCTGGAATTACTCTTCAGTAAATTTGGGAGATGTTTATGCTATGATTCCAGAAACAAGGATTCTAATGATGCCTTAGTCCACTAACTGAGCTCTTGAAGGGCTCAATGAGGTTGTCGTGTATTTCAGCCCAGAGCTTGTTACAAGCATTTCTGCAGCATCACTTGAAAAGTCTGTGGGCAATACAAAGGGTGCAAAAATACAGAGCTTGAGGTCTGGTTTGCCAAACGCTACTGTTGATTTTAAATGTGTCTGTCTGGAAGTACATTAAATACAATTAACTACCACAACATAAGCAACTCATTTTGAAGATGTTATACAATAGTTTTGAAATCTGTGAAAGTAAAATACACAAGATAACAAATTAATGATGGACTGTAATGTCACCTCAAAACCCATAGCTAGCAAAGATTATCCATCACCTGATAACTGGGGTCTTAGTGTTATGGAAATCTCCTGTGTTTCCGTGATCTTCCCTGATCTTCGGCACTCCTTGAATCTAATAACCAACCTTCATCTATAAGTAACCTTCCTACCCAAAGCTTCTTCAAGGTAGAGACCCTCTTTTATGGCCTAAACAATGCAGAGAAGTGTTTTCTATTATTGGTCAGTAGCATGGATATTTTCTGGGTACCATATATAATAGGGGAGATTGACATTTGCTCTTTGTCTACCAAATATTTTCTAGAAGGCTCCAGCAAATGTAGTGGTGGAGAGGATGTAAATGCAGGTATGTTACAGCAGTGGAATGGGTGACTAGCCAGCATAACTGTTGTTTTACCCTGAATGGGCAGATATACAGTGTCTTGAAAAAGTATTCATACCCCTTGCAATTTTCCACATTTTGTCATATTACAACCAAAAATGTAATTGTATTTTATTGGGAAGTGGAAGGAAAATTATAAATGGTTTTCCAATTTTTTTTTACAAATAAATATCTGAAAAGTGTGGGGTGCATTTGTATTCAGCCTCCCTGAGTCAATACTTTGTAGAACCCCCTTTCCCTGCAATTACAGCTACAAGTCTTTTTTGGATGTGTCTACCAGCTTTTCACATCTAGAGAGTGAAATTTATTGTTCATTCTTCTTTGCAAAATAGCTCAAGCTCTGTCAGATTGGGTGGAGAGCATTTGCGTACAGCAATTTTCAAGTCTTGTCACAGATTCTCAATTGAATTTAGGTCTGGACTTTAACTGGGCCATTCTAACTCATGAATAGGCTTTGATCTAAACCATTCCATTGTAGCTCTGTCTGTATGTTTAGGGTCGTTGTCCTGCTGGAAGGTGAACCTTCGCCCCAGTCTCAGGTCTTTTGCAGACTCTAACAGGTTTTCTTCTAAGATTGCCCTGTATTTGGCTCCATCCATCCTCCCACCAGCTCTGTCCAAATTCCTTCTGCTGAAGAAAAGCATCCCCACAACATGATGTTGCCACCAACATGTTTCACGGTGGGAATGGTGTGTTTGGGGTGATGTGCAGTGTTAGTTTTCCGCCACACATAGCGTTTTGCTTTTAGGCAAAAAAGTTCAATGTTGGTCTCATCTGACCAGAGCACCTTCTTCCATATGTTTGCTGTGTCCCTCACATGGCTTTTTGCAAACTGCAAACCGGACTTCTTATTGCTTTTTTTAACAATGGCTTTCTTCTTGTCACTCCCTGTCAAAGTAGAAGTGTCAGGGTGAGTGTCACAGTGAGTGTCACAGTATGTCCTATCTTCTACCTGTGCTTAGTACGGAGTACTTTCCCTTCCTTTCTCTTCTCTTTTTCTTCCCTTCCCTTTTCTTTTCCCTTCCCATTCCCCTTTCTCTTCTCTTCTCTTCTCTTCTCTTCTCTTCTCTTCCTCCACCAATTAATAGTGGAAAAACTATAATAATAGTAATTACACTAGTAAAATTGGATTCGCCAATACCTTTACCAACACTCTGACCATCTAGAGCAGTCTGTCAACCCTGGCATGACCATAGGGCCGCACATAATGTTCAGTATAAGTAATGCTTGAAAGAACTGTTAGAAACTGCAGACCCATTAAAGGAAATGAGGGTCAGAGAGTGTGGACATGCTACTTTCTTGGTTGGGGATGGATGGCTGTAGAAGACAATATGAAATTGGGAACATGTCATATGAGGCTAGTAGAGATCAATGTTATTACCCCGATCAATGTTCCCACTACAGCCTGCTGAGGTCTGAGGGCCACACATCATATGCCAGAGGGCTGCATATGACCCTTGGGCCACAAGTTGGACACCAGGATCTAGAGAATTTTTTTTCTTACTTTCGTGATTGTTACCCAAATGACATATCGCTATATGTTCCTTAGGGCCGGTTCACACTGCGGGCGATGCGAGGCGACACGACTCGCCTCGCCGCAGTGTGACAAGTCGCCCCCGTTCTGTACAATGGAACCGTTCTGAGAGGAGCGACTCGAGTCGCTCCGACTCAGAAAAAAGGTTCCTGTACTACTTCTGGGCGACCTCGGGGCGACTTGCATTGACTTCTATACAGAAGTCATCTGCAAGTTGCCGCTGAGGTCGCGGCAGGTCGCGGCGAGGCAAGTCGGTGTCGCCTCGCCTCGCCTGCAGTGTGAACCGGCCCTTAGTGTTTACTGAAATCAAAGTTGTAAACATCTGTTATAGATTTTACAGTCATATGTTCAAGCCTTTGCTAATTGAATGTGCTATATATAACTTTATTGAATGGATAGCACTATAAAACTTCTTTCAAAACAATATAATATGATTTGAAATTAAAAGTATTACAAAAGAGGTGTCAAGTTTAAGCGAAAGAAAATAAATTTACCTTGAGAATATAAGGGAAAAGCAGCACACCACGTCTCTGAGACATAAGGCTGCACTATTAGAACATTTTAGAAATGGAGACTCAGATGTTCACAAATGCTTATATTTGACTTGTTCTCTTTAATGCTTTAAAGTTCTGTAACAATTTCTCTTTATAAAAAAAAAAATATATTTATTTCCCCGCTGAACAGAGAAGATAAAACTGTCTCCAACATAACAAAATGTATGCCAAACTTCACCAAATGATGTTAAATCCATTTATTTTACAAAACAAACACAAACAAGGGGCCATTTTGTGAATTTGTGCTGTTTGTCATGCCGCATGCCACCTCCTACAATTACTGTATATGGGAGCTAATTAGTCACTTTGCTAATGTAAATTCTTTTCAACAACAAAATTACTGTGTACTAAAACTCATTTAATGTTGGTGTTTTTTTTATTTTTACACAAAACTCTTGTAAATTAATGGAACTAATTACCCTGCTGCTCAGCGCCATTAGTAAGTGCTTTATTTAATCACTGACAGAGTCGTTTTTTTGTATTGGAAGGGAATGTGTAAGATAAGAAAGGAGACAGGCAGATGATGGCTGGTGTCTAAAAGTTCAGTTCTATCTGCACTATACACAAATCAAAGTAGCATTAGCACCAACCTCTCAAATCATCTAGGCATATCTAATTTTAGATTAGATATATGTGAAAACGGCAGTCCTTTGATGCCCATGTGTATCATTGTATCAACTGCCACTCAGCTGCAGTTAGAAAGTGGGCAAAAGCAAGAAAATGAACAAGCTAGTATTTCAATAAATAATCAAAATTTTTATCAGTGGTAGCACAGTGGATTCGAGGTTAGCACTCTTGCTTTGCAGCACTGGCGTTCTTGGTTTTTAATCCCAAGCAGGGACCACTACCTCTCTGTGATTGCATGGGTTTTCTTCAGGTACCAGTTTTCTCCCACACTCCGAAGACATGCTGGTAGATTAATTGGCTCCTGTCTAAATTTGCCCTAGTATGTGTATGTATGATTGTGAGTTTGGGACCTTAGATTGTAAGCTCTGTGAGGGAAGTAGGTCCTTGACCTAGTGGTGTTTATGTTTTAAGTACCTTAAAGAGGATCTTGAATCACAAAAATAAAAATGAAAAGTCAGCATCTACAAATACTACAACTGCTGACTCTTATTAAAAGGACACTGTCAAATGATCCAGCATTGTCTTCAGCTCAGCCAATTCTTTAACGGTCTTTGAATCACGCTTATGCGTGAGTCATTCTGCGTCTTGTCAATGGTTCTGCAGCCTCCTGGGACTTGTGACAAATCTCAAGGGTTTTCACTTCCAGTGGAATGGGGAGCGGGTACCTGACAAAAACTAAGTACCTGCCCCCCCAAAAAATAAAAAATAAATTGCTAATAATGTTGGGGGGGGGGAATCTTAAAAGCAGAACTTCCTATTTAGTATGAAGTTATGCTTTAAATACATTAAATACATACTGTACATGTCATATTTATGTGTGCTTTAAAGAAAATTTGTTGGTTGAACTAGATCAGGGGTAGGGAACCTTTTTGGCTGAGAGAGCCATGAACGCCACATATTTTAAAATGTAATTCCGTGAGAGCCATACAATATGTTTAAAACTAAATGCAAGTAAATGTGTGCATTTTATGTAAGACCAACACTTTTAACGTACAACATGTCTCTGAATTAAACAATCAGGTGTTCTTTATCAAGGGATAAATCACAGAACAAAGAAATACGGCAAAGTTGCCGAACATGACATGACCTCTGAATTCTTTTTAACGTTGTTATGCTGTTGCTAACCAATGATGAATAAAGTACTTCTTACCATTAATGCGACTTCTGGTGCTGCATGGTTTTGCTGATGACTTTGTAGTCTGGTTGATACGGGGTGAGGTTAAGCTTCATGCAGGCGTTGAGACTTACATCCGTTAAACGTGATCGTAATTTTGATTAATTATAACTGTAATGTCATCATCTCCCCCACTGTAATATCCACATCTCCCCCCACTGTAATGTCCACATCTCCCCCACTGTAATATCCACATCTCCCCACTGTAATGTCCACATCCCCTCCACTGTAATATCCACATCTCCCCACTCTAATGTCCACATCTCCCCCACTGTAATGTCCACATCCCCTCCACTGTAATATCCACATCTCCCCACTGTAATGTCCACATCCCCTCCACTGTAGTATCCACATCTCCCCACTGTAATGTCCACATCTCCCTCACTGTAATATCCTCGTCATCCCCCCACTGTAATGTCCACATCTCCCCCACTGTAATATCCACGTCACCCCCCCCCCCCCCACTGTAATGTCCACATCTCCCCCCACTGTAATGCACACATCTCCCCCCACTGTAATGTCCACATCTCCCCACTGTAATGTCCACATCTCTCCACTGTAATGTCCACATCTCCCCCACTGTAATGTCCACATCCCCTCCACTGTAATATCCACATCTCCCCCACTGTAATGTCCACATCTCCCTCACTGCAATATCCACGTCATCCCCCCACTGTAATGTCCACATCTCCCCCCACTGTAATGCCCACATCTCCCCCCACTGTAATGTCCACATCACCCCACTGTAATATCCACATCTCCCCACTGTAATATCCACATATCCCCACTGTAATGTCCACATCTCTCCCCACTGTAATGCCCACATCTCCCCACTGTAATGCCAACTTTTTTTATGCCAACTATGTTTTACTTACTTAATGATCACTTGTAATATGTGATTTGTATTTTTAGTGGTCAATTGTTATTGCTGTATGTTTATCCACTGAATGGAATATATTGGTCTTCTTGGTGTACTCATGATTACCCTCATGCAACCTACCATTGGTTTTCCAATAAACTTAAATGTTTTACACCTGCCTGCTTCATTTAAAGTCCCAACGCCCAGTCATCGAAGCCGCGGCCTTTCCTATGAGCTCAATCCGCAGATCGGCACACTATACGATCCGCGGATTGAGAGACGAGAGCCAGATGCGGCCATCAAAAGAGCCACATCTGGCTCGTGAGCCATAGGTTCCCGGCCCCTGAACTAGATGGATGTGTCTACTGTACATGTCATATTTATGTGTGCTTTAAAGCAAATTTGTTGGTTGAACTAGATGGATGTGTCTTTTTTTTCAACCAGATTAACTATGTACCATATGTACCATATTTTTCCATGTATAATGCAATACTTTTGTCTAAAATCATTAGACTAAAAATTGAGGGTCATCTTATACACAGAAGTAAGCCGAGGAGTCTTCAGCTCTTCGACACAAAGACTGATGCTACATCATTCCTAGGGACCCCTGCAACTAGACTTTTCTGCAACATTCAATCTGAAGGTTTCTCTATAAATAACTATATATACTCGGGTATATGTGCACAATTCCTGTTTGTACATTGAATGTATGTACTGTTATTAATCTCTTCTTCTCATCTATAAAGCTTGTATACTTTCTGTACATCTATGTATTTATTGTTAATGTTATATGATGGTTACATATTTTGTTTAGATTACTGGTTTATTTCCCAGGAAGGTAATCCCCTCCATTCACAGAGGCCCTGTCCTGGGTGGAGGCATTGCCAACGTTATTATTATACCCACTCTTACACTTAGTGAAGGTCCTGATTCTCTTATTTACCTACAAATTTAGTGCAATATCCTATTTTGGAAGGGATATTTCCCATAACCTCCCCTCCCATAACAGAAGTAAGCCGAGGAAAGAACTGTGCAGTTGCGAAACTGCTCATACCTTGTCTCTGCAAATAGGCTCCCTCCAATCACGAGTGATACTGCCGATAGCTTCTCTGTGCAAACAGACTTCCTCCGGTCACAAGCTTTATGTAAGTGACGTCAGCTGATACTGAACAAACCAATTGGAACACATCACCGTTGGAGGTAGAGAGCGTGTAGGCCGTGCGCAGATGCAACAGAATATCGGAGCGTTTTGAGCCCATAAAGATGTTGGAAATAAATGAGCAAATATCTTACTCTGCTTCAATTCGAAAGTGGGGGTCGTCCTATACACTAAAAAATATGATAATTGTGTAACTGCAGTTGGTTTTGCAAGACAGCCAAAATCGGAGCCAAAGGGTGGGGGGGACAGGTATGTATTATTATACCGGTTTTCTTTAAAAAAAAATTGTCCCTTTAGGCCAGTTTTAATGAACTAGAATAAACTTGACATCTATTTTATGAGCGGAAAGGATTCCAACACAAATATGGGGAGGACATACATACTCCATGCAGCCGGGAGCACAGTATATATGGTAGAAACTGCAGACCAGTAATAAATACAAGAAGGGTAGCTATGAATGTAACATGTTGTCAAATGTTATTAAGTGAATTTCATAGTACAGGAAAATGTGAGTGACTAAGGGCAACTATACCTGCAGCAAAATGTGAAGCATGCTTCTAATTAATAAAATAAATGAGAGTTCATCTATAATTCACAACAATTCTCTTTGGTTTTTTGCTCTTCTCTTTCATTGAGATCCACCTAAGATACAGTACACACAGTCAATAATTATTTTATCCTATAGAATAAGCAATGATATTTCAACTGTGACATGAGGACTGAGACTTCTCGAAGCTAAGTGGCACCATGGGAGTGCTAGTGAGTGATTCAATCTTTTCGGCCTTAATCCAAAAAAATTTTAGTATGCTAACATCATGCCTCCCTGTATACAGTTTTCTTAAGCATATTTTTTTCTTTTTTGTGATTCTATTGCAAAGTTTCTTACCATGCCAATACCAATGACATCACTTCCTGTTGCAAGCAGATAACGGTAAGCTACTATCTTGCAATTGAATATAGTGTTGCCTTGTATGGCCCTTCAGTTGGCTGTTGGGCTGCCTATCGTGTCTGTTAGATAGACAGCCCTGAGCCCATTGGCCAAGTGAAGAAAGCACATAAGGCAGGCTGACAATACTGCGTCCAATTGCCAAGCAGTGGCTTAGCGTTGTCCGCTTGCAACAGGAAGTGCTGTTACTGCTATGATCTCCATGTAAGTATTACAGAATCACGAAAAAACTGCATACAGTAAGCCAGGATGCTAATTATGGTGAATAATAGATTTAGGCTTTACATACATTTTAGCTGCAGCCTTCCAATTATGATTGAATTTAAGTATTTTGGAATCCCAGAAAAGCCACAGAAGCTGATTACCACCATTACTCTTAGCATGGCTACAGATGCAGCATTACTCTAGATGATGAATAGTCACATTAGTTTGTCATGCTATCATTATAAAATACAGATGTTTTTTTAATGTACTCTGTTTTCATTTAGGTATTGAATACCACCTTATTATGCGTTTTTGCAGTTTCTTGTTGATTAGCTGTATAAGTTGATTAGCAAATATGCTTTAAATCTAAATGAAAACATGGCAATAATGAGATTATATGTCAATATGATGCAATAATCAAATTTTCCTTATAAACATGCAACTTATTTCAGAAGGAAAATACTATTGTATTGTCTTCTTTCATAAAAAAAACAGCATCGGGAATATAAAGGTGCTATGGTGCACGGGTGTAATTTGCAACTGCACAAAAGCTTGCAATCAAGCAACGATTTTTACTGAGCTGTGCTCACAACTGGTGAGATTCTTTTACTGGGAGGGTTATACAAATGCATATAGACAATAAATGAAAATGCACAATAATATTAGTAATAGCAAAACATTTAGTGCTGGTTAGTTGGTTGGTTGGCTGGTTAGTAAGTTACATTTTATTGACATTTTAAATAAGGTTCCACATTTGCTACTAAAGTTAAAGCCTAACCCCCAGCCAGTTGTTTTCTTTTAATCTGGGAATACACATATCAAAATTCAATTTCGATCTGTGTGCAGCCTTATCTGTTCAACAGAAGGCGATCGTTAGACGAGTTTCTGTTGAAAAGTCCTGCTGAAATACCAGTGCAGGGATCTTGTATACTTCCCATCCCTGCTAGCTGGGTCAGAAATCCCAGATTGGAGGACTTTGATATCTTTGCAAAGGGGAGTTTAAAGGAAGTAGACTGAGAGAGAACTGAACCACATGTCCTGCCTATGGGGTTGCTGCTGTTGTATTTTCACCCAGACCAGAAGAGACTATTATACTACCAGTGAGGAGTCCTCACCCACTTTTTTATCCACATAATCTCTTTCCTATCTCCTTTGTCTTCTTCTTTCCTTCTTGTCCATCTTTAATCCTGATTTCTTTGATAACTACTCTTTTATTTTGGCATGTCTCATACAACATGTGTTTACCTTACAATCACAATCCCACAATTGATTAATATACCACTTCAATATCTTTACTGAAAATACCATTGGTTGTTACTAGCATGTTTACTCACTGTTCTTATCTCCTAGATCTGCTGTGAGATATTTGACCCTTCGTACAGTGTTACAATTGTACTAGGTCCTATCTGTACAATGATATTTGGGTTTTTGAGTACTTTGCTGAATAAGAACTTCATATTTTCTCAATGCTTACGTTTTATGATGATATGACCTTTTCTAGGCCATGTTGTCTTCCTTTTATTGTCTTATATACTTTGTCCAATGTGTAAATGATTGCTTTTTGAAAACTTTAAAACAATTTGATCAAAACAATTGCACAGTAAATAGAGTCTGAGTTCAACTGCTACAACACAGTTCCTGCTGGTGAGAAGTCCCATTCCAGGCTTGTCGGAAAACAGTTGGAGGATCCCCCCATGTCTGTAGATCTTGTCTTCACAAAGACCAATGCTGCATCATCCCTAGGGACCCCTGCAACTGGACTTTGCAGGAAAGTTCAGTCTGAAGGTTTCTCTATAAATGACTATATATTCTCGGGAATAAGTGCACAAATCTATGCCTATTGGGCCCTTTGCTGTTAATACCTGTTTGTACATTGCATTTATGTACTGTTATTAATCTCTTCTTCTCATCTATAAAGCTTGTATAATTTCTATACTGGTTTGCATCTACCGTATATACTCGAGTATAAGCCGAGATTTTCAGCCTCTTTTTTTAGGCTGAAAGTGCCCCCCTCGGCTTATACTCGAGTCACCGCCGTCTGTCTACCCGATCAGCGTGTCGAGCAGACAGACGGCGGCCATTCCACTATTCAAAAGCCGCGCCTCCCTGTCTGTGATAGGCGGAACACTCAATTTCCCAGCAGTCAGTGGTCCGCCTATCACAGACATCCCCTCATCCTCATACTACGGACGAGGATGAGAGGATGTCCGTGATAGGCGGAACACAGACTGCTGGGAAATTGAGTGTTCTGCCTATCACAGACGGAGGCGCGGCTTTTGAACAGTGGAATGGCCACCGTCTGTCACAGACGAGAAGAGGTGCGGCGATCCTGGCATGGCCGCCGTATGTGCAGAAGGACACAGGCTCGGGACACAGGCTCGGGACACAGGTAGGCTGGACACACAGGGCTGGACACACAGGGCTGGACACACAGGGCTGGACACACAGGGCTGGATACACAGGGATGGACACACAGGGATGGACAGGCATGTCTCACCCTCGGCTTATACATGAGTCAATACGTTTTCCCATTTTTTTTGTGGTAAATTAGGGGCTTCGGCTTATATTCGGATCGATCTATACTCGAGTATATACGGTATGTATTTATCGTTAATGTCATATGCTGGTTGCAGCAGTTCTGCTTGCAATTACTTTGATTACTGATTAATTTCCCAGGAAGGGAATCCCCTCTACAGAGCAGCCATCAAAAATTTTTGGGCCCTTACAGAGCTTTAGGCCTGGGACCCCCCCGCTTTAGGCCTGGGACCCCCACAGCCTGACCACCAACATTCCCCAGGGCTTGCCTATGGGCCATCCTTCCGAATCAGCCACCTAACCTGTTTGCACTCAGCCCCCCCCTTAATGCTGTATATATGTCAGCCCCCCCGCACAACTGTATATTTGTCAGCCGCCCCAAACCTGTATATTTGTCAGCCCCCTCACACCTGTATATATATCAGCCCCCCCACGCACACCTATATATATGTCAGCCCCCCTCACACACACCTGTGTATATATGTCAGCCCCCCCACACACATGCCTTTATATATGTCAGCCCCCCACACACACACCTGTATATATGTTAGCCCCCCCACACGCCTTTATATATGTCAGCCCCCACACACACACCTGTATATATGGCAGCACCCCCCACACACACCTGTATATATGTCAGCGCCCCCACACACACCTGTATATATGGAACCCCCCTCACACACACCTGTATATATGTCAGCCCCCTCCACACACACCTGTATATATCAGCCCCCTACACACACACCTGTATATATGTCAGCCCCCCCACACACTTGTATATATGGCAGCCCCCCCACACACACCTGTATATATGTCAGCCCCCCTACACACACCTGTATATATGTCAGAGCCCCCCCCCCACACCTGTATATAGTTTAGCGAAATATCCTGTTTGGGGAGGGACATTTCTCATAACCTCCCCAAAAGAGGGCTGCACCAGCATTCAATCAGCTGCTGCAGCGCTAATCGGTATATTCTGACAATGAGAGAATCCCCACTTGTGTGGATGCAGGAATCTGTGAGTTTTTTTTTGTTCAGTCCTCTTGTTGAAAAAAATAAAGTGGAGCTCCAGCCATTTCTGTGTTTATTAAAAGTCAGCAGCTAAAAAAGTGTAGCTGTTGACTTTTAATGAACACGCACTCACCTGTCCCACAGTCCAGCGATGCGGCCGCCCGAACCCTCGCTTCTCTCCCTCGCCTACCCCCGGTGCCGGCATTATGCCAAATGTGGCATAGAAGGGGGGAGGAATTCTTAAAGCCGAACTTCCCCTTTTAGGTGGAGCTCCGCTTTGAAATGTATTCCTTACTAGATGTCCTAAGCAGTGGTATATTTAGGGTTTGTGCTGCCCTAGGCCTGCTAAATTCATGCACCTCCTAATTTAAATATGACTTACCCTTTCTGTCAAGGACATGCCCCTTCCTATTTAAGACCCGCCATATCATCTCTAAACCACGCCCCTTCCAGATCCCCACCTCCTCCACCCCCCCAAGCAGCAAAAATACCCCCTTTCAGCACAAAACCTCACCCTCATATAACCCCTTTAAGTACAAATCCCCCTTCTCAGTATAAACCCTTGCCTCAACCTCCCCTTTCCCTGCACAAATCCCCCCTATCTCTCCCTCCCAGCATAAATACCCCTCTCAGCACAAATCCTCTCCCATCACCCCTTCCCAGCATAAATCCTCTCCCATCTCCCTTTGCCAGCATAAATTCTCCCTCTTAACAAAAATCCCCCCTCCCAGCATAAATCCCCCCTCTCATCACAAATCTTCTCCCAAATCTTCTGAGATATGGAAGCCTCCTATGCTGGGACTTGTAGTGCCCTCTGTGGGGGACTGATGATTGCTCAGGCCCCCCACAATCTAACGCATTACAAGTCCCAACATAGGAGGCTTCCATATCTCAGCCACCTAAAGAGTGCAATACGAGTCCCAGCATAGGCGGCTGCCATATCTCAGTCCCCCACAGAGGGCACTACAAGTCTCAGCATAGGAGGCTGCCATATCTCAGCCCCCCACAGAGGGCACTACAAGTCTCAGCATAGGAGGCCACCATATATTAGTCCCCCACAGAGTGCACTACAAGTCCCAGCAGAGCAGGCTGCCACATCTCAGCCCTCCACAGAAGGCGCTACAAGTCCCACATAGGAGGCTGCCATATCTCAGTCTCCAACAGAGTGCACTACAAGAACCAGCATAGGAGGCTGCCATATCTCAGTCCCCCACAGAGGGCACTACAAGTCCCAGCATAGGAGGCTGCCGTATCATAGTCCCCCACAGAGGGCACCACAAGTCCCAGCATAGGAGACTGCCATATCTCATTCCTCCACAGAGGGCACTACAAGTCTCAGCATAGGAGGCTGCCATATCTCAGTCCCCCACAGAAGGCACTACAAGTCCCAGCATAGGAGGCTGCCATATCTCAGTCCCCCACAGAGTGCACTACAAGTCCCAGCATAGGAGGCTGCCATATCTCAGTCCCCCACAGAGGGCACTACAAGTCCCAGCATAGGAGGCTGCCATATCTCAGTCCCCCACAGAGGGCACTACAAGTCCCAGCATAGGAGGCTGTCATATCTCAGTCCCCCACAGAGGGCACTACAAGTCGTAGCATAGGAGACTGTCATATTTCAGTCCCCCACAGAGGGCACTACAAGTCCCAGCATAGGTGGCTGCCATATCTCAGCCCCCCCACAGAGGGCACTACAAGTCCCAGCATAGGAGGCTGCCATATATCAGTCCCCCACAGAGTGCACCACAAGTCCCAGCAGAGCAGGCTACCATATCTCAGCCCCCCACAGAGGGCACTACAAGTCCCGCATAGGAGGCTGCCATATCTCAGTCCCCAACAGAGTGCACTACAAGTCCCAGCATAGGAGGTTGCCATATCTCAGTCCCCCACAGAGGGCACTACAAGTCCCAGCAGAGCGGGCTGCCACCAGTCCTCCAAACACAAAACGAGGAGACTGCACAGCCTTCCACCCCCTGACACTCACTCCTTGGCTGCCATACACTCCTCCCCACTCTCCCTTATCATGGTGCCCTACCTGAGTCTGGGGGGCATGTCGTGCTGCATGGTAAAGCAGTGGGTGGGATTTCCCGATGTCTGAAGACAAGTACTGACTCCCAGACCCCAGTGCAGCACACAATGCTGCAGATCACTCCACCACTGGTCAGGCACCTCACTGGCTGTGGGCACACGGGAGGCTTTATCTGAGTGGGATGAGGCCTCGGGAGGACGGGTCGGGTTTTTTGCCACCCCCTCAATCTGCCGGCCTATGCCAAGACACAGCACTGGTCCTAAGGGTAGAGGGGAAGCCAACCTTGTTAGAATACAATAGCACAGTGGGGGAGATTGCCGCACTAACATAGATTTTTTTTTTTTTTTTATTCAGCCCACTGGGTTGAAGGAGAAATCCCAGTGTGTACCCAGCTTTAGAACTTCCGTTGTGCCCATGTGATAATTGCGCGGTTGTGCAAATAGAGCTTTCTTTTGGTGGTATTTGATCACCCCTGCGTTTTTTATTTTTTTGCAGTATAAAGATAAAATAATGACAATTTTGAAAAAAGCGCATTATTTTTTACTTTTTGCTATAATAAATATCCGCAAAAATATATAGAAATTGCATATAGAAGTGCTCATGGATTGGTTTGCGCAAAAGGTATAGCGTCTACAAAATAGGGGATAGTTTTATGGCATTTTTATTATGCAATTAAAAATGCATTGATTACTGTGTAAATGTGACTGGCAGTGAAGGGGTTAACCACTAGGTGGCGCTGTAGGGCTTAAGTGTGTCCTAGGGAGTGATTCTAACCGAGGGGGGAGGGGATGTGTGTGACACGACACTTATCACCGCTCTTGATTACAGGGAACTGTGATCAGTGTCAGAACGGTGAAATGCTTGTATACATTAGCATTTCCCTGTTCTTCCTCTCCGTGAGACTATCGCGGGTATCGATCACGATCACGGTGCTCCCGGCGGGCGCGCAGGCCCACAAGCCTTCTCTTAAAGGGCAACGTACAGGTACGTTAACCTGCCTGTACGTGCCCTTCTGCCGCAGTATATCTGCGTGAGGCGGCCGGGAAGTGGTTAATAAATACATAAATAATTCAACTAATGAGCAATATCTTCTTGGCTGTGTTTCAGTCATGGCTATGTAAAACTTTCCTGCATGTACAGTGTTTTAAAATGAAACTCTACAGTAGGTTAATAATAAGTTAAACTGTCCTGCATGCTACATCTTTGATTTGCTTTCAGAAAATACAGCAAAATTGCATGATATAAAAGAAGTCAATGGGAGCACAGCTAAAAAGGCATGTAAATCGCCCATACGCCTACGCTGCAGCCAAAACACAGTGCATCAATTTGAACCCGGCATTATACTTAGAGCAATAAATGGCTGATAATTCCCTCACAGATCATAGCAGAATTTACTTTGTTGTTAATGTACATTTATGTAAATAGAAGTTACACATATACCAGGTAGGATTGTCATTGAGACACAGAAGGAGTCAGATACATTGATCTCTCAGTAGGTCAGTGGTGCGCACAAATGGGAACTAGCCTCAATTTTCTATTGGATTTTGCCTGACGCCTGACTGAGATCTGCTGAACTCGGCATCTGTTGGGGTTGCACTGGGACAGAGAGCAGAGGAGGCAGGTGGCTGTTTTACAATGGTCTCTGCTTGATAGACTCCTACCACTGACATCATGAATAGCTTTGGGGTGGTCTCGGCCTATGCTGCTTGTGCTCACATAGCCTGGTAGACTGCTTTATGATGTTGTCTATGTGGATTCTCTGTAGACAGGTTGTCATTCACAGTAAATGGGAAGTGCAAAAAATAACAATAATCCTTAAATAAGCCCAGAACAAATTCTACCTTGGTATAAAAACAAAAAAGGCGCACTAAAACTGAGCTCATAAATGGATGAGTTATTTTATTTCCGCTTGATTTTATTTTTTTTAATTAATTTTCTCCTAAAAGGTGCAGTTCATTTTATACACACATATTGCTTGGTGTGGAATTCCTACATAAAATAGCAATCTAACACCTTAATTCTTTATTTTCCGATGAATTTTAATCTGAGCTCATGCAGCATTATTTTATCAACAAACATGCTTATTATGTACAGTATAGTGTGTAATTATATATTCCAAAGGGGACAGCCACATTTGCTCAATAAATTCTTTCTTTTCTCTTAATCATCTTATGTTACTGATAAGGCCTGTCTGATTTAAAACAGTAGACTCTGTACAGTGCAGTCTCTAGCAAGGTCAAATACTCACTCAGATGATATCATCTTGGTCTGCGGTGTGACATGAAAAAGCTAGGAGCAGTATTTTTAATTTTTAAATTTTTTTTAAGGCATGTTATGTGATAATGCAATCGCATGCCTTTTAATCTCTATGGCTAACTCCTTGGGGTGGGGCGAAACGCATCAGTAGTCAAGGTCTCAGGAGGAGTTGAGGCGCAGGTCACGCTTCACAATGTAACACACACTGAGCTGTCTGCGTGCTGCACCTTCACATTGCACACAAGGTCCCCTTTAAAGTTGCTCTTTGGAATAGGTAAAACAAACGTACCCTCAAAGTGCACCCCGCTGCAAAGGCTAGATGCTTGTTTGGTCTAGGGGTAGAGGAATAGGCAGATGTACTTACCTTATCCCTTCAATCCTGGAGAGCATGTTCTCTATCCCACTCTCTGCCGCCTCCAGGATGTGGGCGGGCCCTCGCCATCATAACATGCAATGCAGCATATTCTAAAACTACTGTTACTAAATATTAAAATGTAACTACAGACAAAACTTTTTTTTCTTCCATTTTGGATAGAGTAAGGGAAGGTTATAACCCCATCAAGTTTTTTTTCTTTGTTTTATACATCTGTTTACCATTAAGGAGATTTACCTTCACTTCCTCTTCAATAGCCAAAACAGGAAGTAAGAGGAAATCTGTCCAAAGTGAGGGCATCCTGGTGCGCCACCTGGGTCACCAGAACTAGTATCCCCATTGGAAAATGTCCCTTCTATTAGTGTTCTAATGTCAACTCAAAATTTGGGATTTTTGACTATAACGGTAAACAGATAGAAATAGAGAGGGTGAATCTCCCTGAAGGGGTCACAGACAGCATACTGAAAGGTTTTCCCTCTCTACTTTGAAATAACCACTTAAGGGCCAACCTGTATCAGTTTTACTGCTACAGGGCAGAACCTCTGCGCCGGATCATGTATGTACATATGTGATCCGGCTCCTCCGGGTAGGGGGGGCATGCATTAGCGCTGCCGCCGGCTCAGTCCTGCTGTGATCACACACAGCAGGAGCCCAGCGGTGGGTATCACAGACTGGGTGTCTGCCGTAACCCGCTGATCTTCCAGCAGAAAGGCAGCATGGCAGTCTGCCTATGCAAACAAGGCAGATTGCTGTTTTGACAGGTGGGAAGGCGTGGATCCTGTGTCTCTGCACTCTTTCCCTAGTAAAAAGCACCTCCCACACTGCATATAAACACTTATTTATTTATTAAAAGTCAGCAGCTAAAAATACTGAAGCTGCTGACTTTTAATAAATGAACACTTACCTGTGCAGGGTGCTCGCGATGTTGGCAGCAGATGACGAGCAATCGCTCATCTCTTTGCTGCCCTCCGCCGCCATCCTCTGTCAGGGAATCAGGAAGTGAAGCGTTGTGTCTTCACTGCCCAGTTCCCTACGGCGCATGCGCAAGCACGCTGCACGTCTTCATTGGTCCCCGTTATGTTCTGGGAACTGTGTGTTTCCCAGAACACAATGGGGGGGAGGGGCAGGCATCTGCGGCTAGCTATTCCCGGAAGTGGGTGCAGATATCTGGATTATACAGGTATCTGCAGCCCCCTCCCCCCTGAAAGGTGCCAATTGTGGCACCAGGGGGGGGGGGGGGGAGGAATCCGATGAGTGGATTAACCCCTTCCCAGCCACAGTCAGTGTCATTATTACAATGACAGTGCATTTTTTTTTTTTTAGCAGTGATCGCGGTTACAGTATCACTGGTTCCCAAAAGGTGTCAGTGTTAGAATGTCCACCACATTATCACAATCGCGCTATAAGTCACTGATCGCTGCCAATACTAGTAAATAAAAATATCCCATAGTTTGTAGTTGTTATAACTTTTGTGCAATCCAATCAATATATGCTTATTGGTTTTTTTTTTTTACCAAAAATATGTTGCAGAATACATAAATTCCTAAATTTATGCAGAAATTTGATGTTTTTATTCTATAGGTTTTATAGTAGAAAGTAAAAAATATTGTTTTTTTTCTTTAAAATTGTTGCAAACAATAAAAAAACGCAGAGGTGATCAAATACCACCAAAAAACTGAAAATTTATATCAAATACTTACCGTAATTTTCCTTTCCTGATAGGCTCCATGGCAGCATACGTGTGGGTAGCCCCGCCTCCACGATTACCCAATAGGACCCAACTCCCATAAATCTTTGCTCCTGGCCACTATCAGTGTTCCGTAACTAGCCGACTCCAGACATTTGGGAGGGAACTCCTGCTGCCATGGAGCCTATCAGGAAAGGAAAATTACGGTAAGTATTTGATATAAATTTTCCGTTTTCCTGAAAGGCTCCATGGCAGCATACGTGTGGGAAATAACTCGCCAAACACACCCGGGTGGGCAAAATGTCGAGCAAAGAACAAAAGTTTATTTAGCATTGTCAACCGACAAAACTTGCAAACCAAAATTAACAGAAGACAGAGCCGCTGGCTCTACACAGTAATGAGAAACAAAGGTATTAATAGAAGACCAAGAGGCCGCTCTGCAAATAACTTCAGGCGCCACATGGCGAGAAGCTGCCCACGATGTTAAAATACTCCGTGTTGAATGAGCCGTTAATGCCTCAGGAGGAGCCAAGCCCTTTGCTCTGTACGCCCTCTGAATGATCTGAACGATCCAGGTAGAGATAGATCTAGCCGAAGCTCGCAATCCTTTATTCTTGCCATGAGGGAGAACAAAAAGAAATTTCGTTTGTCTAAAGGGAGCTGTGACTTCCAAATATTGTTTAAGCGCGTGTCCTACGTCCAGAGGATGAACATCCTGACTCTCTGAGTTTTTGAAAGTGGGAAGCACAACTTCCTGATTCTCATGGAAGACCGAGGTTACTTTGGGATGCGATCCCAACATGGGAATCAATACTGCCCTATCTGGAAAGAAAGTCAGAAAGGGTTCTTCCGAACCTAGATTCCTAATCTCAGAAACTCTCTTGGCTGAGGTTATAGCTACCAAGAAGATGGTCTTGAGAGTGAGATCCCTTATGGACAGAGGCTCCGTAGAATCCTTTCCAAGGTTTGAGAGAAAATCCAGCACTAAAGGGAGGTCCCATTTAGGAAACCTTGGTTTTCTTTGGGGTCTGAGCCTGGTAGCTCCCTTGAAGAATTGTTGTACCAGTGCATGGTTTGCCCAGGAAATACCCGTAAAGGCTGAAATAGCCGATACTTGGACTCTCAATGAACTGATAGCTAGAGGTAAATCAAGGCCTGTTTGAAGAAAGCTTAGTATGTCTTGTATTGTTGGAGAACTGCAAGAATTTTCTCTGGTGGACATATGGGCCGAAAACTTGGACCATATACGCTCATATACCCTATTAGTACTCCCGCGTCTGGAATTGAGAAGGGTTGGGATGACCTCTTCTGGACAACCAAGAGCTTCTAGCCTTTCCCTCTCAAAAACCATACCTTGAGGTTCAGACATGATGGGCATGGATGTAACCTTGTGCCTTGAGATGGCAAATCCGACCTGAGAGGCAGGGGAACTGGCTCTTGAAAACTGAGGAGCAGCAGTAGAGGGAACCAAGGTCTGTTGGGCCAGAAAGGAATCACTGCGAGAATCTCCGCCTTCTCTGACCTGAGTCTCCGAAGGAATTGCAGGATCACCGGAACTGGAGGGAAGGCGTAAGCTGTCTGAAACTTCCAAAGTTCTGTGAGGGCATCTATCCCATATGCCTGGGGATCCCTGAACCTTGAGTAATATTTCGGAAGCTTCCGATTGCACGGGGAAGCGAACAAGTCGACTTCCAGGGACAATCCTAAGGTCAGGAGCCAATCGAATACTTCCCGGTGTAGAGACCACTCGTTGTTGTCCAACTCGACACGCGATAGGAAGTCCGCCTGAACATTCTGCACCCCTGGGATGTAGACTGCAGAAAGGTTGGACAAATTCTTCTGAGCCCAATTCATTATTGGCTCCGTCTCCTGTAACAGGGACCAGCTGCGAGTTCCCCCTTGCTTCTTTACGTAAGCCACCGCGGTTGTGTTGTCCAACCTTAGCATGACCGAGGCATTCGCTGTCAGATGATGGAATGACCGAAGCGCCTGGAAGGCCGCTCTTAGCTCCAGAACATTGGAGACGACTCTCTGTGATGGAAACGCCCACCTGCCCTGAGCGACCTCCGAAAGGCAGTGAGCGCCCCATCCTCGGTTGCTGGCATCTGAAGTTACCGTGACCCATGAGATGGGAATGATTGAATGGTGGTTGCGCAGGTTCTTCCCCTGTAGCCACCAAAGAAGAGACGTCCTCATGGCTGGAGTGAGGAATATGCGCTGTGTCTGGCTGGATAAGTCCCACTGTTGTAGAAACCCCTTCTGAAAGGGACGAGTGTGCCACTGGGCCCACTTTACCATGGGAATGGTGGCTGACATTGTGCCAATCACCCTCAGACATTGGAGAGCCGAGAGATGGGATGCTGCAAGGGCTGCATGAATCCTGTCTCGTATGACTCCAACCTTCTCTTCTGGAAGGGCGATAGTACCTTCTGCTGTGTTGAACTGCGCCCCTAGGAAAACAAGAGACTGAGTTGGATCTAGGTGACTCTTTTCTAAGTTCAGAAGCCACCCGAACTCCTGTAGAGTGGAGATGACTAGGTCTTTGTGCTCCAAGAGCTGATCTTTGTTCTGGGATAGCAGAAGAAGGTCGTCGAGATAGTGATGGAGACGAACACCTTTGACTCTGAGAAAGGCCACAACTGCCAAAAGAATTTTGGAGAAGACCCGTGGGGACGTTGTTAACCCAAAGGGAAGACATGTAAATTGAAGATGTTGAATGCCTACTGCAAAGCGGAGGTATTGTTGAAACTCCTTTGTCACGGGAACATGGAAGTAAGCGTCCTTCAAATCGACTGATATCATCCAGTCCCCCAGATACACGGACTGCTGGATGGTAAGCAGAGATTCCATCTTGAACTTCTCTTTGCGAATGAAGGAATTGAGATGGGTCAAATCTATTACCGGCCTCCATGTGCCGTTTTTCTTTTGAACCAGAAACAAAGGGGAATACATGCCCTCTCCACGTTCTTCTTCTGGAACGGGAACGGCTGCGCCTTGATCCAGTAAAGAGTTCACGTAGGTCAATAGGACTTGTTTCTTCTCTTTTGATTCTGGAAGATTTGTGGGAATAAATCTTAGCTTTGGGGTACTGATAAAACCCCACTTGTGACCTGAGGAAATTGTTTTTACAGTCCAAAAATCCCGAATTGAGGCCGCCCAAACATGCCTGAAGTGGAGAAGACGAGCCCCCACCTGACAAGTTTGAGCGGGCCCAATTTCAAAAGGATTTCGCGGAATCCTGCTTGCCGGACGCACCCCCTTTTGAGGTATTTTTGAAAGAAGATTGCCTGGATCTCCATGACCTTGAGAATTCTCGACCAGGTCTATAGCTCCGTGCCTCCCTGGCACGATCAGGGCCTTGTCTTCTAGGAAATGGACGCCTTTGATTTTGAAGACGTCTGTCCTGGGGAAGAAACCCAGATTTCCCACCTGTAGCCCGGGATATGGCAGTATCCAGCTTGTTACCAAACAAAGATGACCCCTCAAAGGGAATACGGCACCAGGCCTGTTTGGATGCTGGATCCGCCAGCCATGGACGGAGCCATAACGCACGGCGAGCTGAGACTGCTGCTAACATATCCCGAGATATCAGGCAGATAACATCAATAGATGCCTCCCCCAAAAAGGCAGACGCCATCCTGATTTCTTGAATAGGGGAGTCTTTTGCTGACTCAATAGAAATACCCCTCAGGAATTCCTCTACAGAGTCAGCCCATGATTCTATGGCCTTGGATACCGCTGCCATTGCAAGCACTGGTTTGCAAGCCATTCCAGAAGTCAGATATATCCTCTTAAGGTCTGAATCGATCCGCCTTTCCAAAGGATCTTTAAAGGATACCGTATCCTCTAAGGGTAGGGTTACATATCTCACCAAACGCATGAGTGCTGCATCCACCAGTGGTGCTGACTCCAGGTGCTTCACATCCTCTTCTTTAAAGGGATATAATTTCAGGATTTTTGACTGCATGGAACCCTTTTTATCCACCTTGCTCCATTCCTCGGTAATAATGTCACCCAACTCTGAAAGGAAGGGAAAAAATTGTCGCTCCTTATTGAGCTGTTTAAAGAACTTTCTCTGCTTTGGTGGGGAAGTAATAGGGTCTTCCCACTTCAGAGCCTCTCTCACTGCTTTGACCAATGAAGGCACCAGTCCATAGTCAAAACCTAAACCAGGATCCTCACAGTCAGATTCACTATCTGAGATGGGAGCAGATAGGCGGCTTGGCTGAGAGGATTCCCATGTCTCCTGCAATGGGTTCTCTCCAGGTGGAGGAGCCAATAATTCTGACGGGGATTCACACAGCTGTAGAGCATCCCTCTCCTGCAGAGACTCCTTCACAACCCGTCTTACTATTGACTCCAAACGCTGGTCTGCATCATCCCTTTCATCTGCAGCTTTGGAGAAGCAATGATCGCATAAGGATACGTCCGAAGGAACAGGCATCCTGCACCCCCAGCATGATTTTTCCGTACGCTTGCTGGAGTGAGCAGCAGGGGGGTGAGAATAATTCTTATTATGCTGTTCAGATCTTGACCTATGCTGGCTAGATCTTGAGGAGGATTTATGGCGGTGTGATCTTGATGATCCACTGCGTCTAGAAGTGATAGGTTGTGGATCAGACCCAGAAGGGCTGTAAGGGTAAAACAGACAGAGAGAGAAAAGGATAAACAGTCAATCCTACCTATGCCAAACACTCTCTCCAATATATAAAAAGCATAAATACTAAAGACCTACCTAACATGAGCGGGCTGGCCACTAGGAGGCAGTAAGGCGTCCATATTCACAATAAACCCACAGTTTAAGAAACACTGCAACCAAAGAGAAAAATAAAACACACATTTTTTTTTTTTTTTTTTTTTAAAAAGCATTTCCCCAGCCTAAGGGACATGCTCTTACCTTAAACCGCCGCGCTGACAGCCCCGGGAAGTCGCTGCGACCACTGCAAACATTCCCAGGGTTCTGACAGCTTCCAAAGCCTTTTAAATTTGGCGCCCGTGACGTCATCGCCGACGTCAGACGCGAGGCGCTCGCGCGCATGCGCGGGAACCAAGCCTCGGTCTCATACCGGGTTCGCACATGCGCAGAACGCCTGCATAACCCGGAAGTAGGAGAGAGGTTTGCTGGAACGCGGAAGCGAACGCAAACGGCATGGAGGAGACCGCAAGACAAACAAAAGAAATACACACAAATACAATGCTGCCATGGATAGATAAAAGGCTCACCACTCCACCAACGATCACCTGGCCGAACGGACTGGAACACACACGCCATACCTCCAGCAGATAATGGTCACCCATAGCAATGGGACACAGACCGTGCGCACTCAGGTAGGAAATCCTTTCTTCAGCGCTACTCTGCAAATACTCTCCATACCCTGCTTAACAGTCAGGGCCTATCGGAGGAAAATTTCTCAGTCAATCAGCCAATCGATCGTCGTGAAGTTTTATTTCCAGGAAAGAAACCATCTGGTCCTACTGGGGAGGACAAAAAAGGAACACTGATAGTGGCCAGGAGCAAAGATTTATGGGAGTTGGGTCCTATTGGGTAATCGTGGAGGCGGGGCTACCCACACGTATGCTGCCATGGAGCCTTTCAGGAAATAAAGTTTTATTTGTGAGGAAAAAAAAGGACATAGACTTTATTTTCTATGGCGCGTAATTGTCAGCTAAAATAATGCAGTGTTGTATAGCAAAAAATGGCCTGGTCGGTAAATCTTCTGGAGGTCAAGTGGTTAAAGTTATACTTTAATTCTGTTCTGTGTTGTAAGAAACTAGATATTTAAGCCTTTTATACACCGAGCAGAAATACGCCTTGGCACAAGAATATAAGCAGGTGATAGAAAAAAAAAATATATTTGGAAAAAACTTTTAATAATATTTTGTGGATTTTAGTTGTTTTTTTTTTCAGAACAATGATATTAAGATATTTTGCAATCTTGACCTATGACCTTTAAGCATAACCCCACTGTTACCATACTGTATATTGATGTTATTCTGGGCTGGCAGAGGCTAACGCTATAACTCCTTTCTTCACAGTGCACAAAACACACCTTGGCATAAATATCGAAACAGATGTTGGAAAAAATAAAAATATAGAAACGAGAATAAAAAAGCTCCTCTCTAACATGTAATGATTTTCTGTGGAGTTCTGTTCTGTCAGGTGTGCAGTGACCTCTGTAACCCAAGACAGAAGATCATCTTGGGCAGAATGCCATGCCAGCAGCTCTCCAGAATGTGGACTGCCAAAGCGCCATGTGTGTACATCAAATGTGATTCCTTTAAGCCTCAGTCAAGAACCTCTAAGGGCTATTGATGTCTATGGCTAGAATTATACGGTTCGGCTAATTCACTTCTGTCTAACATAAAACACTTTATACCGAAATTTCATAGAAAGTCCTATATAGAACAAACTAAAAAATACAGACACGCCATTGTTATATTCTACATATATCATTCCTATATAGAAGGTTCCAGCCGTGCAACCTAACACCATGAAATGTGATGAGAACTTTCAGTTTATTTAAGTTGTTTTATAGAGAGAAATCATAAGTAGTTCAGTTTTAAAAGGACATGATGTACAGTATAATTCATAAGAGACTTGTAAGCCAACCAGTGCTTCTGTCTAGCTTTGACTTCACTTGCTGCATGCTTATTCCAGGTCACTATCCCACATCATTAACCAGTTCCCGACCAGCGCACGCCGATGTACGTCGGCAGAATGGCACGGGCAGGCATATTGGCGTACAGGTACGTCCAATCTTTAAAGCCACGTGCTGGCCGGGACTCCCGTGAGTCCAGTCACGGGTCCCGCGGGCTCCATCCCGCAATCATCTCACAGGGCGGCTGAACGGAGAGATGCCGTTGTAAACAGCATCTCCCCGCTCTGCCTAGCAACAAGTGATGCTGATCTCTGCTCCATGTGATTGGAGCAGAGATCAGTGTTCACTAAATGAAAGCCCAGCCCCCAACAGTTAGTAACACACCCCTAGGAACACTTATCCCCTACACTGCCACACACTGGTTAACCCCTTCACTGCCAGTGTCATTTACACAGGAATCACTGCATTTCTATAGCACTGATTGCTGTATAAATGACAATGGTCAGAAAAATGTGTCAAAAATGTCCGATGTGTCCGCAATAATGTCGCAGTCACAATAAAAATCGCTGATCGCCGCCATTACTAGTAAAAAAAAAATTATTAATAAAAATGCCATAAAACTACCCCCTATTGTAAACGCTATAACTTTTGTGCAAACCAATCAATAATCGCTTATTGCGATTTTTTTTTACCAAAAATATGTAGAAGAATACATATCGGCCTAAACTGAGGGAAAAACATTTTTTTTTATATATTTTTGAGGGATATTTATTATAACAAAAAGTAATAAATAATGCATTTTTTTTCAAAATTGTTGCTCTATTTTTGTTTATAGCGCAAAAAATAAAAACCGCAGGGGTGATCAAATACCACCAAAAGAAAGCTCTACTTGTAGGAAAAAAAGGACGTCAATTTTGTTTGGGAGCCACGTCGCATGACCGCGCAATTGTCAGTTAAAGCGACGCAGTGCAGAATTGCAAAAAGTGGTCCGGTCTTTGGCCAGCAAAATGGTCCGGGGCTGAAGTGGTTAAAGGCTATAGACAGTGCAATTTTCTTTCCTGCAACCACAGATTGCAGGAAAGAATGCGGTGCCTTCAAAAAGTATTCATACATCTTGAAATTTTTCACTTTTGTCATGTAACAACCAAAAACATAAATGTATTTATTGGGATTTCATTGATAGAACAACACAAAGTGGCACATAATTGTGAAATGGAAGGAAAATGGTAAATGGTTTTAAATATAGTTTACGTATAAATATGTGAAAAGTGTGGCATGCATTTGCAGGGGTGGGACAAGGGGTAGGTGGGGGGCAGCTGCCCTGGGCACAATTGTTTACTGTAGTGATGGGGGCACCTTTCTGCTGCTACAAGGCTAACAGGATTAGTGATTTTGACAAGCAAGTGAATGCTGAAGGTAGGATGCTCCTAAGGTTGCACATCATAAATGGGGGGGGGGGGGGGTGGCGCAGTTTGGCATCTTTGCCCTGGGCACTGGATGACCTAGTCCTAGCCCTGTGCATTTGTATTCAGCCCCCTGAGTCAATACTTTGTAGAACCACCTTTGCACATCTAGAGAGTGCAATTTTTGCCCATTCTTCTTTGCAAAATAGCTCAGGCTCTGTCAGATTGGATGGAGAGCGACTGTGAAGAGCAATTTTCAAGTCTTGCCACAGATTCTCAATTGAATTTAGGTCTGGACTTTGACTGGGCCATTCAAACACATGAATATGCTTTGATCTAAACCATTCCATTGTAGCTCTGGCTGTATGTTTAGGGTTGTCCTGCTGGAAGGTGAACCTCCACCACAGTTTTAAGTCTTTACAGACTCTGACAGATTTTCTTCTAAGATTGCCCTGTATTTGGCTCCATCCATCTTCCCATCAACTCTGACCAGCTTCCCTGCCCCTGCTGAAGAAAACTATCCCCACAACATGATGCTGCTCCCACCATGTTTCACGGTGGGGATGATGTGCAGTGTTAGTTTTCCAAATGTCAGTTAAAGCGACGCAGTGCCGAATTGCAAAAAGTGCTCTGGTCAGGAAGGGGGTAAATTCTTCTGGGGCTGAAGTGGTTAATGCATAAAAAATAAAAAAATGCAGAGGTGATCAAATACCACCAAAAGAAAGCTCTATTTGTGGGGGAAAAAAAAGGACAAAAATTGTATTTGGGTATAGTGTCGCATGACTGCGCAATTGTCAGTCAAAATAATGCAGTGCTGCATAGCAAAAAAAAATCCTGGTCAGGAAGGGGAGTAAATCTTCCAGAGCTGAAGTAGTAAAGTAGATTTAGGCTGGTCATACATACATACATTTCATTTGAAATTTTTAGTTTTAGGAATGTTCATTTTATTTTCTAATTGTTAGTAGGGTAAGTTTGAAGGAGAAGGAAAACTTTTCTCATATGAATAATTTTCTAACTGTAAAGTTGAGCTTTTGTTCTGGAAATTCCCTTCACAGCAAAATTTCATGTTAAAAGCATTTCCAGCGGCTTTGTCAAGTCACTGAATGTATTGAGACTTTTTTTGTAGGAATGCTTATACAGGTTTTCCTATGAACATGCATTAAAAAATATACTTGTGTTTACCCAGCTTTACACTGTCTTTATTTATTCTTTTCCATTGTTACCGAGACAGAGAGTAATAGGAAATACAAAGGTTTATAGTACTCAGCAGATAAAGAACAATTTTCCATTTCTAGTTCCGGGGACAGAGGGGAATTTCCCTCACTTTTCAGAGATTTCCTCTTACTAGGTGCATCTGTGGGACAGGAAATTGTGGAAACTCTCCCCAACAAGACACATATGCCAAGAAATAAATAAACTCTTATGCCCTGTACACACGGTCGGACCTTCTGATGACAAAATCCGTCTGATTTTTCAGACGGATTTTGGCCCAAACTTGTCTTGCATACACACGGCCGCACAAAGTTGGCAGAAAATCCGATCGTTCCGAACGTGGTGCCGTACAACACGTACGATGGGACTATAAAGAGTCCAGTAGTCAATAGCTTTCATCTCGTAATTTATTCTGAGCATGCGTGGCACTTTGTCCGTCGGAATTGTCTACACACAATCGGAATTGAAACGATTGGATTTTGTTGTCAGAAAATTTTAGGTCCGGCTCTCAAACTTTGTGTGTCGGAAATTCCCGACGGAAAAAGTCAGATGGAGCCCACACACGATCGGATTTTCCGACAACACGATCCAGTTGCACATTTTCTGTCTGCGTGTACAGGGCATTAGGGGTTTTAACAAAAAAAAAAGAACAACCCACTTGGCTATACATACACGTTAAGAAAAATACAACATTAAGGCTGAGCTGCGGAATAAGCAAATATTGTCTAAATACAAGACATGTGTATTCTTAATTGATCCTGTTGTGCTCTGTGTATTTTTTGTGTAGTATATCAGCAAGAAAGCGGAACACTGAGCTTCCTGTAATAAAGACCGGTCACTGCTGCTCTCTTTCCTTGTGCAGAGTGACTGGTCTTGTCTCCGCCCCCTCCAGTAGTTTTCAGCAGGCAGCCTGTAGTGGGTGGAGCCTGTTGGGTCCCTTCCCCATCTCAGCTCTCTGCGCAAGCTATGTAAAGCACAGTGATGATAGCCCTACTATTTTTAAAAGGTAATACATGTACTTAATAAATGGACTTGCAAAGAAACTAGAAATGGATTTACAGTATATCATTTGTGGCTATTGTGAAATATATTTAAATAAAAGATGTTATGTCCAGAGTTTGTCTTTATGAAAATGTTTTCATTGATCCCATCGAATGTGCAAAAAAAATGACATAAGATATGACACACAGTATATATATATATATATATATATATATATATATATATATATATATATATATATATATATAAATAATGTCCTAAGGAAATTGAGCCATGCTGGTTAGTACCATTACAGAAGTGTATCAGGGAAACAGCAAAAAGATCTGCACTCATTACTCTGATTATTATTAGACAATATTAGTATTATTAGTGTGGCTTTCACGGTTGCTTTCAACAAAGATTATTTAGTAAGACATAAAAAGAAAACATTTATTAATATTTTTTTTGTATATTAGGTAATTATTATTTTTATTATTCTAATTATTATTGTTGCTCTTTTTGTAGTTTACAGCATTAGACATTGAACAGACAATTAACCCAGAGAATAATAAGCATAGTCTTAATTAAAACGGGCAGAGGTAATCTTCATATCCACATTTCGTTGCTTGATATAGAGTTTGGAAATATATATTAAGTTATCTTTAAACACGTAACTAACATAAATTAATATTATTACTATTGTTAAAATTATCTTTACATTAGTACAATTTTGTAACTGAAGCCAGTAAATCTTTTTTACGCACTGGCTATCGAAAAAGCTAAAAATGGCTAAGTGAAGTCAAAGCTAGACAAAAATGACTAGCTTCTCTATATAACCAACAATTCCCTAATAATCACAAATTCTTAAACAGTGTATGAAAATATGCAAGTGAAAAAAATAAAATATCAATCAGTTATCCATATGATGTGGTGATTCACATTCACAGAATGAAAAAAGGTATAAGGAATTACAAACCATATTTATATATTTAATATAAGGAATTACAAACCATATTTGTATATTTAATAGAAGGAATTACAAACCATATTTACATATTTAATACAAGGAATTGCAAACCATATTTATATATTTAATATAAGAAATTACAAACCATATTTGTATATGTAATACAAGGAATTACAAACCATATTTATATATTTAATATAAGGAATTACAAACCATATTTATATATTTATCATAAGGAATTACAAACCATATTTATATATTTAATATAATACCACATCAATATTAAAAACATTACACTTTTAGGCTAGGTTCACACTATTGCGATGCGGGAACGCCGCGAATCCGCGGCGTTTTCCCGCATCGCATACCTCCCGCCGGCAGTTCACACTGCCCTATGCGGACGGCTGGGGGTGTCAATGTTATGTTAATGACACCCCCAGATCCGTCGGCATATCGCAGTGCGATCTGCCGACTCGCACAGGAATCGGATCGCATGGTGTGAACCCCCATGCGATCCGATTCCGTTGCGGACCCAAAAAAGGGTCCTGTGCGAGTTTGCTGCGGGACAGCTGCGAGTTCAGCCATACTATCTGTATGGCTGAACTCGCAGTGCTACGGAGATCGGATGTGATTTGCTGTGCGAATCACATCCGGATCTCCCCCCGCAGCAGTGTGAACCCAGCCTTAATGTAGTATTAATAAGTGAGGCATTATTAGCCTTTGTCTTGTCATATAAAATTAGACAAAATAATGATAAAAAATATCTCCTTTTTAAATTTTTATTATTATCACTATTACTTTGTTATGAAGTTTGTTTTGAGTAGATAAATAGACATGTTTTTAAGTACATGCAAACTAATAAGCCTCAGCCATGTATTGACGACAACATGATTAAAAGTGATTTATAGAGCCGGTATTCTTTAGAACTGACATTCCATTTTTTGCGTATGAAAAGTATTTCTGTTTATAAATCTGTTTTCCTCTTCTCAAAGCCTCTAATTGCATCTCTGCAGATTATTTCTTAGGACAACATACATAGTTTTGTTCCAAAATTTTAGTATCCATGGAAATAATAAAGTCTGATGTATTTTTCTGATAAAAAAAATGAACTTTGTGACTTCTAAATGACGTCCTTATTCCATAAAAGAGCTGAAATGAGAATAATTGAAAGAGGATTTTTAAGACTGGGAAAAATAGCCAATTTCATAGAAACAAAGAGGGTAAAACTGCTGCAAAGACCTTTTGTGAATAAATTTAAGGGCAACGCAAGACCTTTTGTGAATAAATTTAAGGGCAACGCACATAATTAAAGCAGAACTAAACAGTATCCGAGCACCACAAACTGAATATGCTATTTAACTTATTTTTAATATTCAAAGTAAACTCACCCATCCATGTCTCCATGCTTTATTTTGTTGAGAAATCGCTTTGAAAACACCCCTTAGCATTCCAAGCTGTTGCCATCTTGAGTAAGGGCAGATGTTTCATGCAGCATTTACTACCCGGAATCCATCTGCTCTTAGCTCAGGCATTCATGTAGGAGAGTGTGCTTAGCTGAGAAAACTATGCTTGGCAATTTCAGAACTCCAATCTCAGTAGTATGGCTTAAGGGCTGATTCATACCAGGCACGTTGCCTGCACTGTGTTCAGAACAATGGCACCCCAAATGGTAATGGCACCCCAAATACAGATCACAAATGTATTGCATTTGCGGGCACCAGATCACATGGTACTGCAGTACCATGCTATTTAGTGTGGCGCCTTTTTTAAAGTAGTGTATACACTACTTTTTGTGTGATTTGGTGCTATTTAAGCCCATTCAAATGAACAGGCTGAAAATCGCACTGCAGGGGAATCGCACAGGAATGCTCACCATGTTCCTGCGCGACTCTGGTGTGAAGCTGATCTAAAAGGTAATTTTGGGTTTACATAAAAAAATGAAAAAGTTAACTAACTCCAATATATATATATCTATATCAATATCTATATATATATCTATATCAATATCTATCTATATATCTATATCAATATCTATCTATCTATATATATATCAATATCTATCTATCTATCTATCTATCTATCTATATATATATATATATATATATATATATATAGAAAGGCCAGTATGGTGGCCTGAAATTATGGGAGGAGCCCGGTGGAATATATAACCAGCCGTCCGCCCGTCTTCCTCGTCGGTTCCGGTGCGCGATACCTGATACGTCAGATATCAAGGGCCGACTATCCTAGACCAGACGCAGTGAGCCCGTTCGTGAGTTCCCGCGTTGTTCGTCTCCGTCTTGACCGTCTTCCCGTTCATCAGCGCCCGTGGGTTTCGCCTTCGGAGTGTCGTCTTACCCATCGAATTTGTCGTTACACGTCGGGCCGGCTGTCGCAGGTAGGGCTTCGGCACCCCCTTTTCGGTTCATGTATTACGATGTCCCATCAACATTCCCTGAACTCACGAACCGCTCGGATGTTTTACTGTGGCTCTCGTACTCATGTCACTGTTTCTACTTTCGATGTAGTCGTTATCACCTTCGGTCGATCACGCCACGTCAGGCGATTCATTCGCAGGTACGACATTCGAAACCGTTCGACTCCCCGAGCATTTCTGTTAGTATCGGTCGAATCGTTCGACTCACAGCCGACTGCTTGTTACGACAAAGCAAGCAGTCCGCACGTATCGGTTGGTCTGCTCCAGTTCGAATATATCTCGTCATTCATTCAGTTGTGTTATGTATCTCATTTCATCTCATTTCAAGTCATTTCAGTCCCACTCATTTCTACCGTTTCAAATCATTTCTGTCACTAGCCGCGCTCCGGCGCGAATCCTGTCGCACCTCTGGTGCACCGATTCGCTTTAAAGCGCCCCAGGGTTCGGCCTCATTTCTGTACATGCTCCAGAGACTGAGTCACTCGCAGGTTCACGCACGGTCCCTGATTCTTGTCTTTGTCATGGCATACCATTTCTGTCACTTATTACGCTCCAATTCGAATCCTGTCGCATTCTTCTATGCACCGATTCGTCCTGGTGTGCCCAGCTGCTACGCCTCATTTCGGTACATGCTCCAGAGACGGATTATTTTTTCGTAACCTGCAGTCCAGTCGTTGAATCCGGTCTCTGTCATGGGATATCATTTCTGTCACTTATTACACTCCAATTCGAATCCTGTCGCATTCTTTTATGCACCGATTCGTCCTGGTGTGCCCAGCTGCTACGCCTCATTTCAGTACATGCTCCAGAGACGGATTCTTTGTTGTAACCATCAGTCCAGTCATTGAATCTTGTCTCTGTCATGGCATATCATTTCTGTCACTTATTACGCTCCAATTCGAATCCTGTCGCATCCCTTATGCACCGATTCGTTCTGGTGTGCCCAGCTGCTACGCCTCATTTCAGTACATGCTCCAAAGACAGGATTCATCTGTTTGGTTCAAGGGCTCGTCCTCTGATTCTTGTCTTTGTCATGGGTTTTTCATTTCATTTCACCTATCACGTTCCGGTACGAATAGTCACATCTGTGTACCAAATTCGTCTCGGCGTGCCCCAGGAATGGCCTCATTTCAGTACATGCTCCAGAATCTGTTTCGTGCTCGGTCGCAAGTTGTGGCATGGCGATCCGGATCTCTGTCATGGCAGGTTCTCTCATTTCACTGTCACATACCGCTTCCCGGCTTGGGTCCAGTTGATTCTTCAATGTTTGGATGCCTGCCGGGGGCCTTGCTCCTCGGCCTCATTTCATTATAGATTGCCTCAAAAGGGAAAACACAGCTTTGTTTAGGCGTGTCTCGCTGTGTTCTCCACATACAAGCGTAGACTTCTTGCAATCGTTGCAAACACACATCCATGCGTAGACTTCTCGCAATCGTTGCAAGCACGCATCCAGACATAGACTTCTCGCAATCATTACAAGCACGCATTCGAGCATAGACCTCTTGCACTTATTACTAGCACGCATTCGAGCATAGATCTCTTGCAATCGTTGCAAGCACGCATTCGAGCATAGACCTCTTGCAATCATTGCAAGCACGCATTCGAGCATAGACCTCTTGCACTCATTACAAGCACGCATTCGGGCATAGACCTCTTGCAAATCGCTGCAAGCACGCATTCGAGCATAGACCTCTCGCGATCATTACAAGCACGCATTCGAGCATAGACCTCTTACACTCATTACAAGCATGCATTCAAGCATAGACCTCTTGCAATCATTGCATGCACGCATTCGAGCATAGACCTCTGGCAATCATTGCAAGCACGCATTCGAGCATAGACCTCTTGCACTCATTACAAGCACGCATTCGAGCATAGTCCTCTTGCAATCATGGCAAACACGCATTCGAGCATAGACCTCTTGCAATCGTTGCAAGCAGGTGTCCAGGCACAACTTGTTGCAATCATTGCTGGCAGGCACTTCTGGCTTGCTCAATAGATTGCTTTGGGGAAAACCTGGATACCTTCCTAAATGTACGTTGTATTACGGGGTACTTATATTTATAGGTATAGTTGATCCAGGGAAAATCCGATTGCCTCTCGAGGGGTCAGGAAGGAATTTTTTCCCCGGCTGTAGCAAATTGGCCTATGCTCTGTTGGGGGTTTTTTTTCCCTTCCTCTGGATCAGCTGCGGGCGTAGAATTGGGTGTGTCGGGTTGTGTGATACCTTATTTATTTTGATTTGGTTGGACCGGATGGACTTCTGTCTTTTCCGGCCTGGCTACCCATGAAGCCTACCATAATTCCTTGCAGTCGTTGCAGGCACGAGTCCTGGCACAACTCCTTGCATTAGTTGCAGGCACGCATCCTAGCATAACATCTTGCAGTCGTGGCAAGCACGCATCCTGGGTAACATCTTGCAATCATCGCAAGCACGCATCCAAACATGCATTCAAGCACAACTCCTGTAGTCTTCGCAGTGCACATGCGGTAACACGAATTGCTCACAGTCACTACGTATACATCTCCAGTGACAAACTCCCGGGCAATTGTCGCAAGCACATGTTTAAACACAACTTTTAGTCATGCCAAGGCTCGCGACTTAGCGTAACTTCTTGCAATCATTCGTTGGCAAGCACGTTCCCAGTGGCACACAAACTGGCTACACGTCATTTTCAGCAGCACTTAATTAGCCACTCGTCTCCTGTGGCTTTTCTTACAAACCACTCACTGTTGTCTGTCTATCCGTCTCTTCCTTAGGACAGTTGAGTTCAGCTTCCGTCCCGCACCAGGATCATGTTGTCACACGCAACTGGTTTCTTCCTGTAGCACGCCCAGGCTATTTCTAGCCAGCGTTCAGCATTTCTTATCCTTACAGTGCACGGAGAGCCATCTGTCGTTACGGCCCATACAGCAAGATCCCCACCACGAGGCATCCAGAGGCATCAGCCCATAGCCAACGGCAAACGCTCGCCATCACAACTGCCATCTTTAGGGGCATATTATATCCTCGCATATTCTCCAGTCTAGTCGTCCAAAAGACACCTACAGTCCCTACACGGCATGTTGAGTTCGCTATGCGCATCATCCCTCAGGGTCGCGCCTTGTGTCACGCCTATTGGTCTTACTGTCCCTCTCACAGGATCCAGAGCAAGTCCTCAGCCTGGATCCCGCGGCAATAGCAGTCCTTGCTATGCGGGAGGAATTCCTATCGTCTGGGAATGGCGTCTCCCTGTTCATTCCCTCCGTGTCTTCCCTTTCGCCCCAGGTGATGACCGACGCAGCGGCCTCCACGGGCTTGCGGCTGTTTTTTGGCCACCTCCGGCTCGCAGCTCCCTGGCCTCCCCAGTTACTGGCAATTCCTGGCTGCGCCAAGGCGTCCTCTCTGTTGATTATGTCCTTCCTACGTCAACTGGTCCAGCTCTTGTTGTTGTTTCAGGTCAACATCCATTGTTCCTTTATCCACGGTAAGTTCAATCAGGCAGCGGACGCCCTCTCCCGCTTTAACCTTGTCTCTTTTCCGATCAGGTACCCGGAGCCGGACCAACATCAGTAGCTATCCCGGACTGGTCTCAACTAACCCTGGATTAGCCCCTCACCTCCTAGCGGCTACCCAACTTATCGATCACTCCCTTTCCCGCAATACCCTCAAGGCCTATCTGTCAGCCTGGAGGGCCTTTAACCGCTTCATCACGTATCACAGCACAGTGACGTCCCATGTCAAGCAAGTCGTAGCCTTCATTTCCTACTGCCACTCGCAGTTGGTGTTATCCGTTAATACGATCCGGCTATACCTGACCGGTGTACAACATTTCACGTCCCTCCAGGACCCTACCGTACCCTCCTTATTTTCTTACCACACCGTTCGGGCTGTTGTGCGCAGTGTCCAGAAGCGCCAGCCGATGGCCGGCACCAAACCACCGCCTTTCACAGGAGACGTTCTAGAACTATGTCAGATATCCTGGCCACTTCACCTTTCGGTCTCCACATGAGTGGCATTTACAAGCAGCCATACACCTGGCCTTCTACGGCTTCTTACGGCCAAGCCAGTTTACTTGTAGTAGCCTCACAGCACGCATGCTGTACAAACACCACCTGGTCCGATACGAAGACCATTTCATCTTACACTTAGCAGTCTCCAAGACGCAGCAGCTTGGCTCGGGTATGGACATACACTTCTATAAAACCAACAACCGCTGGTGCCCGGTCACTGTTCTCATCCGCTTGTTGCCCCTTTTGGCCAACCAACCAGGAACTGGCCCGCTTCTGCCTTTCACACGAAACCTCTCAACGCAGCCCAGTTCATGGAGCATGTCAGGATACTCCTGGGCATCCTTCACCTCAATCCTGCTCACTACTCCGGACATGCATTCCGTATCGTAGCAGCTTCTACGGCCTCCCGCCAAGGGGTCCCGGTCCATGTTATCAAGAAATTGGGTAGATGGAAGTCCTCCTGTTTTGCCCGTTACATACCCAATCTGCAAATAGAGATGGCCCAGGCCTTTGTCAAACTCACCCAGTGACAGTCTTGATTCAATAAAGTGCAACCCCTACCTGGATGTTTTGCCCCCTTATTTTGGCATACCGTACGTTAGACCAGGGCACACTTTCAGGTCCATTTCAAGTAAGCGAGTTTATGTTAACCTTGTTTGTCATCCTTATCCGTATCGGTCTGAGGGCTCTGGACCATAAATAGAAAGGCCAGTATGGTGGCCTGAAATTATGGGAGGAGCCCGGTGGAATATATAACCAGCCGTCCGCCCGTCTTCCTCGTCGGTTCCGGTGCGCGATACCCGCCCACCCATCCCCTTTATCAGGGCATTTCTCTAAGCATACTCCTCAAGTGAGTACTCATTTCACCCATTTCATATTCATTTCATTTTAAGGTATGCCCCCTTATTTTGGCATACCGTACGTTAGACCAGGGCACACTTTCAGGTCCATTTCAAGTAAGCGAGTTTATGTTAACCTTGTTTGTCATCCTTATCCGTATCGGTCTGAGGGCTCTGGTCCATAAATATATATATATAGTTATCTATATATATCTATATATCTATCTATCTCTATATATATATATATATATATATATAGATAGATAGATAGATAGATAGATAGATAGATAGATAGATAGATAGATAGATATAAACTCCACTCTTGGAACAAGGAACAATGCAAACAATGAAAATGATAACTAACTCCAATATATATATATATATATATATACTCCACTTTTGGAACAATGCAACTGTTCCCTGTAATTTTCCATTTTTAATGGCAATACTAATAAACAAACAGTTTTGATCCTTGATGATGTGCAAAAAGCATGAATTGTCGTCAACCAATCACATTTCAATACACTTAAAGGGTAAGTTCACCTTATCACGAAAAAATAAAAATGTGTACTGACTCCAAATATCCTGACCAACCCCTCCAGACCCTTCTGCACATAACAGACGTGATGCCCTGTGCTGCTGGTGCAGTGGTCTGTACACAGCAATACACAGTCCCAGAGTGAGTATCCATCATAAGGCTCACAATGGCAAGAGCTACTTGGTCAGCGGAGCCACAACCAATGAGTAGAGCATCTAAAGGCCTTTACTTCCAGTAAAGTGTCCCAGAAGAAAGAAGCACTGGATACTTCCCTGCTGTGTATGGTGTACAGATGGCTACACTGGCAGCATGGGGCATCATGCCCCAAATATGCAGCAGGTCCGGAGGGGTAGCCAGGATAAATGGAGTTAGTTCACCTTTTTACCTTTTTTTTGTGATAAGGTGAACTTCCCCTTTAAGTGTATGGAAATAAAAGCTAGTACCCCCCCCCCCCCCCCCTCCCGGTACGAAAGGGACTTTAAGGGTGAACTTTTTTATATCAAGATACAAATATTAATCCATATGATGGAAAGGTAGAATAATTTATTAGGGGAAAAAAAACACACTGTCATAAAACAAAAAATAACAGTGATGCATAATATACAGTATCCAATATCATATATAAACAGTAGAAGCACTTCTCCTATTCTCCTATAGCCCGATGTGTTTTGGGAAATTCGAGGTAAATCCCTTCTTCGGGTGCATGAAGGAGATAATAATTGGAGATGCTCAATACTGATTCATGGAATAAAGCATTAAAATTTTTCTAGATGATTAAAGATGATACCAGATGATACCAAGACAGGTGTAGAGACATATATCAAGGTGGAGAAGATGATTGGTCAAACACAAAGCGTTAATTCTCAAGACTAGAAAGATCCCTCACAAGGGTCCCCCAAAACAATGAGTCCTCACAACAGGGATGTGCAAGTTAGTACAGCTACACTTGTTGAAAAAAAACAGTCCTTAGTGGAGAAATGGCGTTCATCTCACACAGAACCCATGGAAGGCAGCATGGAAATGTGATTGGTTGTCGAAAGTTGATGCTTTTTGCACATCATCATGGATCAAGCCTCTTTATTCAATAGTATTGCCATTAAAAATGGAAGTTGACAGTGGACAAAGTTGTATTGTTTCAAAAATTAGGGAATACAGTTGAAGCCCATTTCTTGTCACACTACCATGCAAGCAGTACTCTGGAAGCAGAAGTCCCCTTTAAAGTGTATTTAAATCCTAACAACAAACATCTCTTATTTTTTTCCTCCAAGTGCAAAAATATATCCCTTAATCCTGCCTGAAATCCAGTTCTGTCCTGTGCACTCTGCAGTGTGATGCCAAATAATGTTAAGGAATATACAGGAATAATAATAATAATAATGTTAAGGAATAAAGGAAGTGTGTTGGAATTACAAACCTTCCATGTTATGGAAATGAGGCAAGTGGGGGAGATGTTCTGTAGTCCTGTTCTAGGGTGACCACATTGCTACAAACATATAGTAATGAATGAGCATTGTCACCCTGGGACAGGAAGTGTGTTACTGTTGAAAATAAAGGGAAAGAAGCCAAAAAAAGAAATCAAAAGGAATGCAGCCACCACATCTAAGGACAGGTAAATTGCAATATACTTAATTGATGTTTTTTGGTTTAAATACAATTTATATGTTAAAAAAGTTTTCTATTATAAAAAAAAAAAAATCAAAATGTGACTATTTTTCAACTTTTTTTTTTTTTTTTTTTGTTTACAGTTTGTGTTGAATAAATGACAGACTCTAGCATTGTTCTAGGCTGCAGTGCCCTGTGGCTTCGGAGTGAAGGCACAGTTCTGTGAGTGTTGCAAATGAATATTCCCAGGAGGATTCCTTGTTTTCATTGTGAACAGTGTGCAATCACCACTTTGGAGAGGGTTCTGAAAAGCTATATTAACACCCCAGATTAATTAGCATGATCAGTGAGAATAGCAAATGAAGGGGAATGGTCTGAAGTCATGTTTACATGATTAAATACTCACCCCTCCTTCCTGCCACAGTCTGGCCTAGTCTGTGGCCCTTTGTTATTCTTATTGAACAGAGAAAGGGTGCAGCGACCATGCTAAATACTAGTGTTTATGGCGTGGGAGCTGATCACTCGTTTTTTGGCATAATGATGTGCCGTGTCCTGTCTACTGATTAAATATCTAGCAGAAAGCCCATTAGCCGGGGATTAAAGGCCCATCACAAACCGCTAAAGAGATGCTGGCTACAATATGCAAGAAAACGGTTCGATTCTGATTGAAGACCATATACAAAACTTAAAATATAAAAATAAATATGTGACGCTGACTCAAAAAATATTAATATCCCTGTACACACTAAAATAGATAGCAATGACAAAACTGTGCTAAAGCTGCAAATAACTCCTCAAGTGTAAACAATTTTCAGCATTATAAGCGATAATGATCATACATATTGCAAAAAGATCTAATAAAGTGCAAACAGATCCTCCAGAAGTGCTGAAAAAAAAAAGGAGAAATAAAAACTCCAAAGTGACAGTTCATATAGGAGAAAAAAGTGCATGTGCGTAGCAAACGAACTAAATGCATTTCATCCAATTGATATCACCATCCGTGGTGCGTCACTCATTTGCCCCAGCCTCTCATTTGCCCCAGCCTCTCACCTCATACAAAGACCCTCACAGGTCAAATAAAGCCTTGGCATGGATATACAATGGATCCTCAGCAATCGATTGACTCCCACAGGTATCCTCAGCACTACCGTTATCAGGGTAAATTGAAGGCTCATCAGACGTAATAGGTCACGCAACAAAGAGAAGGGGCTCCATAGTGTAATAGTTCAATCCCATTAATTAAAAAAAGTAGTAACTTACAGTTTACAAATCGTATGTATAGCTTCTGTAGAGTACTTCCAGACTCGGCCGCGACCGGAAGTGGCGGCAAGTGGCTCCTTGCTAATGCGTTGCGTCACTGAACACGTGACTTTATCAAAGGGTATACAAACCTGTTTCTATTTCCTGAAATGGGCATTTAGAAAAGTTATTGCAGTATTTATGCTGTTTATAAAGCCCAAACTTTATTTGTTTATTTTTTGGATAACGTGATGAGTGGTTAGAACCCCTGTCAGGTTTGTATTACTAAAACTGTTTAAAACCAGTACTGTACTAAAACTTCTCACTTTGCCTTAAATCAGACCTAAATTGTATCTGAGCACCACAAACTGAAAACACTGTTTAATGGAGAAGTACAGTCACAGTTTGGCTGTACTTCTCCTGTGGATCACAGGACTGCAGATCATTTTGCACTCCTATGACCCGTTTTCAGCCAACAGTGGGCTCTCATCACAGAGCCGATCCAGGCTCGGGAAAGATTGCAACCATATAGTCAGGATCCACCCACATGCCTGGACCAGCACCTAGCATAGCTTCTTAGAGAGCCTGAGCTGGCTGCTCCCACCCCCTCCACAGCCCAGCACTTCAGTGAGTTTAGGGGAAGGGGGTAGAACAGTGAGACGGGGACTAACAATCACCAGCCCTCTGCTAAGGCAGCACTGAGTACTGAGTGATCAACAGTGTTTGATCACTCAGTTCTCAGTCTTAGAGCCGATGGAGGAAAGATGCAGCATTGGGCCGATGTTGCATCCACCTAGGTAAGTACGATTAAAGCGTAACTCCACTTTTGTTGAGAAAAAAACATTTCCATCTGGGTACATTGCAAGGAGTATAACAAACTTTGTTGCAGATTCCTACCTTTTGTTATTCTGAAGAAATCCATGTGTGTTTATCTGTGCCTCTGGGCCAAGTGGGTCTAATGGGAGTGATTTCAATTATCAGTCAGCTATGGCAGCTGCAGGGCACTAATGAGGAAATCTGATGGGCCTGCATCCCTTTAGACGTGTTCCCATTGAAAATATCTCTCCAAAAGTGAAATTTTTGTTGCAGGGGATGCCTGAAATCTATATAAAAATGGTGAGCTGCGCTAAAAAAAAACAAAAAAGTGTTCTAAATAAATAAATTCATACAGTTAAAAACATAAGTGATCAAATGGCAAAAAATTAAATTAAGTGACTGTGAATATTGAATAATGCATAGTTTGAATCATATAAATATTATAAATGAATCATATAATTAAAATATGCATAGAAAAAACACAAATAGTAATCACCTGTGTCAAATCACGTGAAAACCCTACCTAGTAAAACCTATCAAGAATCTTCAAATGCAGAAGGATGAATAACACAGAATATATATATATCCCTCGTGTAATCAAACATATAACACCATAATAGAAACAAAATTTGATTCCATTTAGGGTAGAAATAAACAGGAAAAAGAAAAGAAATTAGTCCATTAAAGTCCCAAAAAGTGATGTTAATCAGCAAATAGTGTTAATTCATTCAAAGTGGGAATGGAGAACTGACACCCACGTCACTTCGTGTGAACAGCGATCCAAGAGAAGCACCTCCACCAGTAAGGAGAAAAGGGGCCGCTTACCAGAACTTGAGATCTCAGTGTTACGTGAGATCAAAGAGGGCACATAAGTAAAGGATCTGGCTGAACCATCACAGGAACCACACCGGACTGTCCTCAATGTAGATTCCAAGCAGTAAAGCGAAAATGCCACAATTCATATGGAAAAAGCAAAGAGAGCTCGCATAGCGTAAAAAACCCTTATTTATTAAATGACAAAAATTAAAACCAGTGCACTCACATGAACGAAGAAAATATGAACGTTTATCAAAAACGCCCGCACTTCCAGGTCTGGCGTAAACGCGGTGACATCAGCACGCTGTACCTCCCTACGCATTTCGTCACTAGACGGACGTGTTCACGGGATACGGGACAGCGCCCTGACGCACCGCTTAAATAACATACATAATAATCACGCCTCGGTCTGAACTTCATTGTCCGCGCAAATCCACCATGTTGCTTAAGGGAAGAAGAGGGAAACATGCCCTACTCCCGCACCCAGCAGTTATGGGGATACAAAAATTTAGAAATATAGTAATATATCCGTGACAATATACTATATAAACAATATAAACAAGAATAGCTCCCCTTTTCGGGTAACAACATAAAACAAACACAATACAAAAATACGCTAATTAAATTCATTTTAAATAATAAAAAAGGCACAAATTCAAACAATGAATTAAATGCGAAAAAAGAATACATTTTAAAAAAAAATGTATAATATAAAAATGATATAGAGAAAAAAGGGGACTGGATATAAAATGTCCCTATCTCAAACCAGGATTCCAACATTATATAAGATAAAGGGTATTACCCTGTGCCAGAAAAAGCCTAATAGCATTTTCACCAACTATGAAACCCAGACCGAGTTCACAGAGAGTAATCATAGGCTGAGCACTAAAAACAAATAAATCTTTAAATAATACTGTAAAAAGGAGTCATGCGTTATCAATAAAGGCATGTACATCAACTTCTATGTTGAGGCCATGAGGAATATAACATTTCAATTTATGTATCCACATCATCTCTAGTTTTGAAATGCTTCTAACCAGATGAGTCCCCCTCCAATGGGGCTTGAATTTGTCAATCCCCCAAAAAATTGTATTGGATGGGTCTCTGTTGTGTGCAAGAGGTAATGTTTGGATACTGAATGTTGGGTAAAACCCCTGCGGATGTTCCCAATATGTTCATTTAAGCGCACATGCGGGGACGTTTAGTCCGGCCCACATACTGGAGGCCACACGGGCACTCCAGCAAGTAGACCACCGCCTCTGTAGAGCAGGTGATAAAAGGCTCTATATCCTAAACCTTAGAGGTGGTAGTTGATCTAAAAGTAGTACTTCTCCTAGTCCTACAGCCATTAATACTATACACGGGACATTTCCTACATTAGTAGTATCCTGTAAGGTCTGAGAAGAAATGTGGTCGATTTGTGGGTGGATCCAAAATATTAGGGGCCACCCTATCTTTCAGTGAAGATACTCCTCTATAAAATAATTGTGGCCTATCCGGCAAGATAGTTTTAAGTACAGAGTCGTTCTTCAATATGCGCCAGTGTTTATTTAGTATATGTTTGATTTTATTGTGCTGGCAAGAATAATTAGTGATAAATGGGTGGCGGAAAAAATCTTTTGCATGACCATCCCTTTGCTCATTCAGTAGATTGATTCTCTCAATGCGGCCTATCTGTTCTACCGTAAGGGCCAAGGATTCTGGTGAGTATCCCTTATCAATAAATCTCTGGGTCAGGACTTGAGCCTGCTCCAAAAATACCCCATGTTCAGTACAATTCCGTCTCAGTCTTAGAAATTGACTCTTAGGAACTGACCTCAACCAAGCCGGATGATGACAGCTGGAAGTGGGTATAAAAGAATTCCTATCAGTGGCTTTGAAAAAAGTTGATGTAACAAAACGCTCTCCACTGATAGAGATGGTGAGATCCAAAAAATTTATTTTTTTAGAGCTAACTTCATAAGTAAGATGTATCCCCCTTGTGTTAGAATTGAGCTCATTCATAAACATGGAAAGATCCGATTCACTCCCATCCCATAGGAGGAGGATGTCGTCTATGTAGCGGGCCCACAGGGTCAGCTGCGGCTTAGGCTGAGCATAGACGAAATCTGACTTGTATCTTAGGCAGACTTCTGGGAAAATTGGTGAGCCAATCACACAAGCAGGAAATTATGTTTCTGGGGAGTGGTCAGTACACATTCTATGTACAAAACAACTCCATGTAGCCATATTGTAATGCATTAACAGAAAATTACAGTGGTTGCAGATTGAAAAGGAAAGGTAATTTTTAATAACATTCAATTACAATATGATAGTGTCACAATTATATGTGCTATACTATTTTTTCTTTATTTGCTATTTTTTTCCCCACAAAAGTGGAGTTACCCTTTAACCACTTCAGCCCCAGAAGATTTGGCTGCTCAATAACCAGGCCATTTTTTGCAATACGGCCCTGCGTCATTTTAACTGACAATTGCGCGGTCGTGCAACGTTGTTCTCAAACAAAATTGACGTCCTTTTTTCCCCACAAATAGAGCTTTCATTTGGCGGTATTTGATCATCTCTACAGTTTTTATTTTTTGCGCTATAAACAAAAAAGCAACAATTGTGGAAAATAAACACAATATTTTGTACTTTTTGCTATAATAAATATCCCCAATTAAAAAAAAAAGCTATTTTTTTTCCTCAGTTTAGGCCGATATGTATTCTACTACATATTTTTGGTAATACAAATTGCAATAAGCGTATATTGATTGGTTTTCGCAAAAGTTATAGCGTCCACAAAATAGGGGAAAGATTTATAGCATTTTTATTATTATTTTTTTTTTACTAGTAATGGCGGTGATCAGCAATTATTATAAGGACTGCAACATTATGGCAGACAGATCGGACACTTTTGACACATTTTTGGGACCATTGGCATTTATACAGCATATAAAAATGCACTGATTACAGTGTAAATGTCACTGGCAGGGAAGGGGTTAACAGTAGGGGAAATCAAGGGGTTAACTCTGTTACCTAGGGAGTGATTCTAACTGTGGGGGGATGGGACTGCCTGGGTGAGGAAAGCGATCGTTGTTCATACTTAGTACAGAAGATTTGTCTGTTTACATTGACATCTCCGTTCTGTCTCTGTGTGGAGCGATCAAGGGTACCCGGCGGTCATCGCGACCACCAGGCACGCACATTGGCTCTGGTGGCACTCACACACCTTATGGTCAAAAGGCAAGCCGGCGTATAGCCACGATGGTTCGCCCAGAGGAGCCAACCTCCCACAGTATAACTGCGCGGGCTGGTAGGGAAGGGGTTAAAGAAAAAAATCCCATACTTATCTTTTAATTATTTTTTAATATTCAAAACAAACTCACTCATCCACCCACATCTTTAACCACATCTCCATGCTTTATTTTGTTGACAAATTACTTAGAAAAACACCTCCCTAGCATTTCTATTTACGACCATCTTGAGTAAGGGCAGAGGATTCATGTAGCATTTACTTCCTGGTATCCATCTGCCCTTAGCACAGGTGTGCAAGCAGGAGAGTTTGTTTAGCTGAAAAAAACCCTTCTCCCATCCTACAGATTAAAGGAAAAAAAAACAATATGCTCATGAAGACTCCTGGGATGCATGACATAATTTAGGTCTAGGCCAGAAACCAGGAAGCAACTATAGAAATGTAAAAAAAAAGTGCATAACAAGTAAATATACTATACCTTTCTATCTATTTACTAATGCTAACTGCATAAGGATTAAAATTAGTTAAGGTTGATTGAGAGAGTTTAGTTGTGCTTTAAACAGAGGGTGCTCAGCAAATGGTCTCACCATGCAATGCTAAGTATTCAAAACTCCAAGTTCCAGTAAATGGTTTTATTAGGCTTCCATAAAAGGCAAAATGGAGTGACAATTTGGGGACGGGGTGTCGCCTTTAACCAGATGGCAAACTGAACAATCAGGTTAGTGGTACTGAATATATAACCCAATCAACAAACACAAAGCTGCCTCCCACACCAGTAGGTATAGATTGCCTTACCAGGGCCCCCCTTAGAATCAGCAATATGTATTACCAAAGAACAAACCAGAGTGAATGGCAAACAAAGCATACCTCCCCAATGGCTGTAATGGTTGGTGGATGGTGAATGCTAAAACACTCTCATGGGTGCACGTTCTGTAACCAGAAGTACAAGGATGAGCCTGTACTTTTCACATACCGAGAAACCCATGTCATTTCCGTCTCAGCCATCCAAGGAGCCACACTTCATGTGTTCAATACCATTCCATTTTTTTTACACATAACTTCATTTTTGAATATATTTGTTTTGGTTTGTATGTATTGCATGGGTTGTTACCGACATGTGGTGAAAATGTCATGTCAATAGCACCTTTAGAAACATATTTACCTAGAAAAATTGTGGCATTTTCAATATTTATTATTTTACCCACTGTATATATAGTGACACAACTTCTTTTTGACTTCTATTATATTTAAAACCATAATTAAAGTGTAAGTTCATGTTAAAACTAAAATCCCTGCATCTATAGCCACCAGCATTCTACCCAGGGGTGCCCGCACGCTGCCCCCTCTCTCCTCACCACTCCTATAAATGCGGTGGATAGATTCATGCATAGCATGAATCTATCCATGGCCGCCCCCTATTCATGTGTCCGGCCCCTTTCAGGGCACCGGTCACATGAATTACAGAGGTCAGGTTTTTTTTTTAAGCACCTAATTAGAGACAGATGCTCTAATAGGCTACAAAATAGGGTGGGCTCGGGTCGCAGAGAATGCAACTGGAGCCACCCAGGTGTGTTGCAACAGCAAATGAATATTCACTGTTGCAAAACTGATCCTCCTCCCGACCAAATGGGAAGCAGGTATGAAACCGATTTCCCGATTGGCCAAAACATCAGGTGATCCAATTGGACCTCTCGCGCTGGGAGGAGCAGAGAGGAGACACATTGGAGAGGAGAGGACATCGGAGCAGCTTTCCCCGAACCCACTATGCTTAAGAACAGGGCTGGAAGATGGCTGCATCAGCTCTGACTGCTGCTCTCAACGCCTACATCCAGAGTAAGGACAGCTGGTGGTGGTGGGGGTGTTTTCCAGGTGGTGTTAGTGCTATCTCGCAGGAGGGGGGGCAGTTGTGCTAGTGCTGCTCCATTGGTGGCCCGGGGTAGGGGTTGTTTGCAGCCCCCCCATAAAAACCCCATCAGCCACCACTGATTCTAAAACTAACTTATCTAGCCCTGTAAAGAAAAAAAACGGTATACATACCTTTATTGATGTGATCCGACCTGATCCCACGCTGAGTTGTCAGCTGCAGCTTTGCTGTATAGGCGGATGCAGAGGACACATCTTACAACGGAAGCCCCATAGTAAGTCTATGGGTGACATCACTTCCCATTCATTTCACGGCCTTTTTCGGACATGTCCTCTGTACATCTTCCGTTGCTGGAGATCGGGTTGGATCGCCTGTAGAAAAGGTATGTCTATTAATGTTTACTTTACAGGGCTAGATAGGTTGTGTTAGAATGTTGGAGGCTATAGATTCAGGGATTTTAGTTTTAGCATGAACTTCTACTTTACGGCATATCTTATTCTGTGTACTAGATGTGTCTACATTTATAGGAAAAAGCTGGACTCATGATTAATTCAAATAGAGCCCATAATTAATACACCTATGTTTTGTGCATTCAATCTGGCGGGTCCCAGTGGACATCGGGTCTGTCGGACCTGCTGATTGGCTCCCACTGTCTCTGATTACAGTAGGAGTTGGTTGCCTCCGGTGGCACGCAAGCACCCCAGAAAACAAAACCACATACATGTACATGATTTCGCGCTGAGGGGCCACCTTGCTGCAGTACATATGTGTGGGGAGGTCTGGAAGTTGTTAAAGCAGAACTACTGTATACTCACCTTTAGTCCAGTAATGCGGCATCTTGGAGCTCCCCACCAGCCGCTGACATCTTCAGGTGGCCGGTTTCCGGGTATCGATTTCTGGCCACTTTCATTGGCCGGACCAAGATGATGTCACTCCCACGCATGCAGGAGGAGTTCAGTCAGCTCACTATTGTCCAATTACTACAATGAACTGTGCTGGTGGAGCTCACTGTACAGTAGACATGTGCACACTGAAATATTTTGTTTCGGAATTTCGTTTTTGTCTGAAAAATACATTTATTTAGTTACTCCCGAAATTAGTTTTTATTTATTTTGTTTTGTTAAAAAATGCATTCATCCGAATATCCAAAATAATTAAGCTCGAATTTGTCATTGAAGGCTTATGGTGTCTGTCAAATGTTCTAAGAAGATTAGACGGAGCAGCTAAACTGTACAATGCTGCAATCGTACATTTCTGGTCAAATGTTCCACCTACAAGCTATAGTAGAATTCTAATGTTGTATGACACTAGTAAAATTAAATGTATTATTTATTATTACTAGCTAACCAACATTAGAATTCTTCTATAGCCTATGGGCAGAGCATTTGACAATAAATGTCCACTCGCGGCGACTGCTTTGTCGAATCTTCATGTCAAATCTTTTCTCTCTATGTTGAATAATCTTGGCCTAATTAATTAGGTTAGGCACATTCGACCTTTTTTGCTATTGTCTCTATAATGTTGAATCTTTTCTCTCTATGTTGAATCTTTTCTCTCTATGTAGAATTATCTTGGACTAATAGAGCTAAGGGTAGGCACATTCGACCACAGGTTCGATGGACACAGATTGCTTTTGTCAGCGTCATGTCAAATCTCCTACCTATATCGAACTGTTGTCACAACGAAAACGAAAATAAAGCATTTGTTTATGTCAGATCTTTCGGTTTTCAGATTCTGCACGTTCATTATTGTTTGTTAAAACGATAATGAAAATACCCGAAATTCGGACGAAAATGCATTCGGACGGAAACGAATGGACATGTCTACTGTACAGTGGCAGACAAGCAGGTACTGTAATTTACTTAGAAAATATACAGAGACATAAGCATGTCTCTTCTGCATTAAAAATCCTGCCTGTTTGCCTATTTTTAATTATTGCCATATAGTTCCATATAGAACTTTTGTTCTTGAAGTTCTTCAGTAAATCTCACTCTGTGTGGTCATCCTTTATTTAAGAAGGTGGTCCTTATGCTGGAAAACTGAGTACTGTGACAGGAGTGGGTCTTAGCCCTAAAGTAAGTAAGACCCAAATGGCAGAGTAACCTCTCAAGAACAGGTATGTACTGTATGTACCCTATCTCAAGAAGAAGCTGAGTGAAGCTCCTGGCGAATTTGGCTGAAACCAGCATTTAATCCAGCTTGTAAAAGGAGGGGGGAGGAGATGGAACGGACAGTAACTGACACTTCCAGGAAATGGTCAAATTCCTAATACAGGTACTTAAGTCACTTGTGGAGAAAAAGCTTAAAAAAAACTAAAGTGGGTAAACATGCAGGCACGTATTATACTTTCCTGGTACAGGGTTTTTATTTAAAAAGTGATTAGAAAAATTTTAGATTCTTAAGCTTTGTCCACAGACCATAATATATATACTTTATATATATAGCTCTAAATTTTAGGGTATATTTTACTTTGACTTTACAGTTGACTTTGTTTTTAATATTATCTCTCCCAATATGAGTTTAGATACTGTATTAATTAGCCAGACACCCCCAAAGTGTTGTAGGTCATTAGTTGCATGCTTGTTCCTAACAATTACTGATAACTCTTACAAACAAAGCAAATAGTATTGTATTATGATAACTATTTAGGTAAAACATTAGTTATAATGAGGCAAAGTGTAATTCTATAACTCCAACTCTAGAGCTGATGATATGCAAAAGAGCTCATTTTTTTTTGGCCGCCACCTTAACTACCGATATGGACAGGTGCCACCAGCACTCCAAGTTTATGCTTGCACAACACCCTGACTGATGACATATGTGAATGGTTCAGTGTTGCCTGTAAAATAAAAATAAATCCATACACAAAATTAAAATACCTACGTGTGGGAAACCTTTGTGATAGGAAACCAGAACTTACGGAGGAAACCTAGACAAGCTCAGGGAGAACAATGACATTGGGGACATGGCATGGATGTGTCCTTTCCTTAATACTTAAATAATGCAATAAAATGTATCACTCTTTCTCAGTTCAGTAAGTCAGGAGGTACAGAATAATATGTTTTTTTTAATTCATAAATTTGTATGTTTACAACACTTTAAGAAAATATAAAGTATTTTTTAGTGTTGTAAATGTCCCGGTAGTAACGGCATTGGGTGATAGTAAATAGATCATTGATTTATTCATTGTTTTTTAATAAACCCAAAGTCTATTACTTAAAGACAGATAGACTTGTGCCCCCTCCCATGCTTCCTTTTGAAGATGTCACTGTTACAGATCTCCCCCAAATGGAATGACCCTTCTCTCTTTCCATAAACGCATGTTGTTCCTCCTTTGGGAGAATGGGTAAAGGACTATATTCCAGACTGGTTTGTGCACCAGCATCCTTAATATTCTCTTCCTTTCAGAAGCAAATAGACCATACACTTATCTGAATGCTAATTTGCTAGTTAAAATCCCACCCTTCCTGACAAGGGAATGAAAGACTTTTAAATCACAGATGTAGAGTATCAAATGCAATAATGCTCTCGCAATGGTGCACTGAAGCTTCAATTAATTAACCTCTGGGCTAAGTGGGCAGGTACATGGTGCTGGGCACAGGCGGTGAATGGGAAAGATTTAAATGTGCATCTCATTTCCCCAGCACGGACTGTGCTGTTTGCTTCAAAAAGGAGTTGTATTCCATCCCATAGCCTCATTTCTAGCTGTTTTTAATCCCTTTAATTCCACCTGAGACCTGTCTAAGAATTTAGAAGGAGCCGCTGGTGTCTGAGACCTGACAGAGCAACCCATAGCTGTGTCTAACCTCAATTATCCAGCAGAAGACTAGCTTCACTGTGGCTATTAAAAACCTGGGGCAGATCAGATTTTCTTTTGTTAATACATAGGAAATATACAAAACTACTGGTTCATCAAGTCATCTGGGACATGGTTTCTGACGTATTTGCTGTATTCCTCCCTAGTAGGTTTATAAAGGTGACAGATGTTTGAGAAAAACGCCATGACAGGGATGTTTTGTCATATAAAAATTTAACAGACTTTTGTACAAATTACTTTCTATAAAGTGACCATCACTAGAGTGTATTTGGTAGATATCTAAAGTGGGATACAAATAATCATGTTGAAAAACACTGATCTGACATTTGTAAGCACAGTTAGTTGTTTACAATGGAGGATCTGTAGGTAGGTTATTTTGCCTTACCAGTGGCACCCCTGTATTCTTTCACCTGTTTAACTACCTTCTAGATAGTGACCTAGTGAACACAACCAGTAGATTGCTATATGAAACATGTGAAGATGGTGGCCCTGCATCGACAACATTTAAATGGCCCTGTCACCACAAATTTCATATGCTAAAAGAACCTTTCAGCACTCATGAGCATGTTGGTCTAACCCAGTGTTTCTCAACTCCAGTCCTCAAGGCGCCCCAACAGGTCATGTTTTCAGGCTTTCCTTTATTTTGCACAGGTAATTTGATCAGTTTCACTGCTTTAGTAATTACCACAGCTGTTTCATCTGAGGGAAATCCTGAAAACATGATGTGTTGGGGCGCCTTGAGGACTGGAGTTGAGAAACACTGGTCTAACCATTCAGCAGCCAACCACTTTGCTAGCCATATCTTAACTGAAAGTAGCTGTTGACCAAGTAAATGCAACCCAACTAATAGACCAACCAAGTTTGTCTGGGAGTATGTCCATCAACAACCCAACTGACACATAATCCTACTAATAATCATAGAATGTCTGTTGGAATCTTAACACCTGCTTTCACTTGTTATATTTGTTTACATTGGTAAATAGTACTGGTGCTCATATATACAACATCAGTGCAGATCAGGCTCATTAACTATTTTGTTCTGTGTATATAGTGTGAGAGGCTCATCTTGGATAATGGGCATGCTATCTGTGTATAATTTTTATAAATACAGTAAAACCTTGGTTTGAGAGTAACTTAGTTTGAGAGCATTTTGTAAGCACTACAGGGGACACAGGAGATTGACACTCCTGGAAGTGTCAGTTTCTGTGTAAACATTGGGGGAGGAATCCTCTGCATTGGAGCTGTATTCAACAGCGAGGGTCTCAGAAAAAGTAAAAATTCAATATCCTCTTTACAGCAGTGTTCATTTTGGCAGCACATTTTGATTTTGTTATAGTCTCTTGACTAAAATGCCATTTTATTTTTAAAATTATTTAGTCATCTGAATTGTTTTAGTTTTAGTCATATTTTTGTCGACTAAAATCCCCGTACTTTTTAGTCGACTAAAATCTCATACATTTCAGTCAACTAAAATCTAATGGGTTTAGTTAAATTTTAATGCATTATTTAACCATTTATCTAGAATTTCCAAACTCATTATATACTCCTGGAGTAGAAATCTAATAACATATTATTGTGATATATAATGTCTTTATAAATAAAACCAAGTTTTATAAACAAACAAAAATATTGCTTTTTGACAAACAGAAGTGCAACTTTAAAATACAAAAAAAACAAGAAATGGAAATTCTACTGGCTGTAATGTCATTCCACATACAATGCCTTGAAAAAGTATAAATTCAGCAGAGCTTCCCCTCATTTCAAATCGACACCTTAGGTGGAGAGCGACTGCAGTTCCAAGTGTACTTGCAGTGCAAAGTGGATTTGCCTTTCGTAAATAACCCCCTATGTGTTTTACTTCAAATGACAGTTTTGGAAGTAGGCAGTTACATTTAAAAAAATACAATGTCAAATTAACAAGGGACACCAACATCTTAAAAACTACAGGATAATGGTGTTGTGGTAACTTGCCCAAAAAAAATAATAAAAAAGTAATAATATTATTCTTTATCACTAGAAAAAAAAGCCTTTGAAATTGTGTTTGCAATAACTCCATCAGTATCACCAGCAAAGCAGCTTCATTATTATTCCTTTAAAGAAGAAGAGAATGTGCGAGAATTCATAATTTGCCACATCAGGAATGTTAATTAATTACGAGCGCTAGTTTAACCACTTCCCGACCAGCGCGCTCCGATGTAGGTCGGCAGAATGGCACGGGCAGGCATATTGGCGTACAGGTACGTCCAATCTTAAATGCCGCCCTGCCATCGTGAGCGCGCCGCCAGCGGTGCGCTCGCGTGCTGGTCGGGACCCCCGTGAGTTTTTTATATATTTTTGGGGGATATTTACTATAACAAAAAGTAAAAAATAATGCGTTTTTTTCAAAATTGTTGCTCTATTTTTGTTTATAACGCAAAAAATAAAAAACGCAGGGGTGATCAAATACCACCAAAAGAAAGCTCTATTTGTGGGAAAAAAAGGACATCAATTTTGTTTGGGAGCCACGTTGCATGACCGCGCAATTGTCAGTTAAAGTGGCGCAGTGCCGAATCGCAAAAAGTGGTCTGGTCTTTGGCCAGCAAAATGGTCCGGGGCTGAAGTTGTTAAAAGACTTCTGGCTCATCCTTGCTTCCGAGCATGCGTGTTTGTACTTTGGACTTTTGTCCAACGGACTTGTGTACACACGCTCGGAAAATCCGACAACACACATTTATCTGCGGAAAATTTTAAAACCTGCCATCCAACATTTGTCCACAGAAAATCTAACTACAATTGTCCGATGGAGTGTACGATGTCGGATTTTCTGCCAACAGCCTGTCATCGAACATTTCCCGTCTGAAAATCTGATCGTGTGTATGAGGCTTTAGTGTCTTCAAAGATGCTCTGGACAAACATAGATCTATACTCAGACAAAAAAGTTAACCAAAAAAAACACAAAAACATAGAAATACATTTTTTTTTAAAATTTGTAAACGGGCAGACTCGATGAACTACTTGGTCTTTTTTCTGCCGTCACCTTTCTATGTTTTTTATAATAATTAGTTTTAGCCTTTTCAAAAAGTAATTTCAGGACAATCTATAAAGTGTTTAAAATGACTACAGAATTGCAAAATCAGCAACACTAATAATCGCAGTTGATTCCGCATCATCCCCATTATAACTGATCCCTCTTCAGGTCCTTAGAAGAGGGATTATGGCACTGGTGTATTTAGCATGTGTTTGGTATACAGATCAGTCTATTAGTTGCGGCTATTAAAGGATAATATCAGCAGGGCTGTGAGACTAGGCCCTGCCCGGCCTCCTCTGCTCAGCAATGTGCTGGGGGTCTCCTCCAGGGTTAATTGTGCTCTTTGTTGACACATACTTCCCTAGGGGCTGCTGCTTGTGCATCACAAATCCCCACTGAGCCGCCTTTTAATTGGCAAGGTCTCTAATCAGTTGTCATATGGAGCTGTTTAAACAGAGATTATGCGGGACTCTCATCTCTAATCCACTCCGTTTAGAGAATAGGGTACCTTGTGTGCCACTGCAGGAAGCAGGGATTACATGATTGTCTAATTTCCCAAGTAATTTCACACAATGAGATTAGTAGATCCACGCTGCTAGCTGTAGAACACGTTTGATGTTCTTTCCAGCAGTCTTTGCCCTGTTTTTCTTGCTGAATGATGAAGTTTATCATTTGTCCTTGTCCAGCCTGTTTTCGTAACTCACACCCGACACAAGCACTTCACAGCATCAGTGGGGATACCCCAGATGTACAGAGCCTCTCCAATTACCGGGCCAGGCCTCCACATTCACCCCACACCTGGCCAGACATTGTCCATGGACACATGACTGTGGATTAAAAAATCAATATGTAGGAAAACATCAATACAGAATATCCAAACCCATTACTTTCATTTATCACATGATGTTTAATCAGTAGCAATTCCCACAAAAAAGTATAGATTGTAATGATTATGTATATAGAAAATACAATAAATGTATATTATATTGCTTAAGGTCCCAAGCAAGGAGGGCTTTGCCAGACACTTTTTACTAGAGAAAAAATATGCCAAAGGACCAAATAACCAGCCAACCAACCTTCCTTCCTTTCTTCTTCCTTCCTTGAACCAGTTTTTTTTTTAAAGAGCACCTTTCATTAACTGTAATATAAATGCTGCTTCTAGACTAATACACCTCACTGCTGCTCCTCTCTGCCAATCCCTTCACCGGCTTCCCCTACCCCACCGTATAAAATTTGAAATACTAACCGCAACATACAAGGCCATCCACAACATCGCCCCCAGCTACATCACGGACCTCATCTGCAGATATCACCCAAATCGTCCCCTCCGCTCCTCCCAGGACCTCCTGCTCTCTAGCTCTCTTGTTACCTCCTGTCATGCTTGCCTTCAGGACTTCTCCAGAGCCTCTCCCATGCTCTGGAATTCCCTGCCCCGGTATATCCAATCAGCCCCTACCCTGTCCACTTTTAGGAGATCCCTGAAAACCCCCTTATTCAGGGAAGCCTATCCCACATTCACCTAACAACAGCCCTGAGCCACCCTCCATCAAATCATTCCCTGCATCTATTATCTTTTGTACCACCACCCCCTCCCTTTAGAATGTAAGCTCTCTGAACAGGGCCCTCCTGTGCCTTCTGTATTGAACTTTACTGTAATTGTGCTGTCCCCCCTCTACATTGTAAAGTGCTGCGTAAACTATTGGCACTATATAAATCATGAATAATAATAATAATAACCGTAATAAATAAAAATTCTCACTATATACAGTAACAACATAATTTTTAAAACACTGCACCATTTATCATTAAAAAGAAATCCATGAGCTTCAGTCAAGTGACTTTGCCTAGGCTGGGATGATGTCATCATTCTGTAGGCAGGAGGAAGAACTTTCTCAGTCGCCTCTCCTCAAGTGATGTACATTGTAATTTAAAAAAAAAAAAGAAAAGTGAGGGGGCCACAGGGGGCTTATGTGTGTCAGACATATAATAACTGCACAAAAAGCAAGGTTTACATGAAAGATGCTGATCCTAGATGATGGCTGGAAAAAGATGGCTCCAAGAGACAAGAACAGGTGAAGGCATAATCCCTTGGACTGTGCACTATGATCTCTGTGGGAGATAATAAGTAATCAGTATTAAACGTACACATGGCTAAGCATAAAAGTATTTAACATGTAAGTGAAGGTTTTTTTATGGGCATAAAGTATGGAAAAGCTAGACCCCTTATCAAGTTTTTATCAGTGTCTGTGTTCCAGCTGGGGAGATCTTTGCGTCCTGGGGACCTGTGTCACCAAGACAGGAAGTGGGAGGAAATCAAAATTGTTTGAGAGTAAGTAGATACCTGTTCCTACGACAACTCTCTATAATTGGAATTCTGTTCACTTAGGGGAGATTTATCCCACTGGGAAGGAAAATATTGCCATTGGGATAAAGGCAGCAAAAAAATAACTGGAATCTACTCTATCTAAAAAAAAAAAAATTGGTTTTACATACACTTTAACATGAACAATGTAGCTGATGCTAGGTCACCCCTTTTCATGTCCTAGAAGTGTGCTTACTATATTTCATTTATCTTTTCTAATTTACCCTTGCTCTTTGTTTTTCTGTTATTTTGTATAATATAATTGTTCCTTTCTCACTTTTTTGTTCTTTTTTACTTTTAAGTGTGTAGTTTCTATCCTCTCCTTTGTTTCTCTTTTTGTTCTGCCCTTTGTTCCCCATTGTTTCCCCAATTTTCTACTTTTCTTTGACTCATTGTTTTGCTGACTTCTCTTCAGCCTTGGATTTATCTGTTGTTTGTGTGTGTATTTGGTGAAAATTCCATGTCTGGCATCATTCGGATGCAATGTGTACCACCAGTAAACGTATTGCTACACCTCATTTCTCTCCCTGCGATTTACCATCTGTGAGCCGCTCTTTAACCTAATAAAAGTCATCTAGCTTTTGACTAACAAGAAAGGGAAACAGTGTTCATTGTGGGGTTTTAGGAAAATGGCTTGACTAATCTCTGGGATGAGAATGGAGTGATTTATAGGCGGATTAAACCGTAGGCCATGATTAGGGGGCTGGTAGTAAGTGCATTAGATGTCTAAGTGTGGCAATAGAGTAAATAGGCGTTTTATTTATCGCAGTGCCAGGGGCCTCTTAGCGGAAGAGCGCTTCTCCAAATTGAAATATAGCAGAGTTTACTCTCCTGATTAGAGCTTCCAGCGCAGCGCCCAAGGCTATCAGCGAGCAGGAGCAGCACGGCTCTGACACCTAATTGTCCCTGGATTAATGTGCAAACGGCAGCAACAAATAACCCTTGTCATGGCTATTGGTGGGACTGACCACTTCCACCGGACTAGAGAGCATTTTATATTGTCAACTAACAATAAGTGTCTCTACACCAGGTCACAAGCTGTACACTTTCTATAGTTCTTGGCAATGTATGCTTCCTTTTAATTTACTGTTTTTAGTGAATCTTTTTACACAAATATTTAATGTAAAAAAAAAAAAAAGAACGACTATGGAAAAAGAGGAAAAATACTGAAAATAAAATAGAATAGTTTATTTACTAAAGGCAAAAGATTTTCACTTATCAAAATGGACATTAGCTTTGCTTGGTAATTAAGATGAAGCCATGTTCCATTTATTCAACTAATTACATGCTAGCAAAAAGTCAGTATTTTAAAACTTTTCTTCACAGATAAAGAGAGCTTTTTGCTTCTTGTGACACCCTGGATGACGCAAGGCGTAGCAAGTATTAAGGCAGCACAGTGGTGTAGTGGTTAGCACTCTCACCTAGCAGTAAAAAGGGTCGCTGGATTGTATCCCAACCACAACGCTACCTGCCTGGAGTTTGCATGTTCTCCCTGTGCCTGCGTGGGTTTCCTCCCACACTCCAAATAGATGTTGGTAGGTTAATTGGATTCTGTCCAAAATTGGCCCTAGTATTTGAATGGGGACCTTGGATTGTGGGCTCCTTGAGGGTAGGGACTGATGTGAGTGTGCAATGGGTAGGGACAATTGTAAACACTCACTCAGGATGGATTGGTGTCTTTATTCAACCTTACTAACCATGTAACTATGTATTTTGTTACATATATATTGGGGCTTGAGGTATAATCTTTTCTGGGGGGGGGGGGGGGGGACAGAGAGTCTATACTCATTGTGAGGCACTGGCGTGTGTATGCATCATCTAGGTTTCTCGCATACCCATGGCGAGGGGCTCCAGGGTTTATGGCTGATAACTTTTCTCAGATCCTAATGGGTACTAAATTGTGTCCAAGAGTCTGGAGGCTTTGTAGAGCTTTGGGTAGGATAAAGCCTCCATTCCTAGGGCAACTGTCACCTTGTAAAACAAAGCCGCTGTGGGCGGCACAGTGGTGTAGTGGTTAGCACTCTCACCTAGCAGTAAGAACGTCGCTGGTTCAAATCCCCACCACGACACTACCTGCTTGGAGTTTGCATGTTCTCCCTGTGCCTGCATGGGTTTCCTCTGGGTACTCCAGTTTCCTCCCACAATCCAAAGACATGCAGGTAGGTTAATCGGCTTCTGTCCAATATTGGCCTTAGTATATGAATGGGGACCTTGGATTGTGGGCTTATTGAGGGTAGGGACTGATGTGAGCTTCCAATGTACAGGAATAAGGACAATTGTAGCCACTCACTCAGGTTGAACTGGATGGACTGGTGTCTTTATTCAACCTTGCTAACTATGAAACCCATTCAGTTTAAAATAGAAATATAAGGCAAAAGATTTGTGTATAGATATGAAAAAACATTATAAATCTCTTTTCTTCTCTTTCTTAGTTAGTGATCACATTCCCTCCGTTCTCAGCTGCATAAGAGCTGGGGTAGGAGAAGCAGCAGCACACTGAGCTTCCCAGTGAAAGGCTGTGCAAGGGAGGCTTGTGGAGACTGAGTACCCAGCATAGCTAGAGAACTGACCATGATGTGCTCTCCTGCTTAGTGTGGTCAGTTTAATGGGAAAGCAACGAAACTGACAGGAACACCAGAGATTTCATACAAAGGAAGCATTACAAAAAGAACAGGATACTTTTTCATACAAGTACATGGTACAGCAGACCCATATCAAGAATATGAAATGTTGGGGTAACAAACAATTTAATGGGTGGCCAGAATTAATCATTGGTCTATAACATGATTAGAGCTGGAGGCTCTAATTGGCTTGAAAAAGGTTGAGCTAGGGGCGCAAAGCACTGCGCCTCTGAACCCACCCACTTGTGACACTTGTGAATCAATATTCACTATCTTCTGGCTTCTCCTCCTGGCCAATCAGGACAGGAGGCAGATCGGGTTGGCCAGGAAAAGAAGCCAAGGAAGCTGTGGAGGGGCTGAGTGTGGGGGACCGTGGAGGGCTGAATGCGGGGGGGGGGGGGCGTGGAGGGCTGAATGTGGACCTGGGGGGGGGTTTGTTTGCCATCACAATCCCCCCCCCAGCCAAAAAGTTTAGCACCTGCTGTCACTGGCCTATAAGGTCCACAGGCCATTATACAGTATATTTGAACTGGCTAATGCTCAGGGTTCTCTCTCTCTCTCTCTTTTGATCTCTCTGAAGTGGGAACCTGCTGCTGCCTGAAAAGGCTGTGTGCTGAAAGAACACTAAAAAAAAGTACACCTACTGCCTGTTTGTTTTTGTTAATCCATTAAGAGGACTGAGTTTAGTTGGTAGCTCAGACAAGCAGATGCTTCATTTGTGCTGTAGACAGTTCTGCTGCATTAGGACAGTGTTTGCTGCCTGAATTAAAAGTGCAGGACAAACCTACTTGGAAAGATAATTTATCTTACTATACATGTTTATGGAAACTTGATATAAATTGATTTTTAGGTCAACATCAGTGTACAGATGGAGGGAATAAAAGGAGAGTGTCTGTCATTTAATATGGTGGTCAGATAGCAAAGTCCTTTGGAAGGATACTCATGTAAAATGGAATCCATAAATAGATGTGTAAGTTCTTATGCTTTGATAAAACAGAAAACAAAGCTTTAAACATCCCTATGTGTTTCAGAGTAATTCTTTCCTGAATACTGAAAACAATTTTTTTTTTCAATTTCTTTTGTAAAACTACAGCTGCCCATACATCAGACAAAACTACAAGATCACACTGTTGCTATTACAGTGATGCCAACTCATTGTCAGGACTGTAGCAGCAGTCGTAAAGCCATTATGCTCAGTATACGCGCAATGTATGTTGCCTGTAAAGAATGGTGGGGAAAATGTGTCCTATAATCTAAAATTACTTGGAGTAGAACTAAAGTCCTTTTTTTTTTCTTTTAAATAGAGCCAGTTTTTTTTTTTTTTACCATCTGTGTCCCAATTTTGAGATGTCCCTTTACTTCCTGTCTCATAGCCAAACAGGAAGTAAGAGGAAATTCCTGCAAATGTAGGGAATTCCTTGGAAACCCCCAAGTCACCAGAACTAGTGTCCCCTTTGGTATATCTCCCCTTTATTACTTTTCTGGGAACAAACCAAACCTTCTTCCTGGTGTCAGCTTGAATGTTTGACAATTGTGCATGGCTTCCCACACAGAGCTGTGATCACCACAATCGTACACCGTTGATACTTCCTTGGTAGTGGTCTCCAAACTGCGGCCCTTTGCTTGCCTTTATTAGGCCTTTGGTGCACTATTCCTCCCACTGATATGAGACACTATTCTGCCTACTGATATCAACAATGGGGCACTATTCCTCCCACTGACACCGATGATGGGGCACTATTCTACCCAGTAATACCAACAATGGGGCACTATTCCTCCCCCTAATACAAATGATGGAGCACTATTTCTCCAATTGATAACAGTGATGGGGCACTATTCGTCCCAATGATACCAGCGATGGGACACTGTTCTTACCCCCAAAACCAAATAGGGTGATGTTTATTTCCAGTGATGCCAGGAAATTTTCCACTCATGCTGGCCACAGTCGCCCCCCCCCCCCCCCAAACTCTGAAGGACAATAAACTGGCCCTTTGTTTAGAAAGTTTGGAGACCCCTGAGCTAGAGGAAGAATCTGCAGGAGACTGTGCATTGCACATGAGAGCCATTTATTATGGTTGTAATGTTTTTCAGGCTCATTTGGAAAACAATAATAAATGCATTCACATTTGTTTTTATTTTTTGTGCAAAAGGTGACCTTATACTTTTATATGGACATTTTTTCTAAACTTTCGATATTAATTCTACTTGTAAATCAGCTTTAACATTTGTATGTCCTAGCAAAGGTGTAATACTTCCTTAAAGAGGAAGTAAACCCTGATGAGTTTTGATTCCCTGCAAAGGTAAAGCATAATGGACTACTATGCATCGCATAGTAGTCCATTATGTCTCACTTACCTAACACAGGAGCCAGCGAAGTCCCTGCTGTCCGCTGTAGTCCGGAGCATCCATCTTCTCAGTGGGTCTCGCTGCTCCGCTGCTGTCATTCGGTGAAGCCGTGATGACGTCACTCCCGTGCATGCGCATGGGAGCTGCCACTTGTGGCATATCGCCGTTGACAGCGGCGCGCTCAGTGCTCCTGCGCGCCACTGTCTACGGCGCATGCGCCATAGACAGCGGTGCCTGTCTTTCGGCTCATGCGCCGTAGACAGCGGTGCCTGTCTTTTGACAAATATCTCCTAAACCGTGTAGGTGTAGGAGATATTTCTTGGACCTACAGGTAAGCCTTAAAGCGGAGGTCCACCCTAAAGTGGAGTTTCCGCTCATTGGAACCCTCCCCCCCTCCGGCGCCACAATTGGCACCTTTCAGGGGGGAGGGGGGTGCAGATACCTGTACAGTACAGGTATCTGCACCCACTTCCGGCATAGATATCTGCAGAAGGTACGCCCCTTTCCGAAGGTCCCCCACTGTCTGCTGGGAAACACACGGATCCCAGAGACAGCGGGGACCATCCTTATTGTGCAGCGCGACTCGCGCATGCGCAGTAGGGAACCGGGAAAGGAAGCCGCAAGGCTCCACTTCCTGATTCCCATACCCAAGATGGCGGCAGAAGCACCCGAGAGATGATCGAGAGATCGGCTTCGGGTGCCGACATCGCGGGCGCGCTGGGCGGGTAAGTGTCATTATTTTAAAAGTCAGCAGCTGCAGTATTTGTAGCTGCTGGCTTTTAAAAAAAAAACGGCGGACTCCCGCTTTAATCTAGGCTTATCTGTAGGTCAAAATGGTTTGTAAGGGTTTACAACCACTTTAAAATATATACAATGTTAGGCATCCTAGAGAATTAAATTATATCTTGATTTTCCAAAGTGTCAGGGGTCACTGGAGTAAACTTTGCCCCGGGCCCAAACATACCTTAATTGATGAGTATATCCAGAAATATTCTAGTTACAGGTGGAGCCTCGTGGGTTGAGGTAACCCCTGGATCCTTACATGTCTTTTATACTCAAATGTTATGATTGTTTTGTCTAATTACGATTATTATTATTATCCCTATCTGCCTAGGAATTTGGGGATTTCTCTCCCACTATTGAATGTTCTAGCACCTCCTATTACATTTTCCACAATGTAAACATACATAAAGGTAGAATGAGAACCCCTTGTAATGGCCATGATAGGTATGCAGGCCCAGGAATTAAAGCATAAAAAACTCTGCATTAAGTTCCCTAGACATATCAAAAAATTGTCAAGTAGTATATCAGCCAGCATCAGCCCTGTTTGAAATATCCGTTTTTTCCATTATTATTGCCCTGCAGCTAAAAAAAAAAAATACAAGAAAGCTCTTCTTTTTCAGCTCTCACTGCAGCCACATTTGGTGGAAAACAGTCTGTATTTTCCAAGTTCTTAAGTTTTATTGAGCATTGAAGCTGGGGTTCCCATGTGTTACAAGAAGGACAGGCTGTAGATCTAGCTTGTAGCTCACTGGTGCAAAGTCTTGTGATTAACCTTGACGCCTGCGATTTCTGATTTGAAATATGGCATTTCTTATTGTCAGACTTCAGTTGGAAAATCTCATAATTCCATTTTTTTCAGGTCCATTTGATTATCAATTGCACAACTCTCCCCTAAATTTAAACCATACAAATATGATTTATTTCATTTTCCAGATAGTGCTTTTCTGTTAATGGAGGGCTGGCTGTCTGCTATATGGAATTTCTCTGCTGTAGAATTACTTCGGCTGTCTCTGAGATGTTCCCATTTATTTCATGTTTTATTTTAAATCGATTTATCATTTGTGAACACTAGTATTTTCTATGTATATGCATTATGTTATCATTTGAATTATATTCTGCATAGTGGTGCAATGGATAAGGGCAGGGGTCAGTTTACACAAGATTTGCTCTTTTATGTTGAAACACACCTCTCAACTTTCTAAGAAAAAGAAGGGCACCTATCAGTACAAAGCAGGTAAATACACCCATGTAATGCCCCCCCCCCCAAAAAATGATTTTGTAAAAACTGCTTAGCTAAATCCACAAGTGCTTTTTCCCACCTCTGTTTTTCTTTTATACGGTTTTTTCCAAAATAACAAATACAATAATTTAATCATAAGAGGTTTGATGAATGGTTTAATTCAGCAAATCACTTTTAGTAGTTAAACAGTTAATTTCTGATAAGTGTCCATACACCAAAAGGAAGAGAAAAAGGGCATAAAGAAAGTGACCCTCCCTCCAAATGAAGAGAAGTTAAGATTTATGACATAGGGCAGGCATGTCCAAAGTCCGGCCCATGGGCCAATCGCAGCCCGCGGTCGTGCACACAGGATTAGTATTTCCTGTTTACAGGGCAGCCTCTGTAATAGGAAGTCCCGTCTCTGGCGCTGCCATTGGACAACTGTTCTGTCCATCAAAGGAGGCGGGACTTTCTTTTAAAGAGGCCGCTGTGTAAACAGGAGATTCTCCTGTAGGATATTTTTGGCGCTGGTCCTGCCCCCTCCATGTCCCCTCCAAGGCTGCACTGATGGTAATGGTGAGTGCATTCCTGGCAATTGTGGGGCTGCATTCCTGGCAATGGTGAGCTAATTCCTAGCAATGGTGGCTGCATTCCTGGCAATGGTGAGTGAATTCCTAGCAATGTTGGGTGCATTTCTGGCAATGGTGGGTGTATTCCTGGCAATGGTGGATGCATTCCTGGCAATGGTGGGCGCTGCATTCCTGGCAATGGTGGGCGTTGCATTCCTAGCAATGGTGGGCGCTGCATTCCTGGCAGTTGTGGGTCTGCAGATGGTCACTGACCCTTATTTTGCTTCACAGTTCTTGAAGGTACGTGTTATACGCCAATAAATACAGTATATACAAATAATACACCTGAGTTCATCTCTTCACCACACACAGCCACAAAGGCAAGAGAATTCTTGTTGGGCAGTGTATTAGTGCTCGAACAAACACACTTAGACCAAATTTTAATGGTTCAAAGAATGTCAGGCTAAATGGTCGGCCCTCGCGCATGTTCACTTCATCAAATCTGCCCCTCTTTGAAAAAAGTTTGGACACCCCTGCCTTAGGGAGAATCAATGGGATATACAGGAAGCAACAGTGAGACTTCAGAATGAGGAACACCTTATGTGCAGGTGATATACAGTTAGCATCATGGTGAAAAGTGGATGTGGCTATATTGCACTGAATATTAGGCATGGCTAAAAGCAGAACTTAACTCTCTCATTCAACATGACTATTTTTAATCCTTATGCTGCTAGCATTATTAAATAGATAGGAAAGCATATTATATTTACTTGTTTTATTTATTTATTTATTTTTCGTTTATTCAGTTGCCTCCTGGTTTCTATGCCTAGGCAAATGATGTTATACATCCCAGGAGTCTTCAGTAAGAGGAGGAGAGGAGGGTCTTTCTCAGTGAAACATGCCCTCATACATGCATGCCTGAGCTGAGGGCAGATGGGTTACAGGAAGTAAATACTATATAAATCATCTGCCCTTACCCAAGATGGCCATGGCTAGAAATGGTAGGGAGTGTTTTTCAAAGTGATTTCTCCACAAAATGGAGACATGGATGGATGGGTGTGTTTTCTTTGAAAAACTGAGTTGAATAGTCTGATATTCCGTAAATAGTTGGGTGATTCTCTGTACCTCTTGCCAGAACTGTTTAATTAGTGGGGATGACCAGTAAGTATGGAGCAACGTACCTTGTCCCTGACAGCCCCTCCAGTAGTTCCCGATGCATCTGGGAATATTTTATTCATCTTCGAGGGAGTATAGTACCAACGTCTTAATAGCTTATAGTTCAACTCCTGTATCTTAGTAGACCTAGATGATTTTAATGTCAGGTGTATTATTTTCTGACGTTGGTCTGGTGAAAAGACTTGACCTAAATCTCTCTCAAAAGGCTGTTTTTGTAAAGCCAACAGGACTAAATTTAAGTCCCAAGAGTTCAGGGGTGGTCTAACTGGAGGATTAATCCATGTTACCGACTGAATAAAGTTATGAACTAGAGAGTGTGAAGCAAGTGGTCATTGAAAAAACACCAATAAGGACGACACCTGGCCTTTGAAAGTACTCGTGGCCAGCTTAATTTCTAATCACATCTGTAGGAATTCAAGGATCTTACCTATGACATATTTCCTGGGGTGCCAACCCTGGATTCACACCAGGAGACATATGCCTTTCAGACTCTATAATATATGACCCTGGAGGGTGGCTTCCTAGCATTAACCATTAACAAGTAGAAACTACCGAAGCTGACAGCCCACGGTCTTTCAGAATGTGGGTCTCAGTAGCCAAACCATTAAATTTAGCATTTGTAAGGTAGGATGGAATACCAGACCTTTTTTTTCCAATTGGCTGTAATGATTTATTTTATTTTATTAGATGACTTCAGCCAATCAAAAAAAAAAAAAAACATAATAGTACCATCTAATTGGGAAAGAAGAGATTATTTAATTACATCCAGACTGACTGTGAGGCTGCATTCATTCCTGAGCATTTTCAGCTCGTAAAACGCTCATTCCAAAATGCCCAACAAGCAAAATCCCATTAATTTAAATGGCCCCTGTTCACATCTGAGCATTCTGTTGTCTGAAGCAAAATGCCTGAAGCTCAAAAAAGTACATGAGCTCATATTTAGGCAGATTACAGGCTTTTTACATTGGTGACCTTTGGACCTCCAAAAGCCTGTACAAAAACGCCAGAAAAACGCCTGAAAAAACACCAGAAAAAATGCCTGAAAACGGTACGCTTGGGTGTGAATGCAGCCTAAAGCCTCATACACATGGTACAACTATTGGACAACCGAGCTTTAGATTTTTTTCATTTGCCAGGATCTTGTCTTGCATACTAACGTTACACAAATTGTCATGCCACAACAGGGATTTGTGTGTTTAAACAAACAAATCCTCATTCTGACAGCAGAGAAGAGACAAATCTGCTGTTCGTAGTAATTACAAAAAGCAATATGTCTCCTCCTCCAGTCAGTCCCATCCCCCCACAGTTATTAACACTCACGAAGGAACACATTTAATCCCTTGCTTGACCTCTAGTGCTAACCCCTTCCCTGCCAGTGACATTTACACAGTAATCAGTGCATTTTTGTAGCTCAGATCGCTGTATACATGTCAATGGTCCCAAAAATGTGTCAAAAGTGTCTGAATTGTCTGCCACAATGTCGCAGTCCTAAAAATCACAGATCACCGCCATTGCTAGTAAATCAAAATAAATCTTTTCCATAGTTTGTAGATGCTATAACTTTGCGCAAACCAATTAATATACGCTTATTGCGTTTTTTAAAAACATTTTTATAGCAAAAAGTAAAAAATATTGTTTTTTTTTCAAAATTGTTGCTCTTTTTCTGTCTATAGCGCAAAAAATAAAAACTGCAGAAGTGATCAAATACCACCAAAAGAAAGCTCTATTTGTGGGGAAAAAAAGACATACATTTTGTTTGGGTACAATGTCGCACGACCGCACAATTGTCAGTTAAAATGACGCAGTGCTGTATCGCAAAAAAATGGCCCGGTCATTAAGAGGGTAAATTATTTTCCGGTCCTTAAGTGGTTAAGTGAACCTGTCTCCAATTCATACACACTAAAGTATTTTAGATATTCTGAACAAGCAGAAAAAGAGCTTTAAATTGTACCTTCCATCCCCTAAAAACGTATCTTCTGAATTCTCCCTTCCTCTCCTTCCACAACCATAAATGTTGTTCTGTTTTTTTACTCCTGACCCCTGCATCACTACTAACCCCTGTGTCAATCCTGACCCTGAACTCAGCATCACCTGCTAATGCAACCCCTGCACTGCATACACTGCACTGCATACACCCATATGGCTACACCCCGATAGTCAGCGCAGTGAAAGCCACACCCGATTTTTGCCCTTATGTGTATACAGTGCCACACTTTTTTTTCCTCCAAAAGCAGGGTCCAACTTATGATCCTGCACACAGGCCCACTGCTTTCATAAAACAACCCTGAACCAGAGGGTGCCTAGCATTTATGTTTACATTTTTTTGACAGGCTTCTTTTATTGATGGACAGCAGGCAGATATAAAACACTAGTTTTTCTGTTAAAATACATATGAACTGTCTTCCGTGCCAGTGGTCGTCAACCAACCTTTCGGACCTCACAGACTATCAAACTCACAATTTTGAATCCCTCGGACCACTAACATGAACTTTACATGCCTTATACACACATGGTCAGGCTCTCTGCCCCCCTTCCCCCTGGATCACACTGCTGCCTTATATGCACAAAGCTCTGGCTCTCTTTCCCCCCCACCTCCGCACTCTTCATCACACTGCTGCTTTAAGCCTGGTTCACACTAATGCCGCGTACACACGGGCGGACTGTATGGCGTACTTAGTCCGTCGAAACACATTTCAGCGGACAGTCCGCTCGTGTGTGGGCTTCAGCTGACTTTTTCAGCGTGCAGTATGGCGTACTAAGTATTTCGGATTTTTCTAAATTCTGTCCGTTGTACTTTGGTTTCAGCGGACAATCCGCTCGTCAGTAGGCTAGTTCGACGGACTAAGAATGGCGCATGCCCAGAAAGGATTTACACGGCGGAAGGGTGCTTTGCTGTGTATTGGACTTCCTATTTCTAGTCCCGTCGTACGTGCTGTACACGTCATCGCGCAAGCTTTCGACGGACTGTTTGAGTATCCGTGTGTGGTCAAGTCCGTTCAGTCGAAAGTATGACGGACTGTCCGTCGGATTGTATGACGGACTAAGTACGCCATACAGTCCGCTCGTGTGTACGCGGCATAATAGTTTTTCTTCATTTAACCCAGAGGGTTGAATGGAAAAAAAAACTGACAGCGCCGCTGTACTAACGTCAGATGCCCCCCCCCCCCTCGAGCTGTTGTGTTCTGATGTTCTGACAGGGGGACAGCCCCCCCCGCCAGAGCACTCTGGTCATTGCTCCCAGCCAATGGCTAAGAACGCTGATTGGGATCTGGTCGGCTGCTGGTTTTCCAGCATGCTCATCTGACAGAAGCCGGCCAAATGGCCAGCTTTTGTCAGGCCGGGTGAGATACACATGGGCCAAATGTCGGACAGTTTCTATTAACCAGCTGATGTTTCCCGACATTCGGCCCATGTGTACTAGGCATTACACAGACTCATCATTGGATCTTATCTTCTCATCTAGCCATATGCTCGAGCTCCATGCTCGCTCCCACAGTCTGTGATCTGCGATGTCATTGGAAGTCCCCTCCTTCACCTCCTGCTCTCTGCACTACTCCTGGCAGGGGCACAGGAGCTGGAACTAAAGAGGAAGCATCAGGCATCAATGCGCGCTGAAAGTATTGACTGTCAGCCCTCACTGAGAACAACACAGGAGACAACGTTGGACGGTATACATCCACCATAATGTTGATTTGCGGAAGAACCCCTGGGGACCACCAAAATTTTAACGTGTACCATCAGTGATCTAAGGACCACTGGAGGGTGACCACTGTTCCTTGCCATATAAGTCTTTCCTGCTACTTATGCCTGGGCTTGAAAACATTCTGTGAAGATATGATAAGTTTCCTCCTCCTGTTTTATTTATGTAATATATTTTATATATGGAAGGGGAGATATGGCAGCATGTTTAGAAGAAAACTTTGTGGATTTTTATTATACTCCCTTTTGCATATCAAAGTTGCAGATAAGGGGTTGTTTTATTTAAAAATAAAAAACACATAAAAGCTGGGGTATGTATTTTATTCATATGTATCTGGTCATACATCTCCTGTCAATATTTGGTAGCTGGTGGTTTTTAGGAGCCATCAGAACCAGTTTGCTGTCCTTAAGGTTAGAGGGACATTTTTTCTGGCCCCTTATATTACAGCTCCTCCCCAAGCTGAAGGACATATATTCTGGTGTTTGTGTAACTCTCAACACTGCAAGAAAAGAAATCCAAATCCTTTTCCAGATAAAACAGTATATATTTAATTTGTGAATGTACCTGTTTGTCTGGAGTTCACCTTTAAAGTGGTGAACCCTCATGGAGTTTCACATATTTGCAATGGGCGAATCGGAGCAATCATGGTTGAATCCTGATTCTCCTGAATTGGTTTGCACATCTGTTAGCAACACATAGAAGCTCAGTACTGAAAGCGTACACTTCATTCACCCAATTTCCTGGCTCAATTACGGCACCCATTCCCTTTTTCAATGCTTGGACATCTTATTTCATAAAAAACAAATTCAATGAATTGCTTCCTAGCTTTTTCATTTTAATGTAAGGTAAAATACAAGTTTCATTATGCCTGGAAAATTGCCGTGATGATGGAGAGCACAGTGCCATCAAGCAGGAGAAATAGATCATTTCAGCACATCCTGTTGCAATAAGGTAATTCCGCAGTGATGTTCCCACAATGTATGATGGGGATCTGTTGGCCAAGGGCTGCTTTAACTCTACAGCCTCATTAACAAGGTCAAAATCAATGTTATTTTATCATTTGAAGTCATTTTTGGCCTAACAACGAAGAGAAACCTTACTAGATGTAGCTTTAATATAATCATTTTCTTTTCATTGTTCTTTATGGGAAAATAATCTAGGCTGGAATTTAGTGGTCCCATTGGGGAGGCGATATCTTAAAAAAGGTGGTCTGAAGGACAGGTTTTACTGTACTTTAATAGCTTATAGATTAGTATAAATCTTAATATTCATAATCTTTACCACTTTCTTTCTCAAATATATTTTAGCCATGTACCTATGTATATTTTATGCTTAAAATACAGCCAGAATGGATGATAGGTCATGTGGGGTCTCTAGAGTGCCCAATTGACTCGGTTTCAAAGATAAGTCACATTTTATTTATTTATTTAAATACGATGTGTTTATATACTTCTATTAATCATTTGTATGTTTTAATTGGTTTAATATACACTATATTACCAACAGTATTGGGATGCCTGCCTTTACATGCACATAACATTTAATGGCATCTTAGTCTTAGTCAGTAGGGTTCAATATTGAGTTGGCCCACCCTTTGCAGCTATAACGGCTTCAACTTTTCTGGGAAGGTTGTCCACAGAGTTTAGGGATGTGTCTATGGGAATGTTTAACCATTTTTCCAGAAGCGCATTTGTGAGGTCAGGCATTGATGTGGACGAGAAAGCCTGGCTCACAGTCTCCACTTAAATTCATCCCAAAGGTGTTCTAGCAGGTTGAGGGCAAGCCAGTCAAGTTCCTCCACCATAAACTTGCTCATCCATGTCTTTATGGACCTTGCTTTGTGCGCTGGTCCAAATCATTTGGTGGAGGGGGGATTATGGTGTGGGGTTATTTTCAGGGACTTGCCACTTTAATTCCAGTGAGGGGAACCCCTAAGACTTCAGCATAACAAGACATTTTGGACAATTTCATGCTCTCAACTTTGTAGTTCCGACTGCACACCAGTGCACAAACAAGGCCTGCTTCTGGAGGAATGGTCAAACATTCCCATAGACACAGACCAAAACCTTGTGTACAAACTTCCCAGAAGAGTTGAAGCTGTTATAGCTGCAAAGGGTGTGCCAACTGAATATTAAACCCTACAGACTAAGGCTGGATTTACACTATAGAACTTAGCGGCTCACAGCAGGAGTCCGGTGTGTCTCTATTCACCGTTTCAGGTCCAATTTCAGCCCAAATTTTGGGCTGAATTTGGACCTGAATCAGACTAAAAGACACACAAGGCTTCTGTACAATTCACACCGGAGCTGCTGCAGTGATGTAGGAACCAGCTCCATAGAGAGATGGTCACAATCCTCTGCTATGTGAATTGGATGCGATCATGTGCGTGTAAAGGCAGGTTTCCCAATACTTTTGGTAATATAGTGTATATACTTTTAAAAGGGCCATTTAACTCCACATGGGTTTTTCAATTATGGTTGGACTTTGTCCATGTGAAATTCTCACTGACTTCTTCTCTGTGTACAAAACTTCATGGCAAAAAATCCTTCCACCAGACTTTTGGGCCCTTCCTGCTTAGGAACAGCATTCTTCTTACTGTTGTAGGTGGGCTCCTATCCCCTCATTTTCTCTGGCAGCAGAAACATGGCAGCCTGCCAGCTCTCTAGGAGCTCTTGCTAACCAACGTTCATGAAAAATTCAAACATACTGTATGTAGCTGCATTCGATCTGCATTCGATCTGCTTGGCTTGAATTCATAGAAATGCAGCACAATGCAAAGGAGGTCTAACACAGTCTCTAAATTGCGATGTGTACTGCTCGAATAAAGTCAGACAGATCTTGCTGATCTGCCTTTACCGTGTATCCCAAATGCCAGAAAGAAAACCCAGTTGCCATCATCCCTAATATAAACTCTCTGTTGAAAGGATGAATAACTCTACAATATCTGCTGCTATAAAAGTCATTGAGGGTTTTATTTCAAGTTTTTTTTTGTTTATCCTGAATATATAAATACCAATGTCTGGGTGCAGGTCACTTTAAAATGAACACGGGTTAATGGGGTCCTTTAACCACTTGAGATCCGCGCTATAGCCAAATGACGGCTACAGCGCGGATCTCCTTTTCCGGGACTACGTCTATTGACGTAGTCCCGTGTACGAGCGGCCTGCGCGCCCCCTGAGGGGCACGCGCGGCGCGCTCTGTGATCGGCGAGTCCATGAGACTCGCCTGATCACCGATCCGTGCAAGGGGTCGATCCCGACCCCTTATCACGTGATCAGCTGTCAGCCAATGACAGCTGATCAGGTGACATAACGGATCCGGTAATCGGCTAGTATTCCTCCTCGCGCTGACAGCGCGAGGAGAATAAAAAAAGCCGATCACCGGCGGCCGTGATCGGGACATCAGTCCCGATCACGGCCAGCAATGCAAGCGCCCACCTGCCCCCTGCCGGTGCCCACCTGCCCCCTGCAGTGCCACCCTAATAAAAAGTAAGTGCCCCCCGTCAGTGCCACCCAGCAGTGCCCATAGTGCCACCCAGCAGTGCCCCCAGTGCCACCCAGCAGTGCCCACAGTGCCACCCAGCAGTGCCACCCACAGTGCCACCCACAGTGCCCACAATCTGCCTCAAAGGTGCTGCACCCCAGTGCCGCCCATCAGTGCCCAGCAGTGCCGCCCATCAGTGCCCAGCAGTGCCACCTATCAGAGCCACCTATCAGTGCCCATCATTCCTATCTATCAGTGGTACCTATCAGTGCCCATCCGTGCCACCCATCCATGCCACCCATCCGTGCCATCTTATCTGTGCCCATCTTTGCCCATCAGTGCCGCCTTATCTGTGCCTGTCGATGCCGCCTTATCTGTGCCTATTAGTGCCGCCTTAACTATGCCTATCAGTGCCCACCAGTGCAGCCTATCAGTGCCCACCAATGCAGCCTATCAGTGCCCACCAATGCAGCCCATCAGTGCCCACCAATGCAGCCTATCAGTGCCGCCTAATCAGCGCACTTCAATGAAAGAGAAAAACGACCAGTTTGCAAAATTTTATAACAAACTATTAAAACATGATTTTTTTTTTTTTGCATCTTTTTTTGTTTGTTAAGCAAAAAATAAAACTCCGAGCTGTAACTAAATACCACCAAAAGAAAGCTCTATTTGTGGGAAAAAAATGATAAAAATTTCATTTGGGTACAGTGTTGTATGCCCGCGCAATTGTCATTCAAAGTGCATCAGCGCTGAAAGCTGAAAATTGGTCTGGGACTGAGGGGGGTTTAAGTGCCCAGTAAGCAAGTGGTTAAAAGCTGATATATAATGTATATCACTTTGGATGAATTTAGCTTTGAAAAATGAAACGTCACAAAGACGAAATGCGCTGGGCAGGAAGTGACGTCATCCTGCATGGTTCTCCTGGGAAGTGATGTTGGTACACCCAGACCAGGTGGTCATGGTGAGTTCTCTGGTTTGGAAGTGGAGAGGTTATTCATAAGAAGAAGCACATGAAGCAAATGGCATAATATTTTTGGAGGAATTTTGCACAACATTGAGCATTTTTTGAAATATTTAGCATGGACACTTTAATATTTTTGGTGTATAACAATATGATGCGCACGTTAAGCGATGTATATGTTAGTAATCAATATTATTTGACACTTTGGGTGTTGTAATACAGCAGCTAGTGTATGTGTTAGCCCTTGTACACACGGTCGGAGATTCCGACAACCAAATCCGTCAGAGTAATACCGACGGATTAATTCCGGAAGAGGTCCGGAAGGGATGTTGCATACAAACGGTCGGACAAAGTTGTCGGAAAATCCGATTGTACATAACGTGATGACGTTATTTCGTTACGATGGGACTACGTTCAGGCTAGTAGCCAATAGCTTTGGTCTAGGAATTTGACCTGAGCATGCATGGCACTTTGTCCGTCGGAGTAGGCTACACATGATCGGAGTATGTCCGATTGGAGCATTTTGTCAGAAAATTTTACCGGCAAGTTGGAAAAGTTGGTCCGTCGGATATTCCGACACAAAAAGTCAGATGGAGACCACACACAGTCGGAATATCCGACAAAACGGTCCGATAGGACACGTTCCGTCGGAATCTCCGACCGTGTGTACAAGGGCTAACAGATCCTAGCGCTGGCAAATTGCGGTGATATCAAGACTAGTGATGGACGAACTTCCGACGGGACGTTTCGCGAACGCGAAACGCGAACGGACACAAACGTTCGCGAAAACGACCGTTCGCCGCGGGCTCCATTGACTTCAATGGGAGGCGAATTTCGCAAACCTTTAGGTCGAATTTGCGGCCACGGGGTAATTATTAGGGGGTAGCACGTAGTCCCACCACCTGGACAATAGCATAATACATGTATGAGGTGAATTTGGGATCGATAACTACAAGCATTTTTTTTTTATTTGGGAAATTGTTCTGACAATTCAGGACTATGGAGCTAATGAAGGCAATGGAGGAGAGGGAAGGTCAGGGACCAGGGTAGGCAAACAAGAGGGTGCAGGAGATACAGAGCACTGACAGCAGCACCGTAATACAGAGCACTGACATCAGCACCGTGACATACAGCGCTGACAGCAGCTCCGTGACATACAGCGCTGACAGCAGCTCCGTGACATACAGCGCTGACAGCAGCTCCGTGACATACAGCGCTGACAGCAGCTCCGTGACATACAGCGCTGACAGCAGCTCCGTGACATACAGCGCTGACAGCAGCACCGTGACATACAGCGCTGACAGCAGCTCCGTGACATACAGCGCTGACAGCAGCTCCGTGACATACAGCGCTGACAGCAGCTCCGTGACATACAGCACTGACAGCAGCTCCGTGACATACAGCGCTGACAGCAGCTCCGTGACATACAGCGCTGACAGCAGCACCGTGACATACAGCGCTGACAGCAGCTCCGTGACATACAGCGCTGACAGCAGCTCCGTGACATACAGCGCTGACAGCAGCTCCGTGACATACAGCGCTGACAGCAGCTCCGTGACATACAGCGCTGACAGCAGCTCCGTGACATACAGCGCTGACAGCAGCTCCGTGACATACAGCGCTGACAGCAGCTCCGTGACATACAGCGCTGACAGCAGCTCCGTGACATACAGCGCTGACAGCAGCTCCGTGACATACAGCGCTGACAGCAGCTCCGTGACATACAGCGCTGACAGCAGCTCCGTGACATACAGCGCTGACAGCAGCTCCGTGACATACAGCGCTGACAGCAGCACCGTGACATACAGCGCTGACAGCAGCTCCGTGACATACAGCGCTGACAGCAGCTCCGTGACATACAGCGCTGACAGCAGCTCCGTGACATACAGCACTGACAGCAGCTCCGTGACATACAGCGCTGACAGCAGCTCCGTGACATACAGCGCTGACAGCAGCACCGTGACATACAGCGCTGACAGCAGCTCCGTGACATACAGCGCTGACAGCAGCTCCGTGACATACAGCGCTGACAGCAGCTCCGTGACATACAGCGCTGACAGCAGCTCCGTGACATACAGCGCTGACAGCAGCTCCGTGACATACAGCGCTGACAGCAGCTCCGTGACATACAGCGCTGACAGCAGCTCCGTGACATACAGCGCTGACAGCAGCTCCGTGACATACAGCGCTGACAGCAGCTCCGTGACATACAGCGCTGACAGCAGCTCCGTGACATACAGCGCTGACAGCAGCACCGTAAGCAGCCCCAGGAGGAAGTCAGCACAGCACAGGGATGGTGTGATCCCCTCATAATAAGAACCCCCAGGAGGAAGTCAGCACAGCACAGGGATGGTGGGAGCCCCTCATAATAAGAACACCCAGGAGGAAGTCAGCACAGCACAGGGATGGTGGGAACCCCTCATAATAAGCAGCCCCAGTAGAAATATGACACCGCTCAACCTCTTCAAAGAGGAGGGTAGGGGCATATAGTACGGTGTGCTTTTTTGGGTCAGGGAAGTGAGCCAAATGAATTAAGAAGGTCTGTGTGCTTGATTCCAAAAATTGTTTATAGACATATACATGGTCTACTGATCACATGTGTTGAATTCCTCCGAGATCCATGCCTCATTCATTTTTAGAAATGTGAGGTAGTTAACACTGTGGTGAGCTAGGCGAGTACGCTTATCGGTCACAATCCCCCCTGCTGCGCTGAACGTCCTTTCGGACAGGACACTGGATGAGGGGCAAGCCAACAGTTCGATTGCAAATTGGGCAAGCTCTGGCCAGAGGTCAAGCCTGCCCACCCAGTAGTCTAGGGGTTCATCACTCCTCAGAGCGTCCACATCGGCCGTTAACCCAATGTAGTCGGACACCTGACGGTCTAGGCGTTCCCTGATGCTGGATCCGGATGACACCTGTCGATGGGTCGGCTGAAAGAATGACCTCATATCCGAAGTCACCAACACATCTTCAAACCGGCCTCTTCTTGCAGGCGCTGTTGGATTGGTACCCGCAAATCCTTCTCTGGGAGTGGGAATTGCTCCTCTGCCAGCGCACGCAAAAGCAGAATGCAGCATTTCTCGAAGCAAGGCCTGGAAGTGCTGCATTCTGACAGCCCTCTGCGACGGCGGTAACATTTCCGCCATTTTGTGTTTGTACCGGGGGTCTAAGTACGTTGCCACCCAGTACTGGTCCTTGACCCTCATGCTTTTTATACGGGGGTCCCTATTAAAACACTGGAGCATGAAGGCCCCCATTTGCACTAAAGTGGAAGCGGTGTGGTGGCCTGGCTCCTGCTCATCATCCAGGATAATGTCGTCCTCTTCATTCTCCTCTCCCCATCCTCGCACAACAGGGATCCCAGAAAGGTTTAAAGCATGCTCTTCTTGCTCCTGCTCATCCGCCCCGGCACCATCCTCCTCTGACTCCTCATCAGACTCCTGTTGTTGACTTGTCTCAGATAGAGTAGCCCCCCCTGGGAATTCATCCAGCATTGCGACTTCCTCATCTTCCCGCTCCTGCTCCTCCACAGCCTGATCAATGACACGACGCAATGCACGCTCCAGAAAGAAGGCATAAGGTACCATGTCACTGATGGCGCCATGGCTGCGACTGACCAGTTTGGTGATCTCCTCAAATGGCCGCAGAAGTCTGCATGTGTCGCGCATGAGCAGCCACTGGCGCGGTGAAAAAAAACCCAGCTCCCCAGAACCGTTTCTTTCGCAGAGTTCATACAGGTAGACGTTAACTGCACGTTTCTGCTGGAGCAGCCTATCAAGCATATAGAAGGTTGAGTTCCATCGCGTCGGGCAATCGCAAATAAGACGTCTGACCGGCAGATGGTGTCGCCGCTGAATGTCAGCAAGGCGAGCCATGGCCGTGTAAGATCTTCTGAAATGGGCCGAGATTTTCCTTGCCTGCCGCAAGATGTCCTGGACCCCAGGGTATTTGACAAGGAATCGCTGCACGACCAAGTTTAAGACGTGTGCCATGCACGGCACGTGCGTGATTTTGCCCTGTTTCAATGCGCTAAGCAGATTGGCACCGTTGTCACACACCACTTTACCAACTGTCAAATTGAGCGGTGTTAGCCACTCATCTGCCTGTGAACGCAAAGCTGAAAGGAGTGCCGGGCCAGTGTGGCTCTTTGCTTCCAGGCACAACAGACGCAGCACGGCATGGCAACGTCTCACCTGGCATGTGGAATAGGTTCTGGGGAGCTTGGGCGGTGCAGTGGAAGAGACGCTAGCAGCGGAAAAGGAGGAGGCAGCTGAGGAGGAGAGGGAGGAGGATGGAGTAGGAGGAGGAGAAGAAGAGTCAGGCCTGCATGCAATCCGTGGCGGTAAAACCAAATCTACACGGGTGCCACGGGTTACATGCTTGACGGCCGTCAGAAGGTTCACCCAGTGGGCAGTAAAACTGATATACCTTCCCTGCCCGTGTTTGCTAGACCACGTGTCTGTGGTCAGATGTATCTTGGCACCGACACTGTGTGCCAGAGATACATTCACTTGCCGCTGAACATGGCCATATAGCTCTGGGATGCCCTTCTCTGAGAAATACTTCCTTCCTGGGACCTTCCATTGTGGTGTTCCAATGGCCACAAATTTGCGAAAGGCCTCCGAGTCCACCAGTTTATATGGCAGTAGTTGGCGGGCTATGAGTTCTGACAAGCCAGCCGCCAACCGTTGGGCAAGAGGGTTATCCGGCGTCATCATTTTTTTACGCTCAAACATTAGGCCCACGGAAGCCTGCCTTTTTGCAGAAAAATGTGAGCTTGGCGTGATGGAAGGTGGAGTGGAGGACAATTGTGAGGAGAGAGGAGAAGGAGAAGTAGAAGACGAGGCTGGACGGTGAGAGCCTGCAGTGTGGCTTTGTGTGTTCCGTTGCTCCCACTGGGCTCGGTGATGGCTGCTCATGTGCCTTCTTAAGGCGGTCGTCCCTAGGTGAGTATTGGGCTTACCGCGACTAACGCGTTGACTGCAAAGATTGCAGATGGCAACGCTATTGTCAGCAGCGGACACGTTAAAAAAAGCCCACACTGCGGAGCCATGTGCCGGTGTCCTGGGAGCGCCAGATGTGACCGTACATGGTCGATGACTCGCTCCTGATACATTTGCAGTCTGCTTTGTCCCTGCTGTGCAATGTAAGTCATTGCTGCTTCTCCTCCCTATCTGCTGGTCCATATCTCCCTCTGAACTCCCCTCCTCTTCCTCTCTTGTGGGCACCCACGTGACATCACTAGACACGTCATCATCAACGTCACCTTCCCCACCGCTATAAGTAGAGTAGGCAGCAACACCGGGGACCAACCTCCTCCTTGGGCTGATCTGGGTACTGGCGTCAGACTGCTGAGTAGCGCTTGTTGCTACCTCCTCTTCCTGATCCAATACCAAGAGTGGCTGCGCATCAGAAATGTCCTCTTGATATGGATCGGAAAATAATTCCAGTGACTCAAGCGGAAGGTATGTGGTGGTGGTGGTGGTGGTCGTGTTGTTGGTGGTAGTGTCTTTGGGGGTGCACATAGCAGAGAGTGAAGAAGAGGGTGCAGATCGAGAGGATGAGGAGGGTGCAGAAGAGTAAGGCTGAGCGAGCCACTCAACCAAGTCTGGTGCATCCTTTAAAGTAATTGAACGCACCTTCTGCAACTTCCCACTTTGGCTCAAGCCTGTTGCTCCTGCCCTACCCCTACCACCCCTGCGGAAGGGCCTGCCTCTTCCTCTGCCTGTCATTTTTTAAATGACCCTGTGACAAAACTCTTAGTCCCTATACCGATGAAGGACTGCTGCAGTATAGGGCAGCGGTCAGCAGTGGTGCACGTCAACCCTATCTATTGTGGACCTATAGCGGTCCTTACAGAACAGCAGACTGTACCGCACTCAAGCCTATGTACCGTAGCACCCTATACCAAGTTACCAGTCCTTATAAGAACTTTTGTGGACCAAGCAGGTTGTGTATTAGTGTTTAGCAGACTGTACGTCAGTCCCTATACCGCTGAAGGACTGCTGCAGTATAGGGCAGCGGTCAGCAGTGGTGCACGTCAACCCTATCTATTGTGGACCGATAGCGGTCCTTACAGAACAGCAGACTGTACCGCACTCAAGCCTATGTACCGTAGCACCCTATACCAAGTTACCAGTCCTTATAAGAACTTTTGTGGACCAAGCAGGTTGTGTGTTAGTGTTTAGCAGACTGTGCGTCAGTCCCTATACCGCTGAAGGACTGCTGCAGTATAGGGCAGCGGTCAGCAGTAGTGCACGGCAACCCTATGTATTGTGGACCGATAGCGGTCCTTACAGAACAGCAGACTGTAACGCACTCAGGCCTATGTACCGTAGCACCCTATACCAAGTTACCAGTCCTTATAAGAACTTTTGTGGACCAAGCAGGTTGTGTGTTAGTGATTAGCAGACTGTACGTCAGTCCCTATACCAATGAAGGACTGCTGCAGTATAGGGCAGCGGTCAGCAGTAGTGCACGGCAACCCTATGTATTGTGGACCGATAGCGGTCCTTACAGAACAGCAGACTGTAACGCACTCAGGCCTATGTACCGTAGCACCCTATACCAAGTTACCAGTCCTTATAAAAACTTTTGTGGACCAAGCAGGTTGTGTGTTAGTGTTTAGCAGACTGTGCGTCAGTCCCTATACCGCTGAAGGACTGCTGCAGTATAGGGCAGCGGTCAGCAGTGGTGCACGTCAACCCTATCTATTGTGGACCGATAGCGGTCCTTACAGAACAGCAGACTGTACCGCACTCAAGCCTATGTACCGTAGCACCCTATACCAAGTTACCAGTCCTTATAAGAACTTTTGTGGACCAAGCAGGTTGTGTATTAGTGTTTAGCAGACTGTACGTCAGTCCCTATACCGCTGAAGGACTGCTGCAGTATAGGGCAGCGGTCAGCAGTGGTGCACGTCAACCCTATCTATTGTGGACCGATAGCGGTCCTTACAGAACAGCAGACTGTACCGCACTCAAGCCTATGTACCGTAGCACCCTATACCAAGTTACCAGTCCTTATAAGAACTTTTGTGGAACAAGCAGGTTGTGTGTTAGTGATTAGCAGACTGTACGTCAGTCCCTATACCAATGAAGGACTGCTGCAGTATAGGGCAGCGGTCAGCAGTAGTGCACGGCAACCCTATGTATTGTGGACCGATAGCGGTCCTTACAGAACAGCAGACTGTAACGCACTCAGGCCTATGTACCGTAGCACCCTATACCAAGTTACCAGTCCTTATAAGAACTTTTGTGGACCAAGCAGGTTGTGTGTTAGTGATTAGCAGACTGTACGTCAGTCCCTATACCAATGAAGGACTGCTGCAGTATAGGGCAGCGGTCAGCAGTAGTGCACGGCAACCCTATGTATTGTGGACCGATAGCGGTCCTTACAGAACAGCAGACTGTACTGCACTCAGGCCTATGTACCGTAGCACCCTATACCAAGTTACCAGTCCTTATAAAAACTTTTGTGGACCAAGCAGGTTGTGTGTTAGTGTTTAGCAGACTGTGCGTCAGTCCCTATACCGCTGAAGGACTGCTGCAGTATAGGGCAGCGGTCAGCAGTAGTGCACGGCAACCCTATGTATTGTGGACCGATAGCGGTCCTTACAGAACAGCAGACTGTAACGCACTCAGGCCTATGTACCGTAGCACCCTATACCAAGTTACCAGTCCTTATAAGAACTTTTGTGGACCAAGCAGGTTGTGTGTTAGTGATTAGCAGACTGTACGTCAGTCCCTATACCAATGAAGGACTGCTGCAGTATAGGGCAGCGGTCAGCAGTAGTGCACGGCAACCCTATGTATTGTGGACCGATAGCGGTCCTTACAGAACAGCAGACTGTACCGCACCCAAGCCTATGTACCGTAGCACCCTAGACAGACCAAGTTACCAGTCCTGATAAAGAGCTTTGTGGAACAAGTGAGTTGTGAATGATTAGCAGACTGCAGCAGAAGGGCAGCAGTCAAGTATAATATTCTTTCTATATTTGGAAGAAAGAATATTATACGTGTACAAGCCTATTACCGTACCACTGATACCAGTCCTGAAAAGAACCTTTGTGGAACTAATAGTAACAGCAAGTCTTTAAAATTATCCTCACTGCCTGACACACTGCTTCCTGCCTGTCCCTATACAAATTGGCAAAAAAGAGTAGGCTGGAACGATTAGCTGGAACAGCTCTTTTGTGGACCTGATAGTAACAGCTAATGATGATGATGATGATGATGATGAAGAAAGACTAATCTGGCTGAGCTGTCCCTAAAATAGCAGCATACAGCGCTCTGTCCCTTTATCTAAACTGACAAAAGAAACTCAGGCTGCTGACCTAACACCTATACCAGTCCTGAAAAGAACTTTTGTGTACCAAATAGCTAGCGTTTTCTCTGTCCCTACTCCACACAGGATCCTTTCCCTACAGTGACAGAAGAAAGAATGTAAAATGGCCACCGGATCGGGTGTATTTATAGGTTAGGGGGAATGTCCAAGTGTCCATGAGCTGTCATGTCTCAATTGGTTGTCCTGTAACACATGATAAACGTGTCACGAAAGGTTAAAGTTCTTGTATACATTAAACACGTAAGTCCGCCGGGGCGAACGACGGAAAAAGGCGTTCGAACCCGCGGACGGCGAAAGTCGGAAATTCGCCGCGAAACGACCGCCGGGCGAACCGTTCGGCCATCACTAATCAAGACAAAACGTGTGGTTTTTTTTTTGTTTTTAATTTTTGAACCATAGGAAAGGATTGGAACCTTTGTTGGGTTTTTATTGCTGTTTGTGTCTGATCTGGGGAGATTTTCTCTTGCATTCTATCCCGGTGACCAAAGATGAAATGAGAAAACAGTAATAAAAACTGAGCAGAGGTTCTAAATCTTTCTACAATCTATCCAAAGCTTGGGCATAAGTTACAGAATGTGGTAAGATTCTTTGAAAATATCAGCAATGTGTTTACAATATTTAATCTATCAGTTTTAATGTACAATCAGGTTTATATGTTGGAAAAGAATGGCGACAAATGGCCCTTTGCGATAGATGAAGAGTACTAATTTTAACTTACAGTAAGACATAGTAGCCAATCCATCAGCTGCTCTGACTTGACCAGAGTAAATTATGATTGGTTACACAGTGCAGGCATCATCTTGTGAGATCTACCAATTGGTGTAGCGTTAATTTTTAAAAATCCTAAAATGATAGGTGTTGAGCAGCTGATATATATATTTAATTATCTTATGTTGTGATTTTGGTGCATATAGATCATAGCAGCTCACAATGGACACGGTAGGAATGTATCTTGTGAGATTCCTTGGGATCTGGCCAGAGGAATGGTGAAATCATCATCACCTAGGTACCACTGAGGGAAACAATGGTAAAATGTATATATTAACTAACTTTTTTACCCATTGTTTTCGTTATTTTTAAATTTTAGCCCAGTAGTTTGGCATGGGTGAGGCTCTTTGTAAATAAGCATACCTTGCATTGTTAGTGCACAGTCTCTTACAATATATGAAACAGCGAGGTCTAAAACAGTGAATATGTTTATAAAAAGAAATAGACTTCCCCCTTTTATTGACCATAATTCCTTAAAAATAAATGGTGCACTGTATATTTCCTATTATAACTTTTCTTGCTGCCATATCTGCACCGGACAATATCATTTCACAGATAATATGATGAGCTAGGCTATGACTCTTCAGTGAATTTCTCACTATAATCAGTTATAGAATGGTAAAGCTATGGGTGGACCATACTGGAGAAAGTTATTCACAATCTACTGGCAGTTTGGCCACCAGGGTCCCGGAGAGCCAAGCTTTCCAGTAAATTTCCTCAGTTTCCAGTGATATCATTTTCTTAAACTAAATCTATTTTATTTTTATTTTAATTCTAGTGTGTATGTTTGCTTATTTATGTGAGTCTGAGCAGTATAAATCATGCTAAGGAAAATATATATATTATATATATATATATTTTATATATATATATATATATATATATATATATATATATATATATATATATATATATATATATATATATATATATATATATATATAATACGCTGTATATTCCCAAATACACACTCATGTTTGTTTAATGTTTTCAAGTCAAATGCACACAAAATCAATCAACTCCCAATCAGAGGCCAATGTTCAAATCACAATGATTTGTGAGGAAGGAGAAAACAAAGTAACAAAAAAAATAAATAAACCATATTCAAAATACATATAGTGACTAAGTGACAATAAACGTAGTCTATGAAATCATACATAACACAGTAAAAAGCCTTAATTGGATATCTATGTTTAGAGCAGCCTTTCTCAACCTTTTCAACACAGAGGAACCCTTCACATAGTTCTTTGGTTTCAGGGAACCCCTGCTAAAAATTAGAACTCTACAACTCATGATACATTAGTGTGATGGTCAGTGGGAAGAATGTTCCTTACACTTGTGGTCATTGGGAAGAATTACCTCTTTACAGATAGCTAAAAAGATCAACGGTGTCAGTGAGAACTTATCTGAGAGGCAGAAATTGCTCAATGCTGAAGGAACCCCTAGCAACCTCTGGAGGAACCCTGGTTGAGAATCACTGGTTTAGAGTAACAGAGTATCTGAGACAGGGGCGGACTGACAACTCATGGGGCCCCCGGGCAATAGGAGATTGTGGGGCCCCCTGGCAATAGGAGAAGATTATGGGGCCCCTGGGCAATAGGAGATTGTAGGGCCCCCAGGCAATGGGAGATTATGGGGCCCCCAGGCAATAGATTATGGCGCAACACAGTATACACACACAGACACACAGTATATATACACACAGACACACAATATACACACACAGTATACACACACAGACACACAGTATATATACACACAGACACACAATATACACACACAGTATACACACACAGAATACACACACTGAAAAGGTACTGGAGAGGCGGGGCAGCTATAATCTTGGGATTTTTTAAAAACACAGATTTTTACATACTGTCCCTGGTTTTATTGAGGCTGGTAACCCTGATGGGGCCCCTTAGTGGCATGGGGCCCTTGGGCAGTGCCCAATTGCCCGAATGGTCAGTCCGCCCCTGATCTGAGATCTACAATATCACACAAAAGTGTGGAAAACTCTACCCGAATGATACATCTTTAGAAACACAGACGAGAAACAATTGGATATACACGATATAATCAAAAGTATTGGGACACATGCCTTTACACACACATAAACTTTAATGGCATCTCAGTCTTAGTCCATAGGGTTCAATATTGAGTTGGCCCACCCTTTGCAGCTATAACAGCTTCAACTCTTCTGTGGAGGCTGTCCACAAGGTTTAGGAGTGTCTATGTGAATGTTCGACCATTCTTCCAGAAGCACATTTGTGAGGTCAGGCACTGATGCGGATGAGAAGGCCTGGCTCTCATTCTCCACTCTAATTCATCCCAAAGGTGTTCTATCTGGTTGAGGTGAGGACTCTGTGCAGGCCAGTCAAGTTCCTCCTCCCCAAACCTCCCCAAACTCACTCATCCGTGTCTTTATGGAACTTGATTTGTGCACTGGTGCTCAGTCATGTTGGAACAGGAAGTGGCCATTCCCAAACTGGTCCCACAAAATTTGGAGCATGAAATTGTATAAAATGTCTTGGTATGCTGACGCCATAAAAGTTCCATTTACTGGAACTAAGGGGCTAAGCCCAACCCCTGAAAAACAACCCCACACCATAATCCCCCCTCCACGAAATGATTTAGACCAGTGCACAAAGCAAGGTCCATAAAGACATGGATTAGTGAGTTTGGGGTGGAGGAACTTGACTGGCTTGCACAGAGTCCTGACCTTAACCCGATGGAGCAAATGTGCTTCTAGAAGAATGGTCATACATTCCCATACCTTGTGGACAGCCTTCCCAGAAGAGTTAAAGCTATTATAGCTGTCCCAATACTTTTGGTAATATAGTGTATGTGATGGAGCTAAATATGATTTGGCCTGTATTTGAAGGCGATATTAAGAGAACATTTATCAGGTCATTTTGGTTTTAAATCTGATTCTCATTAGGTCATATATAAAAATGTTGACTTTTGGAAGAAAGGTTTAGTTATATAATAGTATGTTGGGCTTGCTTTCCAAATATACTGTCCACATACTTGTTTTTTTTTTTAATTATTAGGAATACGTAAAAAAAAAAATCAAAGGGGTTGATTTACACTTGAATGGTAAGTAAACAAGGTATACAATTAAAATCATACTATGTTGCTGAATTGACTTATTTGCAGAGCTTAATGAAAGTTATTTTAGTAACGTTTACATTCTTTTTGATTGAGTATGAAATAAATTCATGTCATTCAATAAAATCTAAGAATATATATTTTTTAACAGTCAAACGATGTTTAATAAATACAATTTACATAAACAATAAGAAAAGGCAAGGCCCATTTTCCATGGTTAGATGAATCAAAATGACCGCATTTATCGGCGTATAACACGCACTTTTTTCCCCATAAAATCAGGGGCAAATCAGGGGTGCGTGTTATACGCCAATCCCCCGCTGTTTCTAATCCTTTCTGGCGTTCTCTGCGGCTTCCGGGTATTTTCGGCTATCTTCGGCCGTTCTCTGCTATTTTCGACCGTTCTCGGCTATTTTCGGCCGCACTCGGCCGTTGTCGGTGGCTTTCGGCTTTCCGAGAACGTCCGAGTGTGGCCGAAAATAGCCGAGAACGGCCGAGTGCGGCCGAAAATAACCGAAAGCCACCGAGAACAGCTGAGAACTACCGAGCGCTGCCGAGATACACAGGACATCCACTCTGTATCTCAGCGGCGCCATTTTTAAATGGCAAACACACTGAAAAGACTGCAAATGACTGACACGGCTAAATGGAAGGCTGCAAATGACTGACAAGGCTGCAATGGAAGGCTGCAAATGACTGACAAGGCTGTAATGCAAGGCAGCAAATGACACTGATAAGGCTGCATTGATGGGCATTTAAATGTAATTTTTATCCTTAAACTTCCCTCCTTAAAGTTTTTTTCTTTTAAATTCCCTCCTAAATTTGGGGTGCGTGTTACACGCCGGCACGTGTTATACACCGATAAATACGGTACTCTAATCTAGGGCTAATCTAAAAGCAAACATTTATTATATTGCAGCTCATCATGATGTAAACAGAAGCCGATTATCGGCATTCCTTTCCTCACGCTGACAGTGCGAGGAAGGGAGAAGAAAGCCAATAACCGGCTTTGTTAAAAGGGACATGTACACTGATAATTAGGGCACTGATTACCAGTGTCCTGATTATCATTGCAGTTCCAATAATGCCCAGTGTTCCAAATCTGTGCCCACCAGTGCTGCCAATCTGTGCCCATCAGTGTCACCTATCAGAGCTCATCAGTGCCACTGATCAGTGCCCATTAGTGCAGCCTCACCAGTGCCTCCTCAGTGCCCACCAATGTCACCTGATCAGTGCTTATTAGTCAGTGCAGCCTCATCAGCGCGCATCAGTGAAGGAGACATTTGTCTTTTTGTTTTTTTACATTTTCTGTCTTTTTTTTTAGCAAAAGGTAAAACATTCAGTGGTTATTAAATACCACCAAAATAAAGCTCTATTTGTGTGAAAAAAAAAATGTGTACAGTATTGCATGACCACACAATTGTCATTCAAATTGTGACAGCGTTGAAAGCTAAACATTTTCATGGGCAGAAAGGGGCAAAAGTGCCCAGTAGGCAAGTGGGTAATAAGTTATATGAGGTTTTAGTGATTTGGTTTACATCTACTTTGAAGTGAAGCTGTCACAGACCTGGGCAAATTCGACTGAGCATATGATGAAAAATATTCATAAGAAGAGGTTACCTTCAGTCAAAACCCCATATCACAACAATGAGTAAATCCAGAGATTGAGGCATCGGACATTATATACACTTTTCTTGTAAAGGTTGAACTTAGTCCTCCTCATCACTAGCGTAATGAAAAGTGTAGCAAAAAGGTGTGGGGCCAAGATTAGCTTTTTCTGTAAAAGATTTTCATGTCATTTCAGCTGTCATACTTTATGTCTGCGACCCTCTCAATAGATCATTCAGGCAAAAAAAGTCATCATATGATCAGTTTGAGGTTGCAAGGTTTGTTAAAAGTTGACTCTAATATTAGGGGATAAGATTGCACACATTGCTGGCAGGAAATACATTAGGATTGAATAGCTGAAAGGAAATAAGGATACATCAATTTGCGATAAAATAAAGTAAAAATATCAATTAATTAATAGGAATGAATAATATACTAGCAGAAAAAACATGCAGGTGATTTCTGGCCTCAGCCTCAAAGTAGAGAGAGAGGCCACATTGCATTTTGGGCTAACATATATGTAAACCCAATCACTAAAATACTATAGAACCTTTAAACAGGGTAATATTATATCAAAAGTCTCTTCCACTATTTTAAATCTACAGTACAGTGTTTATTAAAATAATGCCTGGCAATCATGTCACATAGGTCCCTGTTGAGGCACCCCCTGATTTAGGGTGGCAAAGCTCTACCCCTGATTTCCAATTGTGCTCCTGTGTTGTCACCCTATTACAAAAACAGCAACTATTCACCGGAACACCATTTAAAATACAAATAGTGACATTTATTTTACACCTAACAATGGCCTGGGCAGAAAGGGGGCAAAAGTGCCCAGTAGGCAAGTGGTTAATAAGTTATATGAGGTTTTAGTGATTTGGTTTACATCTACTTTGAAGTGAAGCTGTCACAGACCTGGGCAAATTCGACTGAGCAATGTTTTATAGCCATCGACGACCCCTTCCTTATGCAATGTTTGGAGCCACCACAGTGACATGACTATTATCAGGAAGCCTGAACAATACTGTGCAGCTGTCACTGGAATCAGTAAATATAGACAGGCAGTAGTGGCAAAGCAGCTGCAGAAGATCAGAAGCACTGAGATGCAAAGAGGCAAAAAAATAGGACAAAAAAAAAACACAATAAAAAATGTTCAGATGACATTCAGTTTGCTAAAGCATTTTACATCATAGTTAGAGTTGACCTCTATTTTAAAATGTTATCTTTATTTGTTTTATTGTGCTTGGAATGAATAACAAATAAGTCAGCTGCAGGCCATTCGTATCAGCCTTCACAAAGATATTATTCCAGGACTAGATTACAGAGGTGTTCCCCTCGACCAAGCCTCACTCTGACATGTTCCACCCAAAAGGGCTTAATCATGTCTGTGATGAAGTCCTTTTTGGGTGAAACATGTTAGCCGTCATCTGGATGAACTCTTCTCTTCTCTAGTCCTGAAATAGAAAAAGCTTATGTCACAGGACTGCAGCTGACTTGTTTGTTTATTCAATGTAGCTGGCATATGCATAGTTTTTTTCTATTTTATTGATCAAGATGCAACCAGACTAACTATGTAACTATGATTCTATGTTGCAAGGAGTCATTGTACCACACACACATGGCAAGCACCAAAGTTTCTCTGCTCAACATAAAAAAATCTCAAAGATTTTCTCTTGTGGCTGTTCAGCTATCTACATCCAGCAGCTTGAAGCTCAAAAAGGTCATGAGCTTTTTTGGAGCTGTGTGGTGCATTGTTGTCCCCATAGACATCAGTGAAAGCACTTGTAAACATATGACACCAGCTTTTTTGTGCCTAAACAGCTGTTCCCTTCTGACCTCCTTCTCCTCTTCTTCCAACCAGAAAGCCCAGCTAAGGAAAAAAATGGAGCAGCAAGACCTTGCTATGTGGGATGGAGAGGCATCTATCTGCAAAGTGTAGGCACACCCCAATTCTTATGACCCCAGAGGCACGCATTACATAAGCAGGAGCAAGAGGCAGGGGTCCTAGAAGGACAAGAGTTTAGAGAGGGGAAGGCAACACAAGCCAGGAAAATATACAGGAAGATGAATACATATGGGCATTACCAAACCCTATGACCAATCCTGCCTAATGCCTGTGAGTGCAAAAATGGCAAATGTAACAACCCTCTGTTATCAATATGTAGTGAGTAGAAATTGCTGACAGATAGGAGTGAAACCCAAACACTGATAATCAGGAAATGAAAGAATGTGACAAATATTGATGATGATGTTTATGGCACAAAGTAAGGAAATATATACTGTGACTGTGTTAAGCGATGGCCTCAGCATCACTAAGAGGAAGTGTCCAGCTCCAAGCCCTTTTATACGGGGCTGTGTCTGATGACACAACTCCTCCTGGTTGGCTATAGGAAAGGGCAGAGAGGGGGAATAAGTGAATATGGGGGTGCTTGCCAAAGGATCTACCAGAATCTAATGCTAACACAAACTTTTCATTCTATTCACCCAGCAAATCAGTTTGATCTGGGTCAAGTTCCAGCTCATCTCTACACCCCCCATAAGACATAACTTAACAGCCCCCTGGCTGGCGAAAGGAGAGTCATAATTCTCCAGTTTATACAGCAGAGGCTACAAGTAACCTTTTCTGTGACTGTAGAATTACAAGCATTCACTTTGTTCTATTATTCCTGTTCAGTCTATTGTCTTGGATGGCATTCAGCTTTACAGTCTATCCTCATAGCTCTGATGGATCTGGCTGTCCCTCTTGATCAATATAAACCTGCCGTGCCCATGTTAGCGGCAGAGTGTTCATTGAAATGATATTTCGTATCATCTCACGTACGGCGCTCTCCATTGCAAATGATATGCATTTGTAAAAGGTTAGCAAACGAGAAACTAAACCAACCATACCAATAACAGCCAAAGAAGCCTCTTTCAGAGACGTGTGTCGGCAGCCATTTGAATTTTAATATTCAGCCCGAGTAAAGACTAAAGGCCACTAAGCCAGAGGCGGGTGAAATAGTCCTGGGTTTTATGGCTCTGTGACTTGAGTCAAATCTTTTAAATATTGCTAATGAGCTCCATTACACCAAGCTTGTAGTGGCTGCAAATGATCCCGTCTCCATGCTGATACTGTTACGTTTCCCTGTCTGGCAATCTACCCCGGGCCCCTGTTAAGTGAATTATCACAGCTCCTAAATCATCTCTGTGGGGGATTTTACTAATCCCATCAAAGCACTTTAGCTCTTTTCTTTCTTCACTGTCCTGTAATGAATTATTATTTCCAAGGGAGCCGTTAAAAAGGGGCCGACTGGATGAATTGAATGCAGTTGTGTTACTTTGCTTGGGGTGAGCAGAGGGAGATGTAGGATAGAAATGCCAGTTTAGCCCCAGGGCCTAGAGGCTGTGAAACACCAGTGAGAGGGTAATGGGACAGTGATGGAAGGCCCCATCCCCTATTGATATGGCCACCCACTGTTGTGTCTGCTAAAAGCCCAGTCTGATCAGCCCCCCCACGCTTCCCACTTATGATTCGGGGCATTCAGCCCTGCAGCTCCCTTTCCTCAGTTTAGTTAGCTGCAGGAAATGCTGCTTAACAAATTGACAGAGGCTTCCTAGTAATTTATTAAGGGCAGTTTGCTTTTGAAGTGATGTTTAATAATACATAAGGCAAAGCATTCATGTTTTTCTTGTTCAGTAGACAGTATGTATACATTTAACCATTGATTTTACATGCTGATTAGTTATAAATATAAATATTATAATCATGGAGTTTGCATGTTCTCCCTATGCTTCCATGGATTTTTCTAAATCCTCCAGTTTCCTCCCATACTTCAAAGACATGCTCATAGGTTAATTGTCCGAATTGGCCCTAGTATGTATGTGTTTGTGTGTGTATATGTATGTGAGTTAAGGACCATTCATATATAGTTTGCGAGCTCCTTGCATACAGGGATTGATGTGAATGTGCACTGCTTAAATATTGGTGTATATAAATACCTGTAATAAATAAAATAAATATAAAGGAACCACCAACTGAAAGCTATTTTTCTACTTAAGAAATGCATAAACATGCATGCTTGTATCCTGGTGTCAGGCATGCTTGTGTGCCCCACACTGCTCTACTTCAAAAAAACAACGGGCTTCTGATCAAAAAAATTCAGACTAAGCTGAGATTATGTTTTATCAACATCTTTGTTGTAGTTTGAGCCTGTAGAAATGGCAAGAAACATATACATCACATTTTTACAGCAAGGAAGGTTACAGATTTATTTGCAAGGATCGGCTGATTGCGATGCTCTGCAGGGATGAACTAATGTACACCAACAAGTGCTTGCCATGTTCTGAAGCAGTGGAACATCTCTTTGTATATAAATACATCTCATTCACTTTTCTACGTAAAAAAGGTTGCAAGACCTGAATGAAAGCTGCAAATCTTATTGGCGTAATAGGGGAAAATATTGTAGTGGGTCTCAGTATTCCAGGTTGATTTTTTAATTGCTGTAATTTTCTACCAGATAAGCAAGCGCCAGGCTGTTACTCTACCCCCTACCCTTATCATAGACATTTCTATGGGTGACTTAAGGGAGTCCTCCTGTAAACTGTAGTCTATGGGAGGCTTAAGTCTTCCTGTAAAATGTTGTCTATGGGAGGCTGGCTTAAGTCCTCCTGTAAAATGTTGTCTATGGTAGGCACAGGTCCTCTTGTAAAATGTTGTCTATGGGTGGCTTTAGTCCTCAGTTTACTTAAAATTTGTCTATGGGTGGCTTAAGTCCTCCTCTAAAATGGTGTCTATGGGTGGCTTAAGTCCGCCTGTAAAATGTGGTCTATTGGTGGCTTAAGTTCTCCTGTAAAATGTTGTCTATGGGTGGCTTTAGTCCTCCTGTAAAATGTTGTCTATGGGAGGCTTAAGTCCTGCTGTGATAATACAGACTATCTAAGGGGAATACACATGCAATTGTGTTTGTGTCCTAAATGCTGTTCCTACGTATCAGTGACAATTTAGGTTATCCTGAAGAGGCTTAAGCTTTACACACACTTGGAAATGCAGTCATTCCATTTAAAATGTAAATCAATTTTCATGTAAATCAAAAAATAGATGGAATAAAAAATTAACAACTGGAAAATTTAGTTTACCCCAGTTGAAGAACATCTATTTGCTTTATAGCAAATTGCATGATGAGGTAGGTACCTGTTAATAATGTTCAATTCATTCATCTTTCTTCTAACACTGTATTAAATCTATTTCAATCTATAGTTCAATCTTCTGTCACTTCTATTAAGTGACCGAAGTTTGCTGGTTGATCAAATTTGTTGCCTTTGTCCTTTCAGTAATATTAGTGGTTAAAAGCTGGTTAAAATTGGCTAAATGTGTATGACCAGTCTAAATAAGATTAGTACATGTCCCCACTCATTGATAACTGTAAGAACTCAAAAACAACCCCTTTACAAAAATGTTGTTTCTTATTACAAGTATTTATTTCTGCTTATTTGTTGATTATATTATTGTGTCTGAGGACATAGTGGTAATAAAATGTAAACTAAAGACCAATAAAACATTTGACCAGAATTCTGCCAAAAGTCCCATCAGGCTACCAATAACGGTGATATTCAAAAATACTATTACATTGCTACTGTTATTAGTATTTTTTTTTATATATTTTTAATTTATAACATGCCATCAGACATGACATAGTAGGAGCTTTCAGTATAAAAGGTGTGAGGACACTACCCACAATAAGTAGTAATAATTATAATTACCACAATCTACTAATCTAATAGTCTATCTAACAGTCATTTAATTTGATTATGACTAATGCAGTTCTGTTTTTGCTTTTATGTAGCTATTACTCCAATATTTTACTAAAATCACAACCAGGGATATTTTTACTATATGAAATTCAAGGGAAAGAACATCATCCTTGTAAGCCAATCCATTTTCATTACTAGGAAGAGCAGCTAAACAATCATTAACTCAGCAGACACGCTTAACATGTGCACTATTTTTATCAGTGGGTCACTCCAAATTGGTCTCCAAACTAATTTCAATACGCCTAATATACATTTCTACAAAATAGCATCTAAGTTAGTGTTTAGGCAAAGCAAATAAAGTGACTCGTGTTTCTCAAATGAATCACAACAGGATGGTAACATTTTGATCACGTTAACTGACAAACCTTGTTTGTTATTCACTTTTCACAATGACAAAGTCATTTTCTTCTCCGGCATATTTGCAGAAATGCACCTAGCTTGTATCTAAAGAATAGTTGTTTTGGAAAATTCTATGCAACACTTGATGAGTGTGTCTAATAATTCTGCAGCCAGAATTAACTTATCATGTCCTATCATACTGTTTTCTTGACAGATCCAATCAGCATTGCTGTTGCCTAATACACCTAGCCTGAGATATATTTCATTCTCAATTTAAAGACCTTTTCCTTATTTGAGGTATTACTTTCAAACAGAATAGCAACCATTCCACTAATAATAGAACACAAGGGTTGATAATCATAGATGCAGCCTAATTAATTAAATTAAAACAAATTTTACTCAAAACTAATATGGCAGTGATGGTGGACCTGCGGGTTGAGTCATGAGTTGTCTGTTGGTTTCTTATTTGTCACCCTAGCCACCAAACAAGAAAGTTTCACTCCTTCAACTACATTATTTATTAGCTTAAAGCTTACTAAAAGCCTTGCTAAAAGCAAGTTTAAATCTACGGCCAACATTTCTATAAAGATTTGTAATCAGCAATCACGTTGGAGCTGATGGGAGCTCCAGGAAAACCATTCAAAGCCTTTTGACTGCTTTGTGAATTCTTTTTCTTATATGATATTCCTTCAACTTGCTATTACAAACTAAGATTAAACAAAGCCCATATGTATGAAGCCATAAAGTCTTCTGTTACTGCAAGGTGCAGCATGAGAGCTGGAGCAGTTCTATCCTTGTCGAGGAGGAGTGCCAAAACGCTCTAGAAAATCCCATTGATGTCACACAGAATACTTTTTGGAATATTCCAATTAATCAAAATACAGACATGTTATAATTACATTGTGGTACAGAATGCTTTGACATGGCAGATTGTAGCATGAATAAAGACATAATAGGTGGCTGATTTATTTCTTTGGCTTCATGGACCTGACCAAAGAACACTTCTAGCATTGTGCTCTTTGGCACCATTTGAACCACTCACTGCCCTAAAATGGCACTGAGAGTGGTTCACGCAGCACAATTTAAGACTGGTGGTATAGTGGATCAAAGCACAAGAATAGATTAGAAAATTTGTCAACAGAACAAGTTTTTAATTATTTAATCATTAATAGTATTATTTATATCTGCTTGGTAAATTTTGGAAAATTTACTCATTTTCATTATTCACTTATATAATAGAACATGTAGAAGCAGCAAAACAATACAATTCATGAAGCACACATTGCCTGGTATTTGCAATTGCGTGATGCTTTATTGATCTACCTACAAATATTCAGGCAAATAAAAAATGGTGAGATCTCAAATCCTTGTGGTCACTCAGATCTTCTTTTGTTTTTCACCAATAAATATTGGGAAAGGGGAAGAGATAAGGAGTAGTTTGTCTAATCTAAATACATACATAATAAGATATTGCCAGTTTTGGTTTTCTTCTTAATTCCAAGAATCTAAGGTTGCTCATACAATGTCTAATTTTCACCAGTTCTCTGACAGATCTGAGCATTGTTTGTATCTATTGAGCACTGCAGTTTTTCCCTTTTGTATTAAAACAAGCACATGCAAACACGTTTTCCAATCATTCCTCTGGTTTATAGTTATTTACAATCCTTCTTTAGAATAAGAAGAGAACAATGAATAACAGAATGAATGAATGAGGAAAACTACCATTTACATCTAAACCGGCCACATGTCCTATCACCATTGCTAATAACAACTCCTAATAACTCTTAAAACTCTTATTATTAACAACTCTTTCTGTAAAAAACAATGCATGTTTTTACATGTCACCCAAGTCAGAAAGAAAAGTAGCATGGAAGGTATGCTAATCTCACTGGTTCTGGCCAGATTTCACATTAACTGTCACTATCTCTTAAAGTGGAAGTAAACTCTCCTATCGTTTTCAGCCAAGGAAGCTGCCATCTTTGCCTCTGTTTAATCTTCAACTGCTATGGTGCTGCACATGTGATTCGTTATGACACCAGCCATTGGATTGTTTGATAGTTTGGCTGAGAGCACAGCCAATGTGCAGTTAGCATTCCCGGCATGCCTTTTTTTTTAACTGTTTAAATCGATGGGTTTACTTTCACTTTAACTGTCACTATCCATGTCCACTTCACACTGTTGATTAGCACCCATGTCAGAGAGCCCTTCCAAATCCTGATTTAATTTTAATGCACTTGAGGAAAACTTTGTAGTATATAAAGGTTCACTGATTTTGACCAGTACTTGTAACAATTAAAAACATTTTTGAATATATGGAAACATTTTTTAGGTAATAAGCAGGTCTTATTAATTTAGATGACTATCCTTGTCTCCAGTTAATTGGTAGTGCCACTCTAGAACTCCAAGCTTAGCAGTAAAAGAAGGCTATCATGGCCATTTGGAAATGAGAATGCACCATTAGACAGTAGCAACTGGCTCAGTCCACCCTTCCACCTTTTATTATGTGTCCAATATGTCTTTCTATTTGTAGAATTATGAACACTTTGTGACCCCCACCTGGCTGGCAATATCTGCGTACATTCTGTACACTCTGCCTTTCTTTACCCAGTGCTAAGTATTCCTATTTCCAGCCCCATCACTGGCCCACTAAGTAATTTGCGAAAAGCTAACAAACTCCAGCTACATCCTCATAGCGACTGCTTAAACCCATTACTTTCCCTTTTAATCAAATCGCTGCTGTGTCAAAATATACAATTCTTGCCATGAATCTCACTTGCCTGTTACAGTTCACCAGCTGACCTTGAAAATGTTTGCTCTTCTGAGCTCCTTCTTTCGGCCTCCAGCTAAATTGCTCTAGACCGGGCCTCATCATTTTTCTATAGACAGAACTCTGATTAACATAACAGAATGCATTCTCAGAGGCAACAAATACATACTGCTGATAAAAACATTTATTTAAATAAAATGCGCTCACACATGCATCAATTTAATTCCATCAACCATAAAATATTATTATTATATGAAAGGTATCATTTTGTATCTTTATATAATCACATCATATATGGATAATTGTAACATTATTAAATAATAATAATACAATTACAATAATAATAACAACAATATCAATTACAATATTTTAAAATGAGAACATATATAGAACAATAATGCATAGTGTGATTCTTTCACTTTTTATAAGTATTTCTAATAATAATAACATTAATAACAGTTAATAATTATAGTAACAGTAATAACAGATGATGATGATAATACATTGTTATTATTTCTAATTAATGTACATCATATTGAAGAGATCTACTTTTTTGTGTAAAGAGTAAGCACTTTACCAAGAATTAGAAAGGAATATATATTGCAAACAACTAATACAAAGCAAAAAAACAAAAAACTCTTTGTGATATCTATCCTTTACAGGTATTTATATAGTGATGTCAATCTACACAGCACTTTACATACTGCTTATTCACATCAGTCCCTGTCCTCAAGGAGCTTACAATCTCAGGACTCTATCTCTCATACATACTAGGACTAATTTAGACAGGAACCAATTAAACTACCAACATGTCTTTGGAGTATGGTAAGAAACCCATGTGCACACAGAGAGAACATGGAAACTCCATGCAGATATTATCCTGATCAGGATTTAAACTAATGGCACCAGTGCTGCAAGGTAGAGATGCTAACAACTAACTTACTCTTATGTAGTAAAAATCTTTTGTATATAAATTTTGTAGTTTGCAGTAAAAAAGGGCCTATATAGTAATATACAGTACTGATGTGCAGCAAAGCACTGCAGAATTTATATCAAACATCCAGTGGTAGGAAGTTATTATTTTTAATTAATTTATCTGAAAATCTCCTTCTACAGCTAGCCATAAATAGGCACATGATACTAGTAATGCTCAGACACAATGCAGTTTCTTGGAAGACTTGCCTGATGTATTGAAACGGTACATATGTGATTAATATCCTAGAGGCGATTCAGTTCGCATTGTGCGCTATACAAGTATTTCATTCATTCATTCATTCATATCAGGAGTGGAAATAAAAATCTCACGCTCACGCCAATAAACAGCGATATGAACGCAGTGGTACTACAAAGTTAAAAAACATATATATACAAAAATACATATACAGATGCACCATACTCTCTGATGAATAAATAAACTTAAAGTGGTTGTAAAGGCAGAAGTTTTTTTTTATCTTAATGCATTCTATGCATTAAGATAAAAAAACCTTCTGTGTGCAGCAGCCCCCCTAATACTATACTTACCTGAGGTCAATCTAGATCCAGCGATATTGCTGCAGTGTCTCGGCTGCCCGGGATTCACCTCCTCATTGGCTGAGACAGCAGCACAGTGTCATTGGCTCCCAATGCTGTCAATCAAATTCAGTCAGCCAATGAGAAGAGAAGGGGCGGGGCCGCGGTTCAGTGTCTGAATGGACACAGAGAGTTGTGATTTGGCTTGGGTGCCTCCATAGCAAGCTGCTTGATGTGGGGGCACTCAACAGGAGGGAGGGGTCAGGATCACAGAAGAGGGACCTGAGAAGAAGAGGATCTGGCTGCTCTTTGCAAAACCAGTAAGTATAACATGCTTGTTATTTTTACCTAAAAAAAACAAGACTTTACAATCACTTTAAGTGTTCAAACAAGTACACAAAAAACAAAATAAAAAACAAAATACCAAGACTAAGGTTGGAAAACAAAAGTTTCCAACAGTTGGAATATCTCATTATCACTCATAGGGTAACCCTAAATGGTTTGATTCTTGCCCCAAGGTTCTATTGGCTTTTTTTTATTGGGGACCAGGTTGTTTATGGCCACTTGAACGTCATATTAAACCCATTAGTCTTGTTTGCGTATTTTGCTTTTCCACTAAACACATTACCAATGTGAAAAACAGTCTTCTTGGTGGATCGCAGTACCATTCTGAAGGCTGAAATAACTCATTAACCCCCCTGACGGTATTCCCGAGTCTGGCTCGGGGTGGAATTTTTATACCAAAAGCGGTAACCCTGAGCCAGACTCGGGACCGCATCGCTGGATCCAGGAGGATGTTTACTTACCTTCTCCCTCGGATCCAGCGTTGTCTCCCCGCTGTACGAGCGAGCTGTGTCTCGCTCGATCTATCACATCGCCGATCTCCGTTCCCTGCGAGCGCTGCGACGCACGGGGACGGAGATCGCCGCCAAATTCAAAAAGTAAAACACACAGTATACATACAGTATAATGTAATCTTATAGATTACATTGCTGTATGTAAATATTTCACATCCCCTTTGTCCCTAGTGTTCTGCCCAGTGTCCTGCATGCAGTTTTATAATATAAAAAATGTTCTTTATGCCTGGAAACTGGAGATTGTCCATAGCAACCAAAACTGTCCCTTTACATCAAAAATGATTTTAGACCAGCTAGAAAACAGCGATAATAAATTAGAATCACTCGCAGAATTGAGCGATAGCGATTTGTGGGGAGATCCGTCACCAAACCTGAAAAGTAATGACAGTGACAATTCTGCAACTGAGCAAATTTCAGTGTTTTTGATTTGATTACATTATTGAATAATTTTTATTATTATTTATATATTATTATTTGGTACAATTATTTATAATTATTTATTATATTATAATTTATGATTTCATTTTTCAAACTTTATTATACCCGGGATGTCTGCTAGACTCTGGTTTGGACAGATTTAAGAGAGTTATTCCTAAGAATTACAGGACTACAATATAAAACACCACATTTTCATGCAAAATAATGGTACCACTTTTAGCACCTAAAATCCGAAATAATCATACCGCCAGGGAGGTTAATAAGTTTTCCTCTTTTGGCCAGTTCACACCAGATGCAGTTCCATGCAGTTCTGTGCAGTTCCGTTTTTTCTGCACCAATACAGTCAGTTCCAGTCAGTTTCCGCACCAGAAACTGACCGGAAACTGACCAGAAACTGACTGCATGGTGTGAACTAGAGCCATTGGAATACATGGAAAACACTGTGCATGCATTTTTAGTGCAGAAAAAAAGCACACGGAACTGAACGGAACTGCGTCTGGTGTGAACTGGCCCTGAATGTTATAATTTTCCAGTGGTTGTACACTCATAGATCCAGCCTCTATGGCCATTAAGGTAAGGATATTGGGCCTCCACATATACTTGGAAAATGTATGTAGCCGAGATCTTTTTTTTATTATGATTTTAAAAGCAGGATTTATATAGGATCTTTCTTTTCTAACCCAAAACACTTAGTCATTTCTTTTTGCACAGTATTAAAAAAGACCTGTGCCTAACCAGAAAGAGCACCATAAGTTATATGTACTATATATGAACATTACTATGTAGCTAGAATCATCTGGATTGTGTATGGGGTACTAATGAGCAGTTTACACTGTATTTCCCATTTATATCTGCATAATTGCTGCCATTATTTATTTGTCCCCACACAAGCAGAAACAAATATTACGATTAATAACAGGTTAGAACTTTATTTTTGGGATACCAGGAAAATAATTGTGACAGAAAGACATTGAAAGCAATAAAAGCCTCCCAAAGGTTCTTAGTCTTCCCCACTTACTGAATCTGGGGTTTTATTGCTGTATGTCTCCCAACTGTAGAGATTTTCTTTTACATTGTGTCACACCATCACTAGGACAGGAAGTGAAAGGAAATCTCCACTGTGGGGACACAGACAGCTATAAAAATCTCACAGAGGTCCTAACACTTCTATACTCTATCCAAAACAAAAAGTCCAAAGGAGTCTATGTTGCTCCCACATCCACAGAAGAGACACCTTAAGACAGGAGGTGTGTTACTGGCTGGAGCACCAGGTGAAAATAAAGAGAAAAAAGCCAAAAAAAAGAAAACTAATACAGTCACCACATTTGACCACTTCATACCCCGCCCATAGGCAAATGAAGTCCGCAGGAGGGATCTGCCATCCTGGGCGGGCGTCATATGACGTCCTGGGCTTCCTGGCGGTCTAGGGGGTGTGCTCCTGGCGCATCACTCAGGAGCCCGTGTGCATTCCAGGTGGCCGCAATGTCCACCGGGCACCCACGCTTGCCAGTAACAGAGGCGGGACGTGGGTCTGTGTGTGTAAACAAACAGGTCCACATCCTGTCAGGGGAGAGGAGACCGATTGTGTGTTCCCAGTACAGAGGAACACTAATCGGTCTCCTCCCCTTGTGAGTCCCCTCCCCCTACAGTTAGAATCACTCCCTAGGCAACACATTTAACCCCTTGATCACCCCCCTACTGTTAACCTCTTCCCTGCCAGTGACATTTATACAGTAATCAGTGCATTTTTATAGCACTGATCGCTGTATAAATGTGAGTGGTCCCAAAATAGTGTCAAAAGTGTCCGATGTGTCCGCCGCAATGTCACAGTCACGATAAAAATCGCAGATCGCTGCCATTACTAGTAAAAAAATAAAAAAATAAAAATTCCATAAATCTATACCCTATTTTGTAGACACTATAACTTTTGTGAAAACCAATCAATAAACGCTTATTGTGATTTTTTTTACTAAAAATATGTAGAATAATACGTATCGGCCTAAACTGAGGAAATAATTTGTTTTGTTTTTTTAAAAATTGGGATATTTATTATAGTAAAAAGTAAAAAATATTGTGTTTTTTAAAACTTGTCACTCTTCTTTTGTTTATAGCGCAAAAAATAAAAAACGCAGAGGTGATCAAATACCACCAAAAGAAAGCTCTATTTGTTGGGAAAAAACTATAAAAATGTCATTTGGGTAGAGTGTTGCATGACAATTGTCATTCAAAATGCGACAGCGCTGAAAACCGAAAATTGGCCTGGGCAGGAAGGGGGTGATCGCATGTCAGCAAGTCAGTTTCAGCGGAACTCCGTCGGAAAAAGCATCAGAGTTTATTCTGATGGACCAAAAAACGACGCAAGGGCAGCTATTGGCTGCTGGCTATTGAACTTCCTTTTTGTAGTCCGGTCGTACGTGTTGTACATCACCGCATTCTAAACGATCGGACTTTGGTGTGATCGTGTGTCGGCAAGTCTGTTTCAGCAGAACTGGGTCGGAAAAACCATCAGAGTTTATTCTGACGGACCAAAAACTACGCAAGGGCAGCTATTGGCTGCTGGCTATTGAACTTCATTTTTTTAGTCTGGTCGTACGTGTTGTACGTCACCGCGTTCTAAACAATCAGACTTTGGTGTGATCGTGTGTCGGCAAGTCCGTTTCAGCGGAACTCCGTCGGAAAAACTGTTTATATATTCTGATGGAAAAACGGGTCGTGGTCGGGTCGTGCGGCATAAGGATGCTCAGTTTTCAGATGGTGGCTTCCAGTTCTGATCTCTGTCACACCCCTTTGCATCTCTCAATGTAGACAGGAAGGGGCGTGACGGTACTCTGACTTTAGAGCAGAAAGTCAATGTTTTGCATAATAAGCTACCTGGGTGGCTCCTGAAGAGTCCGTATAGTTACAGAACAATATGTAGTGTATAGTATGTTATTTTTGTTTTATGTCGGGTATGGCTGCTTTCCTTCAGGTTTATATTATCTTTCAGTTTTTTCCGTGCACGATGCTGAAAGAACAGCATGCAGGCAGCTAATGTGTTAACAAAGATAGGCACTGTACTCTTTGATTATTCAAAACACTGAGTGTATAAAAAACCATCTAAGATGTGGACAAACAATTAGTTTTGAGTTATTTATCTGGAGTTTGTATGGTTTAGAAAAACTCCATCTTCCCGGCTGATGCTGTCCTAATGCATTTAACTTGAGCCATCAGCTATGATTAAACACCTGCTGTTGTGGGGAAACAAAGCACACTAATCCAATATGTATTTCTGACATCTTAAATATCACCCAGTCCCCTGACATCAGGCACAGCTTTTCCGCGGGATGGAATTCCACAGCATATTTTTCTAATTTATGGATGGACAATAAATCAAAATTAAGCCTTGGGCAATGAAATATACATCAGTGCGGAATGAACTGACTGCAAACTAGGGCACAAAACAGCCGAGGGAAGCAGCTCGGAGCCATTAATGGAGCCTAAACACTACACTGCTAGAAACTTATTGGAGTGGAAGGAGAGAAAAACAAACAGGAAAATGTCATCTATTTATACAATTTTGTGCCTATGTAAATATTATTTTCTTGGTTATGTTGTAAGATTACACATTTTTCGAAAAATCAATCATTTATAATGATAAGGGGTTTATTTGCAAATCATTATTAAAATGCACATTATGCACGGTAAAGGCATACGTTATTTTACTGAACCGATGTACAGCATCCATTTAAAAAACAAAAAAAACAAATGACATCACTGTGACATAGACAGCTTTTTTTTTTTTTTTGGCACTCGTTCATTTTAAAATGAGCAAAATCTGTAGAATTGGTTGAAAATTCTCCCAACCGTTTGTAAATTTTTATGTCGACCTAAACCATAATAATACCTTATGCGTATACATCATTCAACCACTTCAGGAAATATAATATACAGTATATGAATTCTGAATTATTTTTATTAAGTATTGAATTGTATTGTATTGTACTCATGTTGTAAAGCGCGGCACAATCTGTTGGCGCTATATAAATCCTGTATAATAATAATAAAAAATGATTTAAAAAAAAAGAGTAAACCTCGGTATTTATGTTGTGTGCTGCGCATAACGTGCATCAAAAAAAAAAAAAAAAAAGAACACCATAAAAACCTGGTTTGAGACTCAACTCTAAAATCTAAATATACTGTATGTTTCAGTATCTTATATACTATCCAGCAAAAAAAACACTCATGTAGTTTAAAAACATATAACCTTTATTGAAAAACAAAAAACAACACAGTATAAAATGTTTTTGACTAAAATTATGAAGACATACATTAACAAAATGCAACACAAACCCGTCCTTTTACTTCTCTCAATTACTCCTCTATAGAAACCATTCACCTATATACACATATACACTATATTGCCAAAAGTATTGTGATACCTGCCTTTACACGCACATGATCTTTATGGCATCCCAGTCTTAGTCCGTTCAATATTGAGTTGGCCCACTCTTTGCAGCTATAACAGCTTTAGCTTTTCTGGGACGGCTGCCCACAAGGTTTAGAGGTGTGTCTATGGGAATGTTTGACCATTCTTCCAGAAGTGCGATTGTGAGGTCAGGCACTGATGTGGGTGAAAAGGCCTGACTCGCAGTCTCTGTTCTGATTCATCCCAAAGGTTTTCTAGTGGGTTAAGGTCAGGACTCTATGCAGGCCAGTCAAGTTCCTCCCACTTCAAACTCGCTCATCCATGTCTTTATGGACCTTGAATTAGAGTAGAAAAGGGACTATGGACTTTATAGGCACAATAACAGAAGAATTTTGTATCAAAAAAATATTTATTCAAACATATAAAAATATTTTGTTATACATATCGTTAAAAATAGGTTGTTACAGCCATCTATAGACGTTACCGCTACTGTAGCACCACCATGATATAATTGAAGGTAAGGAAATTAACAAAATAACCATTCCATAGTAGAATCAAAATCCAGGAATCTGGTATGGAAACAGAAGTGCGGTACATCAAAGATAGTTCAGTAGTAGTAATAAGCATGACATGTTTTGCGTGTAGATACGCTTCTTCTGGAGCTTAAAATTACTGACTGACGAAAGAATGAAAATAAACAACAAGATAAATATGATATATCCAAAAACATAAAAAGTATACTCATAAATTTATTATAGTATTACAGCTGTATCCTAGGTGGCCAGGCCCAGTCGGTTCACAATAGTCAAGAAGGAACAGTCTTAGGACACTATGGGGCGTGCGTAACATAGTAACAAGGTCTTTATGGACCTAGCATTGTGCACTGGTGTGCAGTCATGTTGGAACAGGAAGGGGCCATCCCCAAACTATTCCCACAAAGTTGGGAGCATTAAATTGTCCAAAATGTCTTGGTATGCTGATGTCTTAAGAGTTCCCTTCACTGGAACTAAGGGGTCAAGCCCAACCCCTGAAAAACAACCCCCCACCCAAATCCCCCCCCCCCACCAAATGATTTTGGCCAGTGCACAAAGCAAGGCCCATAAAGACATGGATGAGTGAGTTTGGGGTGGAGGAACTTGACTGACCGGCACAGAGTCCTGACTTCAACCCGACAGAACACCTTTGGGATGAATTAGAGCGGAGCCAGGCCTTCTCATCCAACATCAGTGCCTGACCTCACAAATGCACTTCTGGAACAATGGTCAAACATTCCCATAGACACAAGAAACCTTGTGGACAGCCTTCCCAGAAGAGTTGAGCCTGTTATAGCTGCAAAGGGTGGGCCAACTCAATATTGAACCCTACGGACTAAGACTGGGATGCCATTGATGTTTATATGTGTGTAAAGTTTTTTGAAAATATAGTGCATATTATAATATTCTCTATTCAAATATATTGATGAGTAATTATTGTATGTGAGTGGAGAACAAATATCGACCTCAGGCCTGTTCTCGGAGGATAATTGAAATAAACCAACTTTCATAAAGTCCTATATAGGGTGCAAAATGGAGATGTGTAAGTTCCAAATATTCTGAGATGCTCTTCATAAACTGTATCAAGGATGTCAACAATAAGCAGATTCAGATTTCTTATAATCCAGATATCAGTTACCTTTGTATAATATCCACTACACCGTAAAACAACATGGCAGATATGTGTGTCCGGAGGAGGATAAACCGCCAATTATCACCAAGAATAGTTCTGAAATCTTTGAGATATGACTTTTAAGATTTTAATTTCCTAGGTAGTGGTGTCCTTCAAACCTCCCATACATTTAAATAGAGCACTCAAGAGATGTATCATAAGAGCCACATAAGAAAGAAGGTTCAGAAAATGTGTGACAACCAAGTCTAATAAATGTATCCAAGTAAAGACGGCAACCAAGGCTTGTGATCAGATCCACATCCACAATAGCCATAAGCATCCATGTATAATAAAGATATACTTTTCGGTCCCGGCCTTAGTCATCCATGCTCAAAAAGGGAAAGACTGAGTCATGAAGGGAACATTGGTTTTGCCGGATAAAACTGGCTGCATCAGAGCCCTGGTGTCTCCTCTAGTTTTGGGATGGGATCTTGAGGATTCCTTTTGAAAGAATTATGATGTTCATCAACCAATTAGAATGCATCCTTCATTGGGCTGACTATATTATAAGCCTAAACCTGATTGGCTGTAGTTTGAGCATCTCAACTGATCTCTCTGCTTCCTTATTAATGGGATTCTGTTAAGGCTCATTCACATATGTGGCTATTATTGCCACCCCTCTGAAAAGTGATCTGCAGAGGATACCTTTTCAGAGGGCATTTGACAGGAGGTTAGGAAGTGAAATTTGACTTATTGGCGACACACCTCTTTTAAGCCTCAAACATTTCAGCATGCCCCATTCACTCAAATGGGTTATGTTTGCAGAGGAACTGCCTGCTGAATATAACATGCCTTTTAATTTTTGCAGTGGCCATGAAGCAAAGCATCGCAGCCGGCAGACGTCTACAGCCCTAAGAGACTGTATTTCTGTGTTTAAGTCGAACGCCTGGGGGAGATTAAACCTGAGCTCAACTGCCTGCTTTTACTGCCTCATGGGCTCCTATGTGGACAAGCCCTGAAAGCACAACACTTGTGTCAAAAGGCGCTAATACACAGCCATCCCCTGGCTCATGTAAGCATTCTTGTTTTAGAGTTACAGTTACAGTGTTTTACTACTATTTTTGGGGGGCGCCAATGGATTTCAATGAAATAAAGCCAAAGCATCAACATGGCAGCCAGAGAACTAGCATTTTCAGAAGTAGAGGTCAGCAATAGAAGTCTATACATCTCACATGTTCCATTCACGTTCCACAGACCTGTCACAGTGGAGCTGTCCAAGTGCTGAACTGAGTTTTTGAATGAGGAAAAAGTGAGATTTTTAAAACTGACCTTCAATCAGCCAAATAACAGATATAATACATAAATGGGAGCGATTGTGTTTCCGCTCATCAAGGTTTAAAATTTACTCAGCTCTGCCACGCAGCATAACCTTATCTGATTGTGGAGGAGATCTGATTTTTACTGCTGCTCTTACAGATCCTATCCCTTTGAAACCAATAAATGGACATCGAAAGGAGAAGTGGCTTAATGAGCTCAAATCAGGTAATACATTTAACCTCTTCAATACAAGGCATTTTCACCCCTTTCCTGCCCAGACCAATTTTTCGTTTTCAGTGCTGTCGCAGTTTGAATGACAATTGCGTGGTCATGCAACACTGTACCCAAATTCAATTTTTATGTTTTTTTCCCACAAATAGAACTTTCTTTTGGTGGTATTCAAACACCTCTGTGTTTTTTTTTTTTTTGCGCTATAAACAAAAGAAGACTGAGAATTTTGAAAAAAACACAATATTTTTTACTTTTTGCAATAATAAATATCTAATTTAAAAATAAAAAAAACTTTTTTTTCCCTCAGTTTAGGCGTATATTGATTGGTTTGCTCAAAATTTATAGCGTCTACAAAATACAGGATAGGTTTATGGCATTTTTATTTATTTATTACTAGTAATGTCGACGATCTGTGATTTTTTTCATGACTGTGACGTTGCAATGGACACTTTCGACATATTTTTGGGACCATTCACATTTATACAGCGATCAGTGCTATAAAATTGCACTGATTACTGTGTAAATGTGACTGTCAGGGCAGGGGTTAACACTAGGGGGTGATCGAGGGGTTATGTTTCCTAGGGAGTGATTATAACTGTAGGGGGCGGGGATTCACAAGGGTAGGAGACCGATTGCTTTTTCTCTGTTTTCACACCCAGATCCACGGTCCTGCTGTGTTGACAGGCAATCGTGGGCACGTGCACTGGGTCCTGAGCAACATGGTGGTCACGGCACACGCGCGCCCCCTAGACGGCCAGGTAGCCCATGATGTCATATGACGCCTGCCCAGGATGGGAGATCTCTCCTGCGGACGTCATATGACTATGGGCGGGTAATGAATTGGTTAATAATATATTACACTTCTTGCATTTATTCGTACATTTTTCAAAATAATGTGGTTAATTATTCTGATCCTTTTCAGTGCAATACACAGTATAGTGATATCAGGTTGATGCAAAGTAAAGATTGTCTGTGCTGTCTATAGGATTCAGATTCCAGAAATCATTTATCTAAGTTTTTTACCCTATGGGCAGGCTATTTTCCTCTTGCTTTACAAGAACCACCATGCTGAACATCTGGTTATATGCATCCAACTGACAGTGTCCCTGGTTTACGTTGAGGCTATTTGGAAGATAACCTTGTTTTCCAAGGAGATTATACAAGTGCTTTGGGACCACTCTTAAATCATGGAAATCATGGTCATGGAAAGTTGGTAAGCGTGTACCCGTTGTCAGTTTGGGTGGTGGTGCCACTTTATGAGAACATGAAGGAACAATCTTTCACTTGTTAGCACATCCCGGTTGGGACTTTTATATAGATTTTTAAAATTCACCTATTATGTGTTTTTTCACAATTTATACACTCACTGGCCACTTTATTAGGTACACCTATAGTACCAGATTGGACCCCCTTTTGCTTTCAGAACTGCCTTTATTTTTTCAGAACTGCCTTTATTCTTCATGGCATAGAATCAACAAGGTGTTGGAAGCATTCCTCAGAGATTTTGGTTCATAGTGACATGATGGCATCACGCAGTTGCTGCAGATTTGTCAGCTGCACATCCATGATGCAAATCTCTTCCACCACATCCCAAAGGTGCTCTATTGGATTGAGATCTGGTGACTGTGGAGGCCATTGGAGTACAGTGACCTCATTGTATATTGGTGAGATGATTTGAGGTTTGTGACATGGTGCATTTTCCTGCTGGAAGTACCCATCAGAAGATGGGTACACTGTAGTCATAAAGGGATAGACATGGTCAGCAACAATACTCAGGTAGCCGTGGTGTTTAACCACTTTCAGACCGGACCATTTTGCTGGTCAAAGACCAGACCACTTTTTGCGATTCGGCACTGCGTCGCTTTAACTGACAATTGCGCGGTCGTGCGATGTGGCTCCCAAACAAAATTGATGTCCTTTTTTTCCCACAAATAGAGCTTTCTTTTGGTGATATTTGATCACCCCTGCGGTTTTTATTTTTTGCGCTATAAACAAAAATAGAGCAACAATTTTGAAAAAAACACATAATTTTTTACTTTTTGTTATAATAAATATCCCCCAAAAATATATAAAAAAACATTTTTTTCCCTCAGTTTAGGCCGATACGTATTCTTCTACATATTTTTGGTAAAAAAATCGCAATAAGCGATTATTGATTGGTTTGCGCAAAAGTTATAGCGTTTACAAAATAGGGATAGTTTTATAGCATTTTTATTAATAATTTTTTATTATTTTTTTTTTTACTAGTAATGGCGGCGATCAGCGATTTTTATTTTGACTGCGACATTGTGGGGGACCCATCGGACATTTTTGACACATTTTTGGGACCATTGTCATTTATACAGTAATCACTGCTATATAAATGCAGTGATTCCTGTGTAAATGACACTGGCAGTGAAGGGGTTAAACAGTGGGTGGCAGTGTAGGGGTTAAGTGTTCCTAGGGGTGTGTTACTAACTGTGGGGGGGTTGGGCTTCATTTAGTGAACACTGATCTCTGCTCCATTCACATGGAGCAGAGATCAGCGTCACTAGTTGCTAGGCAGAATGGAGAAATGCTGTTTACATGTCATTTCCTCCATTCAGCCGTCCCGTGAGACGATCGCGGGTATGCCCGCGGCGATCGAGACCACGGGTCCCACAACGGGACTCACGGGGGTCCGGACCAGCACGGGAGCGTGCTGCTGGCGGCGCGCTCCCGATTGCAGGGTGGCATTGAAGATTGGACGTACATGTACGCCAATATGCCTGCCCGTGCCATTCTGTCGACGTACATCATCGTGCGCTGGTCGGGAACCGGTTAAACGATACCCAGGGGCCCAAAGTGCACCAAGAAAATATCTCTCACACCATTACACCACCAGCTCGAACATTAGTACAAGGCAGGATGGATCCATGCTTTCACGTTTGCGCTAAATTCTGACCTTACCATCTGTATGTCACAGCTGAAATCAGGACCAGGCAACAATTTTGAACCTGTGCGAATTGTAGCCTCAGTTTTTTGTTCTTAGCTGACAGCAGTTGCACCCAGTGTGGTCTTCTGCTGGTGTAGCCCATTTCCTTCAAGGTTTGATTTGTTGTGCGTTCAGAGATGGTATTCTGTATACCTTGGTGTAACAAGTGGTTATTTGAGTTACTGTTGCCTTTCTATCACCTCAAACCAGTCTTCCAGTTCTCCTCTGACCTCTATCATCAACGAGGCATTTTTTTGTCCACACAACAGCCGCTCACTGGATATTTTCTCCTTTTCGGGTCATTCTGTGTAAACCCTAGAGATGAGTGTGCATGAAAATCCCAGTAGGTCAGTTTTTTTTGGCACCAACAACCATGCCACGTTCAAAGTCATTTAAATCCCCTTTTTATCACATTCTGATGCTCGGTTTGAACTTCAGCAAGTCATCTTCACCACATCTAGATGTCTAAATGCATTGAGATGCTGCCATGTGATTGGCTAATTAGCAATTTGTGCTACCAAGCAATTGAACAAGTGTACCTCTGACATGGAAATTTATATGTAGGCAACTCCTATCCTCATATTGATTAGTGGTTCTAAATGAATAACCACTGCAATAGGAAACAGACACAAAAGATAAACTCATCATCTTTCCAAATAACTGTTCTGCTTTATTATTATGAAATTGAAGGCTTTTATACACATGATTATGTGGTATAACATTAATATTACAGTTGTACTTTTATGGTAACAAGGGGCATAACATAGGCAGGCTAATTCTAATCAGGACTCGAAAGAATGCAAATATGTGCTGAAAACCTTATTAGTGTCGTGTGCACAGTGAGGGCAGTGTGCCATATATACAAAATAGAATACAATTATATACAGAAGTTAAAATTTCCTTTACACCTAATAAAGTGGCTGTTGAGTGTATATTACAGCCTTTCTCAACCTTTTCAACACAGAGGAACCCTTGAAATAGTTCTCCGGTCTTGGGGGAACCCTTGCTAAAAATTAGAAATCTACAACTCATGACACATTAGTGTGATAGTCAGTGGGAAGAATGGTCCTTACACGTGTGGTCATTGGGACGAATTATCTCCTTACAGATACCTAAAAAGATCAATGGTGTCAGTGGGAACGTATCTTAGCCCTTGTACACACGGTCGGACATTCTGACAACAAAATCCGACGGATTTTGTCCGAAACTTGTGTTGCATACACACGGTTGGACAAAGTTGTCGGAAAATCCGATCGTACGTAACGTGATGACATTATTTCATTACGATGGGACTACATTCAGGCTAGTAGCCAATAGCTTTGGTCTAGGAATTTGATCTGAGCATGCATGGCACTTTGTCCGATTGGAATTCTCTACACACAATCGGACAAAGTCCGATCGAATCATGTTGTCGGAAAGTTTTATAGCCCGGCTCTAAAACTTTGTCTGTCGGATATTCCGACGGAAACAGTCCGATGGAGCCCACACACGGTCGGATTATCCGACAACACGGTCCGATTGGACATTTTACGCCGGAATGTCCGACCATGTGTACAAGGGCTGAGAGGCAAAAATTGCCTGATGCTGAAGGAACTCCTAGCAACTTTTGGAAGAACTCTAGGGTTCCATGGAACCTTGGTTGAGAATCACTGGTATATTATTACCTGTTCATTTTTGTTTATGCACTGTGAACTTTTGTGTAGCATAACACATTTTAATATGAAAGTATATACATAAGAATGGATATCTTCTTTTTGTGTTTGCTGCTTTACTCGCAGGTTTTTTTTTTGTCTTGTTTTGTGCATGGTTTTTACATGTAAGTTATATGCCAAAAACGTTTAATAGGAAGCAAAATCTGACTGGTTGTTCAGGATAGCAAATATATGTATCTTTCTACTAGTTATAACAATTTAGTATTGTGTGAAAGGCATATTCTACCCCTTGCAACTAAATAAAAAAAGAAATGCACCCACATTGATTAAAACAATGCATGTATTTTTTTTGCATTTAAGCCTGTAATGTATTTCAACTGCAATCAGTGGATCTCAGGTGCAATGTACAGGCTCCTGCAAATTGTTCCTCTAGCCAAAGCTGACTTTGTACAAAGCTATGGACCTTCATTTAGGGGCTAGATGAGGTATCTGGCTAGTTTGGTGTATGGTATGGGGACATCTCCACACTAGTGCTTATTGAGAACTACAAGTTCCTTTTTGCACAGTGTGAATGGATGATGCAGCTGTGCGGTTGAAGCCACGCACAGTCACCGCCAAATTTGAAAATAGTAAGAAAACCCGCAGGTGTTTCATTAAAGATGGCTGAAAAGGTAGATTTAGCTTTTAAATATTGTAGGTCAATTTTAAAGTTTGTTGGGCTGAAAGCTGTGAAAAGAAGGATGGCAATATACAAAATGCAAAAAGTGACATAGCTAGGTCAGATTTACACTTTCACACAATGACTGCTGATTGGTTGCTATGGGTTACTTCAGAATGATTATCTTATTGGTCTGACTAAATAAGGAAATATTTAAATAATACAATGTAAAGAGTAATGTCATTGATTGTGAAGGAAACCTTTAGATACTAAACCTTTTAATTTACTCATCAGAACAGTTAATATATTGATTCCTGATTGGTTGCTTTTTGCATAAAGCATTACGGAGATAATTATCTTAGCGGTGACTTAAGAAAATTACCCAGTTTGTTTTATTTATAGTATTTACACATTTATCATTAATTGGTGCTTTTTCTTTGCAGCATTGCTATAAGTAATTGGTTGTTCTCCTTAATGCCATCATGTTTGGATTTGGAAGTGGGGATTTTTCAAAAACAGTTATTTCCATATTACCAGTTTTTATATAAATGGTATAATAGACACTTCTCATCAGTTATATAGAGACAGCAAATTCAATAGCGAATGTTTTGTATGATTATTGTGGCATGCATTATGCTATTCTTGATTTTGTATGTTTACTTCCAGTGCAGTATCAAATGGCTGTACATCAATGAATCCAGCAGAATCGCCTTATTCCACCTCTTAGAGGTTCTTACCGTTAATTGGGGGAATAGAGATTGGAATTGAAATGACCTTGACTCATCTTTGAATTGAAAGCATACATTCTGCTCTGTATTATTCTAACAAAGACCATAGAAAATACCACAGGATATGATGCTAATTGCTTCATGGGCTTTAGTTAATGTAGTACAAGAAAAAAAAATGTACCCAGTGACTTGTTTTATTCGATGTATCAGTGTAACCCCACTTCTCTCCCTTCACTTCAAATCTTTGGGAGATCATTTAAACTCAATTATGCCCCTATAATATTATCTAATGCCTTTTTACAAACTTTTGGCAGTTGGTCCTATAAAAGAGGACATTTTATGAAGCAATCAAATGTATCTGTGCATATAGATAAATTAAAATATAGAGTTAAAACTTTCTATGTCATGATTAAATACAACATAGCTGTATAGAGACCTATGCAGTATCTCAGCACAGATGTGGTAATACTTGGAAGCAATCAATTCTGGATAAATCTGTTAGGACACCATTAGAGGGAACTTGTCAGGATAGAGAATGGGAACTGTCATTTCTCAGTTTTTTTGAAAGGTAGTAGATTTTGGGATGTCATATTTATCCTTTCCTCACTACTAGGTCAGTCACTGACTTGGAACAAGCATATGCATGGAATGAATTCTATCACAATATTTTTTTAGCTCACCAGCCTATTGGGCTAGATTTAATCAAAGGAAATTAACAAAAGCAAAGAGATATCAATATTATGGAAACTCAAATAAAAATAATTTTCCAAAAACAAATATCAATATGAAGATACCTGGTATGATTGTTTTTCAGGTATACATGAATACAAAAATGTAAAAAGGAAAAAATAACACAATAAGGGAGCCCCCAGAGCTGCATAACCCATAGGTATACAACAAAAACACAGGAAATTTCCCCAGGGGTTTTTTAGCAGCAGAGAGTTGGTGTGAAAATAGTTGATGTAAAAAAATATAATTTATTTGACAGACAATAGTAATTCCAAATGAACAATAATACATCATCCATATAGGTAATGCGACAAATACAAACATGGAACATCACTCATAGCAAAAAACTCTATGTACAAGCATGGTTTGCCAATTGTATTCGTAACATATGTATCCACATGAAAAACCCCGATGCATTTCGACCCTTGCGATTTCCGGTCTCTTCAGGGGGATTTATATTCTAGGGGGAATGTCAAAATATCTAATTAAAGACTTTGGACAATATAAAAATATATATAGGTATAATATTTCAAATTAAGCAAAAATATGCCTCCATGCATATAGAGATATAGTTACCACTGGGTGTATGAGGACATGAGGACGTGTCGCATGAACCAGCATTGCAGGGTTATAGCCATCCAGTGATCCCATCGCTGCCACATGTTCCCCTCGAGCCCTCTGGGTGGGTGCATAGTCCACTGAGCTTACAGGGGGCCACGTTATGGGGCCATCCTCCTCTCTGGGTCCCATAACGTGGCCCCCTGTAAGCTCAGTGGACTATGCACCCACCCAGAGGGCCAGAGGGGAACATGTGGCAGCGATGGGATCACTGGATGGCTATAACCCTGCAATGCTGGTTCATGCGACACGTCCTCATGTCCTCATACACCCAGTGGTAACTATATCTCTATATGCATGGAGACATATTTTTGCTTAATTTGAAATATTATACATATATATATTTTTATATTGTCCAAAGTCTTTAATTAGATATTTTGACATTCCCCCTAGAATATAAATCCCCCTGAAGAGACCGGAAATCGCAAGGGTCGAAATGCATCAGGGTTTTTCATGTGGATACATATGTTATGAATACAATTGGCAAACCATGCTTGTACATAGAGTTTTTTGCTATGAGTGATGTTCCATGTTTGTATTTGTCGCATTACCTATATGGATGATGTATGATTGTTCATTTGGAATTACTATTGTCTGTCAAATAAATTATATTTTTTTACATCAACTATTTTCACACCAACTCTCTGCTGCTAAAAAACCCCTGGGGAAATTTCCTGTGTTTTTACATGAATACAAAAATATCCCAGTGCACCTCAGTGTACCCTTCCTCCCCATTTCTTGCTACCCCCTAGATATATTTTTTTATCCCACCCACAGCTCTACAAAGACTCAAGGCTCCAACAGACCAAAACTTATTAGGATCTGGGAAAAAAAAAAAATCCTGGAACCCCTCACCATGTGTAGATGAGAATACTAGGTGAGATATAACATGTATAATATATATACATATATATATATATATATATATATATATATATATATTGTGCCCACAATTCTGCTGGTCAGGATATAAGAATAGATATATATATATATATATATATATACATATATATATATATATATATATATATATATATATATATATATATATATATATATATATATAGCGAGAGAGACGAAGCTGTCTCTCAATGCCACCATTCTCATGAGCAGGAACTAACACATCAACAAGCGTTAGGGGCATTGAGTATCACTCCTTCATACATTTGTTGGCTTTCTCAACAGAAAACAGAACAGTCCTTTCAGTGCACATGCACTGCAATTTTAAACAACTTTTGAATCAAGTCTTCAGAGCTGGTTCACATCTGTGCAGTGCATTTTTTGGCACGTTGCGCTTTAGGCACGTTTTAGGCATGCAACCATTGGACTCTATAGAACACGCTTTGATGAAAGGGCATTAAAATGCCACAGGCAGCAATTTTTTTTCCAGGACTTTTTGTAGTGTACCGTGCTTAAAATACATGTAAAACGCACAGGTGCTGGGCTTAATTAGTAGCTGGTTAGGTTGTAGAGAGAAAAACATTTACTATGTACAAAAAAAAATACCCTATAAAACCAATAAACTACTGTTCATATTCAATAAGGGATATGTTCACATTGAAGCACAAAGACTGGTGTACAGTGCAGTCCCGCAAAAACCAGAGCAGTGCCGATCTTGGCACATGACACTTTTAATTTCCTTTTTTTAATGAACTTTATTGAGACATCACACAGACATTTCATAAAATATGTGCAGTGCGAGGCGGTGCATTGTCTCACACTGTGCTGATCCAAAAGAAAAAAAGTACTGCATACAGTACTTTTTTTTTCAATGCACATAGTCCGCAATGCAGTGGTGTGAACTGGGCAGGTAGGGAAAGAAGGCATTTGGTTGCTGTGGTAGGATTATGCTGGAATAGCTACCTAATGCAGTCAAATCGCAAGTGGTGTAAATGGGCCCTAACTAGTTTACAGGTAGTCACTGGGTTACAAAACAAGATAGGTTCTGTAGGTTTGTTCTTAAGCTGAATTTGTATGTAAGTTGGAACAGGTAAATTTTTCATTTTTTAAGTGTAACTCCAGCCAAAAAAAAATGTTTTTGGATAGTATAGTCATCTTTGTTTTGCTGTCTGTGCCCCTGTTCAGAAGATTTCACCTCACTTTCTGTCCCTGTGACAATTAGATTCTGAAAATTTTTGGTTGTTGTGGAAACAAAGATTGGTGATAAAGCTTCAGTGGAGACACCCTTTTCCCATGATAACCCTAAGCCCTTGTACACACGGTCGGACATTCCAACGGAAAATGTCCGATTGGACCACGTTGTCGGATAATCTGACCGTGTGTGTGCTTCATCTGACTTTTTCCGTCTGAATGTCTGACCAACAAAGTTTGAGAGCTGGATATAAAATTTTTCAGACAACATGATCCGATAGGACTTTGTCCGATCGTTTGTAGAGAATTCCGATCAGAAAAAGTGCCACGCATGCTCAGATCAAATTCCTAGACAAAAGCTATTGGCTACTAGCCCGTCGTAACTAAATAACGTCATCACGTTCTGAACGATCAGATTTTCCGACAATTTTGTCCGATCGTGTGTATGCAACACTAGTTTCGGACAAAAACCGTCAGAAGAATTCCGACGGATTTTGTTGTCGGAATGTCCGACCGTGTGTACAAGGGCTTACAGGAGAGAATTTCCCTTCCTAGGGGTCAATTTCCTCTCACTTCTTGTTGTCTCCCTCCGTTTGTAAGTTGGGGACGTATGTAAGTCGGATGTATGCAACTCAGGAACTGCCTGTATTTATTTAAAAACATGGTATGCATTTTAAATGGCCAAATAAAAATGATTTTTCAGAAATTCAGGCTAAAAAACAGGTTTAAGTGGTAATACTCAAGGAAGGTGTCTTACCAAGAAAGTCACGAAATGACACATGTACATATGACCCCGTGTAATCTTCTTGAATCAACAGACGGATATGGCACTGTATAAAATCACTTCAGACAAACAGAAACCTTCATTAACACACTTCTATGTGACCTGCGTTTGATCTTTGTGTATGATCACTGCTCTTGCCACTATTTTATTAAATAAACAATGACCATGTATGACCTGATAAAAGCAGGAGCTGTGACCGACTTCTCCTGCTTTTATCGGGTCATACATGGTCATTGTTTATTTAATAAAATAGTGCCAAGAGCAGTGATCATACACATAGTTCACGTATTCAGAGCAGACCGCCATTTCAGAATAGTAGAATTAGAGCAGTTTGACGTATACATAAAACCAAACAGTCACTATATTCTTAATAATCTTTAACATTTCAAAAAGTTATTTTCTTTGGCTTGAGATCTGCAGCTTTTATTCAAATGATACATTATGATCCACCCAATAAGACACTTCTGTTATAAGATTTTCTGTCCCTGTGTGGTTTATTTACTAAAACTGGAGAGTGAAAAATCTGGTGCAGCTTTGCACAGAAACCAATCAGCTTCCATTTTTTTTTTATTGTTAAAGCTAAACTGAACAAGATGAAGTTAGAAGCTGATTAGCTATCATGGGCAGCCACACCTGATTTTGCACTCTCTGGTTTTAGCAATTCAACCCCACTGTTCCCTGTTGCGTTCTGTGTTGTTGCCTTGTTGCATGGGAGTCCAATAAAAACAAGTAATTTATTTTTAAAAATGGCAATATTTTATGATACACGTGTTTATGATATCTAATGTAATTTACATAGGGTTTGTATCCTTTTTAAGAGTGGATTGGATATGAAATACTGCACCTAGAAGATCCTCATTGTTGTCCGCACTGCCTTATTCAATAAGCACACTACAAATGCTAAAAATGATTTCTGATTGGTTGTTAGAGCTTCCTGTGAATCATTGTTCTTTACATTATGTTATTAAATAAACCCATATGTCATCTCTTTGTTGCTTGATTTACTACATATTTAGGCAGGATTACAGGGGGGAGTTGGTTACAAGATAAAACAACATCCATCTGTATTTTCCACAATAAAGATTACCACAGCTACTAATAACCCATTAAGTGAATGAAGTGTTGATCTGTTTTATAAAGTGTCGCCGTGGTGAGAAAGCCCTCATTAAGCTAACAAGGACAAAGAAAAATGGCTGTTTAAAAAGCAGTAGCATGAAATAAACGTGTGCCTGTACCATTTCATAAATACACACATCAAAACGGGGTTTGTTATAGAAGTAATCATTGAAAATCAGCTCATTAATGAAGCTAATATCTGACTGAGCTTAATGAGTTATTAGGTTTCCAACACTGGCGACCATTGATAAGCTAAACTAGATCAGTTATCTGCAGACAGATTTTCATTTCAGCAACATGATTTCATTAATATTGTAAATATTTAATTATGAGGTGAGAAAATGAGTGGAGTGGCTCAAGGTGTCTGGAGGAGCATCCAATTATTCCATCTCTTATGATAAAAGCAAACATGGGCTTCTCTGGATTACTAACTGCCATTTTTACTATATGATATAAAGGGGATCAGGGATGCAACAAGTTGATTGCAGACCCCTTAGTGCACTCTCGGGCTAGATCCATTGCCACCATTGGTACTTTCAGAGTAGGGTTCCTTACACTGAGAACTAGCCTAAATACAGAAGCTACCCAATGAATTGCCTAAGCTAAAGAAACCCTCTGGTGCTAAAGCCCAAATCTGGTTTGATACAAAATTTTAAATACAAAATTGTCCAAATAAAGTAAAAAAAAGTGGAAGACTAATACACATGATCAAAGGGAAAAAGGAAATCTGCGCTCATACCCCAGACGACGTGACTCTTTCACGAAACGCGTTGGTTGGCGTGACACGCTTTTCTGCCTCAACTGAACTGGTACCTGAAGGGATTTCGTTTTGGGCTCGCGATCGGCCGACGCCTACCCAATTTTGATGATATGCCCTTTTGCTTCCTTACGTTTGTAAGTGCATTTCCTTTACTTTTGTGGTTTTATTAAACGTTTTTACACTATTTCGAGTATTTTTTCTTTTTATGGCGGACCTTTTTTGATTCTCCAATGAAACATATATGAGTCCCGCTTCATAAGTGTTCCCCCCTGGTTTGGACGATTCAAGGCTGGCGTATCCCCTAATCTGGTCTACGGTAGAGAGTTCCATTGGGATCGCTTAGGATTGATCTATCTTCTGACCTGATTTGTGATAAGCGCTCCTTACTGGGGCATCTGGTAAGGGGCTAGGGTTATCTGTTTGGTGGAGGTACACCGTGTCTGGTCTCACGCCAATTCATAGGGCTTTGGATTGGACCTTCTTCATCAACACGTGGTGTTTTCACTTCGGACTCATAAAAGGACTTTTCAATATTGACACATTTATGTTGTTCTAATTTTTTCACAATGTACAGCTATATTGGTTTCAATTCCACATGTTTTCTTTTTTGAATGCTTGGCATCACAACACCTAGCATCACGTATTTTATTTAGAGTTTATAAGGGTCATTGTATATGTTTTGTAGGCTATACACATATATTTTGTCACATGTAGTTCCCAGATTCAAGCTTTATGAAGTTTTTTCTGGGTAGCTTATATCCCAATAGAAATATTGGGGATTGCGCAGTTCTCCTCTTTTTTTCTTTTAATACACATGATCGCACATTCCGACAACAAAATCCATGGGATTTTTTCCGACGGATGTTGGCTCAAACTTGTCTTGCATATACACGGTCACACAATGTTGTTGGAAATTCCGAACGTCAAGAACACGGTGACGTACAACGCATACAACGAGGCGAGAAAATTGAAGTTCAATAGCCAGGCTCTTTTGCTTGATTCCGAGCATGTGTGGCACTTTGTGTGTCGGAATTGTGTACACGCGATCGGAATTTATGCAAACGGATTTTGAGCAGAAGTACAAATCTTTTGGAAGGTAGCACGATTCTTATATACCATGTATTTATCAGATGATTATTGATGTAATTGTAATGAGAATTGAAATTGAAGCACCATACCACTGCTTTGGTTGCCAAACAAATTGCTGATATGGCCTGTTTGTAATTCAAATTGGGAAAAATACAGTTGTAGGTCCAGTTCACTTCTGGTTTGTTCACATTGTTGCCAGTCAAGTCCTGATGAAGGGGGCGATTGGACCCCAAAATGCTTTGGCTACTTTTTTGGATTATACCCCTGACTATAATGGCATAAAGCTGTATCTGGACCTCTTATCAGTGGTGTGGTGCTTCAATTTCAATTCTCATTACATTACTCCATTCCTCTGTTGACACTGATAAGTATTACCGTATTCAAAGAAAAGATGCCCCATTTGCATTTTCTGTATTAGCATAGCCTGCACCATCAGACACAGGCTGCCAACAAGTACATCCTGCCTTGGTATGTGAAAAGGAGTTGTATAGCTTTGACCAATTGCACAATCCCCTCGTTTGCTGCGGAAACAAAAAGGTTGTAGCTCAACCCCCTGGATATCTACCAGGCCTTACCTTGTGGATAATTCGATGAATCAAGCCAAAAGCTGGGCCGAAATCAATAGGCCTACATTCAGCTAAAGCCAGTGATTATTTTAAAATATAATGGGCTCTGCTTTTTTAGGGTATGCTTTGTTAGTCATTTGGGTCTGATAACCCATGGAACAATCATTATGCTTAGTTTACTTAGTAATGTTTACAGTATTATCACACGACTACAAAAAAGTAGAACTTCTTCACTGTAGCACAGTAGTAGAACTTCACTGGGCTGAACTCCCAGCCTCTCGTCCTTATCCTACTAAATAACACCAAATCCTAAGCTACTAGAGTATATAGATTGAGCCAATTATAATCCACTATAACCCAGAAAATCACACAATAGCTTCAAAGGTGTCAGTTTGTTGCCTGACCAATATAACAGTAATACAAAAAAGGTGTCCACTGCCCCCACCTATCACTGCTCATTGCAGCAAGCAGCATTGGAATGCAACATATGATATAAATGAGGCCAAGGACAAATCCAAGTTTACTCACTGACCCGCCATTGTGCGATTTGCTGGGCGTTCAGGGTGCCCCTGTACCTTTAAGAAGTGGTGGGCTCCCTTCAGTCCACCTGCCCTTCACCTATCTATCAGAATGCATGTTCTTCCATTGTGGAGTCACTTATAAGCTAGTGATAGGACCACAGATACTGTGAAAAGGCTCTGTTGCTTACACATGTATTTGCAAATGTGTGCAGACTACACCTGTTTTAACGCATACTGTTAGATAATTTGATTCGGTTTTCAGCAAGCTGGTCGGTGAGTAAGCTTGGATTTATCCTTGGCCTTGTTTATATCATATGTTGCCTTCCAATTCTGCTTTCTGCAATGGCCAGTTATAGGTGGGGGCAGTGGAAACCTTTTTTGTATTCCTGTTATATTGGTCAGGCAACTCACTGACACCTTTGCAGCCATTGGGCGATTTGCTGGGTGTTCAGTGTGCTCCTGTACCTTTACGAAGGGGTGGGCTACCTTCAGTAAAAATAATTTAAAAGGAATTGTGTAGTTCATGTTGCGCTTGTGTAAAAGTTGGAGATTGTTACTCTTTAACACTGTCTCTTAATACAGGGGTACCACAAGGATATGTGCTTAGCCCCATTTTGTTTACCTTATACACTTATAATTGTGTCTCCTACTTCAAGGTGGACTCTGTGTTAAAATTTGTGTCTAAGTCTGCTTATCGCCAGGACATAAAAAATCTAGTTGGTTGGTGCAGAGAGAACAACTTACAGTTAAATGTAGCTAAGATGAAGGAAATTATTATTGATTTTAGGAAAGTACAAAAAGTTATCTACAAACTGGTGGTGATTGATGGGATGGTGGTTGAGAGGGTAGAGGAGTTCCCCTTCCTAGCATTGGTTAGGGAATATCATTTGTTGACAGGGCACATATTCTGTCTGGTGGGCAAGACTCATCAGAGACTGTATTTTTTGAGGAAGCTATGGAGGACAGGCTTTTCAGAGCAGGTCCCCATTTGTTTCTATAAGAGTGCAAATGAAAGTGTGTTAACATCACATTTCTCTGTAGCAAGGATAATGCACGGTCCATGACAGAAATGCCTTGCAAAGTGTAATAAATACGTTATAGAAGATTAGTGTAGGACTTAGGCCGCGTACACACGGGCGGACTGTTCGCCCAACCTTGTCCGCTGAACAGTGTTTGGGCGGACAGTCCGCTCGTGTGTGGGCTTTCAGCGGACAGTTTCAGCGGACAGTTGGACGGACAAAGTCTTTCGGAAATTCCGAAAAACTGTCCGCTGAAACTGTGTTTGAGCGAACAGTCCGCCCGTGTGTGGGCCTGTCCGCTGTACTTTCGAAATGAGCGGACTGTTCCCGCTCGGAAAGTCCGCCCATTTCGAGCGCGTGTACAGGTAGGCGGGGCCCGCGAAGGAGACGTCGCGGGCTCCGCCGCCTGGAATGGGCTTAAAGGGGAACCCCAACGCCGAAAAAAATCGGCGTGGGGGTTCCCCCCAAGTCCACACCAGACCCTTGTCCGAGCACGCTACCCGGCCGGCCAGGAAAGGGGGGCGAGCGAGCGCGCCCCCCCTCCTGAGCCGTACCAGGCCGCGTGCCCTCAACATGGGGGGTGCCTTGGGGAAGGGGGGGGCCGCGCGGCCCCCCCACCCCAAAGCACCTTGTCCCCATGTTGATGAGGACAAGGGCCTCTTCCCGACAACCCTGGCCGTTGGTTGTCGGGGTCTGCGGGCGGGGGGCTTATCGGAATCCGGGAGCCCCCTTTAAGAAGGGGGCCCCCGGATACCGGCCCCCCACCCTATGTGAATGAGTATGGGGTACAATGTACCCCTACCCATTCACCTGTGAACTAAAGTACAATAAAAAACACAACACAGAGAAAAAATATTTTATTGCACAGCTCCGGGGGTCTTCTCGCCGGACTCCTCCGCTATGTGTGTGTAGCTCTTTTGCTAGCGGAGGAGTCCGGCTTTCTTCCTCCCCGCCGCCGGCCTCTTCTCCGGACTTCGGGGGTCTTGTCCCCCTCTTCGGTTCTTCTGCCGGGCCACCGCGCCTGGTCCGGTGGCCCGGTCTTCTGTCGCCGTCTTCCGTTCTTCTGTCGCCGCCTTCGGTTCTTCTGCCGGGCCACCGCGCCTTCTTGTAGCTCTTTTACAGGCGGTGGCCCGGTCTTCTGTCGCCGCCGCCGCCGCCGCCTTCCGTTCTTGTTCTTCTTCTTGTTCTTCTTCTTCTTCTCCTGGAGATGTTGACTCGACGATCTCTCCGGCCGGAATGCCAGGGACACGCTCCGCTGCCACTTATATAGTGACAATGGGGCGGTGTCACATGGTATATGTCACATGGGTTGGTCACATGGGTTGATGTCACATGGGGACTATGACATCGTAAGGGGGCGGGGTCACCATGTGACCAACCCATGTGACATATACCATGTGACACCGCCCCATTGTCACTATATAAGTGACCGCACAGCGCGGCTCTGGCATTCCGGCCGGAGAGATCGTCGAGTCAACATCTCCAGGAGAAGAAGAAGAAGAACAAGAAGAAGAACAAGAACGGAAGGCGGCGGCGGCGGCGGCGGCGACGACGACAGCGGCGACAGAAGACCGGGCCACCGCCTGTAAAAGAGCTACAAGAAGGCGCGGTGGCCCGGCAGAAGAACCGAAGGCGGCGACAGAAGAACGGAAGACGGCGACAGAAGACCGGGCCACCGGACCAGGCGCGGTGGCCCGGCAGAAGAACCGAAGAGGGGGACAAGACCCCCGAAGTCGGGAGAAGAGGCCGGCGGCGGGGAGGAAGAAAGCCGGACTCCTCCGCTAGCAAAAGAGCTACACACACATAGCGGAGGAGTCCGGCGAGAAGACCCCCGGAGCTGTGCAATAAAATATTTTTTCTCTGTGTTGTGTTTTTTATTGTACTTTAGTTCACAGGTGAATGGGTAGGGGTACATTGTACCCCATACTCATTCACATAGGGTGGGGGGCCGGTATCCGGGGGCCCCCTTCTTAAAGGGGGCTCCCGGATTCCGATAAGCCCCCCGCCCGCAGACCCCGACAACCAACGGCCAGGGTTGTCGGGAAGAGGCCCTTGTCCTCATCAACATGGGGACAAGGTGCTTTGGGGTGGGGGGGCCGCGCGGCCCCCCCCTTCCCCAAGGCACCCCCCATGTTGAGGGCAAGCGGCCTGGTACGGCTCAGGAGGGGGGGCGCGCTCGCTCGCCCCCCTTTCCTGGCCGGCCGGGTAGCGTGCTCGGACAAGGGTCTGGTGTGGACTTGGGGGGAACCCCCACGCCGATTTTTTTCGGCGTTGGGGTTCCCCTTTAAGCCCATTCCAGGCGGCGGAGCCCGCGACGTCTCCTTCGCGGGCCCCGCCTACCTGTACACGCGCTCGAAATGGGCGGATTTGCCTCCGCCTTACGTGGGCGAGTCCGTTCATTTCAAAAGTTGAGCGAACTGTTTGCCCAACCTTGTTCGTCAAACAGTCCGCTCGTGTGTGGGCAAGTCCGCTCATGCAAATTTTGAGCGGACTGTTTGATGAAACTGTTTGCCGAACAAGGTTGGGCGAACAGTCCGCCCGTGTGTACGCGGCCTTAGCTTATCAAGTATTGAGGATCTGAGTGAGGGGAAATGCCTCCAGAGATTGATTAATATTTTGGAATATATTTAGAATTCTGGTAATGGTCTGTATACTTTGCTACCTTCTGGTAAATAGTATAGTAGTATTTTCTCCCGTACCTCAAGGTTGCAGAATAGCTTTTTTTCCTCAATCCATATCGCTCTTGAATAATCAAGGTAGTTTGGTATACTGATTGGAGTTATGTATTTATTGTGGTATGGTGTGTGTTGTTGTCATTTAAAGAGTTACTCCAATTTTGTTGAGAAAAAAACATTCCCCTCTGGGTGATCTATGTACATTGCAAGGATTTTAACAGACTTTGTTGTAAATTCCTACCTTTTGTTATTCTGAAGGAATAGCTGTTTGGTTGTCTGTGTCCATGTGGAAAGTGAGTCTGTATGGGAGTGGTTTTGTAATTATCAATCAGCTGCTGCACCTGAAGGGCTCTATTGAGGACAAATTGCAGGGTCTGCATCCCTTTAGACGTTGCTAGAAATGCTTTTCCTTTGGGAGTATCTCACCAAAAATTACATTTTTGTTGCAGGGGATGTTCAAAATCGAATTTGTATCTTAGTGTAGACTTCTGGGAGAATCAGTGAGCCAATCACACAAGCAGGAAAAAAAAATCTGGTGGGCGTTCTGTATACCAGCTGTGTAAAGAATACCTCCAGGTTGCCATATTACATTACATTTTACAGAAAATGACAGTGTTGCAGATTGAAAAGGAAAGGTAATTTTTAATAGCATTCAATTACAATATTACTTGTGTTGCAATTGTATACGCTATATTATATATTTTTATTAGCTAATTTATTTCCCAGGAAAGTGTAGTTACAGTTTAAGTGTTTTTATGTTAGGTGTGGAATTTTATTTTAATGTGAGAGATCTACAACTGTGTTTCATTTTATGATATGTTATGATTGTTGTAAAATGACAAATAAATTCTCTGTTCCTGGCTCATGGTTGCGTTGTGGCCATATTGGTCTCAATGTGCAAGTTTGACAGGTGGCACTCTGCAGATTTAAAAATGCCATGGGTTTGAAGCAAAGCACTACACCTGCAGCATTTGCCGTGATGTAACATTACAATTCCGTTGGGGGGCTGGGGATGGAAAAACTCAGTGTAATCTGGAAATATAGCTTTGATAAACAGTGAGTGTGAGATGTCCCAGAATGCTACTTTGTACATCTAGTTCAACCAAAAAAATCAAAATACAATACAATATACACAATCCTTCACCCACAGTTGATCCAGAGGAAGGCGAAAAACCCCATCAAAGCATGATTTAGTTTGCTAAATTTGCTACAGCAGGGTAATAAATGTCTTCCTGATCCCTCGACAGGCAATTGAATTTTCCCTGGATCAACTTTACCTATAAATGTTAGTGTCCAGTTATATTAATTATTATATATACCAAGTTCACTATATGAACCATGTATGCATTTGTACATGTTAATCATATCCCCCCCTTAGGCTGCTCTCACACTGGGGCGGGAGCAGCGTCGGCGGTGTCCCATTGATTTCAATGGGAAGGAGCGGTATAGGAGCGGTGAATACACCGCTCCTTCACCGCTGCAAAGATGCGGCTAGCAGGACTTTTTTCACCGTCCTGCCAGCGCATCGCTCCAGTGTGAAAGCCCTCCGGCTTTCACACTGGAGTTAAAGGGGCCGGTTTTTTTCAGGCTTTACACAGGCGCTATTTTTAGCGCTGTAATGCCTGAATACCGCCCCAGTGTGAAAGCAGCCTTAATCTCCTCTTCTCAAGAGGGAATACAGTTGCAATAAAAAGTATGTGAACCCTTTTGGAATGATATGGATTTCTGCACAAATTGGTCATAAAATGTGATCTGATCTTCATCTCAGGTCACAACAATAGACAATCGCAGTAACACACAAAGAATGAATTGTTACCATGTTTTTATTGAACACACCATGTAAACATTCACAGTACAGGTGTAAAAAGTATGTGAACCCTTGGATTTAATAACTGATTGAACCTCCTTTGGCAGCAATAACTTCACCCAAACATTTCCTGTAGTTGCAGATCAGACGTGCACAATGGTCAGGAGTAATTCTTGACCATTCCTCTTTACAGAACTGTTTCAGTTCAGCAATATTCTTGGGATGTCTGGTGTGAATCGCTTTCTTGAGTTCATGCCACAGCATCTCAATCGGGTTGAGGTCAGGACTCTGACTAGGCCACTCCAGAAGGCATATTTTCTTCTGTTTAAGCCATTCTGTTGTTGATTTACTTCTATGTTTTGGGTCGTTGTCCTGTTGCAACATCCATCTTCTGTTGAGCTTCAGCTGGTAGACAGATGGCCTTAAATTCTCCTACAAAATGTCTGGATAAACTTGGGAATTAACTTTTCCTTCGATGATAGCAATCCGTCCAGGCCCTGATGCAGCAAAGCAGCCCCAAAGCATGATGCCCCCACCACCATACTTCACAGTTGGGATAAGGTTTTGATGTTGGTGTGCTGTGCCTCTTTCTCTCCACACATAGTGTTGCGTGTTTCTTTAAAAACAACTCAACTTTGGTTTCATCTGTCCACAGAATATTTTGCCAGTACTGCTGTGGAACAGCCAGGTGCTCTTGTGCAAACTGTAAATGTGCAGCAATGTTTTTTTTTGGACAGCAGTGGCCTCCTCTGTGGTATCCTCCCATGAAATCCATTCTTGTTTAGTGTTTTAAGTATTGTAGATTCGCTAACAGGGATGTTAGCATATGCCAGTGCCTTTTGTATGTCTTTAGCTGACACTCTAGGATTCTTCTTCACCTCACTGAGCAGTCTGCACTGTGCTCTTGCAGTCATCTTTACAGGACGCCCAGTCCTAGGGAGAGTAGCAGCAGTGCTGAACTTTCTCCATTTATAGACAATTTGTCTTACCATGGACTGATGAACAGCAAGGCTTTTGGAGATACTTTTATAACCCTTTCCAGCTTCATGCAAGTCAACAATTCTTAATCATAGATCTTCTGAGAGCTCTTTTGTGTGAGGCAACATTCACATCAGGCAATGCTTCTTGTGAAAAGCAAACCCAGAACTGGTGTGTGTTTTTTTATAGGGCAGGGCAGCTGTAACCAACACCTCCAATCTCATCTCATTGATTGGACTCCAGTTGGCTGACACCCCACTCAAATTAGCTCTCATTAGTCTAGGGGTTCACATACTTTTTCCACCTGCTTGGTGAATGTTTACAGGGTTCAATAAAAACATGGTAATATTTAATTCTTTGTGTGTTATTAGTTTAAGCAGACTGTGATTGTCTATTGTTGTGACTTGATGAAGATCACATCACATTTTATGACCAATTTGTGCAGAAATCCATATCATTCCAAAAGGGTTCACATACTTTTTATTGCAACTGTAGATTCCATTCCTCTAATCCAGGGGTAGGCAACCTCTGCCCCCTAGCTGTGGTGAAATTACAAGTCCAATGAGATATTAAAAGACCCTGACAATCACAGCCATGACTCCTAGAGGCAGAGGCATGATGGGATTTGTAGTTTCACCACAGCTGGAATGCCAAGGTTGCCTACCCGTTCTCTAATCTTTCCCCATAGCTGAGCTCCTCCATGCCTCTTATCAGTTTGGTTGCCCTTCTCTGCACTTTGTCCAGTTCCCCAATATGCTTTTTGAGAACTGGTGCCCAAAACTGAACTGCATATTCCAAATTAGGTCTTACTAATGACTTGTACAGGGGCAAAATGATATCTCTCTCTCTCTCTCTAGAGTCCATACCTCTCTTGGTACAAGAAAGGACTTTGCTCACTTTGGAAACCACAGATTGGCATTACATGCTATTATTGAGCTTATGATCTACCAAAACCAGATCCTTCTCCACTATAGATTCTCCCAGTTGTACCCCCCTAGTATGTATGATGCATGCATATTCTTAGTCCCCAAATTTACATTTATCAACATTAAACCTCATTTTCCACTTCGTTGCCCAATTATACAGTGCATTGAGTTTGGATTGTAAATTGGAGGCATCCTGGAAGGACCTTATTCCTCTGCATAGCTTAGTGTCATCTGCAAAGACAGAAATGTTACTTTTAATCCCAGACCCTATATCTTTTATAAAGATAATAAAAAGTAAGGGTCCCAGCACTGAACCTTGAGGTTCACCAATGATAACCTTAGACCATTTAGAGTAAGCCCTTGTACACACGGTCGGAGATTCCAACGGAATGTGTCCGATCGGACCGTTTTGTCAGATATTCTGACTGTGTGTGGTCTACATCGAACTGTTTCCGTCGGAATATCTGACGGACCAAGTTTTCCAACATGTCGGTAAAATTTTCCAACAAAATGCTCCGATCGGACATACTCCGATCATGTGTAGAGAATTCCGATCGGACAAAGTGCCACGCATGCTCAGATCAAATTCCTACGCCAAAGCTATTGGCTACTAGCGTGAACATCCCGTTGTAAAGAAATAACGTCATCACGTTGGATTTTCCGACAACTTTGTCCGACCGTGTGTATACAACAGTTTCGGACAAAATCCGTCGGACAAAATCCGACGGATTTGGTTGTCGGAATCTCCAACCGTGTGTACAAGGGCTTAGAGTCATTAACCACTACTCTCCAAATTCTGTCTTTTGGTCAGTTTTCTATCCATTTACAAATTGATCTTTCCAAGCCTGTAGACTTTACCTTACATATGGACTGTGTGTGGGGGAACTGTGTCAAACGCTTTAGCAAAATCCAGGTTCTCTGTTTTCATATAATGTATGGTTTGTGGTCTTTAGTGAACCTTCAAGTCTTTAATGTATTTTTTATCATGCATGTGAAGAATGAAAAAATTGGCACAGCCATGTAAGCCACAATATGGGAATTTACTCCTTGTAGGAAGGGTTAAATAGTTGACCATAACAAACGGAATGCAGATATTCAAATGACCCTTTTCTATGCCAAGGCAAGTGCAGGTTTCCATTCATTTCATTAGAAGGGGTAAGCAATGTGAGCACAAAGCAAGACCCCCACCTTAATTTAGAACAGTATTAATAAGAAAACAGAGTAGGCACTGGTTTACAAGACATTTAAAACCATATGTATAGATTAATTAAATGAATGCGAGGGAGGAGGGGAACTCAGAAAATAACAATGCTGCAGCGTATACATGGAAAGATTTTTCATTTTGTTTCGCTTCAGCTCTGCCCCTGCAACAGAGGATCTAATCAATCTGCCGGCTATTAAGTTTGTTAATTGATAATGCATACTAATTAGGCTGAGCGCAGTTACTTAAGAGACTTTGCTAAGGTGATTGTAGGCACAAGTCCAAATGGAGTTTAAAGTATTCTGTGTGAGGTTAAAATCCATCAACCAGAATAGATGGATTTTATATTATAGCAGAAGGCACAACATACTCATAAGTATTAAATGTATGGGACTATTAGCCATTGTTCTGCTGAAACACTGCTGAACGATGAAATTGCAGGGATGTTCAATAAAGGCTACAACTTGAATGTCTCTGCATTGTTGCAGGAATAGCTTGTTAGTAGAGTAAATATTAATATTACCTTTTCATATAATGATTATTCAATTACATATTTTGAAGGCTTATACTAGTGAACCATGTAGGCACATTACCTTAAAAAACAGCACCCTTCACAAGATGCTATTTAGGTCTAACATAGACTCGTAGTGGTGTTATGTTTGATTATGTTACAATAATCTTAAATCTGGTTATGGCTCAATTCCAACGCAACAGTATTATAAGGTAGAATAACATCCCCTTCTAATGCATATGATTTCCTTGGGCTAGCTTTTGCTTTTAAAGGGGGACTTCACACTCCAAACTATTCTCCAAAGGCTATGAGCTGCCTTCACCAATCCAAACCACATCCTTTTTCACAGCATACAACAGGGCCAGATAGGAAAGGGGTGAGAAGAGTGATCACCCAACCCCCCTTCTGAACCATACAAGGCCACATGCACTCAACATAGCTGGCTGCCTTTGGGCCATGTTGGGCTCAGCCTAATACCAACCACAAAGTACCTTGTACCCACTAGTTTTAAGGGGCTTTCCACAATCCGTAAAGCCCCCTGGCTGCAGCCAACCACAAGCCCAGCCTAGGGTTGTGTGGAAGAGGCCCCCTGAATATGGGAACAAGGTGGTCGACTTTTGAGGTGCCCAAGCCCCTCCTGCCCCCAAGCATCCATCCCCTTTCATGGGCTGGCTTGCTGTGTGTTTGCCTAGGGATTTGATAGTGTGTGGGAGGGACACAATATTTTTGAGTTTGGGGTGGTATTTTTCATGTGTGGCTTTTCATTTTAAGCCTTAACAGACCCAAATGGCCTTGTATGTATTGGGGGGGCAGGCTATGTTTTGTTTTGTGTTAAAATATTGCAGCTGCAATGTAGATTTGTAAGTTCTCTCTAAAGCCGTACATCTTTGAAGCAGCATTTTGGATACATGTTACAGATGCACCACTTTACAGGCAGAGTAAGCCCCCCCCCCCCCCCCCCCCCAAGTTACTAGCTTTTAAGCGATTTTACATTTTTAAAGGCACTTCTCCTTGTTTTCGGGGTTGTCCAAATTGGTGACATTGATATATCTCCCTAAGGGTGGGACCTGGGCCCCATACTGCTTTTTAAGGCCAGTAACTAGAATATAAGCCAGCCAAGTGGGGACTCGCAAAATTAACAAGTAAGTTACTATAGACAGCAATGGTATTTGCTGTATAACTTTTGCCCATGTTAAGCTCTTTGTTTGCCTCCCTGGACCAGGGGGTGTTTATCCCATCTGTAATTTTGTAGCATGCTGGATGATGTGCTTAATTCTGGACAGGGGGTGGCTTATTTTATGCTAGCTGCATTTGGGATGTTCTGGGCATTCTCAGGGACTTTGGTTTTTTGATATGGCTTTTGGTGTGTGAAATGCATCTGTGTTGATCTGGGCATGCACAGGGACTTTTGTTTTTTGTGTGTGAACAGCACTTGGATTTTTATGGGCATGCTCAAAGAGTGTGTTTTTTGGGTTAGTAATTTAAGGACATCCTTAACAGGTATACCCACTTTGAAGTTCTGTCTCTACATTGGGTGAACTTGCATTTTGTGTGTTTCATGGACTATACATGTGTTTTCAATTGATTCATTAGCACACAAACCTATTTTATATAAAGCTTGCAGATAGCATTCTTTACCTTGCCCTGAAAAGAACCAATATTGTGTGTGGGGCCGGCAAGAGAGTACATTTGGGTGTCCTTATAGAGTTTGTAACACGTGTATTTTGTTTCTTATGTTTTTGCATTATTAAGCAAAATCTTCCTCAAGCTGTTGTGACTACTAAACGTTTAATTTGTGGGCGCAATCCTTTTAACTCCTGTTCATTTCCTCTGCAAAATGGTCATACCTCAAAACCATATTCTGTTAGTGCCTCAAATTAACAAACATGTGTTTTTTGCTTTCCTTGCTCTTTTCCAATACCTGTTTTGTTGACCAATAAAATTTGTAGCAATTTTTTATGTTTTATGTATTTTGTTAATAGTTTGTCTTGCAGATGCATGCTCAATCCAAGTAATGCATTTTACCCCCCAAATAATTTTCATGCAACAGATTTCACAGCTGCAACTTAACTAGGCTGATTGGCATGGGAAAGCAAAGGGTGTGATTTGTCTAAAATCTAATTTCCTGCTGGATTGTGCATATGCTGCCATGGATAGGCACCAGGAAAGGAAAATTAGAGAGGTAAGTATTCCATTTTCCATTTTAGTGCAGTGGTTCTCAGCCTCAGTCCTCAAGTATCCCCGACAGGACGTTTTGGGAATTTATCTTACCTAAAATAGCTGTCCAAAATACCAAGTCATCTACTTAGATTTAAAGTATCTGTGCAAGATGAAGGAAAACCTGCAAACATAGCCTGCTGGGGGTACTTGAGGACAGGGTTGAGAACCACTGATTTAGAGCACTGAGCCAAAATCTAGGTCAAGACAATCCTATTGTAATTGTGGGCATTTGAGAGAAACCAAGTAAGTGTTAGAACCGCTGCTTGTCTTTTTTAGGTTGGGCTTTCTTTCCCTTTTCTAAAAATTGGTTTCATTTCCTGTCACATAGCCAAACAGGTAGTGAGGGTAAAACCCTAAAAATGTCTTTCCTTGGGGACACATAGGTCAATCTAACTAGTGCCCCCCATTAGGCAAATTGCACTCTAGCACTTTGTTGTGTACACCCCAAATTATTAGGTATTGGGGTTTATTAAAGGCAAATCCACCCTGCAATATAAAAGTGCACGCGCTGTAAATCTGAGGGGAAGCACTGGTGATTTTATCATTCAATCATGTAGAAGCAAAGATGTTGTGTTTTTATTTTCCTTGCATGTCCCCCTCGGATCTCCAGCAACTGCATTTCCAAGTGCGCCTGTAGTGCAAAGTGAATTTGCCTTTAGTAAATAAACCCCAAATTCCAAGACACCTAATAATTTGGGGTGTACAGAGTAAAATGCTAGAGTTCAATTTCCCTAATGGGGAAACTATTTAGATTGACCTGTGTGTCCCCAAGGAAAGACATTAGTAGGGTTTTACCCTCACTTCCTGTTTGGCTATGTGACAGCCAGGAAATGAATAAATATGAATGAGAAACTGGAAAAATTTGGGAGGTGTCTTCACCCTATCAGTGGTGCAGACATCCCCAAAAACTGACAAGACTTCTAATCCCTGTGCACTCTGTCCCCAAGCAAAAATAATAAAGGATTTCATTTAGTTTAACTTTGCAAAGACGCATTCCTAAGTTTAACCACTTCCCGACCAGCGCACGCCGATGTACGTCGACAGAATGGCACGGGCAGGCATATTGGCGTACAGGTACGTCCAATATTCGATGCCGCCCTGCCATCGGGAGCGCGCCGCCGGCGGCGCGCTCCCGCGCTGGTCGGAACCCCCGTGAGTCCGGTCGCGGGACCCGCGGACTCGATCGCCGCGGGCATCCCTGCGATCGTCTCACCGAGAGGCCGAATGGAGGAAATGCTGTGTAAACAACATTTTTCCATTCTGTCTAGCAACTAGTGACGCTGATCTCTGCTCCATGTGATTGGAGCAGAGATCAGTGTACACTAAATGAAAGCCCAACCCCCCCACAGTTAGTAACACACCCCTAGGAACACGTAAACCCCTACACTGCCACCCACTGGTTAACCCTTTCACTGCCAGTGTCATTTACACAGGAATCACTGCATTTATATAGCAGTGATTACTGTATAAATGACAATGGTCCCAAAAATGTGTCAAAAATGTCCGATGGGTCCCCCACAATGTCGCAGTCACAATAAAAATCGCAGATCGCCGTCATTACTAGTAAAAAATAAAATAATAAAAAATTATTAATAAAAATGCTGTAAAACTATCCCTATTTTGTAAACGCTATAACTTTTGTGCAAACCAATCAATAATCGCTTATTGCGATTTTTTTTTACCAAAAATATGTAGAAGAATACGTATCGGCCTAAACTGAGGGAAAAAATGTTTTTTTATATATTTTTGGGGGATATTTATTATAACAAAAAGTAAAAAATAATGCGTTTTTTTCAAAATTGTCGCTCTATTTTTGTTTATAGCGCAAAAAATAAAAACCGCAGGGGTGATCAAATACCACCAAAAGAAAGCTCTATTTGTGGAAAAAAAAGGACGTCAATTTTGTTTGGAAGCCACGTCGCACGACCGCGCAATTGTCAGTTAAAGCAACGCAGTGCCGAATCGCAAAAAGTGGTCTGGTCTTTGACCAGCAAATTGGTCCGGTCTGAAAGTGGTTAACCGTGATGCATGTCACTGGCCCATTTAGACCTTGTTTAATTGAAAACACCAGTTGCCTTTCACTAGAAACATTTGTTAGTCCAGTCCTGGAAATCTGCATCTGTTTAAAATTAATTTCCTTAAAAATTGGGTTCCTGCAGCTAGATGCACCAAATGCATCTAGATGTGCGACCGCTGTGTATGTGAGATGCGCAACTGCTGTGTGCACGGAGGTATGTACCTGTGGCGCATATCTGGTTGCCAGAAGCGGTGGCCAGCACACAGGAATGAAATCACGCCCCTCCAGGAAGTTGCAGTTTACATATGCAGGTATTTATTAACATTATTTGCGCTTCAATGTGCGTCGGTTCGCACGTTCAATTAATGACTTTCCGCTGCATTAATGTATGAACTGGTGCAGTGCCTTCTTCTTAGTAAATCACGCCCAGAGTACAGATCTCTCACATCAGTTGATCACCCAAAGCAAAATTTGCTTGTATTAAATCACAGATTCAGATGTTCCATCCAATAGTGCAATAATGTACAAATATAGATAAAGTGATTGCAAAGTCTCGTTTTTAAAAAACATAAAAAAAATAAACATGTCATACTTACCTGCTCTATGTAGTTGGTTTGCACAGAGCAGCCTGGATCCTCCTCTTTTCAGGTGCCACTTTGCTGCTCCTGGCCCCTCCCTCCTGTTGAGTGCCCCCACAACAAGGAGCTTGCTATGGGGGCACCCCAGCCATTCTCTCTCCCCTGATTGGCTAACCGACTTTGATTGGCAGCCGCAGGAGCCAATGGCACCGTTGCTGTGTCTCAGCCAATCAGGAAGGAAAGTCCCGGGTGGCTAAGGGATTCCTGGACATCGCTGGACAGAGAAGGGGCTCAGGTAAGTATTAGGGAGTGCTGGGGCAGCTGCTACGCACCGAAGGATTTTTATCTTAATGGATAGAATGCCTTTATAAATCCTTTAAGATTTATTGTTCAAAATGTTACTCACAAAAGTATCAAAAACATAGGCACATCATGTGTTTTGGCCATATACCGTAATGGTCCTCTATGCCCGACTGTCCCTGCGCCACCCTCAGTGTGCTGGTATTCTGGTGTCTCACTCGACTCCTCTGCAATTTCGGGACTCAGAGTCACTTCTGGGATGGTACATGATGCCACTTCCGGTCACCGTGTGGCTGTGCCCTGACCCAGTGTTACGTTAATCTGACTTTTTTGAAAGGCTAAGCCGCATACTGCTGCTAATTTCTTTCCACCACCATGCCTCGCTCACTGTTTTCTGAGAAAGAGATGATCCTTATTTGCAAATTAAGATAATTTTTTATTTATTTTTACATGGGGTGGTGTTTGTGTGGGTCATGTGTATATATCTAAATGATTTGGCCTCAAAACACACACCTACTTTCTGTGTACAGATTTACTTCTGGGCCATTGTATATTGCTTCCATATATATATATATATATATATATATATATATATATATATATATATATATATATATATATATATATATATATATATATAGATAGATAGATAGATAGATAGATAGATAGATAGATATAGCTATAGATATAGCTATAGATGTAGGTAGGTTCTTGTGTCCACCGGCAGAGAGAAGTTGGGTAGATGCCACACCCCCTATTCTGGAGGCATAATAATGGTCTAGCACAGGAACTACAATTCCCATCATGTCTAGTCATGTCTGTGAATGTCAGAGTTTTACAATGCCTCATGGGATGTGTAGTTCCGAAACAGCTGGAAAGCCGTAGTTGAAAATATCATGTCTTGAAAAAAGGTAGTTTTTCATGTGTCTTGTATAATACCCAAGAAATATCGTTGGGAAAATACAAGTGGGTCATGGCATATCTAAATTCCAAATTTGGCACTTAAGATGGTCGTGCACTATGCAATCTGATTGGCCAATCTCTGTACAACTCAATATTTTGACAAAATAGGTACTAGGAAGACGCACTTGAACAATTAATTCAAAATATAGGAAACAAAACTTGCACTAAATCAAATTTATTTAAGATCTAACGGATTGTAGTGTATGGTCACCTTTAAAGATCAAGATCTGAAAATATAAATTTATTGGGTTTAGAAACACTTCTCTGTTCTTTGTAATATATTGAAAGATTTGGGTAAAAAAAATGAAAATAAAACACATTTCAAAGATATATTAGAAGTGATAGGAATGAGATTAGTATTAAAAGGGTTAATTAACTGAGTACACCTTCTAATTGCCTAACGAGACACATCCAATGAGATGAAATTAACCAATTGTTTTGGGTGTGGGCTATTATCAATGAGAAAAACGCAGTTCCTCTAGCGGCAGTTGCAGTTTACATATGCAGGTATTTATTAACATTATTTGCGCTTCAATGTGCGTCGGTTCGCACGTTCAATTAATGACTTTCCGCTGCATTAATGTATGAACTGGTGCAGTGCCTTCTTCTTAGTAAATCACGCCCAGAGTACAGATCTCTCACATCAGTTGATCACCCAAAGCAAAATTTGCTTGTATTAAATCACAGATTCAGATGTTCCATCCAATAGTGCAATAATGTACAAATATAGATAAAGTGATTGCAAAGTCTCGTTTTTAAAAAACATAAAAAAAATAAACATGTCATACTTACCTGCTCTATGTAGTTGGTTTGCACAGAGCAGCCTGGATCCTCCTCTTTTCAGGTGCCACTTTGCTGCTCCTGGCCCCTCCCTCCTGTTGAGTGCCCCCACAACAAGGAGCTTGCTATGGGGGCACCCCAGCCATTCTCTCTCCCCTGATTGGCTAACCGACTTTGATTGGCAGCCGCAGGAGCCAATGGCACCGTTGCTGTGTCTCAGCCAATCAGGAAGGAAAGTCCCAGGTGGCTAAGGGATTCCTGGACATCGCTGGACAGAGAAGGGGCTCAGGTAAGTATTAGGGAGTGCTGGGGCAGCTGCTACGCACCGAAGGATTTTTATCTTAATGGATAGAATGCCTTTATAAATCCTTTAAGATTTATTGTTCAAAATGTTACTCACAAAAGTATCAAAAACATAGGCACATCATGTGTTTTGGCCATATACCGTAATGGTCCTCTATGCCCGACTGTCCCTGCGCCACCCTCAGTGTGCTGGTATTCTGGTGTCTCACTCGACTCCTCTGCAATTTCGGGACTCAGAGTCACTTCTGGGATGGTACATGATGCCACTTCCGGTCACCGTGTGGCTGTGCCCTGACCCAGTGTTACGTTAATCTGACTTTTTTGAAAGGCTAAGCCGCATGGTGACAAGAACCTTTATAGCCCTCCCTCCAAAATGATAAACCCCTTAGGCACCAGTAGCGACACTTTGTGCTCAGTGGTAACTCCTTCTCACAAACAGTATCACTCAGAAATAGGCTTATCATGGCATACATATATTTGATATTTCTACTAAAATCATTATAATCAACTCAATACATGAAAAGTCATACTCTGATAATGCAATATATCTAAATCCTCATTGTTATTATTACATGTGAGAGAATAAAAAAAAAAAATATATTGAATTACGTAATATAATATAAACATTAATATTATAAAAATGTATATTATAAATATATGGATATCAGGACTAAATTCTCCAAAAATTATTATTACTTTCCCCTACCCAAAATGTACTATAACCAAGTACCTATTTTATCGGTTATCATTAATGAAGCAGCAAAGATGTTTACTTACTTGACTTGTGCAATGGTTTGCATGGAGCAGCTCTGATCCACCTCTTCTCTTATATCCTGTCAGTGCTCCTGGCTCCTCCCCATCATCGAGCACCCCTATAGCACTCAGCATACTTCCTCCTGAGTTCAGCTTGGCCCTGCACCCCAGTCCCCCCTCACTGGAATTGATTGACAGCAGTGGGAGCCAATGTCTCCCGCTGCTGTGTCGGAGCCAATGAGGATAGAAAAAATTGTACAAAAGAACTGGAATGATCCCCTTGGACTTTAAAGGGGAAGGAGCCAATGCGGATAGAGAGAGGTAAACCCACTGACGTTTTTTTTTTCTGACCTGCAAGGGAATAGTCATAATGAGCTAGTATGCACCGCATACTCGCTCATTATGAAAAACTTACCTTAGAACGAGGCCCCGACATTTCGCCCGATCCATGATGAGGGAGCTGACACGTTCCCTCGGCGTGTCTTCCAGGTATCGCGCTGTGAGTGGCCGAAGCCACGATATCGTTCCTTTCCGGCAGGGTCCGGCGTCTGCCGGACTTTCAGCCGAGAATCCCCTGTGTGCATGCGCCGCTGCAGTCAGTGGCGCACTGCGAGGGGAATATCTCCTAAAGCGTACAGGTTTAGGAGATATTTTTTTTTTTACCTACAGGTAAGCCTTATCATAGGCTTACCTGTAGGTTAAACTTATAAAAAAGACTATACAACCGCTTTAAGAGAACCTCTGTTTTCATACACAGAACTGGATCAAGATCAGTCTCAGGTAAGTATTAGGGTGGGGAGCTGGGGGAGTTGATGCCGCTGCATACTGAAGGTTTCTTACCTTCATGTACTGAATGCATGAAGCTACAAAACCTTCAGCCCCCTTTAAGTCAATAAATAGGGGTTAATTTACTAAAGGCAAACAGGCTGTTCACATCGCAAGGGAATTTTCAATTAGCTTAGTGAATATAAATAAAATTCACTTTGCAATGAATACCATACTACATGCAGAGAAAATTTTAAAAAAATATATTTTTGCTTTAAATGAAGCTTCACTACATTTGTAAGCTAAGGAAAAATTCCCTTGCAACAGCCTATTTGCCCTTAATAAATCAATCCCATAAACTCAGCTAGTTTGGCTGGTATGATAGAGGACTAATCAATAGCGACTAATTAATAGAAATCGTGAGTGGATTTGTTATTTGTAGGTCAAAAAGTTCACCTTTTGAGAGTTGTATGAAAAGTTCACCTCGGAGTATTCCCATTTTATGGAAGGGTCTAGCTATTCTGAAGGGTCTGCTCACTGCAGGACTTACATTTCAATCACATGGTGTAAGCAGCGGTGGTAAATTCCTGGCTGGTTTCTATTTTTTGGCCTAGGGCTTAGCAAACGTTTTCTGCTTTGTTTTCCTTTTGCAACCATGAGCTCACATCATGTAGTACTGGTATATAAGGGGTCAACCAGTCCAAACAGTCACAGCAGATGTGTGAAAAAGGGAAAATAGGTTCCTGATGTCTCAATGCAATACATTCTGACTGGACCCCATGGAACATTCACTTCCAGCCCCAATTCATTGTTTTGGCTTTTGCCCTTCTTCCATGGCACTCCAGGCCATGCCCCCCGGCTTTTACCCTTTTTACTTAAAAAAATCTGCATAGACAAGAGAAAAGCATGGTTACATAATTAGGCCTGTTATACACAGAGTACTTCTGTAGGGGACAGGGCATCTTATGCAATCTATTGAAATGACTAATATTGACTATGGGACTTTATGGAGAAATTCTTCAAAGACATTTGTTTAAATCTGATAATGGCTGATGATCCTCTTTGATGTTAGATAAAAGATAATACTTGCCAAGGGACTAAAAGAAGCACAATAACGGCTAACATAACCCAAACCACTTCACAAAATCATTCTGTACCATGACATTCAGCCGATTGGATTCAATAAGAGCACAAATGACAACACTTTCATGAAAACTCTTTTAATCAGTTGCATAGTAATGAAGCTGGAGAGTTTGCTGAATGCACTCTATTGTCTGACCATTAAAACAACTCGAAATGAAGTCTGATCATGTATAATGAACAAAACCTAGCAACCACGTCACTTAATATAGGTATCACCACGCTGTCTTTGCTGGAAGGGTAATATAGAGACAGATTGGATCTACTCTACATCTGCATTACATCAACATGTGTCTTTAAAATAATTGTGCTGCCTACGGACCAACCTGCTTTGCTTCTACATTTTAGAACCTTAAGGCTGGGTTCAAACTACACGCTGGAGCGGCTCACAGCATTGGGACCTGAATTGGGACCTGAAACAGACCAAAAGACGCACAGGTGCAAATTCCTACCAGAGCCGCCCCGGAGATGTGTGAACTGGCTCCATAGAGAGCCGGTCACAATCTGACGTGCGAACTGAATGGATGCAGGGAAACTCACAAATTTAATTTGCACTAGTATGAACCCAGCCATAACCACTTGCTGACCGGCGCACGCCGATGTACGTCGGCAGAATGGCACGGACAGGCAAATGGGCATACCTGTACGTGGCTTTAAATTTGCCGCTGGTCGGGACCTCCGTGAGTCGGATCGTGGATCCCGCGGACTTGATCGCCGCGGGGATTGTCTCACGGGGAGGAAGAATGGGGAGAGGCTAATGTAAACAAGCATCTCCCCATTCTACCTAGTGGCAGTGTCACTGATCTCTGCTCCCTGTCATCAGAGCAGAGATCAGTGATGTGTCACACACAGCCATGCCTCCCACAGTTATAAACACACCCCAGGACACACTTAACCCCTACACTGCCACCTAGTGGTTAACCCCTTCACTTCCAGTGTCATTTACACAGGAATCAGTGCATTTGGATAGCACTGATTGCTGTATAAATGACAATGGTCCCAAAAATGTGTCAAAAATGTCCGATGTGTCCGCATAATGTCACAGTCATGATAAAAATCGCTGATCACCGCCATTACTAGTAGAAAAAAAAATATTAATAAAAATGCCATAAAACTATCCCCTTTTTTGTAAACGCTACAACTTTTGCGCAAACCAATCAATAAATGCTTATTGTAATTTTTTTTACCAAAAATATGTAGAAGAATACGTATCAGCCTAAACTGAGGAAATTTTTTTTTATATATTTTTGGGGGATATTTATCATAGCAAAATGTAAAAAATTATGCGCTTTTTCAAAATTGTCGCTCTCTTTTTGTTTATAGCGCAACAAATAAAAACCACAGGGGTGATCAAATGCCACCAAAAGAAAGCTCTATTTGTGGGGAAAAAAGCACATCAATTTTGTTTGGGAGCCACATCGTGCAATTGTCAGTTAAAGCGACGCAGTCCCAAATCGCAAAAAGTGGTCTGGTCTTTGGCCAGCAAAATGGTCCGAGGCTTAATAACCAAACCCCAAAAAACAAAAATGTAATATTTTCTCCCTTTCGGTCTCTTGAATGTGCCATTGAAAGTTTAAGAAAATACCTGTATATCTTGTCAGAAATTGTGTAAATGGATAATTTTCTGTGCTCTCTGCCTGTGTTGATTAGATCAATTACATTGTTCTCAGGTATATATGAAGACTATGGTACCATGGCCCTTTATGTTATGAAGATTAGAGAGGGATGGATCTTTGTAGTCCTATCTCATTTCTGTTGTCTTCATACAGTACGAAGGGTTGTTATGCTAAAGCAGGTCATAGATTAGGCAATTGCCTAATTCTCTCCCACATATTATGTTCTCCCGGTGGGGAGCCTTCCCTGCTGGCAGAGCACAATGATAAGTGTTGCTGGCTTTAGCCAGCAGCACTAATCATTCAGTAAAATCCAGAGAGACTAGTTGTACCAGGGCGCCCATACATGGATTATAAAGCTGTTGGTCCTTGCTGAACCGGCTGAATTTTGATCCATGTATGGCTGGCTGTAAATGCTGAAGGTTTTTTACCTTCATGCACTCTAAACCTTCCGTGTGCAGCACCCCCATCCTTACCCGAGCTCCCTCCAATCCAGCAATGCTTGGCTGTCCCAGGACTCTCCCTCCTCCTCCTTGGCTGAGACAGCAGCAGGAGCCACGGCTGTCAATATCAGCCTGCTGGCCAATGAGGAGAGAGCAGGGAGAGGGGGTGAGGGGCCATGCCGCAGCTCTATTTATCTTATGGATGCATAGAGCAATGGCTCGGGAGCTAGCATGCAGCGGTGCCCCCAGAGCAAGAGGCTTTCTCTGGGGCACTGCTCAAGGAAGAGGAGCCTGGAGAGCTAGTGGGGACCCGAAAAGAAGAGGATCAAAGCTGCTCTGTGCAAAACCATTCCACAGAGCAGGTAAGTATAACATGTTTGTTATAACAAAACAAAGCTTTAATACCACTTTAGGACTGAAAGAATTTTTTGTGTATGGATCATCAGGTGAAAAAATAGGATAAAAACTTAAACGAGATATATTATAGTTTTGTTTTAGTTTAGATATGATTTGACCCTTTTACTGCCATAGACATAAGGGTTACAACAGAACATAACTGCTTGCAGCAGGCAGGCTTGGTAACCTATACGCTCACAGCAGTTTCATAGGAGGTCAGTTTATGGTCGCTTCAGCAATCACCTGGTGCTCAGGACTGCCTGCAATTATAAAAGAATGTGATCAGCAGGTAACAAAACACCGATCACATCTATTCATGAAGTGTTTTGCGCTCTCCCCGCTCCACTGCTGCCATTTGCTGGTCAGTGCGGGTTTACTTAGATTGCTGACAATGAGGCTAGCTCCCTCTCTTCTTGCCGTTCTCATTGATTACTTTTTTTAATCAGAAGTGTGGGAAGATCAGTAAATGTTATGCTAATGTTAACTGATCACCTGCAGAGAAAAACTAAACCAGAAGTGCACATTCATGAATTCAGTGCAGTACTGGTGTCTTGATGAAGTACCCCTGGATATACAGTATATACAAGTTTAGAGTCATTATAGTAGCGGTTGCTTTCCATTGTGAATCAATGCAGGGTTTTTTTTTAACGCATAAAGTATGATTCCTTACTCATGACTGTTGTATGTCATTGTACGAAAAATTTGGGCTGCAAAAAGTTAGTAACAGGCTATTTTTCATACACAAATTCCTCATATAATGCCCTGTACACACGGTCGGACCTTCCGACGGAAAATGTGCGATCGGATCGTGTTGATGGAAAATCCGATTGTGTGTGGGCTCCATCTGACTTTTTCCGTTTGAATTTCCGACCCACAAAGTTTGAGATCCTGATCTAAAATTTTCCGACAACAAAATTTGATTGTTTAAATTCCGATCGTGTGTAGACAATTTCGATGCACAAAGGGCCCCGCATGCTCAGAATAAATTATGAGATGAAAGCTATTGGCTACTTGCCTCTTTATAGTACCATCGTACCTGTTGTACGTCATCTCGTTCTGAACGATCAGATTTTCCGACAACTTTGTGCTACCGTGTGTATGCAAGACATGTTTGGGCCAAAATCCGTTGGAAAAAATCCGAAAATTGTCGTCGGAGTGTCCGACTGTGTGTACAGGGCATAACACTTTGCAATTGCTCTAAGGCTGCAGATGTGGACTGATGCAAACCAATTTTTTTGACTACAGTTGGGGACCCTCAATATCCTCTAATAACTAAACATACACACATGCTATGGGATAAGAGTGATTTAGGTGCAACCATGCAGCAAATTGTTAATAGAAAGTCTGAAGACCCACAGAAAAGGTCAAAGTGTTAAACTATTGACAACGAGTTAGAAAACAATCAACCCCACTTCTTATAGTTTACTACCTAAAAATAACAGTATCATTTTCAAAATCTATTGATTGGTTAAATATCTACTAATTAAACGTGTGTGCTTATTTTATGCCTTTTTTATGTTAGTGCTTTATTGCCCATAGAATTTAAGGCCTAGGGGCTGCTCAAACCAGAATTTGCAGCAGTGCCTAAGCCTCCATATTATCCTTAGCCCTTCAAGTACAGCCAGTCTCTATTATAGAGCTGGGAAATGTGTTGCAGCTTTGGATTCGCTGTGCAGGTCTTTACTGTACAATGTGGGCAAGTCCAAGAAGAGAGGTAATCCTTTCATTTAATACTGGTAGAGATGGCATGATCAGGAAAAAGATTTGAATCTATTATATTTGGACATTTCCTATTGACCGATATTGTCTTAAAGTTGCATTCCATTTTCCTTATTATTATTATTCCATATTTTCATTCAAACTGACAATTCGAATGTTTAGTATGGCATTTATTTTTTGCATCTGTGTGCCCTAGCTAGCTAAAACCCTTTGGGTGCCACCGTGCCAGTAAAGCTCCAGTCCACCTACAAAAAAAAAAAACAACAAACCCCTTTCCTTATTGTTTCATAAACATGGTGCTCATTTTATTATAAAATTAAAATTGTGCCTGCTATTACCAATGGAGGGACAGTGGGCTCATGCATTAATATATACATGTCAATACTGTTGGTATCCTATCCTGAAGGAAGGGGGGGGGGGTTGGAAATATTGTTGGTTGGGCCAAAGAAATGTTTACTTTCTCTACTCTTGCTCCTGTATTCCTGGGTATTGGTCCCGGGGTTATACAATGAGCCAAATGCTGAAGAAGTGTATGTTGTGTTCTAGTGTGTAGCCTAGTTGGGCTTTTGCTGTACTGTTTTCTCTGTAATTGTTATTACAAAACTTGATAAATAAAATTTTCAACAAAAGGAAAAAAAAAATGACATTGTGTTCCATGTGGCCTTTGACCTCACTCTGGCTTGATTCAGCGATGTCCTCTGGTTTGAGTAGAGTGGTGGACAAAAGCAGTGGCATATATGAGCCTCTGATGCTAGCACACTGGAAAAAGGATGTCTGAACCTCCTTGCTTTAGTCCACAGGACTATGTGGAGCCACGCAGGGGGTCATTCAGCCTGGAACAGCTTTCTGACTCAAAGAACAATGCCAGGGAGAAGGTGAGTAATGAAAGCTGCATATTTTAACAAGTGTAGTAGGGGGATCCAATGCTATTCTGTAAAAGGGGGATTTATGGCAGATTTTGGGAGAAGCAAGAACACTGATTGGTCAGCTGTAGGGGCGTGGCCAGGTCTGCAAATGATCTGGGGCTGGAGCCCATAGCAGTGGTCACCAACGTTTTTTCAGGCCGGGGGGGGGGGGGGCACGCCGGTGGTAAGCATTTTTTTTGCGGGCAAAGGCTGATGTTGGCGTTTCAATCATCATGTCACCATGGTTGATATGGTGTCAGGTTGATTGAAGCACATTGTTTCTATTGTTACATTCTAATATATAATGAAGTGGTTCAACTCAACATAATGCAGAATCAGTGGGAGCCCTGGGCGTGTCATTTGCCACATCTCCTGCCACCAGATGCAGCATGTCACTTGCCACCATCGCCTTTGACCAGATGCAGCTTTTTAACTTGCCACCGTCACCTGCCACCAGATGTGGATTGTCACTTGCCACATCACCTGCCATCATTTGCAGATTGCCACGACCCCTTCCCATTGGTGTCCGCAAAACTTTTTTCAGGGGGGGAGGCATAATTTTAGGGTCACCAGTGCGCCGCCCCTTTTTGACAATGTCATTATCATATTATCATGGTCAGAGACTGCAGACGTTGTTCAATCCCTAGGATAAGTAATGGATAATGGCCAACAGGCCCTCTTACCAGGCCGAGCGAAACTACAGCAGTGATCCCTCCGGCTGGGCGGGACGATCACTCACTCTGGGTTCCCCGGGGGTGACTCTGGTCAGTAGTGTAGCATGTCTGTACCCTGGCAGTGGCTCAGTCTTTCTCTCTCTATAAATTGATACCCAACATGTATCCTTCAAAATTGCGCCCGCTTGTGGAATGGCGACAAACTTTTACCATAGGTGATCTCCATAGGTGATGTTTAAAGAATCTATAGGTTGCATGTTTTGAGTCACAGAGGAGATCTAGGGCTAGAAATATTGTTCTCACTGTACCGATTGCGGTGATACCTCACATGTGTGGTTTGAACACAGTTTTCATATTTGGCGCTACTCATGTATGTGTTCGCTTCTGAAAGCGAGCTCAGCGGGATGGGGCACATTTAAAAAAAAAAAATTCTTCATATTTATTTTATCTTTTATTTTTACACTGTTCTTTAAAAAAAAAACAGTGTCACTTTTATTCCTATTACAAGGAATGTAAACATCCCTTGTAATAGAAAAAAAGCATGACAGGACCAGATCTCATATTTACACAAAAAAAAAAATTGTCATTTGAAAAAAAAAAGTCCCTTTTACCTCCTTCCTTACCAGAGCACTTTTTGCGATTTGGCACTGCGTCATTTTAACTGACAATTCCGGGGTCATGCGACATTGCACCCAAACAAAATTTATGTCCTTTTTTTCCCCACAAATGGAGCTTTCTTGTGGTGTTATTTGATCACCTCTGCGGTTTTTATTTTTTGTGCTATAAACAAAAAAGAGCGAAATTTTGAAAAAAAAACACAATATTTTTTCTCAGTTTAGGCCGATGCGTATTCTTCTACATATTTTTGGTAAGAAAAATCGCAATAAGCGTTTATTGATTGGTTTATGCAAAAGTTATAGCATCTACAAAATAGGGGATAGAGTTATGGCATATTTTTTTTTTTTTACTAGTAATGGTGGCGATCTGCATTTTTTTCGTGATTGCGACATTATGGCGGAAACATCGGACACTTTTGACACATTTTTGGGACCATTCACATTTACACAGCGATCGGTGCTATAAAATTGCACTGATTACTGTGTAAATGTGACTGGCAGGGAAGGTGTTAACACCAGGGGGCGCTGCAGGGGTTAATATGTGTCCCTATGGGAGTGATTCTAACTGTGGGGGGAGGGGACTCACAAGAGGAGGAGACCGATCGGTGTTCCTCTGTACTGGGAACACACCATCGGTCTCCTCTCCTCTGACAGCACGTGGATCTGTGTGTTTACATACACAGTTCCATGGTCCTGCTGTGTTCCCGGACAATCGTGGATGCCCGGCAGACATTGAGGCCGTCGGGCATACGCACCAGGTCCCGAAAGATGCCGCGGGTGCACGCGTGTGCTGCCGGCAGCGTGCTCGCGCCCCCTAGACGGCCGGGAATGAGAGGGTGCCATATGACGCCCACCTAGGATGGGAGATCCCATCTATGGGCGTCATATGACTATACGCCGGGGCTGAAGTGGTTAAGAGCTATGGGCGGAAGTGACAATATTTCACTTCAAAGTTAGGACGAATACCTGGCGGGCCAGAAGTGAAGTGGGCGGCCATGCCCTTAAAACACAGATTTGGACAGATGCAGCTCATTGTAAAAGTACCTATTAAACTCAACCTACCGCTTGAGTTTAATCACCCCAATCGTACACAAGGGAATAAAAAATATATTAGTATAAGTATGGCCAAAGTTTGTTGGGTCAAAGTTCTCTTGTGGGTCACAAGGGTGCTCTTACTTTTGCACTCTTGTGACCCAGAATCATCCAACAGTAAACTAAAGCCTTCTGTCGGCTGACGTCACCCCAGACTCTGGATGCATCCCGACAATACTTTTGTGATCCACCCAGATGATTGACTGGCAGCTGGCTCAGCCTGTCAATGCGCTGCTGAGACCCTGGACAGCCATTCCCCCACCCACAGCCTGGCACTCCTGTGAGTGCCTCCAGTGCCAGGCTCTCTGAGAGCAGAGAACTGCTGACTGACAGTCACTGCTCTCTGCTCAGTGTTTACATCTGATTGATGCTACAGCTATATAGGTGAGCATGTGTGTTTATGTGTTATTTTTAATTACTGCACTGCTCCTTTAAAACCTGGAACTAGACTTTACCTTTAACCACTTAAGCCCCGGACCATTTTCCAACGAAAGGACCAAGCCCCTTTTTGTGATTCGGCACTGCGTTGATTTAACTGACAATTGCGCGGTCCTGCGACGTGGCTCCCAAACAAAATTGACGTCCTTTTTTTTTCCACAAATAGAGCTTTCTTTTGGTGGTATTTGATCCCCTCTGCGGTTTTTATTTCTTGCGCTATAAACAAAAATAGAGCGACAATTTTGAAAAAAAAAATGCAATATTTTTTACTTTTTGCTATAATAAATATCCCCAAAAAATATAAAAAAAACATTTTTTTCCTCAGTTTAGGCCGATACGTATTCTTCTACATATTTTTGGTAAAAAAAAATTGCAATAAGCATTCATTGATTGGTTTGCGCAAAAGTTATAGCGTCTACAAAATAGGGGATAGTTTTATGGCATTTTTATTAATATTTTTTTTTTTTTACTAGTAATGGCAGCGATCAGCGATTTTTATTGTGACTGCGACATTATGGCGGACACATTGGACAATTTTGACACATTTTTGGGACCATTGGCATTAATACAGCGATCAGTGCGATTAAAAATGCACTGATTACTGTAAAAATGTCACTGGCAGTGAAGGGGTTAACACTAGAGGGCAGTGTAGGGGTTAAGTGCGACCTAGAGTGTGTTTTTTTTTAACTGTAGGGGGCGTGGCTTGGCGTGTGAGGTCACTGATCGTCTTTCCCTATGACAGGGAATAGACGATCAGTGACAGGCTCAGTAGGAAGCACGGGGAGAGGTTTGTTTACACAGACCTCTCCCCGTTCTTCAGCTCTGTGACCCCATCGCGGGACACCGGCAGAGATCGGGTCCTGTGGCCACGGCTGCTCAGGACCGGGGCACAACCCACGGCTGGGATCTTAAAGGGCAACATACCTATACATGCTTGTGCCCAGCCGTGCCATTCTGCCGACGTATATCGGCGTGAGGCGGTCCTTAAGTGGTTAAATTCTCTAATAAAATAGGCCTGAAAATGTTATGTACACACACACACACACACACACACAGGTGCATGAAATAGACACTGCAAAGCACAGAATCATATGACAAGAGGTCACAGGCCCACCTACTGTGAGCACAGTTAATAGATTGAGTGCAAGGGATTGCAACATCACAGATAAATCAGAAATGGTGGCACCCATACTTCTGATGGCTTCCTTTAAAGTATTTTTTGTAGACTTTAAGCTGGGTGAACTCCTCACTCTTTAACTTTTGAAATACATACATGCATGTTACACCAAGCAATAAAAATACCGCATTTTAAAGACACTGTAAAAATATGTTAAATCCTGCATCTGATGCATAAGTATGGAGTTTGCTGTACTCTGAAAGGCAAGCCTTTTTTCTGATAGAAATTTATGTTAGGAAAAATGAAATGTGTCAGAATGCATATGAAAAAATATTATGGACTGAAGACTATTAGGTGAAATGTAAAATTCAGTAATCACCAATCAGCATGAATAAGAATAGATAGAAATGTGTTACCTGCTGGAGCAGAATGAAATGGAGAATTACAAAACAAAGTTACAAAACAAATGGCTGGCGGAAGTTTCATGGGTTCTGCCCTGCACTCAGTATTACTTGTTAGACAGTAAACAATCAAGGAGCTCAATGGAGCCCATTTGAAATCATCAAATATTTTTTTAAAGCTACATTCGCCTTTGTTGAAAAATAATAAATGCAGATGATTTTGCAGGTACAAAAAATGTGCTTTTATTATTTTTTTAGACCTCTTTCACACTGAGGCACTCAAAACCGCCTATAAAGCGTCAGATGACTTGCAGCCTTTTTTTGTGGAGTTAGCAGTGCCCTTTTTTTAAGGTCATGTGACAAGAGCCATTTTGTGCTTTGGAAGTGCTTCCCATTCATTTCAAAGGACAGGGGCATTTTTGAGGCGCTCCAAACATGCCCCAAAGATGCTGCTTGTAGGTCTTTTTGCTCCGTCCCGCCAGCGCACTGCCCCAGTGTGAAAGCATCCATTGAAATGAATGGGAAGTGGTTTTCAGGTGCTTTTCAGGCACTATTTTTAGCGCCTGAAAAGCACTTCAGTGTGAAAGGGGTCTTAGACAGGAGCCAGCAAAGCATTGCACTCGCTCAGTGGAACACTGGTGCAATTTCTGGCTCCTGCAGATACTTCCTACAGCTCTCTGCCTGGTCCTCTGTACAGTCAATCAGTTACTGAGCTGCAGGAAGTGTCAATGGACAGTGAGGGCGCTGATCAGTGCACTTGTAGTCCATCAACCTAGAAGCCCATATGCCACGATGGCAGATGGGACTTGTAATTTATGAATTCACATATCTCTGTCAATGAATGCCTTGGTTGTGCAGTTGCAGGGGAGAGGAACCCCATGCTGCTGTTGCAGGGCAGTTCATGGGGTGTGGGGAGCTGATGCATAGCAACATGTTATACCCTAATACGAGTGTAATATGTAACATGTTGCCTATCCTTTAATGCAACCAGTATCAATACCTGAATTTGACTTGTAACAGCCTCCTGCAATTTTCCATGAAGCAGCACTAAGTCTAGGAGAGGGAGCCAAACTATTATTGGGAGCCAAACCGGTTAGCTGCATTTAGCTTTGATGAAATGGAAGAAGCTGAGAGGAGGAGAGAGCACAATGAGCAAAGAGATTACCTCATCAGTTCTCTGCTGGTCATTTTTTTTACCTTGAAGCATTCCCTGAATTAGGATAAAAAATGCCCCACTACCTGTTTCCCCCATCCAGTTACCAAAAACTTACCTGAGTCCTCCACTAATCCAGTGCTGTCCCATCTACAGGGCCCCGCTCCTCTATTCGTAGTCTCACAGGAGACACTGGGAGTAGTAAGAGCTATTGAATTCTGCTGCTGTCAGTCAAATCCTGTGAAGAGGTAGCTGGGCCGGGCTGAGCAGCACTGTGTGTGTCTATGGAAGCACACAGCCTGGCTTGGTAGCGTGCCTGCACAAGTGCCTCTTCAGCTTGTGGCTTGCTGAGGGGACACTTGTAGAACGAAGGAGGGGAGAGCGCTACCAGGGGACTCCAGATGATGAGATAAGGGATTGCTTTGTGCAACACCATTGCACGGAGCAGGTAATTATAACCTATTTTTCATATAGCACCCTCTAGTTGGGTAGGTGCTAAAGTGAGGATTTATGGCCAGGTAGGTACATTTAGGCACACCTAGCTAGCTGCCAGTCCTGTTTGTTTTTATTCTGGGCTGGGAGTGGCTAAGCTGGTGACTCACAGGCCGCATCACTTCACAATCATCTCCCTCTTCCTTCTAAAAAGTGCTAGAAGGAGAGGAGGGGAAGAGAGGTGGGGCTGCCTGGGGTATCTTAAGGAGCCTTGACCAATCCCCGACTTGAATTGGCAGGGAGCAGGCCCCTTAAATACCTGGGGTCAGCCCAGCTGGGGAGGAGTTGTCAGGTGGAAGAGCTGGAGTTAGAGAGCGTGGAGGCTGTCGTGGCCCACAGGGAGCCCCCCAGTCTGGGGAGGGGGGGTGACCCTGGGCCAGGGCTCAGGTGCACCCAGGAGGAGTGAAGAGATCCTGGAAGGAGAGGCACATGAGAGAGCAAGGAGAGGACAGCGGGAGAGAACACTAATGCCGCGTACACACGACCGGACTTTCCGACAGACTAGGTCTGATGGTCTTCCCGACTGACTTTTCAGCGGAGTTCCGTCGGACTTCCGAACAAACGGACTTGGTCACACATGAACGGACTAAGTCCATTCAAAAGTCTGTTCGTTTTGAACGTGATGACGTAAGACGGGACTAAAAAAGGAAGTTCAATAGCCAGTAGCCAATAGCTTCCCCTGCGTCATATTTGGTCCGTCGGACCAGCATACAGACGAACAGTTTTCCCGATAGGAATTGAGTCTGTCGGACAGATTTGAAGCATGTTCTATTTCTAGGTCCGTCTGATTTTTATAACGAAAAACGGTCGGATTAGCCCACACACACACGATCGGATTGTCCGGCGGACTGATCCCAGACTGATCCTGTCAGACCTAGTCTTGGGTACATGGTACCCTTGCTCAGTCTCAGGAAAAAGTGAACAGGCTTCTTTTAATCACGAAGACACAACCTACCAAGAGCTGGAGTTTTCAATGTGACATACATTTTTTGCACCTACCTGTCCCTGTAGCTAAATCTCTCCACCATTCATTGCCCTAAGTGAAAGCCTGAAAACAGTTCTGCTTCATTTTTGAGCCCATTGCAGCCTTGTCCACATGCTTTGAAAAATGAAAAGGTCATGGAAAAAATAAAAAAATTGCACAACATGGAATTATAAGATTAGAGACCACCATTGTAGCCTGAAGCACTGTGAAAAGCCTTCTAAACCTGGTTTTGAATTTTGACTTCAGAACATTTCCAATGCTTGTTGCATAGCATCAGCACTTCACTTATATATCTGCTTCCTGGAGTTGTGACAGAAAACGGATGGGATTAACTAAATTACATCTAATATACAATTGTAAACAACTGCTAATATTAACTTTTGAAAATGCTGGTTGCTTGGCTGTCATGCTGATCCAGTAACTCAATATTCTTTGAGTCACTGATATTGAACAAAGTACATAGATCAGCTTCTAATTTCAGCTTGTTCAATTAAGCTTTGGCAATAAAACCTTGAAGCTATTTGATTACTATGCACAGTTTTACCAGATACTGTGCGCACCAATTTTAGTACTTCTCCCCATAATGTCAGTGGTTTAACCACTTCAGCCCCGAAAGGATTTAGTCTTCCTAACCAGGCCATTTTTTGCGATACGGCACTCGTTACTTTAACTGACAATTGTGCGGTCATGTGACGCTGTACCCAAATGTAAAAATCTTTTTTTCCCCCACAAATAGAGCTTTCTTTTGGTGGTATTTGATCACCTCTGCATTTTTTTTCGCTATAAACAAAAAAAGACTGACAATTTTGAGAAACAAAACAATATTTGTTACTTTCTGCTATAAAACATACCCAATAAAAAAATGTAAAAAAATCAAATTTCTTCATAAATTTAGGCTAATATGTATTCTGCTACATATACATATTTTTGGTAAAAAAAAAAACACAATAAGCGTATATTGATTGATTTGCGCAAAAGCTATAGCGTCTACAAAATAGGGGAAAGACATAGCTTTTTTTTTAACTAGTAATGGCGGTGATCAGTGATTTGTAGCAGGACTGCGATATTGCGGCAGACAGATCGGACACCTAGCTGACATTTTTTAAAATTTTTTGGGAACCAGTGACAGTATTACAGTGATCAGTGCTAAAAATATGCACTGACATTGTACTAATGACACTGGAGGGGAAGGGGTTAACACCAGGGGCGATCACAGGATTAAATGTGTTCCCTCAGTGTGTAAGTGTGTGTGTGTGTGTGTGTGTGTGAGTCCCGCTGATTGGCTGGCCAATCGGTGCACACGCGCCCACAGAACCTTGTGCATGAACCAGTGTACACCTATTGTGATTAGCGCAGCTGAGCCAACTTGCCACAGTTTAACTGCGGTGGCTGGTCGACAAGAGGTTAAAGAGTTACTCCACTTTTGTTGAGTAAAAAACATTGCCCTCTGGGTGATCTATGTTCATTACAAGGATTTGAATAAACTTTGTTGCAGATTCCTAGTTTTTCTTATTCCGAAGAAATCCCTGTGTGTTTCTCTGTGCTCATGTTCTGAGTGAGACTAATAAGAGTGGTTTCATAATTATCAACCAGCTGCTGCACCTTTTCTTGTTCTGAAGGAATAGCTGTTTGTTTGTCTGCGTGGAAAGTGAGTCTGTATGGGAGTGGTTTTGTAATTATCAATCAGCTGCTGCATCTGAAGGGTTCTAATGCAGAAAATTGCAGGGTCTGCATCCCTTTAAGCCCCATACACGCAATCGGAAATTCAGCCAGAAAAAGACTGATGACAGATTTTGGCCGGAAAATGCGACCGTGTATGCTCCATTGGACTTTTGCTGGTCGAATTCCCATCAGCAAAAGATTGAGAGCCTGTTTTCAATTTTTCGGTCGGAAATTCCGATCTGCCGTGCAAAATTCCTACGCATGCTCGGAAACAATTCAACGCATGCTTGGAAGCATTGAACTTCATTTTTTCATTGGCTCATCATAGTGCTGTACGTCACCGCTTTCTTGATGGTCGAAAGCAAACTTTTGTGTGACCGTGTGTATGCAAGCCAAGCTTGAGCAGAATTCCATCAGAAAAACCAAAGATTTTTCTGATGGAAATTCCGCTTCTGTGTACGGGGCATTAGACATGCATTTCCTTTGGGAGTAGCTCAACAAAAATAAAAATTTTGTTGCAGGCGGTGTCAAAATCGACTTTGTATCTTAGTGCAGACTTCTGGGAGAATCAAAGAGCCAATCACACAAGCAGGAAAATACATATCTGGTGGGCGTTCTGTACACCAGCTGTGTACATAACACCACTAGGTAGCCATATTGCATTTTACAGAAAATTACAGAGCTGCAGATTGAAAAGGAAACGTAATTTTTAATAACATTCAATTACAATATGACTGGTGTCTCAATTGTATATGCTAGATTTTTTTATTTGCTATTTTTTTCCCCACAAAAGTGGAGCTACCCTTTAATATTTGTTTCTGACTTGGTGATATAGTCACTGGATTAATATGACAGCCAGGTAACTAGCATTTTCAAAAGGAGGTCAGCAACAGCCGGATTTACAGTTCGCTTTAGTTTCTCTTTAACCCTGAACAATGTACTCACAAGAAATAAAACCCTTTGCTTTTATTTCGTAGTGCGGTTGGATGACTTCCAGGGACTAAAGGACAATAATTCTATTCCACTCGACACGGTTTTAGCAGAAGATTAGGGAACGCAATAGGTATTATCATATTAGCAACAGAATGCGTTTCTCTGGTATTTTATTTTGTGTGTGTGTGTGTGTGTGTGTGTGTGTGTGATGATATTTCCTCCTTGTGCCTTTCGTAAGTCTCAAATTTGCTCTCTCTTTCCCTCTCATATTGACCACTTGTTAAATCTTTTTGTTTGTTTCCCGCCATTCTCCTGGGAGGCTGAGACAGACAGGCTTGCCAGATTCATTTTCTGATCAAAGCTGTTTGATTTGGTCAATTTTGCCACATTGGAGACGTTCTCTATTACAGAGATAAATAGCCTCGAGCCAACTGTCAACGAAAACTTGTAAGCTAATAAATTATTCCAATTTCTTGCAGTGGATTTCTCTGGAGACAGCCCTAGGAAATACACTTTTTGATTAGTAAATTTCTCTGTGTGTGTGTCTGGACATTCAAATGTGTCTACTTTGATTAGTACCATTGCTTTTCAAGTCCAAGTTGGCTGAGGGGCTGTCAGTTGAAGGCAGGCCTAATGCATAATGCATAAACTGTGCCCGCTAACCGGTGCCTGATTCAGCACTGGAAAGGCGGGAAAATTGCCCTAACAACCCCGGCGGTTTCTTTTTTTTTATCAAGGGAGATAAAGTTTCAAGACTTGTCATCTGTTGAAGCGACGGTTACTTGTCACAAGAGTCACGGAGGTTTGGAAAGGTTGAAAAAGCAATACCACGCAGCGGCAAAAACAGATGATCTACTGAGACCTTCTTAAATTGATTACCTCCCCCAAATATTGGCATCTTTAAAAGATGTTCTGTATTTTCAAGGGTAATCAGTATATCAGGCTCGGCCTCCTGGGCTTTTTTAAAAGCTTGGTGTTTAACAAGGTTTTCCATATTTCCAAGGGACCCTCCAAAGCACTTTAAGCCTTCAGTATGCTTCACGTTAAAAATGCAAAATAAATAAACACATCAAATAAACTAATTACAATCCCCTTATTGAAATCTGTAAAACAAGTTCTTTTTTTAGGAGTCTTACTTCTAGGTGTTTTAAAACTTGTGATCATCGAGCTCAGTGCATTTAACAATAAAGAATCAACACTGCTACCAACAAATTTGAAGACCTTGGGCATGATTCCATGTAATTGATGGTATATTTTTCCCAGTGCAATCTGTTTTTTAAAGTCTTCCCTCTACTGGTTATAGTCAGGGATAAGGTTTGGATTTGCCACCACTATGGGCGAATCTTGTGGGTTTAATATGCATCAACTTATTGAATTTTGAAGGTTTGATATTCATGGTCCTGGTAACTTTAACTGCCTATTTACTCAGGATATTTTTTTTAAACCATAATGAACTGTATGGACAAGAGAAATGGCCATCACTCTAATGCCCTGTACACATGGTCGGACTTTTCGACGGAAAATGTGCGATCGGATCTTGTTGTCGGAAAATCCGATCGTGTGTGGGCTCCATCGGACTTTTTACGTTGGAATTACTGACACACAAAGTTTGAGAGCCGGATCTAAAAATTTTCAACAACAAAATCCGATCGTTTAACCACTTGCCGACCGCCACACGACGATATACGTCGGCAGAATGGCACGGGCAGGCATATTGGCGTATATATAAGTCCCTGCCTGCCCGCGGGTGGGGGGCCCGATCGGGCCCCCCCCCGGTGCCTGCGGCGGTCGGCATTCGTTCGGGAGAGATCAGGGATGAGGGGACGGCCATTCATTCATGGCCACCCCCTCGCGATCGCTCCCGACGAATGAAAATCCTCCGTGACATCACTTCCTCTCCTGTATTGTAAACACAGGCAGAGGAAGTGATGTAATCTCTCCTCGTGTCGGTCTTTTTCGTTCCGGCACGGAGGAGAGAGGATCGGTGAGTTGCACCTAACACTACACTAACAGTAGAACACGCCAGGCACACTTTTCACCCCCCCCGATCACCCCCCAATCACCCCCCCAATCACCCCTGCCCCCCCAGTCACAGTGACACCAAGTGCATTTTTTATTTTTTTTGCATTGGTGTCATTTGTGACTGTAATAACTGTTAGGGCAGTTAGGGTTAGCCCCCTTTAGCTCTAGGGTGCCCCCCTAACCCCCCCAATAAAGGTTTAACCCCGTGATCACCCCCCGTCGCCAGTGTCACTAATAAGCGATTTTTTTCTGATCGCTGTATTAGTGTCACAGGTGACGCTAGTTAGGCAGGTAAGTATTTAGGTTCGCCGCAGCTTTTTATAGCATCAGGGACCCCCATATACTACCGCATAGCCCCCTGATTGCCCCCCAGTTAACCCTTTCACCAGTGATCACCATATAACTGTTACAGGTGACGCTGGTTGGTTAGTTATTTTTTTTTTGTTTCAGGGCACCCGCCATTTATTACCTAATAAAGGTTTAACCCCCTGATCACCCGGCGGGTGATATAAGTTTGAGGGTCAGATAAGGCCTGCGTCGCCCCAGCGTCAGGTTAGTGCCAGTACCGCTAACACCCACGCGCAAAGCATACACCTCCCTTAGTAATATAGTATCTGATCAGATCTATGTTAGCGTTGCCTTCATTTTAGGTTTCCCAAAACGCATTGTTAGCGGGATCAGCCCAGATACCCGCTAGCACCTGCGTTTAGCCCCTCCGCCAAGCCCAGCCCAGCCCACCCAAGTGCAGTATCGATCGATCACTGTCACTTACAAAACACAACACACATAACTGCAGCGTTCGCAGAGTCAGGCTTGATCCCTGCGATCGCTAACAGTTTTTTTTGTAGCGTTTTGAAACAGTCGCTGACAGGCTAGGTGCTTTTTTACCTGTGAGTCTCACTAGTGTACCCCTAAATTTAGAGCCCAAAATGGCAAAGCGAAGGTACACTAGTGAAGAGGCCTACACGTTTCTGAGCATGACAGATAGTGAAGAGGACGTCACTCATCTGTCAGATTCAGGCTCAGAATACGATCCTGTAGAGGACAGCGGCTCCATGACAGATAGCTCTGACGACGGAGATGAGGCCGCTGCTAAGAACAGGTGTGCCCAATCCCGTATGTATTCTGTTGTTGAGGTGCAGGAACCGCAGGTCACTCGTATGGAGCAGAGACGTACTAGAGCCGCTCATCCTTCTGGTGAACTGGCAAGCACCAGCGGCCTAGTACACCCTGGACGTACATCCAGCACTGCAGTAACACGTGGTGATGTGGCGAGTCCCATAAGTGCAGTTCAAGCTGGCGAGGTGGCAAGCACAAGTAGTGTCCCGCTGCCACCAAGAAGAAGACAAAGACAGGCCCGTCGTACCCATAGTGCCCTTCCTGCAGAATTCGCCAATCCTATTTGGGTGCCCACATCTTCTGCAGAACCCGTACTTCCCCCATTCACTGGCCAACCTGGCATTGACGTGGAAACAGTTGATTTTAAGACACTTGACTTTTACTCACTGTTTTTCACCGAAGATCTCTATAGATCTATTGTGGACCAAACCAATTTGTACGCTGCTCAACACATCGCCACTATTCCCCAGTCCGCCCTTGCCAAACAATGGAAACCAGTTACGGTTTCCGAATTTAAAATCTTTCTGGGCCTCTCCCTCAACATGGGCATAACCAAAAAGAGTGAGTTGCGGTCATATTGGTCCACTGACCCAATTCACCATATGCGCGTGTTCTCTGCTTCCATGTCCAGGGCACGATACGAGATGATTTTGCGGTTCATGCACTTCAGCGACAATGAACTCTGTCGTCCTCGTGGAGACCCTGAATACGATCGGCTCTACAAAATTCGGCCCCTCATAAACCACTTCAACCAACGTTTTGCAGACATGTTTACTCCCCATCAAGTTGTCTGCGTTGATGAGTCCCTGATTAAGTTTTCTGGTCGCTTGTCATTCAAACAATACGTCCCCAACAAGCGTTCCAGATACGGGGTCAAGATGTATAAGCTCTGTGACAGGGCCACAGGCTATACACGTAGTTTCATGGTTTATGAGGGTAGAGATAGTCACGTAGAGCCGGAGAACTGCCCTGATTACATAGGAAGCGCTGGCAAGATAGTGTGGGACATGGTGTCACCCTTATTCAGAAAGGGGTACCACTTGTACGTGGACAATTATTACATAAGCGTGCCACTGTTTAGTCACTTGTTTGATCAGCAGATTGGAGCATGTGGCACCGTGCGACCTAATCGCCGGGGCTTTCCCCAGCGGCTTGTAGAGTCCCCTCTTAGGCTGGGGGAGAGAGCCTGCTTGCGCAGTAATAATTTGCTCGCTATGAAGTGGAGGGATAATAAGAATGTTTTCGTTCTTACCTCCCTTCATGCAGACACGACGGTCCAAATTCCTACGGCGACTGGTATTGTGGAGAAACCCCTCTGTGTCCACAAATCTAACCTTAACATGGGAGGGGTGGACCTCAATGACCAGTTGTTGGCGCCGTATCTAGTTGCCCGTAAGGCCAGACGCTGGTACAAAAAAGTGTCTGTTTATTTATTCCAATTGGCTATACTGAATGCTTATGTACTACACAAAGCTTCAGGACGGACTGGATCCTTCCTCAAATTCCAGGAGGATATCGTCAGAGCCCTTCTGTATCCAGACGGTGCTCCACCTCACCTTCCCCTACCAGATGCAGTAAGCCGGCTGCATGAGAGGCATTATCTTTATGCCCTCCCGAGTACCCCTACCCAACGAGCCCCCCAAAGAAAATGTCGTGTCTGCAGAAAGCGCGGATTTAGGCGTGACACCCGTTATTGTTGTCCCCGCTGTCCTGACAATCCTGGTCTTTGCATTGGTGAATGTTTTGAACGCTACCATGAACTAGTTGAGTATTAGCGTAGGGTACAGCATTGCACAGGCTAGGCACACGTTCACAGGGTCTCCCAAGATGCCATTGCATTTTGAGAGACCCAAACCGCTGGAACCGTTACAACAGAAGTGTTAAAGTTACATAAAAAAGTGTTAAAAAAAAAAAAAAAAAAGTAAAAAAAACAAAAAAAAAAAAAAAATATAAAATAAAAAAACCAAAAATAGTTGTCGTTTTATTGTTCTCTCTCTCTCTATTCTCTCTCTATTGTTCTGCTCCTTTGTACTGTATTCTATTCTGCAATGTTTTATTGTTAACCATTTTTTGTTTTCAGGTACGCCATTCAGCTGTAGCGTGGATTTATTTATCTTGACAGCAACAGCGTTTGCTCCCACGATACGTAAAGCCACGACTCCAGCGCTGTCGGAGGTGATTTCACCACCACAGTTAAAAAAAGAGCATATATGCCGAAGCATGGGGGCATAAGGGGTGGAGGAGCGATCTGCTCCTACCTTTTGCGGGAGGATGCCCCCATGCTTCGGCATATATATATTTTAGGCACAGATTGTGTTAAATGTGTTATTTTTTGCGATTTTTTTTGTATTTGCTTTGCAGGTATGGTAAGTCCTACTGTTATACTGTAATGTTACTTTGTTTTATTGTTAACCATCATTTGCTTAGCAGGTACGCCATTCTGCTGCAGAGCGGATTTATTTATCTTGACAGCAACAGTGTTTGCTCCCATGATACATAAAGCCGTGACTCCAGCACTGTCGGGGGTGATTTCACCACCACAGTTAAAAAAGAGCATATATGCCGAAGCATGGGGGCATAAGGGGTGGAGGAGCGATCTGCTCCTACCTTTTGCGGGAGGATGCCCCCATGCTTCGGCATATATAAATGGTGCATGTATGCCCACCATTAGAAAGTGGGTGGATGAAGGGTGGTATCTAATGGTGGGCATACCCACCGATCAATATTTTTTTTTCGTTCAGCCCACAGGCTGCATGAAAAAAAAATTACAATATATGCCCAACCAGTTCCAGCAACATACTGGTATGTTGCGGGACTTTGAGTGCTTATACCAGAATGATGCCTGCAGGTTTAGGTATCATCTTGGTATCATTCTTTTCAGCCAGCGGTCGGCTTTTATGTAAAAGCAATCCTAGCGGCTAATTAGCCTCTAGACTACTTTTACAAGCAGTGGGAGGGAATGTCCCCCCCCCCCGCACCATCTTCCATGGTTTTCTCAGGCTCTCCTGTCCCAACAGGGAACCTGAGAATGCAGCCGGTGGTTCCGCCAGCTGACCATAGAGCTGATCAGAGACCAGAATGGCTCCAATCATCTCTATGGCCTAAGACACCGGAAGCTACAAACATTTCATGACTTAGATTTTGCGGGATGTAAACAGCGCCATTGGGAAATTGGGAAAGCATTTTATCACACCGATCTTGGTGTGGTCAGATGCTTTGAGGACAGAGGAGAGATCTAGGGTCTGATAGACCCTAATTTTTAAAAAAAAGAGTACCTGTCACTATCTATTGCAATCATAGGGGATATTTACATTCCCTGAGATAACAATAAAAATCATAAAAAAATATATATAAATGAAAGGAACAGTTTAAAAATAAAATAAAAAAGCAAAATAAATAATAAAAAAAAATTAATAAAAAAAAACACCCCTGTACCCCCCTGCTAAGGCGCAACGTGGAACGCAAGCGTTGGTCTGGTGGCATATGTAAACAGCAATTGCACCATGCATGTGAGGTATCACCACGAAGGTCAGATCGAGGGTACTAATTTTAGCAGTAGACCTCCTCCGTAAATCTAAAGTGGTCACCTGTAAAGGCATTTAAAGGCTTTTAAAAATGTACGTAGTTTGTCGCCGCTGCACGTTTCTGCGCAATTTTAAAGCATGTCATGTTTGGTATCCATGTACTCGGCCTAAGATCATATTTTTTATTTCATCAAACATTTGGGCAATATAGTGATTTTTAGTGCATTAAAATAAAAAAAAGTGTGTTTTTTCCCCAAAAAATGCGTTTGAAAAATCGCTGCGCAAATACCGTGTGAAAAAAAAAAATGAAACACCCACCATTTTAATCGGTAGGGCTTTTGCTTTAAAAAAAACACTTCATGTTTGGGGGTTCAAAGTAATTTTCTTGCAAAAAAAATATTTTTTCATGTAAACAAAAAGTGTCAGAAAGGGCTTTTTCTTCAAGTGGTTAGAAGAGTGGGTGATGTGTGACATAAGCTTCTAAATGTTGTGCATAAAATGCCAGGACAGTTCAAAACCTCCCCAAATGACCCCATTTTAGAAAGTAGACACCCCAAGCTATTTGCTGAGAGGCATGTCGAGTCCATGGAATATTTTATATTTTGACAAAAGTTGTGGAAAAAATACATTATTATTATTATTTTTTTTTTTTTTTTTGCACAAAGTTGTCATTAAATGATATATTGCTCAAACATGCCATGGTTATATGTAAAATTACACCCCAAAATACATTCTGTTGCTTCTCCTGAGTACGGGGATACCACAAGTGTGAGACCTTTTGGGAGCCTAACCGCGTACGGTACCCCAAAATCCAAGCACCACCTTCAGGATTTCTAAGGGTGTAAATTTTAGATTTCATTCCTCACTGCCTATCACAGTTTCGGAGGCCATGGAATGCCCAGATAGCACAAAATCCCCCCAAGTGACCCCATTTTGGAAAGGAGACACCCCAAGCTATTTGCCGAGAGGTATGGTTAGTATTTTGCAGACCTTCATTTTTGTCACAAAGTTTTGAAAATTGAAAAAAAGAAAAAAAATATACATAATTTTTTTTTTTCTTCATTTTCAAAAACAAATGAGAGCTGTAAAATACTCACCATGCCTCTCGGCAAATAGCTTGGGGTGTCTACTTTCCAAAATGGGGTCATTTTGGGGGGTTTTGTGCTATTTTGGCATTTTATGGCCTTCAAAACTGTGATAGGTAGTGATATGTAAAATCAAAAATTTACACCCTTAGAAATCCTGAAGGCGGTTCTTGGTTTTCGGGGCCCCGTACGCGACTAGGCTCCCAAAAAGTCCCACACATGTGGTATCCCCGTACTCAGGAGAAGCAGCAGAATTTATTTTGGGGTGTCATTTCACATATGCCCCTGGCATGTGTGAGCAATATATCATTTAGTGACAACTTTGTGAAAAAAAAATAAAAAAAAATAAAAGTTTGTAATTTTCCCGCAACTTGTGGCAAAATATAAAATATTCCATGGACTCAACATGCCTCTCAGCAAATAGCTTGGGGTGTCTACTTTCTAAAATGGGGTCATTTGTGCGGGTTTTGTGCCATCTTGGCATTTTATGGCCTTCAAAACTGTGATAGGTAGTGAGGCGTGAAATCAAAAATGTACGCCCTTAGAAAGCCTGAAGGCGGTTCTTGGCTTTCGGGGCCCCGTACGCAGCTAGGCTCCCAAAAAATCCCACACATGTGGTATCCCCGTACTCAGGAGAAGCAGCAGAATTTATTTTGGGGTGTCATTTTACATATGCACATGGCATGCGTGAGCAATATATCATTTAGTGACAACTTTGTGAAAAAAAAAAAAAAAAAGTTTGTAATTTTCCCGCAAGTTGCGGCAAAATATAAAATATTCCATGGACTCAACATGCCTCTCAGCAAATAGCTTGGGGTGTCTACTTTCTAAAATGGGGTCATTTGGGGGGGTTTTGTGCCATCTTGGCATTTTATGGCCTTCAAAACTGTAATAGGTAGTGAGGCGTGAAATTAAAAATTTACGCCCTTAGAAAGCCTGAAGGCGGTGCTTGGTTTTCGGGGCCCCGTACGCGGCTAGGCTCCCAAAAAGTCCCACATATGTGGTATCCCCGTACTCAGGAGAAGCAGCAGAATTTATTTTGGGGTGTAATTTCACATATGCCCATAGCATGTGTGAGCAATATATCATTTAGTGACAACTTTGTGAAAAATTTATAAAGTTTGTAATTTTCCCGCAACTTGTGGCAAAATATAAAATATTCCATGGACTCAACATGCCTCTCAGCAAATAGCTTGGGGTGTCTACTTTCGAAAATGGGGTCATTTGTGGGGGTTTTGTGCCATCTTGGCATTTTATGGCCTTCAAAACTGTGATAGGTAGTGAGGAGTAAAATGACATATGTATGCCCTTAGAAATCCTGAAGGCGGTGCTTGGCTTTCGGGGCCCCGTACGCGGCTAGGCTTCCAAAAAGTCGACCACATGTGGTATCCCCGTACTCAGGAGAAGCAGCAGAATGTATTTTGGGGTACAATTCCACATATAACCATGGCATGTGTGAGCAATATATAATTTAGTGACAACTTTGTGTAAAAAAAAAAAAAATTTTTTTTTTTGTCATTATTCAATCGCTTGCGGCAAAAAAATAAAATATTCAATGGGCTCAACATGCCTCTTATCAATTTCCTTAGGGTGTCTACTTTCCAAAATGGGGTCATTTGGGGGGGGTTTTGTACTGCCCTGCCATTTTAGCACCTCAAGAAATGAGATAGGCAGTCATAAACTAAAAGCTGCGTAAATTCCAGAAAATGTACCTTAGTTTGTAGATGTGACAACTTTTGCGCAAACCAATAAATATACAATTATTGACTTTTTTTTTACCAAAGACATGTGGCTGAATGCATTTTGGCCTAAATGTATGACTAAAATTGAGTTTATTGGATTTTTCTAATAACAAAAAGTAGAAAATATCATTTTTTTTCAAAATTTGCGGTCTTTTTACGTTTATATCGCAAAAAATAAAAATCGCAGAGTCAGTCAAATACCTTTAAAAGAAAGCTCTATTTGTGGGAAGAAAAGGACGCAAATTTCGTTTGGGTACAACATTGCATGACCGCGCAATTACCAGTTAAAGCAGCGCAGTGCCAAAGTGTAAAAAGACCTCTGGTCATTTACCAGCAAAATGGTCCGGTCTGAAAGTGGTTAAATTCCAATGGTGTGTAGACAATTCCAACCGACAAAGTGCCATGCATGCTCAGAATAAATGACTAGATGAAAGCTATTGGCTACTGGCCTCTTTATAGTCTCTTCATACGTGGTTTGTCACCTCATTCTGAATGATCAGATTTTCCGACAACTTTGTGTGACCGTGTGTATGCAAGACAAGTTTGGTCCAATATCCGTCGGAAAAAATTTGATGGATTTTGGGGTCGGAATGTCTGATTGTGTGTACAGGGCATTAGAAGGAGCAATACTAGGGCTTTTTTGCTGGCCTTCTAAGCTATGGCCAACAAGCTTAGAATTGTTGGTTTAAGAGCTTTTGGTTCACCCAGCCCATTCACTATAAAAGGGAGCAGCCATTGGGGGTTATTTACAAAAGGCAAATCCACTTTGCATTGCAAGTGCACTTGGAAGTAAAGTCGCTGTAGATCCGAGGGGGACATGCAAGGAAAATAAAAAACAGCATTTTAGCTTGCACGTGATTGGATGATAAAATCAGCAGAGCTTCCACTCATTTCAGATCTACCCCTTAGATTTAGAGTGACACATTTTCGACTCGAACACCGGCTGTTCGCCCGTTCGGCAAATACTGAACTTTATGGGCCGTTCACACCAAATTCGTGTGGCGCTCACGGCCCACAATGCACTGCGCCATCGCAGTGCATTGCTGGCTCATGATTGGCCAAGCATGCACTGTGACCCCGCATGCTTGGCCAATCACAGCGCCGGCAGTGAGGAGAGCCATAATTGACCACAGGCACAGACAATTATAGCTCAGGGGGTTTAGTACACGCTCCATACTATATAAGGCCACCAACGCGGCGGCCTTGTGTAGTGTGTTCCAGCGTGCATGGAGAGAAGGATAGGCAGGGACAGTTTGTTCTTTTCTCAGGCATCTGCAGGAGTTAAAGTGGGTGTTGTGTGCCTCCAGCACAGTATACACCTGTATCTACCCTTTATTGCTGGTGTTCTCTAATACAGGCATCTGCAGGAGTTAAAGCGGGTGTTGTGTGCCTCCAGCACAGTATACACCTGTATCTACCCTTTATTGCTGGTGTTCTCTAATACAGGCATCTGCAGGAGTTAAAGTGGGTGTTGTGTGCCTCCAGCACAGTATACACCTGTATCTACCCTTTATTGCTGGTGTTCTCTAATACAGGCATCTGCAGGAGTTAAAGTGAGTGTTGTGTGCCTTCAGCACAGTATATGCCTGTATCTACTCTTTATTGCTGGTGTTCTCTAATACAGGCATCTGCAGGAGTTAAAGTGGGTGTTGCGTGCCTCCAGCACAGTATACACCTGTAGCTACCCTTTATTGCTGGTGTTCTCTAATACAGGCATCTGCAGGAGTTAAAGTGGGTGTTGCGTGCCTCCAGCACAGTATACACCTGTAGCTACTCTTTATTCCTGGCGTTCTCTAATACAGGCATCTGCAGCATTTACAGTGGGCGTTGTGTGCCTCCAGCACAATATACACCTGAAGCTATCCTTTATTACTGGTGTTCTGTAATGCAGGCATCTGCAGGAGTTAAAGTGGGTGTTGTGTGCCTCCAGCACAGTATACACCTGTATCTACCCTTTTTTGCTGGTGTGCTCTAATACAGGCATCTGCAGGAGTTAAAGTGGGTGTTATGTGCCTCCAGCACAGTATACACCTGTAGCTACCATTTCTTGCTGGTGTTCTCTAATACAGGCATCTGCAGGAGTTACAGTGGGTGCTGTGTTACAAACAGATTCTACTTAACAGAACAAACCTACACAGTCCCTGTTTTGTTTGCACCGCCTGTATACTGCTGTTTTGAGAATATAGGGCCTAGGGGCCCCACGCCTTTCCTTTTTTAAATTTAGGTACAGGGTTCCCCTTAATATCCATACAAGACCCAAAGGGGCTGGTAATGGGCAGGGGGGGCTACCCATGCCATTTTTTTCTCAATGATTTTCATCTGTATTGCCGGAAACAGACATGACATTAAAACCACAAGCAGTTTTAAATGACTTTTTTTCCATTAAATGTTTTGTGCAGGGACTGTTCTTAACACGGGAAACACGTGCCACTTCACAGGCATACTATAGACGTCCCCTAGGCACGATATTTAAAGGAATATTTCACTTTTTTTCATCATTAAAATCAGTGCTCCCGAAAAAAACTGTCATTTTTAGAAAATGTTTTAGCATTGACTCATGTCCCCTGGGGCAGGAGCCGGGTCCCCAAACCCTTTTTAGGACAATATCTTGCTTATTAGCCATTAAAATTAGCACTTTTTATTTTGAACGTTCGAGTCCCATAGACTTCAGTGGGGTTCTAAAGTTCGCACAAATTTTTGGTCCGTTCAAAAGTTCTGGTGCCGGGGTATGTATGGCTCATCCCTACTAGGAACACACAGTCTCTCTCCCCTCTCCTGGCAGGACGTGGAGCTCTGTGTTTACACACAGAGATCCACGGTCCTGCTCTGTCACGAGCGATCGCGGGTGCCTGGCAGACATTGCGGTTGCCGGGCACGCACATCGGCTTCTTGGTGATGCGGTCACCTATTTTGCTGGGAAGCCAAGGACGTTATATAGCCTAAAAGATATTATACATAAATGTATGTGACTTAGCGCATAATCTCAGTGATCCGTCTGCTACACAAAAATTACTATAACCATATGTGCATCAAAAACATTACTTCAAACGTATTCAATAAATAAAGTGCTTCAAATAAAGTGCATCCAATAGTCCAGTATATAAAGTGCACTCCTGCTAATAGCAATAGTAAAGTACATCCAGTATAGTCCAGTGAAAAAGTGAATTCATATAGTGCACTCCGCAGAAATAAAGTGCTAATCAAGAAATTATGTGCAAAATGCCAAGCTTATTAAAGTGCAAAGAAGTTCTGTGCTAAAATGGAAAATCCAAAATTTGTGTCCTTTCACTCCCAATCCCAGTGATGAGGGGTGCGCTGTGAATCCAATAAAGTACTCTCAGTGCCCTCAGCTCATGGGTGTGGAAAAAGCGCTCTAAGCCTTTGTACACACGGTCGGAGATTCCGACAACCAAATCCGTCGGAGTAATTCCGACAGATTAATTCCGGAAGAGGTCAGGAAGTGATGTTGCATACACACGGTTGGACTAAGTTGTCGGAAAATCCGATTGTACATAACGTGATGATGTTATTTTGTTACGACGGGACTACGTTCAGGCTAGTAGCCAATAGCTTTGGTCTAGGAATTTTAACTGAGCATGCGTGGCACTTTGTCTGTCGGAGTAGGCTACACATGATCGGAGTATGTCCGATCGGAGCATTTTGTCTGAAAATTTTACCGGCAAGTTGGAAAAGTTGGTCCGTCGGATATTCCGACGGAAGCAGTCCGATGCAAACCACGCACAGTCGGAATATCCGACAAAACGGTCCAATAGGACACATTCCGTCGGAATCTCCGACCGTGTGTACAAGGGCTAATAGATTACACCAATCTTGCCCCCACTTCCATATATGTAGGTCAGTCAATTCAGCAATTACAATTAGGTATGGGAGATGAATATCAGCTTAGACTCCATAATTGGATCCACGTGTAAAAATAAATGGGTCTCCAATAGTACATTACCCAAATAACATAACTTTTATTTTAAAAAATGGCTGCTTACATGTAAGTAGCTGAAAACCAGACCAGACTCATCGGCGTTCCACACCACTTTGTATGTTATTTCTGGTCCGTGGCATCCACTTACAGTCCGTCGTAATGACTTCCGGCTCGTTTACTTCTGTTCTACTCCTATGTGTTACGTCACACTGCGTACCTCGTGACTTCATCAGGGAGACAGATTGGACACTTTTGACACTATTTTGGGACCATTGAAATGTATACAGTGATCAGTGCTATAAACATGCACTGATTACTGTATAAATGTCACTGGCAGTGAAGGAGTTAACAATAGGGGGTGATCAAGGGGTTAAATGTGTTACCTAGGGAGTGATTCTAACTGTGGGGGAATGGGACTTACTAGGGGAGGAGACCGGTCGGTGTTCCTATATACTAGGAACACACAATCTGTCTCCTCTCCCCTGGCAGGACGTGGATCTCTATGTTTATACACAGAGATGCACGGTCCTGCTCTGTCACAAGCAATCGCGGGTGCCTGGTGGTCATCGCGGCTGCCGGGCATGCACATCGGCTCCTTGGTGACGCTGGGAAGCCGAGGACGTTATATGACGCCCACCCAAAATGGGAGATCCCATCTGCGGACGTCATATGACTATGGGTGGATAGGGAAGTGGTTAAAAAAAAAAGCTTGTGCATCAGGGTTGGTATTTGAAGTTTTCATTTATTTTGAGGGTATATTGGTCCATACTTTGTTGTTAGATCATTTATTTTAGGTAAACAGTTTTTTTGTCAGATTTTTTTTGTGTCAATAGGACCTTTTGTTTTAGATTTGGGATGCTTATAGTGTAGCATTCACTTCTTATTGACCATCTGTTTTTGGAACTGCCCTTCATTCGCAGAACACAGTTGCATCATTTAAAATTTAAAAAAAGTATAGTGTAAAACGGGGAGTAACAAAACCACCTCACAGTATATACAGTATTAGTTACTATACTATGACCATTCATCAGACCATTTTTACTCATAGATTAAATAAGAGTTAGACATACACCAGTTAGGCCTAATATCCCCAATTAAAACTGTCCTGCTGCTGAACAATTTTACAGCACTGTACCCTTGGCAATATCTTAATTATCGTAGTAAAACTCCAGCCTGTGCTACTTTTTTGTTTCAGGGTTGGTATTTTGGGGTTTCTCTTTCTTCATTTGTGGGTATTTTTTTTATGTTGATATAACCTTTTTTTTAGATTTAGGGTGCTCCAAGTGGAGTATTCACTTGTTACTGACCATCTATTTTTGGAACTGCACTTTATTCACAGAACTCAACACAAATCATTTCAAATAAAAAAAAAGAAAATTTTAAAACAAGGAGCATCAAAACCACCTCACAGTATACATCACTCACTATATTACTTGCATTCATCACACCATTTTCCTCATAGATTAAATAAGAGTTAGGCATACACCAGTTAGGCCTACCATCCCCAATTAGAACACTCCTGCTGCTGAACAGTTTTATGGTGCTGTACCCTTTGGAATATCCTAATTGTTGTAGTAAAACCCCAGCCTGTGTTACTTTTTTTTGTTTCAGGGTTGGTATTTGGGGGTTCATCTTTTTTTTTTTGGTATTTTTTCATGTTGATAGGACTTTTTTTATTTTATTTGGGGTGCTCATGTGGTTACTGACCAGCTGTTGGGAAAAGTGGAAAAAAAACTAAGCACTAAAACTACCTCACATTACATTACTAACATTTCTCACACCCTTTTTCCTCACAGATTAAATAAGAGTTAGGCATACACCAGTTAGGCCAACCATCCCCAATTAAAACTGTCATGTTGCTGAAAAACTTTACAGTGCTATATCCTCTGCAATATCTTAATTGTTAAACCCCAGTCTATGCTCCTTTGTCTGTAGTACATTTGGGCATAGCCTTGCTATTTGAAATTGCCCTGCTCCTGGCCAATTTTATACCGTTGGGTCATTTGCATTCTCTTAATTCTTATAGTAAAACATCTGTCTGTACTGTATTTTCTCCCTCATAAAAAATGTCCTGGTCAATTTTAAGCTTCTGTATCATCTGCAGTTTCTTATTTTTTAATGAGAACTTGATAGAAATTGCCAGCAGCAGGACAGGTTTGTATCAGCAAGATAAGTGACAGACACAGTGAACGACTGTCCAATTTCTATCTGCTGGTCAAAGGGGGCCTATTATCATTTGAAACTAAAATAAATCACTTTGCGGTGCTGCTGCTGTTGATAGGCCAATCTAATTGTAAAAGAAAAAAATCAAATCCTTAGGCAAAAATTCCCTGTCAGTGTACAGTATGCTGTTGCTTAGAATTTCCATGAAAATCGTACTGTTCTATAACATCATGAACAGCTTTAAAGGATAAGTTCACAAAAATAATAATATATACAAGTAAAAGGCACAGCACTCTAGTACCTCAATATGACCCTATATAGTCCATAATAGTCCAAATAGGTGTGTAAAGGAATAGGTCTGTAAATCAGGGCTGCCAATGGAGACCAGAAGCCAATTCCAGTGCACGCTACTGAAGTTGCTCCGACTTCAAAAGAAGTTCCTGTACTACTTCAATCCGACTTGTAGGCGACTTGTACCTATTGATTTCAATGGGGGTCGCCTCCAAGTCGGATCTCTGTATGTACAGAGGTGACTTTGACAGAATTATTAGCTCTGAAGTGGGAACTCCACGCCAAATGTATGAAAAAATTTGGCGTGGGTTCCCCCTCCGAGAGCATTCCAGGCCCTTAGGTCTGGTATGGATTCCAAGGGGAACCCCCTACGTCGAAAAAACGGCGTGGGGGTCCCCCCCAGATCCATATCAGACCCTTATCCGAGCACGCTACCCGGCCGGCCAGGAAAGGGGGTGGGAACGAGTGGGCGGCCCCCCCTCCTGAGCCGTACCAGGCCGCGTGCCCTCAACATGGGGGGTGCCTTGGGGGAGGGGGGCGTGCGGCCCCCCCACCCCAAAGCACCTTGTCCCCATGTTGATGAGGACAAGGGCCTCTTCCCGACAACCCTGGCCGTTGGTTGTCGGGGTCTGCGGGTGGGGGGCTTATCGGAAACCGGGAGCCCCCTTTAATAAGGGGGCCCCCAGATACCGGCCCCCCACCCTATGTGAATAAGTATGGGGTACAATTTACCCCTACCCATTCACCTGTAAAATAAAGTACAAAAAAAAACACAACACACAAGATAAAATAGTTTATTGCACAGCTCCGGGGGTCTTCCGTCTTCGGGGGTCTTCTCGCCGGACTCCTCCGCTATCTTCTTCTAGCTCTTTTACTAGCGGAGGAGTGCGGCTTTCTTCCTCGCCGCCGTCCTCTTCTTCCGACTTCGGGGGTCTTGTCCCCCTCTTCGGTTCTTCTGCCGGGCCACCGCGCCTTCTTATAGCTCTTTTACAGGCGGTGGCCCAGTCTTCTGTCGCCGTCGCCGCCTTCCGTTCTTCTTCTTCTCCTGGAGATGTTGACTCGACGCTCTCTCCGGCCGCAATGCCAGGGGCGCGCTGCGCAGCGACTTATATAGGGACAAGGGGCGGGGTCATCGGTTGATGTCACATGGGTTGATGTCACATGGTGACTCCCCCCTTACGATGTCACAGTCCCGCAGGATGCTGGGACTGTCGCCATGTGACATCAACCCATGTGACATCAACCCATGTGACATCAACCCATGTGACATCAACGGATGACCCCGCCCCTTGTCCTTATATAAGTCGCCGCGCAGCGCGTCCCTGGCATTGGGGCCGGAGAGAGCGTCGAGTCAACATCTCCAGGAGAAGAAGAAGAGAAGAACAGAACAGAAGGCGGCGGCGACGGCGGCGACGGCGGCGACAGAAGACAGGGCCACCGCCTGTACAAGAGCTATAAGAAGGCGCGGTGGCCCGGCAGAAGAACCGAAGAGGGGGACAAGACCCCCGAAGTCGGAAGAAGAGGGCGGCGGCGAGGAAGAAAGCCGGGCTCCTCCGCTAGTAAAAGAGCTAGAATAAGATAGCGGAGGAGTCCGGCGAGAAGACCCCCGAAGACGGAAGACCCCCGGAGCTGTGCAATAAACTATTTTATCTTGTGTGTTGTGTTTTTTTTTGTACTTTATTTTACAGGTGAATGGGTAGGGGTACATTGTACCCCATACTCATTCACATAGGGTGGGGGGCCGGTATCCAGGGGCCCCCTTATTAAAGGGGGCTCCCGGATTCCGATAAGCCCCCCGACCGCAGACCCCGACAACCAACGGCCAGGGTTGTCGGGAAGAGGCCCTTGTCCTCATCAACATGGGGGCAAGGTGCTTTGGGGTGGGGGGGCCGCACGCCCCCCTCCCCCAAGGCACCCCCCATGTTGAGGGCACGCGGCCTGGTACGGCTCAGGAGGGGGGGCGCCCGCTCGTCCCCACGCCCTTTCCTGGCCGGCCGGGTAGCGTGCTCGGATAAGGGCCTGGTGTGGATCTGGGGGGGACCCCCACGCCGTTTTTTCGGCGTAGGGGGTTCCCCTTGGAATCCATACCAGACCTGAGGGCCTGGTATGCTTTTGGAGGGGGAACCCACGCCAAATTTCTGAAAATGGCGTGGAGTTCCCCCTTCAGAGCTCATTCTCTGATTGGCCACGGCAAAAGTCGCCTGGCCTGGGGCGACTTGTAAGTCGCCCCAGGTCGTGTCTAAAAGTGTTCAAGTCGTCTCCAAGTTGCTTCACAAAGTCCTCCTGAAGTCGTGTCGCCCCTGTGTCAACCAAGCCTAAGACGGCTCTCATTCACTTACATAGATTTTTAATGCCTCATGCACACGGACGTTTTTACAGCCCCTTTTTTGAGCGTTTTTTGCAGCTTAAAAATGCCTGTCCATGTTAGTCTATGGCTTCATGCCCACCTAGGCGTTTTTGAGCTGCAAATGGCATAGGCGTTTTTAAGCTGTAAAAAAAACCCAGGACCAGTGCGTTCCGTGGCGCGGAGCTAGAGCTGTAAAAACGCGAATCGCGGAAAAACGCACACAAACGCGCATAAACGCGCATAATGCGTAACATATTTCCTTTATTTCTGAGTGCTATAGCCAAGAGATGTGCTTATTTAAAAAACGCTACTTAACGCTAACGCGCAAAAACGCGCAAAAACGCCAATGCAAAACGCGGTAAAAATCGCGTTTTTAACGCCGATTTTTCCAGGCTTCGGAGCTAGCTTTGCAGCCAGTTTTTTAAAACGTCCATGTGCATGAGCACTAAATGTTGTCCGACCTGAGGCGACTAGGGGCGACCTGAAGTCGGATCTGAGTCGCCCCTGTGTGAACCGAGCCTTAGGCTCGGTTCACACAGGGGCAACACGACGTGACTTGAAGTGACTTGACGTGATGTGACTTGACGTGACTTGACGTGACTTGACGTGACTTGGCGTGACTTGGACCCGACTTACAACACTACTTTAAGTCACCCCAGGCCAGGCGACTTGCCGTGGCCAATCAGAGAATGAGCTCTCAGGGGGGAACTCCTTTTGAGAGCTGATAATTCTCTGAGAGTTGCCTCTGTATAGACGGAGATCCGACTTGGAGGCGACCTCCATTGAAATCAATGGGTACCAGTCGCCTACAAGTCGGATTGAAGTAGTACAGGAACCTTTTCTGAAGTCGGAGCGACTTCAGTAGCGTGCATTAAGACGGCTCTCATTCACTTACATTGATTTCTACATGTTGTGCGTCCTGAGATGACGTGGGGCGACTTGAAGTCAGATCTTAGTCGCCCCTATGTGAACCGGCACCTAGGAAAAAACAAGGACACGGGTGCCTCTGAATGTATAAATCTAAAACTTTAATAGTAACTTTAATAGTAAAAACAATATCCACTCACATAAGAGAAGGTAAAGTTGAGTTTATCTCTGGGCTGAGTAGTGTCCAGGAGCAGGGTGGGTGACCAGGTCACAGAATATCCATTTATCACTGGTGATATGTGGCACATCAGATCCCAGGAAGGAAAGATTGGGTGGGGAACTGTCAAAGCTTGTAGGTTCTTATAGCGCTGCAGGCTCCTGAAGTCCTTGCTGGTAACCGGTATGATGGAGGACGGCCGTGCGGTGGGTAATCCAGAGCGAGGCTTGGAGACCAAGAGACAGCGTAGCACAGGGCAGTGACATCACAGAAATGCATTATAAAAATTATACTGACCACCTTTTCCAAACACCAGAATCTCTAAAAATATTCTCAATGCTTATTGGTTTTCCGTATGTATATTTAAGTGTCCATGCATACTGGGCTTAAAAAAGCCAGTTCTTTTGGCAGAAAAAAAAACCACTCATATAGAGCTTTTTTGTACAGGCATTTAGGAGCATTTAGCATTTTTTCTGCCAGAAAAGCTCTCAAAAATCCAAACCAGAAGGTTTTTTTTTCTGCCTCTAAACATTGAGCTTAAAATATGCCTGTAATCGTCCTAAGGCCGCGTACACACGCGCGGACTGTTCGCCCAACTTTGTCCGTCAAACAGTTTCGGCAAACAGTCCGCTCAAACTTAGCATGGACGGACATGGCCACACACGACGGACGAACAGTTTGCTGAAACCGTGCGCGATGACGTGAACGGCACGTACGACGGGACGAAAAATACGATGTCCTATACACTGCATTATAGCTTTCGGCGTGAAAATCCTTTCTGAGCATGCGCGCAACTTTGTTTGACGAACAAGCCTACACACGAGCGGGCTGTTCGCTGAAACAAGGTTTCAGCGGACAGTTTTTCGGAAATTCCGAAAAACCTTGTCCATCCAACTGTCCGCTGAAACTGTCCGCTGAAAGCCCACACACGAGCGGACTGTCCGCCCAAACACTGTTCAGCGGACAAAGTTGGGCGAACAGTCCGCCCATGTGTACGCGGCCTAATGGTTATGGGCACATAGGATAACATTGAGCTGCTGCGCAAAGCACCAAACTCATGTAGAAGACATTTTTTAAGCCCAGTTTGCATGGACCCCAAAAATATATGAGTAACAATTTCTACATTATTCACTTAGCTTACTGTGCATTAAAAGCAGTAGTATTAATACAGAAACAATATAAAATGAATTTTGCTTTTGTTAAATAATGTTTATCAGAATTTCAATATTATCTTGTTTTGGGATGAAAACTTAAAACATATTAATTCATTTCCATATTGCCCAGATTTAGGATAAAAAACACATTTAACTCCTTTGTTTCCTCAGTGCTACAAACTCTACATAACTCTATGGTTAATTTGCATACCTAAATCATGTTTATATACTTTTTAAAGACATATAAGTTGCTTATTTGGTTTAATAAAAAGAAATGTTTTAAAAAAAAATTCTACTTTTTCAAACACGTTTTATTTTTTTAATACTGTAATTATTAATGACAATCACAGTATCAAAAGATTGACACCACAGCTGTCATTGCAGCCTGTAAGCTCATTTTGTCAATAAAGCCTCCAGTTTCAATGATTGGGAACGACTCTGATTGTTTTCCAATTGTTTGTGGGTATCAAAGCAATTAGCAGCAGCTGAGATTCAGAGCCTCGAGGACTGACAAATGTTGACTGGTGGCTCTCAAGTATTAACATATTCCTAGAGTGGAGCATATAGCTGGGGAATGTTAATATACAGATTGCAGGCAGGAGGGGGTTAAATGACTTCCCTCAGATATTTGGATATTTGAAATATAGTCAAGCCCTTCAAGTTTTTGTGAGAGGGAAACTGTTGACTGGTGTTTTTTTATGCTATTTTATTGTTCTAGGGCTATTCATGCCTCAAAGTGTACATTGCGTTGAGGCGTGTGCTTTAACATGCACCTTTCTTCTCATTTCCTGAAACATGCAAAGGGTCTATGGCAGGGGTGCCCAACCAGTGGCCCGGGGGACACATGTGGCCCGCGGAGCCCTCTGATGTGGCCCATGACCTCCTGCTCTGGGATAGTAGGTTGGCAAGCCCAGATTACAGGTTGTCTACCCACCATGCCAGAGCATCAGTGTTGTGAATGAAGCCAGTGGTAGAGGAAGCAAGCAGCTGTGGAGCAGAGCTGCATAAGCCAATGCTTCCTGTATAGCACCAGCTCCTGTCATAGGTGGAGTGATACCAAATGCACTCTGCCTGGGACAGCAAAATCCCTTATTACTAAAAAATCACAGTGTATATATGGACATATCTGTTCTGGGCTGTTTTTAAACTGATTCGCAGGTGTAGTGCAGTGTACCTGGGGCTTACCTGCACTAAGCCATAGACTTCTCATCTTACCTGTGGGTTTGGTGCACTCTCAGAAAGAAATTCTAGAAAGGGGGTGGTGCGGCAGGGCTGTGTGAAATTTGTTGTGCCACATCCGAAATGAAAACTTATAAAACAAAAATCCCCTGGGGGTAGATTTTAATGGCACGTACAACTTAGTTATAAGACAGTAAATATTTTGTTACATAAAGCAAAAATAATAATATACAATATACATAAAAGAAATATGTCTGGATAACAACTGTTACCCTTGGGTGACTACATTTACTTAGACGATGTATAGGCTTATGTTGTTTGCAATGCCATAAATGATGTTTCTATACAGTTGTTATCCAGACATATTGCTTTTATGTATATTGTATATTATTATTTTTGCTTTATGTAATAAAATATTTACTGTCTTCTAACTAAGTTGTATGTGCCATTAAAATCCACCCCCAGGGGATTTTTGTTTTATAAGAAAGAAAAAAGAAATTCTATGGCAAAGTACAGCTAACCTACAGGAAAGTCACAGATGCAGGTAGACCACAGACCATCAGTATAAAAGTAGCCTTGGGCCCCTTTTAACATGATCTTTCTGACCTAATCGGACCCTCCATTCACTTCTATAGAGCGGCAGATGTAAACAGACTTGTGTCCCTTTACACCTGCCTCCTTTCAATACGATCTGCTAAAAAAAAAAACGGAAAGTGGATCTGTCCCCTTCCATTTGATCAGATGAGAGGGCCCATAGAGTAGAGTGGGCTGTGTCTGTGTCAGCTTTGCATACGCAAAGGGGACACAGAACTGTAATCTGCTCATTGTGGCCCACGACTGGTTACTAAGTCGCTTAAGTGGCCCTCGCTCTTCAAAAGGTTGGGCACCCCTGGTCTACGACACGGCAGAGGAGCCAAACTTGTGCTGGCCTGCTGTTTACCCTGTGCATTGAGGCACCTTGCATTGGGCTGATACATGATACCAACTGTGTGACCGGCTTTCGATGGACCGGTTCACACATCTCCTGGGAAGCCGCGGTCCGCATTCCAAAAGGGTCCTGTGCATCTTTGGGTCGGGTTCAGGTGCGAATTCAGGCAAAAATTTGTACCTGAACCAGTGAACAGGAACACAACGTACCCCATGCTGTCTACTGCAGCCACACATTTGTGAACCCGGCCTTAAACCGAACACATATTAATCACACAGGTTCTGTGGCTGATTAATGTGGTAATCAATTATTTGATTAAGGTGGTAATTAAATTCACTTAGTGCCTTACCTGGATTAAATTAGTCCCAGATCCTGTGTAATTAATATGTGTTCAGTTTTAAAGGGATGAGGTGGCAACCCTAGCATGCTTTTGGCTGCATTGTGCTAAAAACAAGTAGAGCTTGCTGTACTTTTTTCCACCACAAACCAACGCATATCAAAGCAATGCACCAGTGTACCCTGCTGGAATTCACATGCCTTATTTTTTATAGGACCTTGTTTGGCATGCACTGACAATAATGTGTCAACACATTTGGTGTAAATGGACCCTTATTGGTTATGAGTTTTATACCAGGGTGGTTAGTTATTTTCGTGAAAATTATGAAAGAGGCATTTGTTTGCATCTTGACTTGAGCATCTTCTGTGCACTTGCCCTGTATGCAAATCTCATAGACCTTGGTAAGCTATCGTGAAGGTGCCACCAGCATTGATGGAGGTAAACATGCATCTGGAGAAGGCAAGGTAGTTTAGGTTGGGGGAAAGTATTTTTTATTTTTTTGCTGAAGTGCAATTATCCTTTAGAGGGGTATTGCATTTTTAGTAGTGATTAGCACATGACAGCCCATCTTCTGGATTTTAGAGGATACCCCGTAAGATGTCCATACTGCAGAAGAAGCTTGCACAGCTTTGGTAAGCTGCCTCTTTGTGTGGAAATCTGCTTTAACGCTCCTATAGAGAAAATATTTTGGCTACAACAAATCAATTGGTGCGTGTGATAACACAACCATACAGATCATTTATCACCTGTAAAGTACCCTAAATTATGACCTTTGTGGAGAGTATGAGGAGTCAGAAAGAATGCATAACATAAATTAAACTTTGAAGGGTCAGCGCATTTCACTTTCACTATTCATCTTTCTTTCACCTTATGGGTCTAAGAAGAAGAGTGCTGTGTAATTACATTTCACTGGTGTGCATCAGCTCATTATTCTCTGCAGTACCATAATAGTGCAACATTTCCAATGGAGCCAGGTAGATTTCAATTTATTCCCGAGACTATAAGAATGCAGCCACTCTTTAAAACTGATAACATATACTAATCCTTAGCAGGGTTATCATCTCAATTTACTTGTGGATAATAGGCTGGATTTTTTGATCAATAAATGCATTTACTATTTTATACTCTTACAAGTAAGCTGTGCATTTTCCCTAGCCAGTTCATTGTATAGAATATTGAGCATTCTTGTTATCTTAGATGGGACTTTAAAATAATACTGTTTGTTTTCTATTCTCTGAGAATGTCATTTTAACACCTTCTGCGATGCATGCACATGAGGTACAGCAATAACTTCAAGTACACCTATCATGCATACAATGTTGTGTAGCACTGACCCCCGAAGGAGCTGCTGGTTTTATTGGGCTTACCGTTACCTTCTTGAGTGCTTCTCCATCTAGGGTTTCCCGTGGTAGATGGCCCAAAGAAATGTGAAAACTGACCCTGAATCTTCTTTTGTGTTATTTATTCGAAGTAGAAACAGAGTCTCTCAGTTTAGGGTAGAGGGTTAGGAATAAGTTCAGGTACTTTGGACTGGAAAAATAGAAAGTCTCTTATGGAAAAATCCAGAGAATAGTAATCGTTTCACAGCTGGATTTTACCACCCCCGGATAGACCTCCTCTTACTAGGCCTAGCAGCCGGCAGGGTGCTAAGGAAAAGTCTCTGCCACAGACTTGAGCGTAGAATACTTGAGTAAAAGTCTCTGCCACAGACTTGAGTGTAACTGAGGGACATAGACAAATTTAAAGAGCTATCAAACGGTACCATTATCTCTCAGCCGATCCGGTGATACCGTATCAGTGTAGATCCATGAAGTGTCCTTCAACTGAGCTTCCAGGATCCTTCAGAGAAGCCAGCCTTGCGCACGGCCTTCTCCTGAAGAGTCCTCCCCTGGGGTTTCTCCAGTTGCTGAGCCTCTCCCTGAGATGAGACAGCACCGGACCACCTTTAAATCAATAGGCCCGAGATCCATTCAGGCCTGTCCCTGCAGTTGCGTTGCCTCGGGCTAGCCAGCCCTGAGACTTGGAAATGCATGGTTCCGCGCCCCAGGCCAGGAGGGCCATGGGGCTGGTCAGGAGGACCAGAACCAAACGGAAAGAAAATATTCTCCAAAACAGAACTCTGAACCACGTGATGTCAGTACCTTAAACTCCACCTCCCAGAATGCACAGCAGGAGAACACTCCCACTGGGCTGGTTCCGAAAGAAACGTGACATTCAATCCACCCAGCTAGACTGTGTTCTTACTTGCCGGCGGTGACAGTGACACATGCGGCCAAGGAGAACCCAATGCAACCCAGGTGCACTGGCACTGAAACCATAAACTTAGTGAATTAGCCCCAAAACCGAACTGTGGTTTCAGGAAATTTAACTTTGAAAAAACCATAGCGCCTGCTCGTCAGTAGCCAACGCTACATACTCCCCCCTCTCATTTAGACGATGTCCTCATTCGTCTGAGAAGAAAGGGAAAAAAAAACACTTTCAGTCCTGAAGGTTGAGTACCTGAACTTATAGTTTGGAATGGGGAATGGAAAGGAAACAAACAATGTACCGGTACATGTAATACTTTTAGCAATTGACACAAACAAGTCACATAGTACACAAAACCCCAATGCCTGACTATCTACACCACCCACTCTCCGGTAGCTTGATAGATGATCTCTGGTGATTCCTGAAAAGAAAAAAACAAACAAAAAACAACAACAAAAACACAGACTATGACTACAATTCTAGAAGGCAGAATCTCATTCTCATCAGAGAATGAGACTCTCTCTCCAGTGCGGGAAACCTACATGTTTGTGTGCAATAGTCCAAGCGTTCTTGTGCAGACCCACACCACCTAGTGGTAAGAGTAAGACTAAAATGCAAGTCCTTTTAAAACAAGTGCTGTGGCCCGTAGTTAACCTTGACACGAAGTTCTCTCTTACTGTAGACCTAACGCTTGCTAACTAGCCCACAGTCTTTGTATTTAAAAAAATCTTTTAAGCACAGGAAAGAAAAAAACAGTCTCCATAATTGTTTTACCAATAAAACCTTGGATAAGGTAAAGTTAGTATTTTCCCTTTAATGTTCACCGTAGTGATAAAATAGACAACATTGTCCTTTCCTTGCCGGCAAATAACAACCTTGTCAGAGTAAATGTGTCTCCCAAAGCTCCAATGCTGAAGACACCCAGTGAAAGGCTTGTACATAGCAGGGGAACATCCTTGCTTGCTGAAGGGTTTAGGTACTTTCAAATAGTCCCACACATCACAAGCATACCAGTGCTCTCGATTTTCCTCAATTTCTTTCATAATCTCCTTGGGAATGTAGGGGAATGCCAGACAGTACTCTGTTGCCATCCGCTTGTTCAGCAGCCATGCGAGCCTAGGCAGAGCTCAAGCACTTCCATCCTTGGGAGGCACACAGGAGTTTGGTGATTTGCGCACCATAGCAAAGGACATTCACTTGGGTTCAGGCAAATTAACAGGTTTAGGCAAAGTCAAGTCAATAGTTGTAGGGGTTCCCGCCCGAGGCGATGCACTCCTCGAATTTAGGGCTAACCAGCCAGAAACATTGCAGGTTGCGGCCACATCATCTGCATTGGCCCACAACATCTCTTGGGACAAACTCTCAAACAAATCGTCATCCCCTGACAAATCAGAGAGTCCCGCAACTCCTCTGCTGGCAAATAATTATGTACAGTCCCACTTAACACAATTGCCCCAGATTTCTCACCCATATCTGTAGTGGATTCCTTGGGAGCGATCTCCTTCCCCCGATCCGATCCAGGCATGGTCCATTTTCTTAGAAGCAGGCATGGTAGTTGTGGTGTGGTAATGGTCAATGAGGTAGTGTCCATGACATCCAGAGTGGCTCCTCCAGTAACGGTAGTGACAGCCTCTCCCTCTGGGACACTGATTGCAGTAATCAGCGTAAAAGTTGTAGGCCTCGCCACAGGAGCATACACAGCAGACTCCACTGTGGCAACACCCGTGGCCCAGTCCATGCGGTATGCTCAAGGAGGCACGGTGGGTTGCTCCACTTTGTCTGTTGTCTGCAGTATGGAGAATATTTGTTCAAACGGCCGACTTGCAACCAATCCCTCGCACTTGTTGCAGAGCATTCCCAGTGCCTCGACATCTCCCATCGTGTACAGTAAAAAACGTCCCTGTGGTCTCAGGCGGTCTCAGGCGTTAGTATCCGTTAGTAAAGTCTGAGGCAGTCTCACACTTGTGGGATTTCCCACCAAAGGCATCCTGGGTACCATGATGGACGATGTTCCTGGCACTCGGAACATTTTCTTTTTATTCCGCAAAGAAACACAACCTCTTTCTCCTGCAACACACTAGAGGCGATTCAGTTCGCATTGTGCGCTATATAAGTATTTCATTCATTCATTCATTCACACTTATGCGGTGCCTGGTGCCTCATGTAGGAAAAAGAAACAGGCAAGACTCCTCCCACTGGTTCCTCCGGTCACCCAACTCACAAGCTTTTCCCAACTCCGCCCACAGTTTACGTGCCAACAGTGGCCATCAATCATTCCTTGCAGAAAATGGCACAGTCCAAAAAAAAAAACACAACCCTCTACCACATAGATTTGACACGGACAGTTGCTCTTTAGTTGTGAGAGGTAACGGTAAATACCGGACGAGCCCCCACATGTAGCACTGACCCCCGAAGGAGCTGCTGGTTTTATTGGGCTTACCGTTACCTCCATGAGTGCTTCTCCGTCTAGGGTTTCCCGTGGTAGATGGCCCAAAGAAATGTGAAAACTGACACTGAATCTTCTTTTGGGTTATGTATTTGAAGTAGAATAAGTTCAGGTACTTTGGACTGCAAAAATAGAAAGTCTCTTATAGAAAAATCCAGAGAATAGTAATCATTTCACAGCTGGATTTTACCACCCCCGGATAAACCTCCTCTCACTAGGCCTAGCAGCCGGCAGTGTAACTGAGGGACATAGACAAATTTGTCTATGTCCCTCAGAGCTATCATACGGTACCAGTATCTCTCAGCCGATCCAGCGATACCGTATGAGTGTAGATCCATGAAGAGTCCTTCAACTGAGCCTCCCCTGGGGTTTCTCCAGTTGCTGGATCAGTCTCTTAGATGAGACGGCACCGGACCACCTTTGAATCAATAGGCCCCGAGATCCATTCAGGCCCGTCCCTGCAGTTGCATTGCCTCAGGCTAGCCAGCCCTGAGACTTGGAAATGCATGGTTCTGCACCCCAAGCCAGGAGGGCCATGGGGCTGGTCAAGAGGAGCAGAACCAAACGGACAGAAAATATTCTCCAGAACAGAACTCTGAACCACGTGATGTCAGTACCTTAAATTCCACCTCCCAGAATGCACAGCAGGAGAACACTCCCACTGGGCTGGTTCCAAAAGAAATGTGACATTCGATCCACCCAGCTAGACTGCATTCTTACTCTTGCCGGCAGTGACAGCGACACCTGAGGCCAAGGAGAACCCAATGCAACCCAGCTGGACTGGCACTGAAACCATACATTTTCATAAATTAGCCCCAAAACCTATGGTTTCAGGAAAGTTAACTTTGAAAAAACCATAGCGCCTGCTCATCAGGAGCCAACTCTACATTGTATGCATGATCCAGGGGACTGGGAATTGGGGGGAGTGCGAAGCTAATATTTGGTTATATACACACTGATTAGCCATAACATTATGATCACCTAGCATAACCTCTTGAGGCATGGACTCCAGTGGACCTCTGAAGATAAGCTATAATATCTGGCACTAAACCATCAGAAGCAAATCCCATGGCAGGCTAGTAAATTTTCGGCGGACAACGGTCTGTTGTCAGATCTTCGTATTGTGTGTACACAAGTCCAATGTACAAACACGCATGCGTGGAAGCAAGGAAGAGCCGGAATCGGTCGGTCTTGTAAACTAGCGTTTGTAATGGAGATTTCACATTCGTAAAGTGGCAAATTATAAATTGTTGAAATGCAGCACACAATTCTCTTCTTTTTTTAATGGGATAATAATGAAGCTGCTTTGCTGGTGATACTGATGGAGTTATTCTTTTGTTTTCTAGTGATATCAAGAATAATAATATGCTTGTTTTTTTTTTTACCAAGTTACCACAACTCTATTATCCTGTAGCTTTTAATCTCAAAGATACAACTATGTTGGTGTCCCTTGTTAACCACTTCCTGTGCTGGGCATCATATGACGTCCAGCAGAATAACAGCCGCTTCACACCCGTGGGTCAGTCTGACACACCGCTGACACACCGCTACACCGAACTCTGACAGAAATTCTTTACCATGTGATCAGCCGTGTCCAATCATGGCTGATCATGATGTAAACAGAAAGAGCCGTTGATCGGCTTTTCCTCACTCGTGTCTGACAGATGTGAGTAGAGGAGAGCCAATCGGCTGCTCTCCTGACGGGGGGGGTCTGTGCTGATTGTTTATCAGCCTGGCCCCCCCTCGGATGCCCGTCCAGGACCACCAGATACTGCCAGGACCACCAGGGATGGCCACCACACTGGACCACCAGGTATGCCACCCTAAACCACCAGGGATATGCCAATCAGTGCCCAGGCAGCTGCCAATCAGTCGCAATTAAAAATGCCTGCCAGTGCCACCAGTGATGCCTAGCTGTCAGTGCCCATCAGTGCCACCTATCAGTGCCCATCAGTTCCCAGCAGTGCTGTCTATCAGTGCCACCCATAAGTATCCATCAGTGTAGCCTTTCATTGCCTATCAGTGTCATCTATCAGTGCCCATCAGTGCTCATCAGTGCCACCTATGAGTGTCCATCAATGCCACCTATCAATGCCCGTCAGTGCTGCATATCAGTGTCACCTACCAGTGCCACCTATCAGTGCCCATCAGTGCCCATCATCAGTACCTGTTGGCAGTGCCCATCAGTGCCACCTCATCAGCGCCATCTCATTGGTGCTGCCTTATCAGTGCCCATCAGTGAAGGAGGAAACATACTTATTTACAAAATTTTATAACTGAAAGAAAAACTTTTTTTAGTTTTAAAAAATTACAGTCTTTTTTGACTAGTTTAACCAAAAATAAAAGCCACAGAGGGGATCAAATACCACCAAAAGAAAGCTCTATTTGTGGGAACAAAATGATAAAAAATGTAGTTTGGGTACAGCGTAGCATGACTGCGCAATTGTCATTTAAAATGTGACATGTGAAATGCTGAAAGTTGAAAATTGGCTTGGGCAGGAAGGGGGTGTAAGTGCCTGGTATTGAAGTGGTTAATTTGATATTGTATTTTGGAAAATGTACTGGCCTACTCCCAAACTGTTCCAAACAGAAGTAAAACACAATTCTACAAAAAAAATTTTTATTTTGCATTAAAAAAAGAAAACAAAAAAAAATTAGACATGCTATCTGCCAAAAGAACTTAACCAAAAAGTGCATTTTATGCATCCAAAAATATATAAATTATAACAAATCAAATCATTATTCAACCAAAAATTTAAAAATAATTAGTACGTGTGGAAGGGGTGAAAATCCCCAGACCAGCGGCATTGTTGGGGGTCTTGGGGCTGTTATTACCTTTGACCGCCATGCTGCTGTGATGGGTGGGTTTGCTGTGGTGGGTGGGGTGGCTGTGGTTGGTGGGTTGGCTGTAGAGGTTGTGTATGTGGGCCCACAAAATCACATAGGTGGGTGGTGGCATAGATCTCGCCCGTCGCCCCCCCCCCTGTTGAGGAGCTACAGGATGAGCTCCTAGCACCTTCTCCTCTGGTCACCGGCCATTCCATAGATTCCTGCTCCTGATCTTGGACTCCGTCTGGCCGCTGACCACGGGCTACTCCCGACTGACACTTTCCTGTATATAAAAATGGGACATAACTTTTGTTTTAGGGTTTGGTCATAAATCACACACAATTTTGATCTCCTCATTGTTGCAAACTGAATGTGGACAAATAGCAAAGACTATCATTCTGACCCCATCATTTTTCATTCTTGTTCAAATCATTTTTGGGCACTACTGTCTATTGATATGGAAACCACCTTAAGGCAGAAATATTTGAACAATAGAGTTTAGTTATCATCATTATATTTTTGGATACAAATATGTTCAACAATGCTATACCTGGGTGAAGCTGGGCTCCTCCACATCTTCATCCTGTGCAGGAGGACCTGTGTAGACCTCTGGAGCTGTGGCCTCAGTAGACGTCGAAGGGAGCGTAGACAGAGATGGCCTGGGTTCTGTCTGGTCGGTCAAAAACTGTAGGCTGTTGTAATACCACAGCCTGGGGACATATCGGTCATCCGCTGCTGATCCAGATCTCTTGGATCCCATGACCTTGTTGTGCTCCCTTTTAAAAGTACTCCTCAGGTTGGAAATTTTGTTCTTGACTGCCCTGGAGTACAAAGGCTTCACCAACTCGAGCAGTTTCTCCAATGCTGCCTTGCTCAAGATTTTATTGGAGTAATCTGAACTCTTGACCTTCCAGAGGTACAGGTCAATGAAATGTGGTAAAAAATCAGGCGCTGTAAATATATCCACCATGATAAATTATATGATGCCTGCAAGACAGAACACAAGACAAACCATAATGTCTGGCGTACCTCATAAGTTGGTCCCAATATAGGCCTCAATCTAAGCAGTATAGGCCACTAACCACCTATGCGCCAAATTCAAATTGTCCCTTCGTTTTATTGCTCCTTTCTTGCATTTGTGAGTGAACGTCCCTCCCTTCAAGATTGTTCCTATGGCCATTCCATTGAACATGCGTTCTGGCTTTATATAGACTACACTTGCATTAAACTCCACTCTCAGTGCATAATGATGCTAGGGCATGACCATCTCTCTTCTGCATGCAACACACACGGCAGAACATTTGGGAGCGACAGCATGGCAGAATCGGTGGAGCTTAGAGGAGGCACAAAGCAACCCCCATGAGCAAGGGTGAGATGGCAGAGATGGTGCGCATCCTAGAGAAGCACGACTACGATTGCAAGCTGCGCAATTACGAAAGGCCCAACAGCAGAAAGGACAGCATTTTGGAAAAGGTCATCGCCATTTTGCAGGGTGAATTTTCGGTGCAACGAATAAAGGACCAAATCAGAAAACAATGGTCTGATCGCAAACACCGTGAGCAAAACCAGATGGAGTCCATACATAAGATCATCCAAAAGTAAGCAATATTTGTATGTAACCAATATGTATATGTGTAAATTAGTTGTCTGTATATGTGCTTTGTCCAAGTAGCTCGAGAGAATTATATATATATATATATATATATATATATATATATATATAATGTTTTCTATAATCTTTGTCTGAATTGTTATTTTAAAGATGAAGTAAAATAGAAAGCAGATAACATTCTTACTTGGTTCTGTTTTTTTGACATTTCTTTATTTTATGACCTAATGTTTTTCTCTTCTTTCAACAGGGAGGCACCAAAAAATGAGGCAACAGTCAAGCCACCAGAAGGGACGAAGAGAGGCTACCCTTGCTCAGGCCCCAACAAGGGAAGGCAACAAGGCCATCTTCCCACCAAAAATATAAGTGACAAATTCAAACACACTCATTTAGCCACTGACAGGGGTGATTCTAGGTAGGCCAAAGTCCATGGGCTTAGGGCAGAACTTAAGGGGTAAAGAACACTTTCTGGTTGCCTGGCTCATCAGTGCCCATTAATGCAGCCTTGCCAGTGAAGAGATGGGTAGAGGAGAGGCACTGGGGACCACAGTCACACAGAATAACACCTGTTAGAATGATCATCATATATCCCCATCCCATAGGAGACAAGAGGGGTGGGGGGCAACTGCAGGACTTTTTCAATGGTGGCACTTGTTCAGTGTTTGCCCTCTGTAAAATTACATCACCTTCTCTTTTCTATGCATTTTTCACTGTAAAAAAAAGCCACAGTGCAGCATGGTGGAGTCCACCAGTCTGGAGCAAACATTGTCATCAGACCAAGTGCAAGGTTGGTCAACTAATGTAGCAAAATGGATGCTAGAAACAGATGGGACTAGGGGCGGCTTAATGAATGGTGTATTGTTTCTTTTTAGAGGAAAGTGAGTGTGGTCAGCTCACCCAGGATGTTGGTTTGGAGGCATGGGATCTGACTCCTGAACCCAGCACAGACCTGTCCATTGTGAACGTCAAATCCCCTGATGCAAGTCACACCGAGGGCTAAAGCAACCCCGAAGAGGAAGAAAGTATTTGGGAGCTTCTTGTTTGTGCAAGTAAATATTCTTGGAATCTGGCTTCAAATGTGTATACATGTCGAGTGTTTAGTTGAACAAACAAAACACCCACGCCACACATTAGCAAAGTATGTAGTGCCTTAACATTAGCATGGAGAAGGAGGAGGTGGAAGGAGCTGTCTGTTTTGCTAGGTACCCGAGTTTTGGAGACGCAGGCACCAGGGCCAAGATTACTGAGTAGTTGCAGTGTATACATTCCTAGCAGGGTAGATGTCTGAAGGGCAAGCAGGTTGCAAGCAACAATAGACTGGATAGGTAAGTATTTACTGAATTTGACTAGTAACTTGACCATAACTCACTATATAGGGCAGTGATGGCGAACCTTGGCACCCCAGATGTTTTTGAACTACATTTCCCATGATGCTCATGCACTCTGCAGTGTAGTTGAGCATCATGGGAAATGTAGTTCAAAAACATCTGGGGTGCCAAGGTTCACCATCACTGGTATAGGGCCTCAGCCACTTGACCATCATTCCCTTAATACTTTTTTGTCTTCTTATTAGGTCTTGATCTTCCAAGCTGGCCAATTGGTTGAATGAGTCAGATATGTTGCATTGTTTGAAGGATCTGGAGCAAATAAAGGAGACTGCCACTGCTGCGAAGAATCTGTGATTTTGTAGACATGCTAGCCAAATTCTTATTTCCTCTTGCCTGGTCGGAAGTTTCTTGTTCCACTTGTTGGCTCCTGTTTGCACTTTTAATATTCACCATGTTTTTCGGACTTTTAAATTAGAAAGTTTAGAGTCCGAACTCAGTGCTTCTCCACTCCACTCCCCTAGGTGCACCACTAGGTCCTGTTTTCTGTATTTTCCTCAGTCTAAAAACGACTGTGTGAATTACTAACATTGAAAATGCTAACATCACCTATGCTAAATTCAACAAATATAAAAAAACCTGACCTGGGTTTTCATCTTAAGAAGGAGAGTTGGGAAACACTGCCCTAAGTAATGTGAATTATCTTTGTGTTTTTAACCACTTCAATACCAGGCACTTACCCCCCATCCTGCCCAAGCCAATTTTCAGCTTTCTGCGCTGTCGCTGTTTAAATGACAATTGCGCGGTCATGCCACACTGTACCCAAACAGAATTTTTATAATTTTGTTCCCACAAATAGAGCTTTCTTTTGGTGGTATTTGATCACCTCTGTGTTTTTTATTTTTTGCTAAACAAATAATAAAAGACTGAAAATTTTGAAAAAAATAAACATTTTGCTCTTGTTTCGGTTATAAAATTTTGTAAATAAGTAAGTTTTCTCTTTCACTGTGGGCACTGATAAGGCGGCACTGACGGGCATTAGCATTCTTATTTCCCTCATGATCCCATGCCTAAAATGTGTGTCTTTCCCTACATCTAGTTTCCTAAAGCCCCAAAACACACCGTGTGTCAACATGTGCTAGCTCCCATCATGGGGTATCAATGGACGTGTTTCAGGGGTGCAATCCCTTCCTCTGACCTACTTTAGTTAAGAGGAAGGGGTTGCAAACCCAAAATGCATCCATTGATACCCCGTGATGGGAGATAGCACATGTTGACACACTGTGTGTTTTGGGAGTTCCTAAAATAACATGTTTGGAACTACACACATTTTTGGCAGGGGATCATAAGGAACATTTAATAGTTCGGCCTCTACATGTACGTGGCTTCAAATTTTGGCTTTGAGAGGGGTTGAGATCACCCCATCGGAGAAAGGCAACATCCACACAGTCTTGGAATACTAATGTTTCGTTTCTGCTTCACTTTACCAAAATCGAGGTTTGTAAGTTCCTGAGTTGGGGATGTGTATCTTATGTTCACGAACATGCCTGTTAAGCCACAAAAAGGCAAAATGATGGCAAACATACAAGTTATACACCGAGATGTTGGTTTGTTTTAAAACCCTAAAATGCACATGTGAATGTGCTTTGAGTGAAATATTTTTAACTAAACAATGTGTGGCTTATTATTTCAATGGTCAATACCAGTGTATTTGTTAATTTGTAGTTACAGTGACAATGTGCTCTTAAATGTGGCTAACTCCGGCCTCCAAAAAAATGAAAGGAGTTGAAAAGCCATAATGTTTATGGAATTCATGCATTAGATCCATTTAGAACAAAAACATTGTGTGTGTGTAGTATTTCAAATGACTAAAACTAAAATGGCATTTTAGTCAAAAGACTTTGACTAAAACGAAATTGTAATTTGACATCAAAATGAACACCTAGTCATCACCTAGACAGTCCATGCAGTGTGTTAAGAAATAGGATTGCCACCAGTCCAAAATGGATCAACAATCTGAAAGCACCATTTTTCTAACATAAGACACCTGAACACACATTACCATGCATATGGTACACTGCAACATGTGTGTCAGAGATGCGTTGTTTTAGTGCATTGGTGTACCGTTACTCTATAATCAATAAGTGGGAATGAGTTCTAAAGCATAGATACAATTGAATATTGTAAAACTGCTGGAATCAAGTTCCAGGTGTCATTACACTTGTTCCTCAAGCTTTCCCACCTTCCAGATGCACTTTTTTCCCTTTTATTTCATACTGAATGCAGCCAAGAGAGACGTGTATTAATTTATCTCATCACTTTAGATTGGACTGCCAACTCCTTCAAATGGGAGCTATAATAGCCCGGAGTCCATTTTATTAAATACCAGTGTATTTGTTAATTTGTAGTTACAGTGACAATGTGCTCTTAAATGTGGCTAACTCCGGCCTCCAAAAAAATGAAAGGAGTTGAAAAGCCATAATGTTTATGGAATTCATGCATTAGATCCATTTAGAACAAAAACATTGTGTGTGTGTAGTATTTCAAATGACTAAAACTAAAATGGCATTTTAGTCAAAAGACTTTGACTAAAACGAAATTGTAATTTGACGTCAAAATGAACACCTAGTCATCACCTAGACAGTCCATGCAGTGTGTTAAGAAATAGGATTGCCACCAGTCCAAAATGGATCAACAATCTGAAAGCACCATTTTTCTAACATAAGACACCTGAACACACATTACCATGCATATGGTACACTGCAACATGTGTGTCAGAGATGCGTTGTTTTAGTGCATTGGTGTACCGTTACTCTATAATCAATAGGTGGGAATGAGTTCTAAAGCATAGATACAATTGAATCTTGTAAAACTGCTGGAATCAAGTTCCAGGTGTCATTACACTTGTTCCTCAAGCTTTCCCACCTTCCAGATGCACTTTTTTCCCTTTTATTTCATACTGAATGCAGCCAAGAGAGACGTGTATTAATTTATCTCATCACTTTAGATTGGACTGCCAACTCCTTCAAATGGGAGCTATAATAGCCCGGAGTCCATTTTATTAATTTGTTTTTAATTTCAAACAAGGTTTATTACGTTTCAGATAAGATACAAAAAATGAGCATAGGTAGCAGGGAAAACATTTGAGTAGAACCCAAAAACGAGTACAATATAAACACTTTGAATCATATACTGAGCAACACATCATACATAATAAGACAAAAGAAATGTAGGAGACTGGAATAACAAAACTATACATACCAGGCTCTGTACAGGAGTCCATTTTATTTTACATTTTTTCTAATTAATAAGCTGATGTTTCGTGTCAATTTTATTAGCATTTATATAAACACTGTGTTCTAAAAATAGACACTCAATATGGGCTGGATCTGTGACCCTGTTGTCACAAAGCACTATGAGTTTTCTAAAGACAACGCAAAGCAGAAGCTGTTTTCTTTTAGACTTTCAGTCTCTGATTGAAAACTTGCACTGAAGTCAAGCAGAGAGGGGAAGAGAAGGGGAGGAAAAACACCTTTTGACTCATTCCCTTCTGTTTTATATTGAGCTGTTATTTAGAGAGCCAGAGCTCTCTAAACAACAGTTTTTTAAAAGTCAGATAAAAGTCAGATAAGTAAAGAATGAAAAACAAATATGAGAGTCCCCACTCGATGGATGCATATGAAAACATAAAAGTCATATATCATATTTACTTAAAGCGGGGTTCCACCCTAAAGTGGAACTTCCTGTCACCCGCCGACTATCATATGACGGCCAGGCAGAGTGGCTCTCATTCTGGGAGGCTGTCATATGACGTTCCTCCATTTAAACAGGGAATGCTCGTGATCATGTGTGCACATCCCTGTTCCTTCGGTGGAAGGGGACACTGCTCACCACTGAGGAGGGTGAGGAGGGTGAGCAGCCATTGGGCATGGCTGTTTACCACGTGATCAGCCGTGACCCCACTTTGCACGGTGCATGCATGTGATCTGGAGCACGCTACACATGCGTGTCGGTGGCGGTCGGTTCCCGGGAACACTGCTCGTAAACAGCCATTGGCCAGCGGCTGTTTACCAAGTGATGGGCTGTGATCCTTTCACGGCCAATCGCTAAATGTCAACATACCGCGGTAACAAGATGTTACCGGGTTCTCCTCCTCACACACGATCGTGTGTGAGGAGAATATTGCGGTAACATCCCGTTACCACCTACAGTGTACACCAATCACACTGATTACACCCCCCAATAAAGAGGACCTGTCACCACCCATAAAATTACCTGTCATGGTTCATCTGAGTACCTGTCACAGTCTATCAGAGTACCCGAGTACCTATCTGTAGCCCATCAGAGTACCCGAGTACCTATCTGCAGCCCATCAGAGTACCCGAGTACCTGTCACCAGGCCATCAGGGTACCCGAGTACCTGTCACCAGGCCATCAGAGTACCCGAGTACCTGTCACCAGGCCATCAGAGTACCTGAGTACCTGTCACTAGCCCATCAGAGTAACCGAGTACCTTTCACCAGCCCATCAGAGTACCTGAGTACCTGTCACCGGCCCATCAGAGTACCCGAGTACCTGTCACTAGCCCATCAGAGTAACCGAGTTCCTGTCACCAGCCCATCAGAGTAACCAAGTACCTGTCACCAGCCCATCAGAGTACCTGAGTACCTTTCTGCAGCTCATCAAGCTACCCGAGTACCTGTCACAGTCCATCTGAGTACCCGAGTACCTGTTACCTGTTACAGTCCATATGAGTACCTGAGTACCTGTCACAGTCCATATGAGTACCCGGGTACCTGAGTACCTGTCACAGTCCGTATGAGTACCGAGTACCTGAGTACCTGTCACCGCCCTTCATAGTAACCGAATACCAGTCACCAGCCCATCAGAATACCCGAGTACCTATCTGTAGCCCATCAGAGTACCTGAGTACCTGTCACCAGCCCATCAGAGTACCTGAGTGCCTGTCACTAGCAAATCAGAGCAACCGAGTACCTTTCACCAGCCCATCAGAGTAACCAAGTACCTGTCACCAGCCCATCAGAGTACCCGAGTACCTTTCTGCAGATCATCAAGCTACCCGAGTACCTGTCTCCAGCCCATCAGAGTACCCGAGTACCTTTCTGCAGATCATCAAGCTACCCGAGTACCTGTCTCCAGCCCATCAGAGTACCCGAGTACCTTTCTGCAGCCCATGCCTTATAGAATATACATTGGGGTGTTTGCTTTCCAAAATTGGGTAATTTTGTGGTTAATTCCGCTGGGCTAGTGCTCAAGGACCTTTGAAAGTGTGATAGGTAGGAATGACATGACATCTGTAATTTATGCTCCTAGAACAACTGAAGGTACTACTTCAATGTTGGGCCTCTGTATGTGGCCAGGCTGTGTAAAAGTCTCACACATGTGGTATCGCAATACTCAGGAAGAGTATCAGAATGCATTTTTTCCCACATTTTCCAAAAACTTCTGGAAAAAAATTAACCATTCAAAAGACTCATTATGCCTCATAGATTATACATTGGGGTGTTTGCTTTCCAAAATGGGGTCATTTTGTTGGCAATTTCTTTGTCCTGGTGCTCCAGGGCCTTCAAAAGTGTAATAGGTGGTTGAGAAATGAGATGTGTCATTTATGCTCGTAGAATGCCTGAAGGTGCCTCTTCAATGTTGGGCCTTTGTATGTGGCCAGGCTGTGTAAAAGTCTCACACATGTGGTATTGCCATACTCGGGAAGAGTAGCAGAATGTATTTTGGGGTGTAATTTGTTTTATGCATATGCTGTGTGTGAGAAATAACCTGATAATATGGCAATTTTGTAAAAAAAAATATATAAAATTAAAATCTTCATTTTGCAAAGGATTGTGGGAAAAAAATGACAACTTAAAAAACTCACCATGCTACTTACTTAATACCTTACTTTATAAAAATTGGTAATTTGTAGGGTATTTGTACTTTCCTGACTTATTGGTGTCTCCAAAAATGAGATACACCTGATGTACTGAAGGCTTGATCAGATGTTATCAATTTTCAGTGATTGGCACCATAGCTTGTAGACTCTATAACTTTCACAAAGACCAAATAATATACACTAATTTGGATTATTTTTACCAAAGATATGTAGCAGACAGGGAGCAACAGTCTGCATGGAGATGCAGGAGGAGAAACATAACAGTTACAGATGCACGTCATATCTTCTGGCTCTAAATATGTGCTAGTGTGTGTAATCTTTAAAATATGATGGTAATTGAAACATCCTATGGGCATCCCATATACCCTTTCTCCAACCAAATTGTACCCCCCAATAAAACAAAACAAAACCAGCAAAAGACTGTTCATTGTCTCTGCAAGTGTGGGTATAGAGTCTGGCAGCGGGGTGTATTGATGGATTGTCTGTTACTAATGGCAACTACACCGCTATACTTGTGTATATATATATATGCAAAAAAAATAAAACATCCGGAAGGGGCAAATACATTTTCACAGGACTGTATATACAAACCTACCCTTGGTTCCCTTTACGCCTGCCACTGTTCTAGAGAGACAGCAGTGAGGACAGCATTGACTATGTTAGCAAAATAAATTAAACACAGCAGTGCAGAATAAACATAAAGTGAGCATGAGCATGTGAGGGAAATGTTTTGACTTTGTTGTTTTAATTTTAATTTTTATAATTTTTACAAGTGAGCAAATAAGTTGCTATATGTATGATTTTTTCCGTTATTCCATTTTTTTTCCAGATCCGGCCTGTTTGCTCAAAGTGGATACTCAGATACTTTATTAATAGCAAGGCATTTTGTTCCAAAAGTGACATGGAATATTTGACCAAACTAACAGTTTTGATGGCTCAGATCAAACCTAAATGACAGGTATCCTATTCGCAAGATACAGTTATTCCAACCATATCCACTACTGCACCCCCAATGAAAGGGGAATTTCCCCCGAAAAGCATTGGCTTCTCTTGTTACGATTTGCCAAATAAAAATTTGGATTGAAACTCTAGAATTGTTACGAACTTTTATAAACTGGGTGCTCCTCAACACCCACCCCAAATCTATGATATATGTTAGTGACATCTGGGAGATCCTTCCAATATTATATTGTTGTTGGGCTAGTGTTGAAGGCTGTGTTCTTTCAGAATAGCTATTTTTGGCCAAAAGTGTTTCCTGCCTTAATTAAACTTTTTGCTGCCAGGTCCGTACATCATATGGATCTGACAGCGGGGGGGGGGGGGGGTTCACACACAATCTGATGGCTGCAGCCACTAGGATTGTGTGTAAAACTGACAAGCAGACTCCTGCCTCTCGGGTGAAATCATTCGGGTGGCTGCGCTGCCACCCGATTCCTTCCAGACACTCCGTGGTGGGTGATGGCTTATTTTTGGTGACCTGGAAAGTGACATGTAGACATGTATGAAGTCACTTTCCTTGGCTAACATAGCATTTGCATTGCAATACATCCAGTAGAGCCCAGAGAAGACATGCAGGGTCTTTTTAGACCCTGCATGTCTCATTAAAAAGAACTTGTCACCAACAAATCAAAGCATCATCATCATCGCATCATCGTGAAAAAAAAAAGTTCAACAAAAAAAATGTTTTAATTGCAAAAAATAATTTACACCCAAGCGCATAAAATTCCCCCAAACATTTTGAAACCCCCCAAACACCCACACATAAATGTAAATGCACGAGTCAGGGGCGCATACGCATGAAAACATTGATAGCAATACATGTTACGTATTGCCGAAGTGAGAGCAATCCCTAGCACAAGTCTTCTCCATAACAATAAACTGATGACCTATAGGGGGCTATAAGATATTAATTAGTATTATACAGGTTTTATATAGCGCCGACAGTTTACGCAATGCTTTACAACATTAGAGTAGACTGAAGCTTGTAGCCATTTTAAGGGCCAACACAAATTTAAGGTTTGGCTTGTTGGGTATTTATTTACTTTACTTGATGCAGCCTCGTCTTTTATATTTTAACAAAATGGTAGGTAATCTATTGCGTTTGTTTGCCCTAAAATTCACATTAGAAATTGTTTTACCTACATTTGGCATTTCCTAGACCTTTGCGGTAATATCACATTACATAAAAAATGGAATTACCACTATTTTATTCTCTATGGTGTCTGCTTTCATAAAGTATATAATGTTTGGGGGTGCTGTGTAATATTCAGGCCTAAAATGATTTTTAAATGTGCTCAAAAACACAAAACTGACTCAACTAATATTACAACAATTATTGGATAATGAAACATATTATCATTTTGTTATCCCCACCTTCATGCACGTTTCCAATGTTGGAGTAAGAGTACTGATTGGCACTGGAGTAAAATTAGTTAAAAAGAAAACTTCTACAGGATTTCACAAAGTGTAGGTAAGTGGGTATTAAAATATGGTATGATGGGCATGCAAGAAATATCATCATGATGTTGAAAAATGAAGATCCAGGAACCAAAAAAGTATTGTAAGATGAAGGTTGATGATGATGGAACAATACATCCATATGATTTTAATATCTGACCGTGGGCCTTGCTTCACCTTCTTTACTTCAGCCTTGATCCTGGGTTTGTTGACAGTGACAGAACAATACTTTACTTTCCTTTTTTTCTCATAACCTCACAAGGATAGCTTGGCAGTCTGTTATTATAACCACAGTATTAAGCAGGAGGCAAGTGTTCTTCAGCTCAACCTCTGAAAGAAGAGACTTTTTTCATTCACAGAAATTGGTTTGCCAACTATGGATCTATTTCCTCAGTCTTCTGATTTGGAGCACCATTATGGTTTCCACAACCACAATCTGTCAATAGATCTTCAGTCGAATATATATAGAAAGAGACTTTTCAATTATTGGATTTCTACTTGTGTTGAAAAAGACTGTTAAGATTGCTTCATGTTAAGATTTGAGTAATAAGGTTTTCTAGTAAAAGACATGACGGGACATTGAGCTGAGATATATGCCCTCTACTATAGTGTACCTTATAATGTCTTTCTTGAAACACTTATTTCTGTGTTGTCTTGCAACCATCAAAATTCAGAGCATGAAATTGTCACCAAATGCATACCAAACAGACATACAAATTAAGGCCACGTGTTCATGCAACCCAGCAGGTCTACAATAATTATATAATTAGCATTATATAATTAAGAAATGTAATGGCAAACTTGCACCAGAGGAAGGAAAAAAAAAAGTTAATTGATTTTCATTTTCTCTTATGGATATGTTGATACTGAAAGAGGTTGCAGTAAGGTGATTTAACCAAGCATACTAGAAGTCTCAAAACAGAAAACATAATGAGAGATGGAGGAGGTTACTGACAGAGGCCATGGGGGACTGTAGAGGAAATTACTGGGAACTGTTTGAAGTTTTAAGTGCAGCATTTTTGAGCCTTCACAAAATATCAAGTAAAAATATTTTGTAGAAACATAAGGAATGGATCGAATGAGTTGTTTGTTTGCTAAGTGAGAAAACCACTATATTTATTGTGGAAGTCAGAGTAAGTAAATCAGGCTGGTGTACTAATATCACTCACTTTAGCTATGCCAAAGGAAATACATTGAGGATAGTTATTCTACTGAAGCTAATTTTTTTTCAAAGTGGGAAAACTCTTAGCCCTTGTACACACGGTCGGACATTCCGACAACAAAATCCGTCGGATTTTGTCCGAAACTTGTGTTGCATACACCAGGTCGGACAAAGTTGTCGGAAAATCCAATCGTACGTAACGTGATGACGTTAATTCGTTACGATGGGACTGCGTTCAGGCTAGTAGCCAATAGCTTTGGTCTAGGAATTTGATCTAAGCATGCGTGGCACTTTGTCCGATCGGAATTCTCTACACACAATCGGACAAAGTCCGATCGGATCATGTTGTCGGAAAGTTTTATAGCCCAGCTCTAAAACTTTGTTCGTCGGATATTCCGATGGAAACAGTCCGATGGAGCCCACACACAGTCGGATTATCCGTCTACATGGTACGATCGGACACTTTCCATCGGAATGTCCGACCGTATGTACAAGGGCATAGGAAGAGATGACTCTGTTTATAAAGAACCTTGGTAAAACTGGATTAGGAATGAGGAATCGCTGTTTTATCTGATCTTCAGTAATTTCTCCATTCAGAGCTCCTGCTCCATGTTTACATTAGAGAGTAGAGATCTAGGATCCTGCTGAGACACTGATTGGGAAAGAGGTGGGGGGGGGGTAAGTACAGAAGGGGGAACTGAGCTGCTGAGAGAATAATTGACATTACTTTACTGCTTCTAAGGATGGATTTCTCCACTGTGCCTGCAGCTATGGAGGCCAGTAAGGGCTTGTTGTATAGCTCATTTCATGTTTGTTAAAGGGTTTGTTAACCCATTTATAAAAGACTATGCCAGCCCCTCTATTAGAGGCTGGCATAGCACACAATGTAAGTAGTTTTAAAAAAACGAGCGTTCTAAATACCGAATATGAGCTTTCTTCAGGCCGGTCACATGATTTGCAGATGCTTTACAGCTCCAATGGATGTCTTCTGCAGGAGGAGCAGTGATTTCCCTCTGACGCCACCCGGGGAGATCATGTGGTCCTCTGCAGAAGCTCTGTCTAGTAGTGACTGGCCTGAAGACAGCTCAAATTAGGTATTTAGAATGCTCATTTTTTTAAAACTACTTACATTGTGTGCTATGCCAGCCTCTAATAGAGGAAAAAACAGAGCGCAAAAGATTCTCCCAAGAAGAGCGGGGAGAGACCTGCAAGTTGATTACTAAATTTTAATAAATAACAAAAATAACCACATCAATAACCCTGCACAAAAAACAGAGTCCACATATATAAACCACAGACAATTAAAAAGAAAGACAACGCTGTCAATTAAAAAGGGGAAGTGCAGCTGCACACACACACATACATCTCACCGTCATACACCCACAAATACACCTAAAAATTCTGCTAATTTTAGCTATTAATCAATAGGGCATGTGATTTTTACCAGCATGTGGGTGATGTACTAGTGCTAGTGATGGACGAACGTTTCGCCCGGCGGTCGTTTCGCGGCGAATTTCCGACATTCGCGGTCCGCACGTTCGAACGCCTTTTTCCGTCGTTCGCCGCGGCGGACTTACGTGTTTAATGTATACAAGAACTTTAACCTTTGGTGACACGTTTATCATGTGATACAGGACAGCCAATTGAGACATGACAGCACATGGACACTTGGACATTCCCCCTAACCTATAAATACACCCGATCCGGTGGCCATTTTACATTCTTTCTTCTGTTACGATAGGGACAGGTTCCTGTGTGGAGTAGGGAGAGATAAACCACTAGCTATTTGGTACACAAAAGTTCTTTTCAGGACTGGTATAGGTGTTAGGTGTTGATAGGTTTGCTGTGCTGCTGATTCTTGCAGCAGCCTGAGTGTCTTTTGTTAGTTTAGAGAAAGGGAAAGGACGGTGTATGCTACAGGGACAGCCAGATTAGTCTTTCATCATCATCATCATCATCATCATCATTAGCTGTTACTATCAAGGTCCACAAAAGAGCTGTTCCAGTAACCACTAATCGTTCTCTTTTTTTGCCAATTTGTATAGGGACAGGAAGGAAGCAGTGTTGTCAGGCAGTGAGGGTAATTTTAAAGACTTGCTGTTATTATTAGTTCCACAAAGGTTCTTTTCAGGACTGGTATCAGTGGTACAGTAATAGGCTTGTACATGTATAATATTCTTTCTTCCAAATATAGAAAGGATATTATACTTGACTGCTGCCCTTCTGCTGCAGTCTGCTAAACATTCACAACTCACTTGTTCCACAAAAGTTCTTATAAGGACTGGTAACTTGGTATAGGGTGCTACGGTACATAGGCTTGAGTGCGGTACAGTCTGCTGTTCTGTAAGGACCGCTATCGGTCCACAATAGATAGGGTTGACGTGCACCACTGCTGACCGCTGCCCTATACTGCAGCAGTCCTTCAGCGGTATAGGGACTGACGTACAGTCTGCTAATCACTAACACACAACCTGCTTGTTCCACAAAAGTTCTTATAAGGACTGGTAACTTGGTATAGGGTGCTACGGTACATAGGCTTGAGTGCGGTACAGTCTGCTGTTCTGTAAGGACCGCTATCGGTCCACAATAGATAGGGTTGACGTGCACCACTGCTGACCGCTGCCCTATACTGCAGCAGTCCTTCAGCGGTATAGGGACTGACGTACAGTCTGCTAAACACTAATACACAACCTGCTTGGTCCACAAAAGTTCTTATAAGGACTGGTAACTTGGTATAGGGTGCTACGGTACATAGGCTTGAGTGCGGTACAGTCTGCTGTTCTGTAAGGACCGCTATAGGTCCACAATAGATAGGGTTGACGTGCACCACTGCTGACCGCTCACCTATACTGCAGCAGTCCTTCAGCGGTATAGGGACTGACGTACAGTCTGCTAATCACTAACACACAACCTGCTTGTTCCACAAAAGTTCTTATAAGGACTGGTAACTTGGTATAGGGTGCTACGGTACATAGGCTTGAGTGCGGTACAGTCTGCTGTTCTGTAAGGACCGCTATCGGTCCACAATAGATAGGGTTGACGTGCACCACTGCTGACCGCTGCCCTATACTGCAGCAGTCCTTCAGCGGTATAGGGACTGACGTACAGTCTGCTAAACACTAATACACAACCTGCTTGGTCCACAAAAGTTCTTATAAGGACTGGTAACTTGGTATAGGGTGCTACGGTACATAGGCTTGAGTGCGGTACAGTCTGCTGTTCTGTAAGGACCGCTATCGGTCCACAATAGATAGGGTTGACGTGCACCACTGCTGACCGCTGCCCTATACTGCAGCAGTCCTTCAGCGGTATAGGGACTGACGTACAGTCTGCTAAACACTAATACACAACCTGCTTGGTCCACAAAAGTTCTTATAAGGACTGGTAACTTGGTATAGGGTGCTACGGTACATAGGCTTGAGTGCGGTACAGTCTGCTGTTCTGTAAGGACCGCTATAGGTCCACAATAGATAGGGTTGACGTGCACCACTGCTGACCGCTCACCTATACTGCAGCAGTCCTTCAGCGGTATAGGGACTGACGTACAGTCTGCTAATCACTAACACACAACCTGCTTGTTCCACAAAAGTTCTTATAAGGACTGGTAACTTGGTATAGGGTGCTACGGTACATAGGCTTGAGTGCGGTACAGTCTGCTGTTCTGTAAGGACCGCTATCGGTCCACAATAGATAGGGTTGACGTGCACCACTGCTGACCGCTGCCCTATACTGCAGCAGTCCTTCAGCGGTATAGGGACTGACGTACAGTCTGCTAAACACTAATACACAACCTGCTTGGTCCACAAAAGTTCTTATAAGGACTGGTAACTTGGTATAGGGTGCTACGGTACATAGGCTTGAGTGCGGTACAGTCTGCTGTTCTGTAAGGACCGCTATCGGTCCACAATAGATAGGGTTGACGTGCACCACTGCTGACCGCTCACCTATACTGCAGCAGTCCTTCAGCGGTATAGGGACTGACGTACAGTCTGCTAATCACTAACACACAACCTGCTTGTTCCACAAAAGTTCTTATAAGGACTGGTAACTTGGTATAGGGTGCTACGGTACATAGGCTTGAGTGCGGTACAGTCTGCTGTTCTGTAAGGACCGCTATCGGTCCACAATAGATAGGGTTGACGTGCACCACTGCTGACCGCTGCCCTATACTGCAGCAGTCCTTCAGCGGTATAGGGACTGACGTACAGTCTGCTAAACACTAATACACAACCTGCTTGGTCCACAAAAGTTCTTATAAGGACTGGTAACTTGGTATAGGGTGCTACGGTACATAGGCTTGAGTGCGGTACAGTCTGCTGTTCTGTAAGGACCGCTATAGGTCCACAATAGATAGGGTTGACGTGCACCACTGCTGACCGCTGCCCTATACTGCAGCAGTCCTTCAGCGGTATAGGGACTGACGTACAGTCTGCTAATCACTAACACACAACCTGCTTGTTCCACAAAAGTTCTTATAAGGACTGGTAACTTGGTATAGGGTGCTACGGTACATAGGCTTGAGTGCGGTACAGTCTGCTGTTCTGTAAGGACCGCTATCGGTCCACAATAGATAGGGTTGACGTGCACCACTGCTGACCGCTGCCCTATACTGCAGCAGTCCTTCAGCGGTATAGGGACTGACGTACAGTCTGCTAAACACTAATACACAACCTGCTTGGTCCACAAAAGTTCTTATAAGGACTGGTAACTTGGTATAGGGTGCTACGGTACATAGGCTTGAGTGCGGTACAGTCTGCTGTTCTGTAAGGACCGCTATCGGTCCACAATAGATAGGGTTGACGTGCACCACTGCTGACCGCTGCCCTATACTGCAGCAGTCCTTCATCGGTATAGGGACTAAGAGTTTTGTCACAGGGTCATTTAAAAAATGACAGGCAGAGGAAGAGGCAGGCCCTTCCGCAGGGGTGGTAGGGGTAGGGCAGGAGCAACAGGCTTGAGCCAAAGTGGGAAGTTGCAGAAGGTGCGTTCAATTACTTTAAAGGATGCACCAGACTTGGTTGAGTGGCTCGCTCAGCCTTACTCTTCTGCACCCTCCTCATCCTCTCGATCTGCACCCTCTTCTTCACTCTCTGCTATGTGCACCCCCAAAGACACTACCACCAACAACACGACCACCACCACCACCACCACATACCTTCCGCTTGAGTCACTGGAATTATTTTCCGATCCATATCAAGAGGACATTTCTGATGCGCAGCCACTCTTGGTATTGGATCAGGAAGAGGAGGTAGCAACAAGCGCTACTCAGCAGTCTGACGCCAGTACCCAGATCAGCCCAAGGAGGAGGTTGGTCCCCGGTGTTGCTGCCTACTCCGAGATCTCTACTTATAGCGGTGGGGAAGGTGACGTTGATGATGACGTGTCTAGTGATGTCACGTGGGTGCCCACAAGAGAGGAAGAGGAGGGGAGTTCAGAGGGAGATATGGACCAGCAGATAGGGAGGAGAAGCAGCAATGACTTACATTGCACAGCAGGGACAAAGCAGACTGCAAATGTATCAGGAGCGAGTCATCGACCATGTACGGTCACATCTGGCGCTCCCAGGACACCGGCACATGGCTCCGCAGTGTGGGCTTTTTTTAACGTGTCCGCTGCTGACAATAGCGTTGCCATCTGCAATCTTTGCAGTCAACGCGTTAGTCGCGGTAAGCCCAATACTCACCTAGGGACGACCGCCTTAAGAAGGCACATGAGCAGCCATCACCGAGCCCAGTGGGAGCAACGGAACACACAAAGCCACACTGCAGGCTCTCACCGTCCAGCCTCGTCTTCTACTTCTCCTTCTCCTCTCTCCTCACAATTGTCCTCCACTCCACCTTCCATCACGCCAAGCTCACATTTTTCTGCAAAAAGGCAGGCTTCCGTGGGCCTAATGTTTGAGCGTAAAAAAATGATGACGCCGGATAACCCTCTTGCCCAACGGTTGGCGGCTGGCTTGTCAGAACTCATAGCCCGCCAACTACTGCCATATAAACTGGTGGACTCGGAGGCCTTTCGCAAATTTGTGGCCATTGGAACACCACAATGGAAGGTCCCAGGAAGGAAGTATTTCTCAGAGAAGGGCATCCCAGAGCTATATGGCCATGTTCAGCGGCAAGTGAATGTATCTCTGGCACACAGTGTCGGTGCCAAGATACATCTGACCACAGACACGTGGTCTAGCAAACACGGGCAGGGAAGGTATATCAGTTTTACTGCCCACTGGGTGAACCTTCTGACGGCCGTCAAGCATGTAACCCGTGGCACCCGTGTAGATTTGGTTTTACCGCCACGGATTGCATGCAGGCCTGACTCTTCTTCTCCTCCTCCTACTCCATCCTCCTCCCTCTCCTCCTCAGCTGCCTCCTCCTTTTCCGCTGCTAGCGTCTCTTCCACTGCACCGCCCAAGCTCCCCAGAACCTATTCCACATGCCAGGTGAGACGTTGCCATGCCGTGCTGCGTCTGTTGTGCCTGGAAGCAAAGAGCCACACTGGCCCGGCACTCCTTTCAGCTTTGCGTTCACAGGCAGATGAGTGGCTAACACCGCTCAATTTGACAGTTGGTAAAGTGGTGTGTGACAACGGTGCCAATCTGCTTAGCGCATTGAAACAGGGCAAAATCACGCACGTGCCGTGCATGGCACACGTCTTAAACTTGGTCGTGCAGCGATTCCTTGTCAAATACCCTGGGGTCCAGGACATCTTGCGGCAGGCAAGGAAAATCTCGGCCCATTTCAGAAGATCTTACACGGCCATGGCTCGCCTTGCTGACATTCAGCGGCGACACCATCTGCCGGTCAGACGTCTTATTTGCGATTGCCCGACGCGATGGAACTCAACCTTCTATATGCTTGATAGGCTGCTCCAGCAGAAACGTGCAGTTAACGTCTACCTGTATGAACTCTGCGAAAGAAACGGTTCTGGGGAGCTGGGTTTTTTTTCACCGCGCCAGTGGCTGCTCATGCGCGACACATGCAGACTTCTGCGGCCATTTGAGGAGATCACCAAACTGGTCAGTCGCAGCCATGGCGCCATCAGTGACATGGTACCTTATGCCTTCTTTCTGGAGCGTGCATTGCGTCGTGTCATTGATCAGGCTGTGGAGGAGCAGGAGCGGGAAGATGAGGAAGTCGCAATGCTGGATGAATTCCCAGGGGGGGCTACTCTATCTGAGACAAGTCAACAACAGGAGTCTGATGAGGAGTCAGAGGAGGATGGTGCCGGGGCGGATGAGCAGGAGCAAGAAGAGCATGCTTTAAACCTTTCTGGGATCCCTGTTGTGCGAGGATGGGGAGAGGAGAATGAAGAGGACGACATTATCCTGGATGATGAGCAGGAGCCAGGCCACCACACCGCTTCCACTTTAGTGCAAATGGGGGCCTTCATGCTCCAGTGTTTTAATAGGGACCCCCGTATAAAAAGCATGAGGGTCAAGGACCAGTACTGGGTGGCAACGTACTTAGACCCCCGGTACAAACACAAAATGGCGGAAATGTTACCGCCGTCGCAGAGGGCTGTCAGAATGCAGCACTTCCAGGCCTTGCTTCGAGAAATGCTGCATTCTGCTTTTGCGTGCGCTGGCAGAGGAGCAATTCCCACTCCCAGAGAAGGATTTGCGGGTACCAATCCAACAGCGCCTGCAAGAAGAGGCCGGTTTGAAGATGTGTTGGTGACTTCGGATATGAGGTCATTCTTTCAGCCGACCCATCGACAGGTGTCATCCGGATCCAGCATCAGGGAACGCCTAGACCGTCAGGTGTCCGACTACATTGGGTTAACGGCCGATGTGGACGCTCTGAGGAGTGATGAACCCCTAGACTACTGGGTGGGCAGGCTTGACCTCTGGCCAGAGCTTGCCCAATTTGCAATCGAACTGTTGGCTTGCCCCTCATCCAGTGTCCTGTCCGAAAGGACGTTCAGCGCAGCAGGGGGGATTGTGACCGATAAGCGTACTCGCCTAGCTCACCACAGTGTTAACTACCTCACATTTCTAAAAATGAATGAGGCATGGATCTCGGAGGAATTCAACACATGTGACCAGTAGACCATGTATATGTCTATAAACTATTTTTTTAATCAAGCACACAGACCTTCTTAATTCATTTGGCTCACTTCCTTGACCCAAAAAAGCACACCGTACTATATGCCCCTACCCTCCTCTTTGAAGAGGTTGAGCGGTGTCATATTTCTACTGGGGCTGCTTATGATATCCCTGTGCTGTGCTGACTTCCTCCTGGGGGTTCTTATTATGAAGGGATCACACTATCCCTGTGCTGTGCTGACTTCCTCCTGGGGGTTCTTATTATGAGGGGATCACACCATCCCTGTGCTGTGCTGACTTCCTCCTGGGGCTGCTTACGGTGCTGCTGTCAGTGCTGTATGTCACGGTGCTGCTGTCAGCGCTGTATGTCACGGTGCTGCTGTCAGCGCTGTATGTCACGGTGCTGCTGTCAGCGCTGTATGTCACGGTGCTGCTGTCAGCGCTGTATGTCACGGTGCTGCTGTCAGCGCTGTATGTCACGGTGCTGCTGTCAGCGCTGTATGTCACGGTGCTGCTGTCAGCGCTGTATGTCACGGTGCTGCTGTCAGCGCTGTATGTCACGGTGCTGCTGTCAGCGCTGTATGTCACGGTGCTGCTGTCAGCGCTGTATGTCACGGTGCTGCTGTCAGCGCTGTATGTCACGGTGCTGCTGTCAGCGCTGTATGTCACGGTGCTGCTGTCAGTGCTCTGTATTACGGTGCTGCTGTCAGATGCCTCTATCACGGTGCATGTGTCATTCCGGTATGTCACGCTGCTGGTGATCATCTCCTGCACCCTCTTCTTTGCCTACCCTGGTCCCTGACCTTCCCTCTCCTCCATTGCCTTCATTAGCTCCATAGTCCTGAATTGTTAGAACAATTTCCCAAATAAAATAAAAATGCTTGTAGTTATCGATCCCAAATTCACCTCATACATGTATTATGTCATTGTCCAGATGGTGGGACTACGTTTTACCCCCTAATAATTACCACGTGGCCGCAAATTCGACATGAAGGTTTGCAAAGTTCGCCTCCCATTGAGGTCAATGGGGCCCGCGGCGAACGTTCGGTTTCGCGAACGTTTGGGTCCGTTCGCATTTCGCTTTCGCGAAACGTCCCGTCGGAAGTTCGTCCATCACTAACTAGTGCGGTCAAACAAAGAAAAACAAGAAACTGTAGTCCAGCAGCACCAGGAAAATATATTTTATTACATTTTTCTCTCCTCTCTTTTAATATTAAATATGTATATGTATGTCTATGGTGGGGACGTACAGGTCTAAACTATAAGTAAATTTTTAGCAGTATTATGTGCTATACCATCTCTTTTTCTCTATTGTACCATGGGCTGAACAGCTTTGAGGTTCAGCGAGATATACGATTTGTGTACTTAATGTTATGGTCCTTTATATATGAACAATTGCATAAATACAGTTTGTAATGCCCAGGCTTCCTTCCCGGTTTGGCCATTTGCCAGAAGGGGGTTTGGTAGTAATCGGCCTGATTTGGAAGGAGGCAGAGAGGTAGGGAGGGGTATAGGTTAATTAATTACCTTCCCCACTTGTAACAACTAAAAATGAGGGTTGGTATTGTTTTCAATAATATGGCCTCCAGACAGGAAAGAGGCTTGGTTGCTTCCTCGTAAGTACTTAGACCCCTTTCACACCACACCGCCCTTTGCGTCAGTGGTAAAACGCTGCTATTTTTATTTTTTTACCGCCGGATTTGCGGCAGATTTGCGGCGCATTTCGGCCACTAGCGGGGCACTTTTACCCCCCACTAGCGGCTGCGAAAGGGTTATAACCGCCGGCAATACGCCGCAATAGCGGCGTTTTGCCAGCGGCATTACAGCGCTGCCCCATTGATTTCAATGGGGAGCAGCGGTGGAGGAGCGGTAAACACACCGCTCCTTCACCGCTCCAAAGAAGCTGCTGGCAGGACTTTTTTCTGACGTCCTGCCAGCGCACCGCTGTAGTGTGAAAGCCCTCGGGGCTTTCACACTACACTCAATGGTGCAGCTTCTTTAGGGCGGATTGCAGGCGCTATTTCTAACGCTATAGCGCCTGCAAAGCGCCCTGGTGTGAAAGGGGTGTTAAAGTGATGTTCAGTGTGTCGTTCGTGCCCTTTGAAAATGTCACGTGTGACAAAACATGTCAGGGTTAAGTTAGGCCGCGTACACACGCGGGGACTGTTCGCCCAACTTTGTCCGTCAAACAGTTTCGGCAAACAGTCCGCTCAAACTTAGCATGGACGGACATGGCCACACACGACGGACGAACAGTTTGCTGAAACCGCGCGCGATGACGTGAACGGCACGTACGACGGGACGAAAAATACGACGTCCTATACACTGCATTATAACTTTCGGCGTGTAAATCCTTTCTGAGCATGCGCGGAACTTAGTTTGACGAACAAGCCTACACACGAGCGGACTGTTCGCTGAAACAAGGTTTCAGCGGACAGTTTTTCGGAAATTCCGAAAAACCTTGTTCGTCAAACTGTCCGCTGAAAGCCCACACACGAGCGGACTGTCCGCCCAAACACTGTTCAGCGGACAAAGTTGGGCGAACAGTCCGCCCGTGTGTACGCGGCCTTATGCACCACGCTATACGTGACCCCGGAAGCACGGGCGATCACTGTATATTTTTATTGCTGGCAAACTTCTTTTTAAATCTTTGTATGAACCTTTTTATGAATAAACCTAACAGTGTTTAAGGATAACACACTATTGGAGCCCCCTCATTTTTTTCTATCCTCCTATACAGCCCGTTCCGGTCTGAGATAGCATTTTAGCGACTAGAAAGCAAGTTTCTTTGTACAGTGGACGGAAAATTGGCATTACGAGTGAGGAAGAACTCAGAGGTACGGACATCCCAGATCAGAGTAAAGACCCCACAGAGGGTTATATCTGCAGGTGTTAATGGCCTCACTACAGACAGGAGGTCCACCTTATCCGGTAAGGGTCCCCATTACCTTCTGGTGTGCACCCCAAGGACAGACCTACCCTTCACTCTCTCAGTGGTGGCAGAATCATCTTTTCATTTGCATTTAGATTTTTTTCCTGTTCTTTTCCTTGTGGAATTGGACTTCATATACACCTTATGCGGATTTTGCACATAGTGATTCATTTAATCATCCAATTAATTTTGCACTATATGGATTTTATGTGGACATTTCTTTTCAATCATATTGTTATTCGAGTATATTGATTGACATTATTTATACTTATTTAATATTTATTTAAGGCATATGATTTTGCACATTGGTTTTTGAACACATACTATATATATATCAATTTTTGATTGGTTTTTGGGAATTTTATATTTATTCAAGTAGCGCGACTTTTTCTCCTTATAAAATTTCTCTTTGCATGGATATCGCATGTTTATGTGTTGCAGCTTTTTCTTCACAGAATATTTTTGTTTTCATTTATTTTCGTTAGTAGCCTTTATTTTACGTAGTGAGTTTGTATGCTGAGCATTTCCTCCATATCGCATCTGAGCAGCCCATGTGACTATAGATCAGTGATGGGGAACCTTGACACCCCAAATGTTTTGGAGCTACATTTCCCATGATGCTCAACTACACTGCAGAGTGCATGAGTATCTTGGGAAATGTAGTTCCAAAACATCTGGGGTGCCAAGGTTCACCATCACTGCTAAAGAGTCACACATGTGGGTGTATACACAGTGATCAATAACAGCCCACTCTCTCTCTCCTCCTCCATGCCCACTAACCAGTTAAAACAAAATGGGAGTGGGATATTACATGTAGATTAATGGAGGCTTCATCTCACTCTTCTTCTAAGACACAGGCTGGAGGGGCGTGACACAGCCTGTGACTGGCAGAAATCTACCCACAGCATGTTATTGCCAAAAAATAATAAAGATTTGATTTCAAATATATATATGTATGACAATTTAAAACAGTTTGTTGATATTATTTATTTTTACTCTGTATTCCAAAGGCAGTTTTTTGTTTTGTTTTGAACATGTGACCGACAGCAGAGGACTAGAAGCTCCTCCTACTTATGTTTGCCTACAGACAGATTGGGAACGAGCTGGGTCATGTGACAGCTGTACATAGATTAGAAAAAAGGTACTTAGATGTTTTGTTTCTGTAATAAAATAATTACAGTGCTATCATCCGCATATAGATAGAGAAGGGACAATGTAAATTAAACAATGTGTGTTTACTATCACTTTACGCTACTGTTTGGGGGTCGGGGGAAATCAACCCTGGCACACCGGCAACCCTTTACCCTGTTTCTCTCTCCTCTATTCTCTATTTGATTTTGTTTCTTGTTTCTTTTCTCTCTTTTTTGTACTGTATCTATGTTTCAATAACATTTTACAGTTATATATTACATGTTATGTTGTTCTCACTACCACCCTCCTCTGGGGTCATGTTTCTAGCCCACCAACATCTCCTATATTTCTTGAAGGATGTTGTCCCTCTATCCAACTCTTTGATGCAGGGCTCACACCCTGGCTATTCAATGATAGGCATGTGCACTACCGATTTTTTTTTTATCAGATGCATTCGTATTCGTTACATTCACTAATGCTGCGTACACACAACCAGACTTTCCAGCAGACTAGGTCCGATGGTCTTCCCAACGGACTTTTCAGCGGAGTTCCGACGAACTTCCAAACAAACGGACTTAGCCACACACGAACGGACTCAGTCCAATCGAAAGTCCATTAATTTTGAACGTGATGACGTAAGACAGGCATAAAAAAGGAAGTTCAATAGCTAGTAGCCAATAGCTACCCTTGCCGTTGGACCAGCATACAGACGAACGGTTTTCCCGATAGGAATTAAGTTCGTTGGTCAGATTTGAAAAATGTTCTATTTCTAGGTCCCTCGGATTTTTATAACGAAAAATGATCGGATTAGCCCACACATGATCAGATAGTTCGACAGACTGATCACGCTGGACCTAGTCTGCTGGAAAGTCCAGTCGTGTGTACACGGCATGAGTTACAAATTCAAAAAGGAAATTCCAATAAAAATGTAAATCTAATTTATCCCAAATTAGCTGCTATGGTGCAGAGGCCTGAATAGAAGAATTACTGACTTCAGCTATTTTACCTATAATTTAATTGTTTATAATAATAAATAATAATAATAATAAAAACTATAATAATAGTTAATATTTAATTATAATAGAAAATACAAAAAAAATTATTTTCCGAACGTGCTTTTTGTTTTTTTGTATTTTTTGTATTTTTTCTTCTTTTCGATTTCCGTTCTTTCTGACAATTCGTTTTTTCATATGCATTCGTCAAAAGAGTCTTTTGTTCATTTGGATGCTTCCGAATGAACAAATATGCCGAATTTCGTCCGAAAACAAATTCCTAACTAAACTAATTGAACATGTCTACCCACTGACATAAGCCCTTGAGTGGGCCCGCAATCAGTTGTAAGGGTATTGTATATTACGGTTTAACTTTGTATCATTGCGAAATGAAATGCTTGTTTATTGATTGCATCCACACTATCGTTAATATGCCCAATAAAAAATATTATAACAAAAAAGTGGTGACCAACTAAACAAGGTTACAATGTGCTGTTGCAAAATATAGAAACAACCTTACAGTTCTCTATTGCAGTCTCCAATAGTCATCTCAGTGTTATGGCATCTAATCCTTGTGTGGAAAAAAAAAACCCATCAGCATGTGTTAATGTGTCCTAGTCAAAAGCTCCATCCACAATGTCAGGCTGAACACACTGCCCTCAGCCAATCCACTCCAATGTTGTCCCTGAAAGTTCCCAGTTATTTTCTAGTGTGCAGCTGTTCTCTATGGAAATGAAGCTTTAAATGGTCGGATGTGCATGGTCATAGTCAGTTTGTTTTTATATTGCAACATGCATGTCAATTTTGAAGCGGCTGGGGGACGCTTTAAGCAAATACCACGCTAGCGACCGTACTGGAATTTATTTAAGTTGAATTTTATTCAATAACGTTCTTTTTAGGAGTACTGCAGCATGGCCTAACTCCATATCACAGCCACTTAGACTGTGCGCTGCTGATATATGTGCAGCTGTGAAACACTGACTACACAGTTATTAGAATATATGAAGAAAGGGCTGAAATTGAGATGCAGCTAAAATATACTTATTCTCAATATCAGAAAAACTATTACAAGACGGTGTACCACATAACTCTACCGGCGTCTGGCTGTATTTTATGCAGGGATGAGAGTTAATATGACACTAAATTCTCTGGACTATCTCCGTACCCAATCAAACAAGCATTAGACCTTGCCTGCAAGTTGTCTCCTGTATAACACAGGTGATAATGGTACAAAATGTTTTAGTGTATATTTAAAGTGACACTTCCGCATTAATTTTATACTGCCTGTGCCTATGTTCTCCTTTTATTACTAGAGTTTTGTTTTAATAAATAAAGCTTTGCATCTAGTCTAGTGTATCTGGATTTTGCAAAAGTATTTGACACAGTTCCCCTTAAACGTTTACTGTACAAAATAAGGTCCGTTGGCATGGACCATAGGGTGAGTACATGGATTGAAAACTGGCTACAAGGGTGAGTTCAGAGGGTGGTGATAAATGGGGAGTACTCGGAATGGTCAGGGGTGGGTAGTGGGATTCCCCAGGGTTCTGTGCTGGGACCAATCCTGTTTATTTTGTTCATAAACGACCTGGAGGATGGGGTAAACAGTTAAATCTCTGTATTGTGATACTAAGCTAAGCAGGGCAATAACTTCTCCACAGGATGTGGAAACCTTGCAAAAAGATCTGAACAAATTAATGGGGTGGGCAACTACATGGCAAATGAGGTTCAATGTGGAAAAATTTAAAATAATGCATTTGGGTGGCAAAAATATGATTGCAATCTATACACTGGGGGGAAAACCTCTGGGGGAATCCAGGACGGAAAAGGACCTGGGGGTCCTAGTAGATGATAGGCTCAGCAATGGCAAGCAATGCCAACTGCTGCTAGCAAAGCAAACTGAATATTGTCATGCATTAAAAAGGGGATCAACTCCAGAGATAAAATGATAATTCTCCTGCTCTCCAAGACTCTGGTCCGGCCTCACCTGGAGTATGCGGTCCAGTTCTGGGCACCAGTCACCAGGATGTACTGGAAATGGAGGGAGTACAAAGAAGGGCAACAAAGCTAATAAAGGGTCTGGAGGATATTAGTTATGAAGAAAGGTTGCGAGCACTGAACTTATTCTCTCTGGAGAAGAGACGCCTGAGGGGGGATATGATTTCAATATACAAATACCGTACTGGTGACCCCACAATAGGGATACAACTTTTTTGTATCCCTATTGTGGGGTCACCAGTACGGTATTTGTATATTGAAGTGATGTTGTAAGAAAAAAACTGTATCCTTGTGTTATGGTAGACTGCCTCCGGCTGGAGGTAGGAATGTTCATGTACCCATCTGGGCAAAGTTAGGGGGGGGATACATCACAAGTTTATGTGATACCTTTTATGTTGTTGTTCTTTACTTTAAGAGCAGCAGAGAGCATTGATAGTTTCAAAAAACTATTAGATAAGCACCTGACCGACCACAACATACAGGGAGATACAATGTAATACTGACATATAATCACACACATAGGTTGGACTTGATGGACTTGTGTCTTTTTTTCAACCTCACCTACTATGTAACTAAGTAACCTTTAAAGAGCAAGAGCTAAACTGAAACTTGACAATAGAGAACAAATACTATATTTGTAGATATCTAATATGAATGCAATGCTGCCAGGAGCCTAAAATGTCCCTAGGCAAAAATAATAAAATGTTCTTTGCAAGGTTCCCACAGAATATACACATTGGGGTTATTTAAAGAAAACTCCACTTTGCACTGCAAGTGCACTTGGAAGTAAAGTTGCTGTAGATCCGAGAGGGACATGCAAAGAAAATAAATAATGGTATTTTAACTTGCACATGATTAGAAAATAAAATCAGCAGAGCTTCCACTCATTTCAGATCTACCCCTTAGATTTAGAGCGACTGGACTTCCAAGTGCACTTTCAGTGCAAAGTGGATTTGCCTTTTGTAAATAACCCCCATTGTCATCATACTCCTTTTTTATAGAGTTAGATAAATAAATAAAAAAGTTGCCTGGTGATCCTGCTGTTAAACTGAATAGGACCTGATTTCCTATGCTGAGCCAACAATGCTGTTCTGCTGCTATTCAAATGGCGGGTCCCACTAGCATTGTTGACACCTGGAAACAAAGCCCCTTCAACATGTATTCAAAAGCATACAAGAACAGTTGGACACTTCCTCCAGTGTACATGGGCTTGAATTGTTTACTGAGCTTCAGCGCTACTGATCAGCAGAAGGTGGCAATCTTTCTTCCTGTAATGACATCATTGCTGAATGTGATTGTAAAGTCAGAAGGTTTTTTTATCGTATCTGTGTGCAGCAGCCCCCCTCATCTCCCCTAATACTTACCTGAGCCCCATCTCTATCCAGCGATGTCCACGAGTGAATCGGTCATCCGGGACTCTCCCTCCTGATTGACTGAAACACAGCAGTGGTGCCAGTGGCTCCTGCGACTGTCAATCAAACTTAGTTAGCCAATCTGGAGTGAAATGGGGTGGGCTAAACCACAGCTCCGTGTCTGAATGGATAGATGGAGCTGCAGCTCGGCTCAGGGGCCCCCATAGCAAGCTGCTTGCTTTGAGGGCACTCAACTAGGAGAGAGGGGCCAGGAGCTCCAGCCAGCAACCTGAGAAGAGGAGGATCTTGTCTGCTCTGTGCAAAACTACTGCGCCGAGCAGGTAAGTATAAAAAAATGAGACTTTACAATCACTTTAAGGAAAATCTCCACTTGTTGTTGGGTTAGCAATCACATAATCGTAAATAACCATTCCAAAAAAAATAATCTAAATTTGAACAATGAAGTGATGGGAATGTCCACCTTAGACAGTTATCACCAGAACATTTGTCCCCACTGGATGATGTACCCTTGACTTTTGCTCCGGTTACAATTTATTTGTTTCACCTATATTTCTGTCTCAATGACAGTAACATAGAAACATAGAAAAGTGACGGAAAGAAAAAGACAGAGTAGCCCATCGAGTCTGACCATTTTTTTTTTTTTTTTTTGTTAACTTTATTGTCTGACTATAGATCTTTGTCCCAAGAATGTTTGAAGTCATTTACTGTTGACTGTCTCACTACCTCTGCTGGCAGTTTATTCCAAGCATCAACTACCCTTTTTAGTAAAATAATAACTTCCTAAGATTTGTTTTGAACTTTCCTCCAGTTAGTTTGATGTCATGTCCCGTGTTCTTGATTTTGGTTTCATATTGAAAAAACTGGCTTCCTGAACCTTATTCACCCCCTTGATGTATTTATAGCACGAGTAGGCAACCTCAAAGAGGCAGAGATCTACCTGAACAACATGGGAGAAGTCAAAGATCACCAGGAACAGTGTTGCCTCCTCACATCCGATTTAAACCTCTAATTGCCATACCACTCTCTTGCAATTTTGTGCTGTTACCAGTCAAGAGTAAGTCCAGCCATACATGGGTTGAATTTCAAAAGAATTTTCTTTTGAAAATCTTATCTAAGAATTTTCATTCGTATTTAGCACCATTAGTGGGCTGCAACAACAGCCAATTTTCGTGCGGCTATCGAATTTGAGTATTTGGACATGTTGGAAATTTTTTGAAAAACAAACAATTTTCTAATCAATAATGGGAGAATCGTGCAAGACTTGTAATTGAAAAAGAAATGCGCATGTGCAAGAAAAGAAAATTCCTGGAAAGAAAAGAACCACGAAAATTATTTTCTGTACCAACAGGAGTTGGAGTTTAAGGCTTGGTTGGTCGAATTTCGAAATCAATGGTGGCACCATCGTATCACAAAACGCACACATTTTCTGATCTTCAAAAGAAAATTCTTTCGAAATTCGACTATGTATGGCCAGCCTAAGGACCTATTGGAACCAGTCAGGTCCATTGTATTGCACCTAATGCATGCTCATTATGTGATGCTATTATGTGTGTTGCATTATAGGCAGCACAACCCATGGAAATGCGTTAGCAATACGTTGCAGTGCACTCCAATATGGGTGTGTCCCTTACCCAATGGGAGCGCCATTCATGATGAGTGGCACAGTAGCACACCAGCACACCTAATTTGCTTTACCATGCATTGGGAATGTGTGTGTTAAGCCCTGTGCACTGGTATTAATGAACTCTTACAGGAAAACTACACTGTAACAATCATTTGGACACTGGGAGACTTAAGAAAATATGTTCCTCTCTCTAATTATTGATCCAGTGTATGTTCGTGAGGTGTTAGTCACAGGTGGAAAAGAGTGCATTACTTCATATGCAAAGGGATTACACCAGGATTAGGCAATTTCACACATACCAAAATACTACCGCATAAAAAATTGGTATCCCAATAGCTTGTTAGAATTTGCTCAGATGTACTATAAAGTGCCCATAAGCATTAGCTTACAATGCAATGCTCATATCATTTTATTTACATTCTATATATGTTTTATAAACACTCTGAATATTATCATCATATTATTTTCTTCTTTAAATAATCTCATATTGTTTTGTTATAGATGGTATAATTATAACAGTAATGTAAGTCTTCTTTCTTGTATTGTATACATATTGTATATGCCATTTCTTGCGCTAACGCCACAGGTAACCTACACAAAGAGCGTCCAAAAGTTCGATATGAATCCAGCTTTGAAAGGCTTAATCTCCAATAGCACCACAACCTTGCTGCTCTCACAACCAGCGGGCACTGGAAACTGTAAGCACACAAACAGTGCACGGGCACTGGTGCAAAAAATGCACTAACAAGCAAACATAATTCAGAGATTATCAATCACTGCTCCTATTCTGACTCCGATTGTTGTGAAGCAACTATCCCTTGTGAGACCTCTATGCCTGGCCTGTATAAGATATAATCACTAAGGACAATCCTTATCAGATAGCTTGAACAAGATGCTTTTATTCTGTTTCAAATTTATCTTTATTTTATATTATAAAACATACATTCAAAAATTTTCCATTCAGATTTCACATCATTATAAAACATTCCCCATACGCAACAAAAAACATAGCACCAAAAAAAAAAAAAAAAAAAAAAAAAAAAAAAAAAAAGATGCCATTACTAATCCATTCAGTCCCCCACTCTTATATAAATTCCCACAGTTTTCCTGAGGTACTCAATTCCTCCCATTTCTTCCAATATTCCGACATCGGTTTTTCTACATATCCCTCTTGTCTAATCTGTTTCTCCATGAAACACACCTCGCTCATCTCATAGTTCCACTCTATTATTGTTGGGGCTACTTCCTTTTTCCATTTCTGTGCTATTACGGTTTTAGCTATTGTAGTTATTTGATAATAAAATTCCAGCTCCTTTCGTTTTAATTTTTCAGGTGTATGGTAGAATAGTATTGTCTTTATATCAAGATTTATTCTTATATCTGTCAGTTCCTGATATATTTTTATTATCTTACCCCAAAATATTTTTATCTTCCAGCAACTGTACCAAATATGCTCTAGAGTACCCTTCTCCTTCTTACATCTCCAACATAATTCAGAATTCCATTTATTTATTTTATTCATAATCACTGTGCTTCTATACCATCTTAATAGAATTTTATAATTTTTTTCCTGATATTTAATAGCTAAGGGTGTTTTATATATTCCTTCAAATACCTCTCCCCACTCTTTCTCTGTCAACTCCTGCCCTATTTCTTCCTCCCATTTTTTTATTCCTGCTATTTTTTTAATATCCCCACCAGGAAGTAATAAGTTATATATCTTAGCTAATTTCTTATTTGCTTTATCCTTATTTATTGCTATTTGTTCAAATATGGTTGGAGATCTATTGATCATTATCTTTATTGGGTCAATAAATGCCCTCAGCTGTAAATACTGAAACCATTTGTTTTTATACTCTTGCCCCAATTCCTCAAACGTTGGAATATTTCCATCATTTAGGATTTGTATTATCCGGTCATGTTCATCTATATTCCATTTCAAAAATGTATTATCCTTTATAGCTGGCCTAAATTCGGGATTACCAAATAAAGGGGTCATAGGGCCTATTAATGATGATAGTTGTTTTTTCTTTATCATATCATCCCATATTTTTAAAGTTGTTTTTACAAAGATAGGCATTTCCTTCCTCTCTGGTCTTGATTCAGGTTTTATCCATGGCTGGTGTTTTATTTTAGCCCCTAATATGTCTTCTTCCAATTTTATCCATTGCTTGTCTTTTTCATTATGCTGCCAGTCGATTATTCTCATTAGAGAGGCAGCTTGTGAATATTTAAAAAAGTCAGGCAATGCTAATCCACCATTATTTTTCGTTCTAATTAATACCTCCCTGCCTACTCTGGGGGTCTTATGTGCCCATACAAAGCCTTCTACCATTTCTTTCAGATCTTTCATAATTTTTTTTGATGGTATAATGGGTACCGTTTGAAAGATATACAACATAATTGGCAAAATCTCCATCTTTACAATATTTACTCTCCCAAACCATGATTGGGTTATTTTATCGTATTTGCCTAGAAGTTTCTTTACCTTCTGAACTGCCAAATTATAATTCATATCTTGCAAAAGTTTTAAATCTCTTGGAATATATACTCCCAGGTATTTTATCGCATCTTGCTTCCATTTAAATGGAAAATTCTTTTGTACAATAGTTTGAACTTTCTCTTCTAATGTAATATTCATTAGTTCAGATTTGTCATAATTTACTTTGAAATTACTAATTTCACCAAATCTCTCAAGTTCTTTTATTAAATTTGGTATAGTAATTATAGGGTTGGTTATATATAAAAGAAGATCATCTGCATAGGCAGCCATCTTATATTCTTTACCTTTGACCTTTATCCCCGTTATATCTTTGTTTGTTCTTATAGCCTCCATGAGATATTCCATCATCATAATATATAAAAGTGGTGATAAGGGGCACCCTTGTCGGGTTCCATTTGATATATTTATATACTTTGATAATATCCCATTTGCTCTCACTTTAGCCCTTGAGTTCTTATATAGGGCCATGATCCTTCCTAACATCTTGGGTCCCATCGCTGTTTGTTTCAATACTTCCTCTAAGAACTGCCATCCCACCCTATCAAATGCCTTTTCGGCATCTATGGCCAATAGGCAGGTAGGGATGGCAGTTCTCTGAGCGTATTCAATCAACGTACATGTTTTAATGATATTGTCTCTTGTCTCCCTTCCTTTCAGAAACCCCGTTTGTTCCAAGCTTATATTATTTGAAACAATATCCGTTATTCTTTTGGATAATATTTTTGAGAATATTCTTATATCTAAATTGGTCAACGATATAGGTCTATAATTTTTACATAGTGATTGATCTTTTTCAGGTTTTAATATTAGTACTATATGAGCCTCTGTACCTTGTATCGCAAATGGTTGATCTGCAGATATAGAATTAAATGTTACCTTAAGTATGGGTATTATTTGTTCCTTAAATGACTTATAAAATCTAGCAGTGTATCCATCTGGCCCTGGACTTTTCCCCAGAGCAAGTTCTTCAATAGTCTGTTGAATTTCTTCTGTTGTAATTTCTTCCTCCAACCCCTCCATCTTTCCTTTTAAACAGTTGAATATAGCCATTTCCTTTACATATTTTTGTATATTCTCCCCTTTGTTTTCTCCTTCTTTGTGATCCTTACCATCCTTAATATTATATAATTTAGAATAGTATGTATGGAATGTTTCAGATATTTCCTCTGGGTCGTATGTAATTTCCCCATTTGATTTTACAATTTTCTCTATGTAACTTGGGGGTTGTTGCTTTTTTAAGGCTCTGGCTAATATTTTCCCAGGTTTATTTCCAAATTTATACCACTGCGCTCTATTCTTATCCCTCACCCGAAGGGAATCCTCATCAAGCACAGATTGTAATTCCAGTTGTTTTTCCTTTAGTCTAGCTCCATCTCCCATTTTCCTACTTACTTTATGTATTCCTTCTAGTTCTTTAATCTCATATTCCAATTGAGATATTTTTTGTGTTTTTTCTTTTTTTTTCCTTGCCCCGTGCTTGATGAATATTCCCCTCATAACACATTTCAATGTTTCCCATTGAATTGCAGGTGAGGTTTTGTCCCTTTCATGAGTTATCAAAAATTCTTCTATAACTTGTAGTATTTCTGCCACACATTTACTATCTTTAATTAAATTATCATTCAATCTCCATATTCCATTCTTTTTCTTTGTTTCAATCACTGAAATTTCCACATATATTGGGGCATGGTCCGACCAGAGAAATCCCCCTATGTCTGTTACTGGTTTCATCATTAAGCCCTCTTTATTTATAAAAAAATAATCCAATCTATGATATGAATTATGTATATTTGAATAGTATGTATAGTTTTTTTCCTTTTGGTGTTGAGCCCTCCATATATCTGTTAATTGATATTTTTTTAATATGTCCTTAAATTCCTTTATTCTATTGTTATTCTTATTTTTTTTTTGTAGTTGTATATTTGTAGTATCTTTCTTTACATCCATTAGAAAGTTTATATCACCACCCACTATTACCACTCCTTCAACCTTCTTCATTGCGTCCGCTAGGGCTTTTGTACCGCTCTCTATTTGTCCGTAATTAGGGAGATATAAATTAACTATAGTAAATTTTTTTCCATATAGCATAATCTTTATTATTAAAGATCTTCCATCTTTACCTTCATATTTTTGCAATATTTGGACCGGCAAATTCCTATGGAACGCAATTGATACCCCTTTTGATTTGGAATATGGAAAAGTATCATGTAACCATGTATTATAGTTTATATTATTAATTTTAGGTATATGATCTGAGCGAAAATGTGTCTCCTGAAATAACACGATATCTATTTTCTGCTTATGTAGGAAATTTAAAATTTGATTTCTTTTAGTGGGGGAATTAATACCTCTTACATTAAAAGAACAAAACTTCACGCTACCCATAATAAAAAAAAAAAAATAAAAAAAAAAAAAAAAAAAAAAAATATACAATAATCTCACTTAAAGTTATCCCACCCTCCCTATACCCACAAGCACATACACACTCAATTATCTACCCTTCTGCACCCACCCTTATGACACCTCTGTTCCCCTAAGATTTGACTATATTAGTCTAACTCACCAATGGTGAGGTCCCTATCTAGGGGGTATTTAAACTGCTGATCCTGATATACTCCCATTTGGCCTATGCAAGCTCTTCACATTCTTCTTCCCTTTTTCATGCTCTATCTCTTTGTTATCCCTCTATTCATATAATTTTTAATATGTCCCTGACTTTAATTTCTAGTCCTTTTATCATTGTTGGGAAATTATCTAAATCCATAGAGAAATAAAAACCTGGGATGGGAAGAGATAAAGAGGAGAGGAAAAAAAAAAAAAAAAAAAAAAAAAAAAACCTGGGGGGGGGGGGATGTGAAGGAATTACCATCCACTATATTAGTGTTTATATTGAAATAAAATCCGAAAAAAAAAAAAAAAAAAAAAGGGTGATATTAAATAAATTACTAGTTATTATACCTATTCCCCTATTCATTCCCTCATAATTTATTCTATTTGTTATCCTATCCCCTTATATCCTACCATTCAGTCCCCATCCCCCCCATTATGTGCAATTAAGTGCAATTAAGTGCAAATAGTGTTGTGTCGCCTATATCATTATTATTCCATGTTGTGCGTATCATTTCTATACTTTATCCTTCTTTCTATTTTGTAGTGTTGTTTAACCTATAGTTCTTTTAACACAAAAATATGTTAACACTCCCTCTCCATCACCTCCCATATCCCCCCTCCTCCATCCATCCCCCCTCCCCTCCCTCGTGCCATATCACCTATAAATTACATCACATCTTTGTTGTTCCATATTGTGCATATCATCATTATAATTTATCCACACTTCTAAATTATACTATTGTTTACCCACCCCCCCCCTCCTCCATCCATCCCCCCCCCCTCACCCTCAGTCCGCCTATCTTCTCCTCCCAAAGTCTTTGGGCCAGTTTGGTAATGTCACTTCCGCGAGATGCAAGGTCTTCTGAAAGTCATGCAAATCATTTAGATCTCTATAAATAACAGTTTGGCCCTCATACTGGGCTTGCAGTTGAAAAGGAAATCTCCATCTATATTGCACATTCTTTTTTCTTAATTGTTCCAAAAGGGGTTTTAAAGCTCTTCTTTTATCTAACGTTAACTTGGACAGGTCCTGGAAGAAAAGCAAATTTGATCCTTCATATAATATGTGGTTGTTTTTACGCACTGCCGCCATAATTCTCTCCTTAGTTTGAATATAATGGAGTTTACAGATTACATCCCTAGGTTTATTTTCCTCCGATCCTCTTGGACCCGCAGCTCTATGTATCCTATCAATTATCATATCAGCTTTTGATAAGTCCTGTATTATATCCTTAAAGATTTTTTGAACCACTTCAGCGAGTTTTTCTAAAGGCACATTTTCTTTTAGTCCTCTTATCCTTATATTACATCTTCTACTTCTATTTTCTTGTTCGTCAATAATATTTACCAATTGCTTTAACTCTATTTCCTGTTCTTGCATTCTTCTCTTTACTTGAATTAGATCTTTTTCCAAGCCTTCAGTCTTTATATTCACCTTTTCTATTTTCTCTTGCATATCTAAAGTAATTGCCTTGATCTCTTGTATTTCTGTTTTATACACATTCTCCAATCTTTGGATATAGTGATCCATATCAACCTTTGTGGGTAAAGAGGTTATATACGTTTTAATGTCCCAGCTTTCTTTCTCTTTCTCCTTTTTACCATCCACTTCTATATCCAATGTGTCTATGGGGGAGCTATTTCTAGGCTGTGTTATCATTTCTTCTCCTAATATTCCAGAAACACCTGAGATCAGTGATGATTCTACAGAATTCAATACTTCCTGGGAGATATGTGTTATCTGCGATGTTTGCATCTGTATCTGAGGCTGCAGTTGCTGGAAAAATTCCTTAATATCAGTAGTTTGAACTTGCGCTTCTGAGCTAAATTTGTTTTTACTATCCTTTTTCTCCTTTTTATTCCCTCCGGAACCAGATGATTTATTTCCCTTTTTTGGCGCCATAGCTATTAGTGATCACCTTGATGCTTTTATTCTGAACATCAGGTTACAGCAGATGACAGGATACAAACAGATGAAAAGGTTGTAGTATTTATGCGGGCAAAAGATGATATTGTCTGTAGCTTACAATGCAGAATACATGTGCCCTGCTACATGTGGCTTGTAGCTGCATCCATGACACAGGAAGTACAAACTCAGGAAGAAGGGTGGAACATTACATACAAAGGAAGTGTGTCATAATATAAGGGAAAAAGAACATAAGAAACAAGTGCATTACCACAAAAGGTCACTAGATGGCAGCATGTGAACTAAATATAAAATGTCCATAGAAATGGTTAAGAAAGTAATCTATATAAATGCTATGCCCCGTTGGGGCAGCACAACTCCTCAACACCATGCTGTGCACCAAAATCCTCTCACCGCCCTTAAGGGGGTTGTAAAGTCAGAAAGATTTTTTTTATCTTATTGTATTCTATGCATTAAGATAAAAAAGCTTCTGTGTGCTGCCCCCCTAACACTCATCAGAGCCCATATCTATCCAGCGATGTTCATGAGTGTCTCAGCCATCCAGTACTCTCCCTCCTGATTAGCCAAGACAAAGCAGCTGCGCCATTGGCTTCCGCTGCTGTCAGTCAATGTTAGTTAGCCAATTAGAAAAGAGAGGGGACACACAGAGCTGCAGCTCGGCTCGAGTGCCCCCATAGCAAGCTGCTAGACGTGGGGGCACTCAACAGGAGGGAGGGGCCAGGAGCACAGAAGAGGGACCTGAGAAGAAAATGTTCTTGGCTACCCTGTGCAAATCTACTGCACAGAGCAGGTAAGTATAACATGTTTGTTATTTTTCTACAAAAAAGAAATCACTTTAATAGGAGCTCCAGCTGACAGCACGGATATGGCAGCATTCCCCGACCAAATGCAGCATACACTATGTTTGATCACAGACAGTTCACATACACAGTAAGCCTCCACGATCACATGATGCAAGCATCTGGCTGCTATTGGGATGTGTAAACTGTTGCTACGTCAACATGTTTTGGAGGGCATGGAATCCTTTATTAAGTCCACCCAGCACCATTGTATGCATCCTTAACCCCTTCCCGACCGTTGCACGCTGATATATGTCGGCAGAATGGCATGGGTGGGCAAAAGGGCATACAGGTAAGTCCCCTTTAAGATGCGGCATTGTGGGCATGTGCATGCTGCGTGCTCCGTGACCGCAGGTGTCGCGAATTCGATGTCTGCCGGGTGCCCGCGATCATGTCATGGAGTGGAAGAACAGGGAGATGCCTTTGTAAACAAGGCATTTCCCCATTCTGCCCAGTGATATGACAGAGATCACTATTCCATGTCATCAAGAGCAGTGATCACTGTCATGTAAGTAGTAGCCCATCCCCCCACAGTTAGAATCACTCCCTAGGACACACTTAACCCTTTGATCGCCCCCTAGTGTTTAACCCCTTCCCTGCCAGTGTCATTTACACAGTAAGTGCAATTTTATAGCACTGATCGCTGTATAAATGCCAATAATCCCAAAATAGTGTCAAAAGTGTCCGATGTGTCTGCCATAATGTTGCAGTCACAATAAAAAATCATGCAGATCACCACCATTGCTAATAACAAAAAATAATAATAATAAAAATGCCATGAAACTATCCCCTATTTTGTAGACACTATAACTTTTGCACAAACCAATCAATATACACTTATTGCGATTTTTTACCAAAAATATGTAGAAGAATACATATCAGCCTGAACTGAGGAAAAAAAATCGTTTTTTTATATATTTTTTATATAAAGCATATAAAGCATTTATATATAGCAAAAAGTAAAAAAATATTGCGATCACCTCCGCAGAGGTGATCAAATACCACCAAAATAAAGCTCTATTTGTGGGGGAAAAAGGACGTCAATTGTGTTTAGGTGCAATGTCGTACGACTGCAATATTGTCAGTTAAAGTGACGCAGTGCCGAATCGCAAAAAGTGCTCTGGTCAGGACGGGGGTAAATCCTTCCAGGGCTGAAGTGGTTAAATAGCCATATTTTGTAGACACTATAACTTTTGCACAAACCAATCAATATACACTTATTGCGATTTTTTACCAAAAATATGTAGAAGAAAACATATCGGCCTGAACTGAGGAAAAAAAATCGTTTTTTTATATATTTTTTATATAAAGCATATAAAGCATTTATATATAGCAAAAAGTAAAAAATATTGCGATCACCTCCGCAGAGGTGATCAAATACCACCAAAATAAAGCTCTATTTGTGGGAAAAAAGGACGTCAATTGTGTTTAGGTGCAATGTCGTACGACCGCACAATTGTCAGTTAAAGTGACACAGTGCCGAATCGCAAAAAGTGCTCTGGTCAGGACGGGGGTAAATCCTTCCAGGGCTGAAGTGGTTAAATAGCCTGACTTGGTATTAAGGGTTTAACCCTTTACAAACCCACTAATGGCCAGATACTGACAGTGCTTGTATCTGCATTCTTCTCTTATTTTTGTGTGTGTTTGTTGTATTGTAGCTCTGATAAATGGGGCATTTTGGAACAGTAAAAATTGTATGGCTTTTTAAACATTATGACTAATTAATTATGCTTGCTCTTGAAAACAGCTTGAAGCTCTCTTTCCTACAGTTTTTCAAGACATAGGGGTCAATTCACTAAGAGTTAAATAACGGCTAATAATATGTGGTAAAATACTACATGTGGTAACAATTGTGCAAGTTTTCAATTCACTAAAAAGTTGGAGTTAAATACCAAATGCAGTATTTGTTTGACTTAGCGGTAATTACCGCATTAGTTAATGCAGTAATTTACCGCATTGAGCTAGCCGGGAAGCGGGCAGGAGTGGGTCGGGAAGCAGGCCTTAGCAACCGATGACTAATCAGCTGTCAGTGGGTTACCTGTTGACAGCTGAATGTAAAAAAAAAAAGCTGACAATTAAAAACTTTGACAAAAAATGGCCTGGGGTCCCCCTCCAGTGCATACCAGGCCCTTCGTACCCCTGCCAAAATAAAAATAAAATTGGCTTAAAAAAAACAAATCGCAGTGGGGTCTCCCAAAAATCCATACCAGGGTAGGAGGTCTTTTTATGATTTATGGTTGCTTGCAAGGATGGAGTGGAGTGATTTACCTTTGCGCTGTCTGTTGCAGGGAAGATTGGACTTATTGGAAGATAGACCTCTTTTTACACTTGAGAAGCTCTGTTGGACCTCCTGTAATTTAAGGGGTCATTTGTTAAAGGTGAGCAGATTTGATGCACTTGGGTGTGGAATGAACAAACTGGATTACTGCATGGTGTGAAGAGCCATTTGATGAACACCTTGGATTATTGCACTTCTTGTTGTATGACATATGGTATTTTTGTTAGAGTAATAATTTTATTTAGAAATATTTTTATATGACAACTGTGAGAACTATGATTTATCCTTCTCTTTGAGCTATTGTCAGTTTAGGAAGAAACGGTGAATGAGAATCCTTTCAAGTTTGAATGTTGCAGTTGATGAGTAGTGGTGGAACCCCCCTTTCCTTTCTTGAAGACAAATGAGCTTATAGACCTTTTCTGTTGTAAGAGGTCTATTTATGAAGGTGAACATTATAGGCACACAGATTTGGGAGTGAACCTTGTGAATATTTCCATTTATGTTCTGGGACTCATACTGAACATAGAATTTGAAGACATTTTTGAATAGTGTGATCTTTTGTGTTTTCGGACAATTTTATGAATGAGCCTGGGTCTACACTGAATGGGGCGGCATAGTGGTGTAGAGGTTGGCACTCTCACCTAGCAGTAAAAAGGGTTGCTGGTTCGAATCCCAACGCTACCTGCCTGGAGTTTGCATGTTCTCTCTGTGCCTGCGTGGGTTTCCTCTGGGTACTCCAGTTTCCTCTCACACTCCAAAGACATGCTGGGAGGTTAATTGACTTCTGTCCAAAATTGGCCCTAGTGTATGAATGCAGGTTGGGGACCTTGGATTGTGGGCTCCTTGAGGGTAGGGACCGATGTGAGTGTGTGATGTATGTGTAAATTGATGGTGCTATATGGGTATGTAGCACTGACCCCCGAAGGAGCTGCTGGTTTGGATTGGGCCTGCACTCTACTGAGAAACCCCACTAACTTGACTCAATCCCCTTGGCACAGCCATGGTGCAATGTAATACAGTACAATGTAAGACAATGCAAAGTACCTGTATTATACCCTCAGAATCCACTGGATGCACCTGGTGGGGTACGCCACACACTGGATACTTAACCAGAAATATCTTTACTGCAAAATATTTAAACAGGTGATTACAGAAATTGTGCTGTCACCCCAACATAGGACGACAGCGCAATATATTTCAATATAAAACAATATAAAATGTATACTTATATATATAAACCTGGGAGCTCCCTCTGCTTTAAAGGCTATAGGTGAGGCCTCACTTAAAGTACTTTATCTGGGGTCTTCTTTCTTCGCTAGCTAAAGTCACTCCTTTGTTATTTGTAATCCAAAGTCCATGGAGGGTTAAGCTGAAATGCTCCCGGTGTAACTCCAATAACTTATTTACAACTCTTGAGGCGCCAAGGTAGAAAGGCCTCAAGCCTGCTCAGTGTCAGTTCCTCTGCTACGCCTCTGTGCAACCACAAGTTCCAGTGAGGCCTGTACGTGAGTCTAACTGCGTGCAAAGTTAATAAACGGTGGGCCATAACCCACTCACCAACTGGATCGGAGTTCCGCGTGATCACTTTGGTCCGTCGACTGTAGCTTGCCTCTCTGTCAGCTAGGCCAGATGCTCTGTATTGCTTTGCCAAATCAATCCGGTTCTCCAATTCTCCGCTGAGTGTCTCTGGACCTTCTCAATCCGGTTGCCGTCTTTCAGGCTCCGTCAGGTCACTCTGCAAACAAACAGGCTGACGTTCTACGATGCCTGCAGGCCGCTGTCTCCGGGAAGCCTCCTCGCAGGTCCGCACAGGCAGGCAACGCGATCCCAAGAGACCTAAAATGGCTGCTCGATCCCTTTTATCCCCTAACCAGCATGCACTGCGTAAGAGAGTGTTCATGGGTAGGTCATACAGACTCCTGGGTAACAAGGTCAACCTTCAGAATCCAAACAAAACAGTCACTTCCTGTACAAGTCTTTAGGTTGTCCTCCGGTAATAATATACAGGTGTGTTACCCATATTTGGTCACTAGATGGCTCTGGTACGAAATCACAGTAATGTCCATAGACCTTACATTAAAATATACATAACCACTTCAATAGGCAAGGATGTCAATGCTACAGGTACATAAAAAAATAATATAATAGATTGCAATGTACAGGGATAGGGATAATTGTAGACACACACCCACACTCACTCAGGTTGAGCTGGATGGACTGATGTCTTTATTCAACCTTACTAACTATGTAACTATGAATGCTGGGTTAGAAATCATGTAATTTCAGTTGAACTCCCACAATTTCAAACACTGCATTTCAGTCTGACTTCAGGAGTGATTTCAGAGACATTTGTGTGGGTTCATCTGTGCACAGACGTCTACTGAAATTGACCCTGAAGTCGCCAAAAGTAGTGCAGGAACTATTTTTGGGAATCGGTGCAGCGTCGCACCAATTTGGACGGTGCCGTTGGTGGCGATTTGACATGTGAAATCTGCCCAATTTGAACAGGGGCACAATGACATGGCTTTTATGCTTTGGTAAGGTATCTATTCTAATAGAGTTATTAGTGCTGCACTATTATTTTGTTTTGACTTTTGAACTTGGGTGTGAAATCCTTTCCAGTGCTGGCTAGCTTTAATTATTTATAGGTTATTGGGGTTAGGCATAGCTGCGCACGCAGTTTTTCTTGTATTATACCAGTTACATACATACATTGCAAAGATTTTAGAAAATTTCATTGCACAAATTTTCCTTTTGCTTACTGCCTACTTACTACCTAACCTTCAGACACTTACCACTACCTGAGTGCTGAGCAGGACGGTCCTTCTGCTATAGTGACAAGACCAGCCCCTGATGCTGAGCTGAAAACTGAAGCGAGCTGGAATTTAAATTCCTGGAAGTATTGTGTGGTCAACAATATGCAGAAATCCCTCAATACAAGCTAGCCATATTTACATATTGTTGCCAAACTTGGAAAATAATATCTGTCAGCAAGTGAAAATAGAAATTGAATTGCTAATAACACTAAATTACAAAAACACGTGTGTAATAATTATATTTGTTATATTGATTTGTTAACAAAACTAGAGATACCCTTTAAGCGATGGTGAATATTTGCTGTTGCTAATAATTATATTAATTGGGTTAGCTTTACTAAACTATACCATCTGCTATTCCTTTGAATCACTTTTCCTTTCAATAAACAGGTCTTTTGCTAGTAATCATTAAATATAGCCCCTGTTTTTAAATGATAATCAAAACATATGAAACAAATAATAAAAAAAAAAAAACGGGGCTTAGCTAAAATTTCACATCTCCCCTTATTCATAAATTGAGTTTCTTCTAGGAAGAGATCGCTCCCCCCATGGCTGTGGGGAGGGCAAAGCAAGCAGCTGGGTTGTAGGAGTAATAAAGAAGGAGAATCAATAGGCCATGCAATGGAGCCAAGGTGCTGCCATTTATCACACCGCTTCTCTGACTCCAATCATTCATCATGCTCAATGAGGCAGCAAATAGGAAAATGACTATTTGTATCAAACACATCTGCACTCATCCACTGAGGTATTTTATTCCCATTAACTCTGAAAGTAAAATACGCAGAGTTTTCTAGCTCCTTTCAGCTCAGGTTGGCAGAAAGAAATTCATAGTACAGGACCATAAAGGGCTGTCTCACTTTACACTCAGTGCAAACATACAAGTTTTTTTTTTTTTTTTTTCATTCTGCATTAGGACGGCATATATATTTTTGGCAACAAATGCTCTCAGCCTTCACACCATGGTAAGACGACCATGGTGATCCAGCAAATACTCATTATGTTACCTTTCAGTGGTTCCTCTCTCTTGCCATAAATTAGCCCTTCTAAGTGGTGCAGAAGCTAATTTCCTTAAGTCTTTTGGAAGATCGGATGCAAATGGGAGGGTTATTATCATTATGGTGTAATATCCCATGAAATGGGAACATCATTAGAGGGTCCTTTTTATGGTCAGCACAAGTTTATTTCCAGCTAGAAAATATGAGGTTGTGGACTTTTTCATGACCCAGGAAACTTATATATGGGCATATTCAGATGGGAGGTATAGATATCTGATCATAGAAATGTCTTTTTGAGCATCAAATATTTGCATGGCATATATATATATATATATATATATATATATATATATATATATATATATATATATATATATATATATATATATATATATATATATATATATATATATATGGGTTAGGTTATGCATAGAACAAAATGATGATGTTATTATGTGATTTAGGTAAATTTAAAAATAAATGTAGGAGAGCACTTGATTTGTTCAACAATTTCTTAAACTACAGAGGCTGCTTATACAGAAATGAGCTAATTTCCTAAATAACCACAATAATTTGTAGTGGGTATCCACCCTACTTTAAAGTGGTTGTAATCTCCATTCATAAAAACTGACCTGGGCACATATCTGTAGTGTTGACTTATCTATCTCCAAAGCTCTGAGTGCTGTGTCTTTCTACTGCTCTGTTCCTCTGCTATCAGGATGAGTCTCTTCTGACAGGCTCTCCGACATAGGAGATAATAGCAGCTGGAAATTTGTGTCAGGGAGGGATCTTAGAGGTAGATAAGCAGAGAGCTTGTCTAATCACAGTACAGCTCTGCATGTTCCTTTGTTCCATTGCCTATGTACTGTGGAGGTGTGTGCCTTTCCTCCAATCAGCTATCACGCAGTGTATCCTCTCCTCCCACTGCTAAATCCTGAAACAAGATTTCTAACACGATCTGCACTTCCTAAAGTATGTAGAAAGGGAAAGACAGCAGATATAAATGTAAAACTTATGTAGGGAGATTTGTTTAATTTCTGTATATCATCTGAGGCTGTTCACTTCTCTGAGTATAGGAGATAGATTACATCCACTTTAACACTTTTGGGATCAATAAGAATGGTGAAGCAACTAGAACAACCTCCACTGTCGCTTTGTTCCTGGAAGGCGAAAGTTCCTTTTGGTTTAGATAAAACAGCTTTTTTGTTTCTGGATCAAACTTGCAGGGTATAACATAGCGAGGAGGAGGGATAATATGCAACTACACAACTTTGATTTTTCAAATTCTTCAACATATATCTGACTATGACTCCTGCACCCCAACCCCATACACCACCCCAACCCCCGGTCCCCCCCCCCCCCCCCGGGCAACAAGTTTTTTTTTTTAAAACAGATTTAATTTTTCTGGATTTGCTTTGCAGCCAAGTTTACATTCAAATAGATTTGAAACAGAGTTTCTTTAAATCTGAAAATTCCAATGTGGGTAATTGTTTGATCATACTTTAAACCTATGCACATTTCTACCTTTTCATCCATTAAAGGGAACTGAATAAATAAACATTCTTGATAGCTTAATTTAGTATTTGATGTGAACAACATTTGTAACACCTATGGCTCAAGATATTCACCTCCTCAGTATCATTACAGCAACAACAACAAAAAAAGATCCACAAAATATGTTCCTTCAGATATGTGATCTTTCTTTCTCAGATGGTCAGCCCCATGGTTTTTTGTGAGCAAATTTTTTTTTTAACATACCAAGTTTAATAAGTTATTATTACATTGTATCATGGCTTAAAGTACCTGTAAATCTAATCACTAAAAACTTTAATATGTTAATGTAGCTTCAATAGTCATTTTTTATCTTTTTAAATCTGCAGGTTTCATTAAAATAATATCTGTTGATCCTACCATGAAATATCAGCTGCCACCAATCAAGTAAAGGAAATCATTTTTTTCATCTTTCTCCTTTATACCTCTCCTGGACATTGTTAGGGAAGTGTATATTTGTTTTTTACTTATTTTATTTATTTATTTTGGTCAATGTTGATTACTATATTTTTCGCCCTATAAGAGGCAACTGACTATAAGATGCACCTAGGTTTTAGAAGAGGAAAACAAGAAAAAACAAACTTTGAATCAAATGGTGTACTAAAATATTTACCAGTGCCCATGAAATGCAGCCTGACCATTGGCATAAATGCAGCCTGACCATTGCCATTAATGCAGCCTTTGTTTGGGCTGCTCTGTTTTCTCAGCAGGTTCAGGTCCAACTGGGAGATCTCCCAGCGCTCACGGGGGCCTGGGATGTCTGTCTTCCTGGACTAGCATGGCGACAGCGGCAGGGGGTGGTGATGATGGTGGGGGGGCAGTGACAATGGCGGTGGGGGGGGGGCGTTGCCTGTCATATATTCGCACCATAAGACGCCTAGACATTTTCCCCTATATTTTTTGGGGGAAAAAGTGCGTATTATGGTCCGAAATATACTGTAATTTAATTTAAAAATGAACCTATACATTTTTTTGTTTTAGTCTTTTAGTCTGATAAATATAAAATATTACATATTCATATTATTCAGTTTTCTATCCCCCCAGTAAGTTAAAGATTAGTATTTTTCATATCATGACAGCTTCTCAGCTGTCCTAAAAGAATTCAGTTGCTTAACCACTACAGATCCGCGCTATTGCCAAATGACGGCATCAGCGCGGACCTACATTTCCGGGACGACGTCTATTGACGTCGTCCCGGATACGAGCGGCCTGCGCGCCCCCTGAGGGGCGCGCGCGGCGCGCTCTGTGATCGGCGAGTCCGTGAGACTCGCCTGATCACCGATCCGTGCAAGGGGTCGATCCCGACCCCTTATCACGTGATCAGCTGTCAGCCAATGACAGCTGATCATGTGATAGAACGGAGCCGGTAATCGGCTATTATTCCTCCTCGCGCTGACAGCGCGAGGAGAGAAAAAAAAAGCCGATCACCGGCGGCCGTGATCGGGACATCAGTCCCGATCACGGCCAGCAATACAGCTGACCACCTGCCCCCTGCCAGTGCCCACCTGCCCACCGCCGTGCCATCCTGAATAAAAGTAAGTGCCCCCCATCAGTGCCCCCCATCAGTGCCCATAGTGCCCACAGTGCCACCTACAGTGCCACCCACAATGCCACCCACAGTGCCATCCAGCAGTGCCACCAACAGTGCCACCCACAGTGCCCACAATCTGCCTCAAAGGTGCTGCGACCCAGTGCCGCCCATCAGTGCCCAGCAGTGCCGCCCATCAGTGCCCAGCAGTGCCGCCCATCAGTGCCCAGCAGTGCCACCTATCAGAGCCACCTATCAGTGCCACCTATCAGTGCCCATCAGTCCCATCTATCAGTGGTACCTATCAGTGCCCATCCATGCCACCCATCCGTGCCACTTATCCGTGCCACCCATCCATGCCATCTTATCTGTGCCCATCTTTGCCCATCAGTGCCGCCTTATCTGTGCCCATCGGTGCCACCTTATCTGTGCCTATTAGTGCCGCCTTAACTATGCCTATCAGTGCCCACCAGTGCAGCCCATCAGTGCCCACCAATGCAGCCCATCAGTGCCCACCAATGCAGCCCATCAGTGCCCACCAATGCAGCCATCAGTGCCGCCTAATCAGCGCACTTCAATGAAGGAGAAAAATGACCCGTTTGCAAAATTTTATAACAAACTATTAAAACATGATTTATTTATTTTTATTTTTTTGCATCTTTTTTTGTTTGTTTAGCAAAAAATAAAACTCCGAGCTGTAACTAAATACCACCAAAAGAAAGCTCTATTTGTGGGAAAAAAATGATAAAAATTTCATTTGGGTACAGTGTTGTATGCCCGCGCAATTGTCATTCAAAGTGCATCAGCGCTGAAAGCTGAAAATTGGTCTGGGACTGAGGGGGGTTTAAGTGCCCAGTAAGCAAGTGGTTAAAGAACTGGAAAGAGGAGCTGGTTTGTATGTAGGAGTAATAAAATAAAGAAAAATTAATAAAGGAGCTGCAGATCATGCTATTCTACTGTGTTGTCTCTTTAGATAACACATAGTGCCCTGGGAATCCTTTGTCATGTACGTGCTCTTTTTGTAAAACAAAGATTGTATACATTATATTGCCAGAAGTTTGTGAACACATGGCCATCATGGCTTATAAAAACGTGTTGGACATTCCATTCCAAAACCATGGGCATCAAAATGCAGTTGCCCCCTCCCCCAATAACAGCCTCGACTCTCCCCAGAAGGCTTGCCACAAGATAATAGATGTAATCGTTACGGGTCCACAAACTTTTGCCTATAAAATCTAGAAGTGAAAAAAGAGATGCAAAATAATATGTAACACCTAAAAAAAAAGAGCCAAAGTAAAATTGACCAAAAAACATTAAAAATAATACTCCCTCCGTGCTATGATAAATCAATTTGGTGTTCAAAAAACAGATCCTAAAAATTCAAAAACCAGTGAAGTGAACCAAAATAATCACCAACTACTGTACTAAAATAGGAAAACAGGTCTATAGGCCCTGCAACCTTCCCACATAAACTGTACTACAATACCTATAGACATTAAAGTGAATGCTATTTTTTTTTTAAATAACAAACATGGTATACTTACCTGCTCTCTGCACTGATTTTGCACAAAGCAGCCCTGATTCTCCTCTTTTCAGGTACCCCCGTTGGCACTTCTGGCTCCACCTCTTCTCAGCTTCCTATTGTGGCACACCTGCAGGCTCGTTCCTCAATTGACACAGATAGCACGGCTCGCCCCACTGGGACCTTTGTCACAGGATTTGACTGGCAGCAGCAGGAGCCAATGGCTCCCGCTGCTCTTAATCTGACTTGTGAGGATAGGGAGAGCAGAGAGAGCTGCTACTCTCAGGCACAGCACTGGATCGCGAATGGGCTCAGGTAAGTATAATGCCGCGTACACACGATCAAACAAGTGGGTGGAAAAGTCCGGCAAACTCAAGTCCGCCGGACAATCCCCCCCGTGTGTAGCCTCCGGCATACTTTTTTGACCCGAAAATAGGGCGGACTTAGAATGTAGTTTTACACTCCAATCTTCCCGCCGGACTCGCATTTCGGCGGACAATCCGGCCGTGTGTGCGCCAGTCCGCCGTACTTTTGAAATGAGCGGACTTTTGCCGCCCGGAGAAAAGTCTGCTCATTTCGAGCGGGTCTCCAGGTAGGCGGGGCCCGCGAAGGAGACGCTGCTGGCTCCGCCACCTGGTATGGACTTAAAGGGGAACCCCAACGCCGAAAAAAATCGGCGTGGGGGTCCCCCAAGACCACAACAGACCCTTTAATACACCCTTTAATAAGGGGGCCCCCAGATACCGGCCCCCCACCCTATGTGAATGAGTATGGGGTACAATGTACCCCTACCCATTCACCTGTAAAATAAAGTACAAAAAAAAACACAACACACAAGATAAAATATTTTATTGCACAGCTCCGGGGGTCTTCCGTCTTTGGGGGTCTTCTCGCCGGACTCCTCCGCTATCTTCTTGTAGCTCTTTTACTAGCGGAGGAGCCCGGCATTCTTCTTCGTCGCCGCGGCCTCTTCTTCCGACTTCGGGGGTCTTGTCCCCCTCTTCGGTTCTTCTGCCGGGCCACCGCGCCTTCTTATAGCTCTTTTACAGGCGGTGGCCCGGTCTTCTGTCGCCGCCGCCGCCGCCTTCCGTTCTTCTTCTTCTTCTTCTTCTCCTTCTTCTCCTGGAGATGTTGACTCGACGTTCTCTCCGGCCGCAATGCCAGGGGCGCGCTGCGCTGCCACTTATATAGGGACAAGGGGCAGTGTCACATGGGTTGGTCACATGGGTTGATGTCACATGGCGACAGTCCCAGCATCCTCCAGGACTGTGACATCGTAAGGGGGCGGGGTCACCATGTGACACCAACCCATGTGACATCAACCCATGTGACACCGCCCCTTGTCCCTATATAAGTCGCAGCGCAGTGCGTCCCTGGCATTGCAGCCGGAGGGAAGGTCGAGTCAATATCTCCAGGAGAAGAAGAAGAAGAAGAACGGAAGGCGGTGGTGGCGACAGAACACCGGGCCACCGCCTGTAAAAGAGCTATAAGAAGGCACGGTGGCCCGGCAGAAGAACCGAAGAGGGGGACAAGACCCCCGAAGTCGGAAGAAGAGGCCGCGGCGACGAAGAAGAATGCCGGGCTCCTCCGCTAGTAAAAGAGCTACAAGAAGATAGCGGAGGAGTCCGGCGAGAAGACCCCCGAAGACGGAAGACCCCCGGAGCTGTGCAATAAATTATTTTATCTTGTGTGTTGTGTTTTTTTTTTGTACTTTATTTTACAGGTGAATGGGTAGGGGTACATTGTACCCCATACTCATTCACATAGGGTGGGGGGCCGGTATCCAGGGGCCCCCTTATTAAAGGGGGCTCCCGGATTCCGATAAGCCCCCCGCCCGCAGACCCCGACAACCAACGGCCAGGGTTGTCGGGAAGAGGCCCTTGTCCTCATCAACATGGGGACAAGGTGCTTTGGGGTGGGGGGCCACGCGGCTCCCCCTTCCCCAAGGCACCCCCCATGTTGAGGGCACGCGGCCTGGTACGGCTCAGGAGGGGGGGCGCTCGCTCGCCCCTCCTTTCCTGGCCGGCCGGGTAGCGTGCTCGGACAAGGGTCTGTTGTGGACATTGGGGGGACCCCCACGCCGATTTTTTTCGGCGTTGGGGTTCCCCTTTAAGTCCATACCAGGCGGCGTGGCCAGCAACGTCTCCTTCGCGGGCCCCGTCTACCTGGAGACGCGCTCGAAATGAGCGGACTTACCTCCGCGTGTGTGGGCGAGTCCGTTCATTTCAAAAGTAGGGCGGATAGTACGGCGGACATAGTACGCCGTATTAGTCCGATGAAAAAGTGCCGTGTGTGGGCAAGTAGCCCGTTCGGAAAGTCCGACGGACAGTCTGGCGGGAAGTCCGCCAGACTAAGTACGTCGGACAGACGGCTACGTGTGTACGCGGCTTAAGTTTGGACTGGGAGGGAGCTGCACATGCACAAGCACTAGAGCTTTTATAAGAGATTGACTTTGTGGAAAAAAATCATTAAAGTTTAATTTTAATTTGATTGGTGATACTGGAAGCAGGGGGGTGGAGCTGCACAGATTCAGGAAGGACTCTACCAGTAACCGTGTAAGGTGCTCCCTCGATTGTGGCAGCAGTGGTTTATTTATAACTCAACCTATGGTAGAGTTAATTTAACTTTTTGATTTTAAGGACAGTCGTAGCTTCTGTATAGCACTCTGATTAGCTTCATGTATTACTTATAATTGCTGTTTAATAAATGTTTTTCTATTTTTATTGTCTTGGGCAGATACGTTCCTTCTTAATAATGTATTTGTAGCAGCAGCTCCTGAAAAGCACACGCTATTTTTTTTTTAAAGTTAAGGTTACACCTGAACTGCAGTTTGGTTTGGGTACAATTGTTCTAAATTTGGACCTCCGCATCAGTCTGACTGGACTATAGGATGTTCAGCCTGGCCACAAGATGCACTGTCTCTTCTGATAGGCATGGAACCACAGTCTGGTTGGGTGCTTTAAGGTTACTCTCTCTCGGAGCCCGCCCAGTGGGAGTGTCACTCTTGCTGTGCTTTCTGGGAGAGGGTACTTATTGGTTTGGGGTTTCTGGTCCAGAAGTATGTTCTGACTCCATGGTCCTGGTCCTCCTGACCAGCCCCCAGGAAGGCTATGGATCCACCCGACTTATTGTCTCGGGGCTGGCTAGCCCGAGGCAAGGAAACGAAAGAAGGATTTCGAGGTGGTCCGGTGCTATCGGAGAGGCCCAGTAACTTCATAGCTATCCAGGGGAGGACTCTTCAGAAGAAGGCCCCGTATGGGTTGGCTTCTTAGCAAGAGCCTGGTGGGGCTGAAGTACCTAAGTGAATCCAGTTTCCTGGGTATCGCCAAGCTGGCTGAAAGATCCAGGTATCACACGAGTGTTCCACAAGTTGTAGTTTCCTGAATGTTCTACAACAACGTCTGTGGCAGAGACTTGTTCCTGAGTAAAGCACCTTGTTGGCTGCTAGGCCTTGTGAGAGAGTGACTATCCAACTTGAGTGAACATCCAGTTGTGAATGGCTATTCTTTGGATTTAGTCAAAGTAAGAAAGTCCTTCATCATTGACTTTGACAATAAAAGTACCTGAACTTCCTTCCTAACCCTCTGATCCTATTTTAAGAGACTGTTCGTTGTCTACATTTTTGAAAATAAAAATCCCTTTATGCGGATCTGTCATCAGTCTCTAAAGTTACTGGGCCATCTACCACGGGAAACCCCTAGACAAAAATCGAGGAGAAGAAGGTAACGGTAAGCCCAATCAAACCAGCGGCTCCTTCGGGGGTTAGTGCTACATATTCAATGAATTACTTTGCACAGTTGTAAACTGTTATTTTACTTTCACAAACATGATGCCTGGAATCTGTGTTCACAGGGCTTTTTTCATTTTTATGCTCAATTTCATACTGTTCTGTACTGTGTAAGAACTATTCTTGGTATCTGATCTGCTGTGAAATAATACAACTGCTTACAATATCTACAATATCATTTATTTTATCCCTGCCTGGGAAAATGTACAGATCTAAATCAGTTGAAAAAGCTTCTTGATCTAAAAAGTTGATTATTACTAAAGGGGTGGAGTTTGGATTGGAGTAGTATTACACCCACATTAGTAAAAGAAAAAAAAAATGCTATACATACATTTTGCCAATAGTACTATGCCATTTTTTCAGTAATAGAGCTTCACAATGGCGTTGATTTACCAAAATTGGAGAGTGCAAAATCTGGTGCAGCTGTGCATGGTAGCCAATCAGCTTCAAACATCAGTTTGTTCAATTAAGCTTTGACAAAAAAAAACTTGGAAGCCGATTGGTTTCTATGCAGGGCTGCACCAAATTGAGCACTCTCAAGTTATAGTAAATCAACCCCAATTTTTTTTAGCCTGTTAGAACCTGATGTCTTTCTCTTATATCTATTTCCCAAACTTACAGCCGGGGAATGCAAACTTAGGTGATGAAATCAGCTGTCAATCTAATGCTTGTGGACGAAGCAGCCATCTGGTCACTGCACAACCTTTCTTTACCTTGTTTGTGTGTATGTAGTCCTTGTTGGGAGCTAGTACATCAGATGGCTATGATGGGGCTAGAGGGAGGCCTTGTAAGGCAGCATAGCCACCTCATTATCGGAAATTTATTAGAGAAATTGTCAAGATCATATCGTAGAGTAATGATGTAAAAGGAAACAATAAACACATGTAAAAGCAAGCAAGTGAGGCTACAACATTGTAAATCATTAATAACAATTTCATCTTTAATATATTGAAGCATTGTTCCCTTTAACCACTTGCCATCCTTAGGTCTTGTATATATGTTTATTAATGTGTAAAGGAGCAATTTAAATGAATGTTGGACTACACATCCTTCAATTTGCTATATTCACAGTGGTGTGAAAAAATGTTTGCCCCCTTCCTCATTTTCTGTTCCTTTGCATGTTTGTCACACTTAAGTGTTTCGGAACATCAAACCAATTTAAACAATAGTCAAGGACAACACAAGTAAACACAAAATGCAATTTGTAAATTGAAGGTGTTTATTATTAAAGGTGAAAAAAAATCCAAACCATCATGGCCCTGTGTGAAAAAGTGATTGCCCCCCTTGTTAAAACATACTATAACTGTGGTTGTCCACACCTGAGTTCAATTTCTCTAGCCACACCCAGGCCTGATTATTGCCACACCTGTTCACAATCAAGGCATCACTTAAATAGGAGCTGCTTGACACAGTAAGGTCCACCAGAAGATCCTTAAAAGCTGCACATCATGCCGAGACCCAAAGAAATTCAGGAACAATTGAGAAAGAAAGTAATTGAGATCTATCAGTCTGGAAAGGGTTATAAAGCCATTTACAAAGCTTTGGGAATCCAGTGAACCACAGTGAGAGCCATTATCCACAAATGGCGAAGACATGGAACAGTGGTGAACCTTCCCAGGAGTGGCTGGCCGCCCAAAATTACCCCAAGAGCGCAGCGACGACTCATCCAAGAGGTCACAAAAGACCCCACAACAACGTCCAAGGAACTGCAGGCCTCACTTGCCTCAGTTAAGGTCAGCGTTCATGCCTCCACCATCAGGAAAAGACTGGGCAAAAATGGCCTGCATGGCAGAGCTCCAAGGAGAAAACCACTGCTGAGCAAAAAGGAACATCAAAACTCGTCTCAATTTCTCCACACCACATCTTGATGATCCCCAAGACTTTTGGGACAACATTCTGTGGACCGATGAGACAAAAGTGGAACTCTTTGGAAGGTGTGTGTCCAAGTATATCTGGCGTAGAAGGAACACTGCATTTCATAAAAAGAACATTATACCAACAGTAAAATATGGTGGTGGTAGTGTGATGGTCTGGGGCTGTTTTGCTGCTTCAGGACCTGGAAGACTTGCCGTGATAAAAGGAACTATGAATTCTGCTGTCTACCAAGAGATCTTGAAGGAGAATGTCCGACCATCTGTTCGTGTACTCAAGCTGAAACGAACTTGAGTTCTGCAGCAGGACAATGATCCTAAACACACCAGCAAGTCCACCACCGAATGGCTGAAGAAAAACAAAATGAAGACTTTGGAGTGGCCTAGCCAAAGTCCTGACCCGAATCCTATTGAGATGTTGTGGTATGACCTTAAAAAGGCCGTTCATGCTCGAAAACCCTCTAATGTAACTGAATTAGGACAATTCTGAAAAGATGAGTGGGCCAAAATTCCTCCAGGGTGCTGTAAAAGCCTCATTGCACGTTATCGCAAACGCTTGGTTGCAGTTGTTGCTGCTAAGGGTGGCCCAACCAGTTATTAGGTTTAGGGGGCAATCACTTTTTCACACAGGGCCATGATGGTTTGGATTTTTTTTCACCTTTAATAATAAACACCTTCTTTTACAAATTGCATTTTGTGTTCACTTGTGTTGTCCTTGACTATTGTTTAAATTGGTTTGATGTTCCGAAACACTTAAGTGTGACAAACATGCAAAGGAACAGGAAATGAGGAAGGGGGCAAACACTTTTTCACACCACTGTATTTATATGTGGCCCTAAGAACAAGTGGTTATACCCTATTACATTTTTAAGCTGGCTTTCCGGTAAAAGGAATCTGAATGGCTTTACAGCTGCCACCATCACTTTTACAGGGTTTGGAAGGCTCCACATGCTTTCCTCCCCTTCCTCTGTGACAAATGAGGTTGTTAGTTATGAGGATTTAGTAACTGCCAGTTTCAGTATTTGTTTACCTGGCTGATATTGATCCTTGGAGGGCAGAAGAGGGATCAGGGGTCTAACAGACCCCTGTTCTCTCCATAAAGAGGACCTGTCACTGCTCAGGCTATCACAAGGGATATTGTTCATATTGTGATAAAGTTGAAAAAAAGTGTCCAAATGTTAATTTAATCGGTTCCCGACCGGCTCACGCAGATATACTGCAGCAGAATGGCTTTCCTAGGGGAAATCCCGTGTGGGTAGGTCCTTCACTTTTTCAGCCACCAGAGGGTTTGGCGGGGGAACCGATGCGCCAGCACGGGGACTTGTGAGTGTAGACACACAAATCCCTGTGCTGTCAGAGGAAAATGTAGTTTGTTCCTAGTAAGTAGGAACAGCGATATGTCTCCTCTCCTACTCAGTCCTATCCCCATACAGTTAGAACACACTGAGGAAACACACATTTAACTCCTTAATCACCCCCTAGTGTTAACCCCTTCCCTGCCAGTGAAATTTACATAGTAATCAGTGCATTTTTATAGCACTGATCACTATATAAATGTCAATGGTCCCAAAAATGTGTCAAAAGTGTTCAATCTGTGCATCGCAATACCGCTAAAAAACACAGATCGCCGCCATTACTAGTAAAATAGAAATGCCATAACTCTTTCCCATAGTCTTTTGCACAAACCAATCAATATATGCTTATTGTATTTTTTTTACCAAAAATATGTAGAAGAATACATATCGGCTTATATTGATGAAGAAATTAGTTTTTGTTTTGTTTTTTTAAATTGGAGGAAATTTATTATAATAAAAATTAAAACATATTGGTTTTTTTTTCAAAATTTACGCTCTTTTTTTTGTTTATAGCACAAAAAATAAAAAACGCTTTTGGTGATCAAATACCAGCAAAAGAAAGCTCTTTGTGAGGAAATTTCGTTTGGGTACAGCATTGCATGACCACACAATTGTCAGTTAAAGCGAAGCAGTGGAAAATTGTAAAAAGTGCTTTGGTCAGGAAGGAGGTAAAATCTTTTGGGGCTGAAGTGGTTAAATAAATAAAAATGTTTAAAACCATTTAAGCACCCCTGCCTGTGCTTTTGCATAAATGCAAACATGCACACAGGTCCTGCACACATATGTAAACGGTGATTGCACTACACATGTGATGTATTGCCACAAACGTTGTTTGAGCAACAGCGAGTGAGAGCGATAATTGTAGCACCAGAACTCACTTCTAATGCCCTGTACACACGGTTTGACATTCCGATGACAAAATCTGTCGGATTTTTTCCAACGGATTTTGGCCCAAACTTGGGTACACAAGGTTGCACAAAGTTGTTGGAAAATCTGATCATTCAGAGCGAGGTGAGGTACAACACGTACGAAGGGACTACTATAAAGAGAGCAGTAGCCAATAGCTTTTGTCTCATAATTTATTCTGAGCACTTTGTCCGTTGGAATTGTCTACACACAATCGAAAATTTAAACGATCGGATTTTGTTATCGGAAAATTTTAGATTCAGCTCTCAAACTTTGTGTGTCGGAAATTCAGACAGAAAAAGTCAGATGGAGCCCACACACGATCGGATTTTCCGACAACATAATCCGATTGCATATTTTCAGTCGTAAAAGTCTGACCGCGTGTACAGGGCAGTACTCTACATTGGCAACCTGTACAGGCTTTTAAACTGTTGACTATGAAGATTTTTAGGTACTGTAGTTTGTTACCATGCTTTGACATGTTTGGTACCTATTTAATCAACATCAACATCATGTTTTATATTTTACCAGAACTTTGGGTGTTATATTGTGTTTGTGTGCACTAAAACACATTCAGGTTGTATTTTTTCCTGAAAATTTGCTTTGATAAATAGCTGCACAAATATCGTGTGACAAAAAGTTGCAATCATTTTTTTTCTCCATGTCCTCTGCTTTCCGAAAATATATAAAGTTTGGGGGTTCAAAGTCATTTTCTAGCGGAAAAAAATTGTGATTTTAACGTGTATGTGAAAAATGACAAAAAAGTGGTTACCGTAATTAACCAATCATGCCATTAACAGAGAAATATCAAGAAAAATGATGGATTTTTTTCTTGACGTAAGTGAAGTAAAGGCAGCTTCTCCTTATTCACTAAGCTAAGTGAACATCCTCCTACATAGATCAAGTTAGTCATTTGTGAATTATGTAACCTTGAATCTCCAGACATGCATACAAATTTTACATTTCATTTCTTATTATCATAACATGTACCATAATTACGATTATCCTCTGCAATAATAACAGTGAAAACGAATGCAGTAGCCTATTCTTCCAAATCTGATTGCTCAGACTGAACTTGAACCTGCTCATATCATACACTATCTATCTGGATATCTCCTGCTCCTAAGCCCTAATTTCCACAACTTTCATGGCATATAGAGTTTTTCCTTACATCCCTCAAGGCTTGGATGATTTTGGTGCAGTGGACCCAGGTTGTATGTTTATGCTGTTATTGGGCATGTAAACTAAACAGTTCTGCTAGGTGCTTAGGATAATGTGTCTGACATTTGTCTCCCTCAGCAATTCATTGACGGTTTAATGTCTCCTTTCATTCAGAGTAATGCCCCGTACACGCGATCTGAAAATTGGACAACAGATCATCAGACTTTTTTCGCTTAATAGTTGCAAGTAGAAATCGAATAGGTTACTAAAGTCCCGAAAATTCTCGACAAAAAAAAAAAATCGGAAGTGATTTCATGTGTTGTAATGTATTTGTATTGCATTTTCGGACGACAACTGTACTGATTAACCTCCCTGGCGGTACGATTATTTCGGATTTTAGGTGCTAAAAGTGGTACAATTATTTTGCATGAAAATTTGGCGTTTTATATTGTAGTCCTGTAATTCTTAGGAATAACTCTCTTAAATCTGTCCAAACCAGAGTCTAGCAGACATCCCGGGTATAATAAAGTTTGAAAAATGAAATCATAAATTATAATATAATAAATAATTATAAATAATTGTACCAAATAATAATATAACAATTATAAAAATGATTCAATAATGTAATCAAATCCAAAACACTGAAATCTGCTCAGTTGCAGAATTGTCACTGTCATTACTTTTCAGTATTTGATGACGGATCTCCGCACAAATCGCTATCCCTCAATTCTGCGAGTGATTCCAATTTATTATCGCTGTTTTCTAGCTGGTCTAAAATCATTTTTGATGAAGAGGGACAGTTTTGGTTGCTATGGACAATCTCCAGTTTCCAGGCATAAAGAACAGTTTTTATAATATAAAACTACATGCAGGACACTGGGCAGACCACTAGGGACAAAGGGGATGTGAAATATTTACATACAGCAATGTAATCTGTAAGATTACATTATACTGTATGTATACTGTGTGTTTCACTTTTTGAATTTGGCGCCGATCTCCGTCCCCGTGCTTCGCAACGCTCGCAGGGAACGGAGATCGGCGATGTGATAGATCGAGCGAGACACGGCTCGCTCGTACAGCGGGGAGACAACGCTGGATCCGAGGGAGAAGGTAAGTAAACCTCCTCCTGGATCCAGCGATGCGGTCCCGAGTCTGGCTCGGGGTTACCGCTTTTGGTATAAAAATTCCACCCCGAGCCAGACTCGGGAAGACTGTCAGGGGGGCTAAATGAAAATCGTACGATCTGGTATCGTATATGGAATATTTTCGTGCTTGTCCGGTCGAATAATATCGGATGAATTGTCGTGATCGGCTCTCGAAAGCACTAACGATCCGATTATCATACGATCGCGCCAAGAGTGGTATTTTTCATCAGATTTTCCGATCGTGTGTACGGGCCATTAGTGTGAAGGCCTTCGCTGACTGGTTCTCTAACTAGTGGATCAATGCTATCGGAATTCCTGTTTGCTTTAACATAATCTGCACATGTAGGACATATGTGACAATCCTCATTTGTAAAAAGACATTTAATGCAGTGTCTCAAAACTCTACCAATATAAAAATGAACACATGTATCCTAGTTATTACACATTATGTGTATTCCTTTTGTCATTTATTTCCTCATTCAGTGTGCCTAGGCTATCAAATGAAATACAGGCATACCCCACTTTTAAGTACACAATGGAGTTTATTTTCTAAAGCTGGAACATGCAAAATCAGGGTCACTTCTGCATATAAACCAATGAGCTTCCAGGTTTTATTACCAAAGCTTAATTGAAAAAGCTGGAGTTAGAAGCTCATTTGTTTCTATGCAGAAGGGAGCCTAATTTTGCACTTTCCAGCTTTAGTAAATAAACCCCATTGCGTACTTAAAAGTGGGGTATGCCTGTACAGTCAATTTGATACATGCTCGGTATATATTTCTAATGCTGTTTCTGACAGCCTGAGTGTATAAATTGTTAGCTGGGACAAATGTTTGTGTTCCCTAGATTGTTGTAAAATACATTCAGTTCATAGTGGTTTATTAAAGCTAAATACACACGAGAAATATAGAAGGCAACTTGGTTTACCTACCAATTACCATGTAATTCATCCAACAGCCCGCCAGGTCCTTGACCTCCACCACATTATCAACACAGCTGGGTTAAGAACTCTGGTAAAAACCCAACCTCAGCTTCCAGACTGGACAATGATCCAGCAGCAGAACACTGATGAGGTCACCCTTCTGCTCATTCTGCTTTCTCCCCTGTCATCCAGTAATCAACTGTTCATTGTCACTTAGTTTAACCAAAAACTACGATTTTAGGTGCTGGTTGAGTCACCTCATTTTCATTTTATTCCTCGGAAACTCCCAAGACTTGTGTTTCCACTGTAGTTTATATTCTCACCTTTTCTCAGGATGTCATAAAAGTGTAATTCTCAGATTGCCCAATTGTTTTTGTACATTGTGTAAAAATCATCGAAGGAAGAATGAACCCCATTGTTGTAATGTCTGAGGCAGACAATAGGTGCTGGAAAATACACTATGTTGTCAAAAGTATTGGTACACTGGCCTTTACACACACATAAACTATAATGGCATCCCAGTCTTCGATCATAGTGTTCAATATTGAGTTGGTCCACCCCTTGCAGCTATAACAGCTTCAACTGTTCTGGGGAGGCTGTCCACAAGGTTTAGAAGTGTGTCTATGGGAATGTTTGACCATATTTCCAGAAGCGCATCAGTGTGGTCAGGCAGTCATGTTGGACGAGAAGGCCTGGCTCGTAGTCTCCACTTTAATTCATTCCATTATAGTGTGGGGTCGTTTTTCAACAGCTGGGCATGTCCTCTTAGTTTCAGTGAAGGGAACTCTTAAGGCATCAGCATACCAAGACATTTTGGACAATTTTATGCTCCCAACTTTGCGGGAACAGTTTGCGGATGGCCCCTTCCTGTTCCAACATGTCTGCGCACCAGCGTACAAAGCAAGGTACATAAAGACATGAATGAGTAATTTTGTGGTGGAGGAACTTGATTGACCTACACAGAGTCCTGACCTCAACCTGATAGAACACCTTTGGGATGAATTAGAGTTTAGAATGCGAGCCAGGCCTTCTCGTCCAACACCAATGCCTGACCACACAAATGCGCTTCTGTAAGAATGGTCAAACATTCCCATAGACACACTCCTAAACCTTGTGGACAGCCTTCCCAGAAGAGTTGAAGCTGTTAAAGCTGCAAAGGGTGGGCCAACTCAAAATTTAACCCAATACTTTTGACAATATATTGTATCTCAGTCTTAACAAATAGATCAACTTGGCAGTGCTTAGGCAAAATGGAAATGTATGTTTGGCATGAACTCTAACATCTACCTGGCCCAGTTGTCATATTCTGGAATTTGTCACATGACTGTGCCTCTGTAAAGAAGTGTTGTGTTCCCAATATTGGTATGTGCCTTTCAAGTGATAGCAGCAGCTTCACTATCTGGGAAACATCCCTGGTTGTTAAATAGGTTATAATTCCTGAGGTGGAGTGGCATGTGCAGCCTTGATCCAGAATTAGGAGAAAAAGGCAAGCTATGCCAGCCGAGACAAAGCATGAAATAGTTGACTTTGAAGTTAGGCGCTCTAGTGAATGCTGGGTAGGCCCTGTTGGTTAGCTCAGTGTTAGGTACATGGGACTGGTGCTAGATCATTACTATTGGAGGTACTCATCCCCAAATGAAATTATTCAAAAGACAACACTGCATTTGGCGAGAATATAAATACCCCTCCAATGAACAAATATACACTTGAAAAGTCTTTTAAAAACATTCAACATATCTTTATTATATACATTTTAAAAACCTTTAAAAACATATCCTTTTACAAAAATTTACATCACGTCTACCACGTGTCTCCCAATTAGGAAACAGGGGGTTTGTGGCATGGAGATCCTCCCAGGTTAGACAATGTGGGTCAATGCATTTCACGGACCAATCCATTTCACGGACACAGTCCCACCTGCCCCTGGAAGGACCATCACACACAGGGGGATGTCATGAAATAAAAAGTGTAAAACAATAACCCTTGTGCTATGGTCATCTATTGTGTCTGAATTAATAGTAGCACTAGCAATATTGTTTTTTTTTGTTTCACAACAAGCAATATTGTTTTATCCTTTTTAGTTATTGACATCCCCCTTGTGTGGTGGTCCTCCCACAGGCCAGTGGGACTGTGTCCACATGCTTTTCCATCAATGTCTCATTACCCTAATGCATAGTTAACAGAGGTGGCACTTATTGATTCTTTATGAGGTACTTTTTAGGATTTCATACAAGGATGGATATATCTACTTTCTTATCCTTCTTTTTCCCCTTGCCCTTTTTTACCTTTAATAGAATAAAGGCTGGGAGACAAAAATCTACCTAACGTAGGCAACGTAGGAGCTAAATACCAGGGACAGCAAGCTTTGTGAGCAATCAGTTAGTGAACTGGAGAACGAGCAGAACATGTGTGCACATGTAACTGGACTTTAGCATTTATGCAGCCCTTTGGAGGGAACTTAATAGGGGTTCCAGAAAATGGACTTGTGCTCTTAGTGAACTGATTCTATCGTGCCAAAAGAAATGGCCCTAATAATGGGCAGGGGGACCAGCAGGCACTGGGACTATAATTATGCTGGAACTGTGAAGGCATGTCAAGATGCACTGTGAAGAGTTTGTTGCTAATGACAGGTCTGGTATTAAGTTATTCAAGAATATGAAAGGAGTGCATACGTGACATATTGCTCAGTATGGTCACAAATATGGGAGAGATATACAGTGGTGTGAAAAAGTGTTTGCCCCCTTCCTCATTTCCTGTTCCTTTGCATGTTTGTCACACTTAAGTGTTTCGGAACATCAAACCAATTTAAACAATAGTCAAGGACAACACAAGTAAACACAAAATGCAATTTGTAAATGAAGGTGTTTATTATTAAAGGTGAAAAAAAATCCAAACCATCATGGCCCTGTGTGAAAAAGTGATTGCCCCCCTTGTCAAAACATACTATAACTGTGGTTGTCCACACCTGAGTTCAATTTCTCTAGCCACACCCAGGCCTGATTATTGCCACACCTGTTCACAATCAAGGCATCACTTAAATAGGAGCTGCTTGACACAGTAAGGTCCACCAGAAGATCCTTAAAAGCTACACATCATGCCGAGACCCAAAGAAATTCAGGAACAATTGAGAAAGAAAGTAATTGAGATCTATCAGTCTAGAAAGGGTTATAAAGCCATTTCCAAAGCTTTGGGAATCCAGCGAACCACAGTGAGAGCCATTATCCACAAATGGCGAAGACATGGAACAGTGGTGAACCTTCCCAGGAGTGGCCGGCCGCCCAAAATTACCCCAAGAGCGCAGCGACGACTCATCCAAGAGGTCACAAAAGACCCCACAACAACGTCCAAGGAACTGCAGGCCTCACTTGCCTCAGTTAAGGTCAGCGTTCATGCCTCCACCATCAGGAAAAGACTGGGCAAAAATGGCCTGCATGGCAGAGTTCCAAGGAGAAAACCACTGCTGAGCAAAAAGAACATCAAAGCTCGTCTCAATTTCTCCACAACACATCTTGATGATCCCCAAGACTTTTGGGACAACATTCTGTGGACCGATGAGACAAAAGTGGAACTCTTTGGAAGGTGTGTGTCCAAGTATATCTGGCGTAGAAGGAACACTGCATTTCATAAAAAGAACATTATACCAACAGTAAAATATGGTGGTGGTAGTGTGATGGTCTGGGGCTGTTTTGCTGCTTCAGGACCTGGAAGACTTGCCATGATAAAGGGAACTATGAATTCTGCTGTCTACCAAGAGATCCTGAAGGAGAATGTCCGACCATCTGTTCGTGTACTCAAGCTGAAACGAACTTGGGTTCTGCAGCAGGACAATGATCCTAAACACACCAGCAAGTCCACCACCGAATGGCTGAAGAAAAACAAAATGAAGACTTTGGAGTGGCCTAGCCAAAGTCCTGACCTGAATCCTATTGAGATGTTGTGGTATGACCTTAAAAAGGCCGTTCATGCTCGAAAACCCTCTAATGTAACTGAATGAGGACAATTCTGCAAAGATGAGTGGGCCAAAATTCCTCCAGGATGCTGTAAAAGCCTCATTGCACGTTATCGCAAACGCTTGGTTGCAGTTGTTGCTGCTAAGGGTGGCCCAACCAGTTATTAGGTTTAGGGGGCAATCACTTTTTCACACAGGGCCATGATGGTTTGGATTTTTTTTCACCTTTAATAATAAACACCTTCATTTACAAATTGCATTTTGTGTTTACTTGTGTTGTCCTTGACTATTGTTTTAATTGGTTTGATGTTCCGAAACACTTAAGTGTGACAAACATGCAAAGGAACAGGAAATGAGGAAGGGGGCAAACACTTTTTCACACCACTGTATGTAAATAATGGATTTGGTACTTGGTGTTAACCTTTGTGTCACTGCTGCAGGGAATTAAGGTACACCTGTCCACTCCAAGATCACGGCTAACTAGCCAGGCAGCGGGGTGACTTGGTGGGGGTGATGGAGGTCCCCAGTAGCAAAGGGACCAATGTGTTTGGGTCCCTTCCTTAGCAGCTGTCATCCCAACATTGAGTCCGACTGTGGAACAGGGCATCCTGGGGACCCGGCCTGGGAATCATGTAACAGGCTGAGAGAAGCCTCTGAGAATTAAAACATGGTAACGGGCTTCCTAGGGATCAAACGTTACAATGCTGAGGTGATGGAAGTAAAATAATTCAATCATGAGTGGAACAAAGTGTAATAGCATTGTTTATGGGACTAGTTTTGGGTAGCGGCTGGTGGAGTCCGGTGCAAGCTATGCAGCATAGGCTCAGAAATGCTATTGCATGTGACAATTGACTGAAGCCACAAAGATGTTCTGCCAGATTGCAAAACAAGTGGAGCACAAAGAAAGAGTTAAAATGAAATGTTCAAACAACTGATGCCATTTCATGTGTTTAGGGAAATACCTCTGTTGGCGTCTAGGGGCATGAATGCACACTTCTCCAGAGTTCCCACCATTCTTGCCAAACCAACCTTTTAACAGTAGCTAAGCTGTAATTTGGATAAATGAAGGCCAATAGATGCAGTGTATCTAAGTTTCACTAAGGCATTTGGTACAGCACCCCAAAGGGGGCGTCAACTTCTGATGAAACTCTCAGGGCGGGGCCAGTACCAATGTCAGCTGTGCCAACAGAATCGTTGTGGCTGTGTGACTTTTTAGAATTGCTTAAGATATCTTTTAAAATGTAAGTGGTTTTAATTGTTTTAACAATAAAGAGGTTTTCTAGATTTAAACTACTGTGTGAATGTTTTTCTTATCCATATTACTGTGAGTCGGAGTTGCAAAATCTGATGTGTCGAAGAGGAGTTGTGCTGGATGGATAATTCAAACAGATCTGTCATGACTGCTCTGCAATCCGGAGTCATGCCTATCAATTAATCTACCCTATTTTTATGTTGTATATCAGAACTTGTGGCATGCAGCTTTGTCTCCTATTGGCTTTAACTTTGGGAGCTTGGTCTTCTTTGATTTATCTTTATAGGTATTGTATAAATGGTATGGTTGATGTGAGGACCACCAACTGTAGAGTGCATGGAGGTGATTGTCCAATGTCCTCAGGGGCAGTGATGGAACTGAATAGAGAGAGTGAGAGTTCTATACTAATCAGCCATGCAGAGGTTTACATCAATTCAGACGGTATATCCGGTGGGAGCCCATGTAGAGTATGCGGGAGAAGAAGGTGCCAGCCAAAGCCCAGTGGCAGATCGCCCCGATACTTGACACAGAATCAAATGGGTATGCCTTAAGGATCAGACCATCTGCATCAATCTTGCTGGAGAAAAGTGCATGAAGGCCACGTAAGGCAAGATCCATATGTGATGCTAAGCCTCCATGATTGAAAGAACTGAAATCCAATGAATAAAAGGGGTGGGCCAGGGACAGTAAGGCTGAATAATGGTAGACATCTTTTCGCCAGGAAATGAGACAGGCTCTGTCGGACTAGCTGCAGCTTTTAATGCACACTGAGAGAAACTCACAGTACAAAGCGTACAAGTCTCTGCCCCGCTTCTTCCTGCTAGAACAACACCCCGCCTGCTATGACACAACACCCCACCTGCTATGGAATCCATTCATGATAGCATTGTTTACTATTAAGATCTCTGTGATTGGTCACAGTAATCAGATGGTACAGGGCCAATTACAATGACCCTGTACCATGTGATTGCTGTAGCCATCTGCACGTCCGACTGACTATGTTCCTGTGAGACACCAGTCCAAGCCAACCCCTGTGGACAACTGCACTCAAAACTCTTAAACCAATGGAACTCCTTTCTTCTCCCTTTTTTAGTTTCCTGTACTTCCTGAATAGTAAACATGGCATTCCTGGTGGCAGCCACATACCAGTTGGCTATGCTTGCTTGGCTTTTAGGAATTTTCACTGCACTACACTAAGCTATTATGCCTGACCACTTATATCGAGGCGACCATTGCAGTACATTGGCTTTGATACAATTAGTTTATTTGTGTAATACACAAGATACAATGTCTGGTACATAATTAGTCTAGGCACTGAATAAGTTTCACACTTGTGGTATTGCCATACAGGACCATCTTTAATATTGATTGGACCCTGGGCAAAACTTTTCTTGGGCCCCCCCCCATGCAGTTTCACTCTCCACCTGCTCTGGGACATACAATAAACAGCAGCTAGACTCAAACTCAGTTCACAGAATCAGATCAGCAGCTATTGGTTGCCAGAGGTTACAGTGTACCATTGCCGCTCACTGACTGGTTGCCAGAGGTTACAGGGTATCATTACCGCTCACTGACTTGTTGCTAGAGGTTACAGTGTATCATTACCGCTCACTGTCTGGTTGCCAGAGGTTACAGTGTATCATTACCGCTCACTGACTGGTTGCTAGAGGTTACACCACACACTACGGCTCACTGATTAGTTGTTGGAGGTTACAGCACATGATTTCTGCTTGTTGAATGGTTGTTAGAGATTACTGTGGATATGACCTCAGGGGGGCATGATGTACATATCAATGCTGCCGGTCGCCACTATTTACATATGAATGTCGTCACTATTTAGATATGATTTCTGGTAATTTACATGTAAACACAGGGTCTGCAGGTGAGTCATCTGTACACAACAATAGGGCAGAGCTAGGCAGCATTAGTAGCAGCACTTCACACTGAGATATTGGGACACAGCACAGGACTAAAACCCCAAGGGACAAGGGAATTTAAACCAGGATAGTTGGTAAATATGTGGCAGCTGCTTTGGGCCCCACAACAATGACAGAGCCTTTTTCCCTGCCTTAAAAACGGCCCTGTTGCTATACTTAGAATAACTAGCAGAATGTATTTTGGATCTAATTCTATGTATGCCCATGCTGTATGTGAGAAATATTAAATTGACAACTTTGTCTAAAAAAAAGGTAATTTTCATTCTGAATTTTCCTAAAACTTGTGGCAAAAAAAGATGTCTTCAAAGACTCACAATGCCTTTTACAAAATACCTTGAAATGAGACGCATATATTAGGGCCCTTAGCCTGAAAGAGGGGCAAAGGGGGCCCCACTATGCATCTAGGCCGTGAAAAAGTCTTACATGTGTCTCACATGTGTGGTATCCCCATAATTGGGAGGCATAACAGAATGTGTTTTTGGGTGTAATTCTAAGTATTGTAATTTTTCAAAAACTTGTGAAAAAAATTTACAACTTTAAAATACTCAACATGCCTTTTTTATAAATACCTTGAACTATCTACTTTTCAAAAAAGAGTAATTTTGTGGGTATTAGTTCTGTTCTGGAATGTTAGGACCTCAAGAAATTAGGCCGTCAGTACATCAGGACTGATCAATTTTCAAATACATATGACATCGTTTGTAGACGCTATAACTTTCACACAGACTTAACACTATACACTAGTTTGGGTTATTTTTTACCAAAGTAATGTAGCAGAATATATTTGGCTGAAATTTTATAAGAAAGATTATTTATTTGCAAAATTTTACGACAGAAACAAAGAAACATGTTTATTTTTTTTTCAAACTTTTCAGCATTTTTTCCTTTATATAGCAAGAAATAAAAAAGCCAGTGGGGATTAAATACCACCAAAAGCAAGCTCTATCTGTCTAAAAAAAAAAAGAAAAGATATGCCTGAGTAATTGTCATTCAAATTGTGACAGTGCTGAAGACTTAAAAAGGAAGTAAACCCTGATGAGTTTACTTCCTCTTTCATTCCCTGCAAAGGTAAAGCATAATGGACTACTATGCATCGCATAGTAGTCCATTATGTGTCACTTACCTGACACAGGAGCCAGCCAAGTCACCGCTGTCCCCTGTAGTCCGGCGCATCCATCTTCTCGGTGGGTTTCGCTGCTCCGCCGCTGTCATTCGGCGAAGCCCCGATGACGTCACTCCCGCGGATGCGCACGGGAGCCGCCACTCGCGGCATTTCGCCGTTGACCGTTTTTTTTAAAGTGGTTGTAAACCCTTACAACCAACTTTGACCTACAGGTAAGGCTAGATTAAGGCTTACCTGTAGGTCCAAGAAATATCTCCTAAACCTACACGGTTTAGGAGATATTTGCCGAAAGACAGGCACCGCTCTCTACGCGCATGCACCGTAGACAGCGGCGCGCTCAGTGCGCCTGCGCGCCGCTGTCTGCGGTGCATGCGCCGTAGACAGCGGTGCCTGTCTTTCGGCAAATATCTCTTAAACCGTGTAGGTTTAGGAGATATTTCTTGGACCTACAGGTAAGCCTTAATCTAGGCTTACCTGTAGGTCAAAGTTGGTTGTAAGGGTTTACCACCACTTTTAAAAAAATGGTCAACGGCGAAATGCCGCAAGTGGCGGCTCCCGTGCGCATGCGCGGGAGTGACGTCATCGGGGCTTCGCCGAATGACAGCGGCGGAGCAGCGAAACCCACCGAGAAGATGGATGCGCCGGACTTTACAACCACTTTAAAAATGGCCTAGACATGAAAGGGGTGAAATTATCTGTTACTGAGGTGGTTAAAGTGGAAACAGATATAAGAGCCTTTTCACACTGCCAGGGCAGCCGCGTTAGCGATAAAGCGCCGCTATTTTTAGTGGCGCTTTACCATTGTTTTAGAGATGCTAGTGGCTGAATAAAGGGTTAAAATCGTTCGCAAAGCACCGCTACCATGGCGCTTTGTAGGTGCTTCGGCAGAGCTGCCCAGTGATTTCAATGGGCAGGGGCACTTTAGGAGCAGTGTATACACCACTCCTAAAGAGCCCCAAAGATGCTGCTTGCAGGACTTTTTTTAACATCCTGCCAACACAGCGCCCCAGTGTGAAGGTACTCGGCTTTTACACTGGGACTGCAGGGGAGGCATTTTTCAGGCGCTTTACAGGTGCTATTTTTAGCACTAAAGCACATGAAAACTGCTTCCAGTGTGAAAGGGGTCTAAGTAGCTGGGACAAAGTTTTGAATAGAATAGTAAAGCTGTCAGTTGCAGTGAGGGTCCGCCAGAAAAGAGAATTACCCTGCATTGGTCATTGTGTTTGTGTGCTTCCTCCTCCCACAAACCCTCAGAACCACTCCACCAGAATTGTGGGGAAGAGGCCTTTGTCCCCATTAACGTGGAGACATAGTGCTTTGCCAGGGGGATCCTTGGCAGGGTACCCTCCCCATTTTAAGGGCATGTGGCCTAGTATAATTCAGGAAGGAAGGAAGGGGTGCATACTTGTTGCCCCTTCCATTCCTGGCCAGCTAGTCTGCATGCTTGCCTAAGGGTCTGGCAATCATTTTTAGGGGTAAACTCACATGATTTGTTTTTTTTCTGGCTGATGTCATTGATCATATATGGCCATGACCAAACACTTTTCCATACTCAGATATTCATCTCTGTTATTTAAAACATTTTGTGATACTGGGTTCAGGAGAAAAATGCACAATGAATATGGAAATTGAGATTTTGGGTTAAAATCCTTATTTGCTGGGTGTCAAATGTGGACAAGGACAAATAAGTGGAAAATATGGGGAACCAATATTAAAATGGCAGATTCTTAATTTCCAAATGGGAAATATTTAAAAGCCATCAGACTGTTTAAATGTAACAATGACTATGATTGTGAATTGATTAGGTATAATTCAACAAATCTTCTGAGGCCAAATCACTGGAGAAATAGTGGCAGATGATCATAAATCTATATTGTAGCTATAAAAATAAGCCCCTAAATGTTTTAGCATGCACCTGCACAAATCCTGTAGGCATTTGCTGCCCTCTACTGTTTGTGAATAATCTAGCTGCGAATATCACAGACTTATGTTTACCTATGTATTAGCACTTCTTCACCTGTGAGACTAGCTTGAAAACCCCAGAAAAAGGAAGTGGAGAGAGAGAGAAAGAAAGAGAGATGAATTGAGCCACTTGACCTTAGACACACAGGAGCTGCTGCTGCTGTATTACACCAAGACCAGAAGCAGAGACTATTGGGCAAGTATTACTACAGAATGTTCTAATAGCTTAACTGGAGCTGCCCATAGCTTCTTGATTGTGTATCTGAACCCTTGTCACAGATGTATCGCTGTCCTATTGTTATTGTCTCACATGCACAGTGCCATATAGCTCGATCTGTGCTACTGAATGTGTGTAGTGTTCACTGTCCAGTATATTAGTAGGCGAACTTGTTTTTTGCAATAGAGTTTATATACAGTCACTTTCTGGGATTCTATAGCTAGTTTGAGCTCAGGGCACAATATCCAGCATAGACTAGAGCCAAGTATGCATCCCTTGGCCACTTTGTAGTTATTATTTCCATACTGGTGGGCATTTATACATGTATGGTTAATGTCATATGTTGGTTGTAGTGAGTCATCTGCTTCCAATTACTTTGGTTAGATTACTGGTTAATTTCCCAAGAAGGGAATTCACTGTGTTCACAGAGGCCCTATCCTGGAGGCACTGCCAACATTATTTTCAAACCCACTCAGGTTCTGGTTTTCCTATTTGCCTACAGGTTTACCACAATATCCTGTTTTGGGTAGGGACATTTTTCATAGCCCCCCCCCCCCCCCCCCAAAAAAAAAAAAACATGGCTACATCAGGAACACTTTTTTCTACCATAACAGCCAATAGTGCAGTTTAATCTGAGCATTTATATCCTACTTCATCATGGCTGTTTCTCCAGTATCTAGGTACCCAGTTTTCCATCTGAAAATGTTGTCTGGCATCAATTACATTTAATTATTTTGCATTTTCATTGATTTTATTTATTCCACTTTGATTCCCATTGACACACCACACCCTGTGCTTAATTGCACTCCTAGAGACATTTCCAGCACCTTTAAGAGAAGATTCTAGGTGCATGTACAGCTAAAAAAAAAATGATTGTTTATTTTGAATATAAAAGGGAAGCATTAGAAATACTTTCAAATTTTCTGATGTCTTTGCCCCTGCTAGATAGTCTCATACTTTCTATTCATTCTGGTTGCCATTCTCACATAGGCAGAAAGACATAAGAAATTTAAAATGTGATGCTTTTCACCAGAACAAAAGGGATGCTTCACCTCTTCTGGGAAGCCTGTCCACAAAGTTTAGGAGTGTGTCTATGGGAATGTTTGCCCATTCTTCCAGAAGCGCATTTTTAAAGTCAGGCACTGATGTTGGACGAGAAAGCCTGGCTCGCTATCTCTGCTCTAATTCATCCCAAAGGTGTTCTGTTGGGTTGAAGCCAGGACTCTGTGCAGGCCAATCAAGTTCCTCCATCCCATACATGCCTTTATGGGCCTTGCTTTGTACACTGGCACGCAGTCATGTTGGAACAGGAAGAGGCCATCCCCAAACTGGTCCCACAAATTTGGGAGCATTAAAATTGTCCAAAATGTCTTGGTATGGTGACGCCTTAAGAGTTCCCTACACTGGAACTAAGGGGTCAATCCCAACCCCTGAAAAACAACCCCACATCATAATCCCCCCTCCACCAAATGATTTGGACCAGTGCACAAATCAAGGTCCATAAAGACATGGATAAGTGAGTTTGGGGTGGAGGAACTCGACTGGCCTTCACAGAATCCTGACCTCAACCCGATAGAACAATTTTGGGATGCATTTGAGCGAAGACTATGAGCAAGGCCTTCTTATCCAACATCAGTGCCCGACCTCACAAATGTGCTTCAGGAAAAATGGTCAAACATTCCCATAGACACACTCGTAAACTTTGTGGAAAGCCTTCCCAGAAGAGTTGAAGCTGTTATGGCTGCAAAGGGTGGGCCAACGCAACATTAAACCCTACCGACTAACACTAGGATGCCATTAAAGTTCATGTACAAGTAAAGGCAGGTGTCCCAATACTTGACAATATGGTGTATACAGTATAATATATATTTTTCCTCCTTTCTGCTGTCAACCATCCTTGGTTTGGGTAAATACATATTGTAGGTGTGGCCTAATAGCAAATTGTATGTGACATCACAGGAGGCAGAGGATAACAGTGATATAAGCATGGATTGAATGGCTACGGTGTGTTAGAGAAAAAATGCTGGAGTGATCACAACAAGCTGAGACAATAATATCCAATGAATTATTTAAAAAAAAACTGTACTGAGAAATGAAAATAAAAAAAAACTGGGCTGAATAATCTTTCCATTCAATTTACAAACCTAAGCAAGGAACATGTTTATGGTTCGTATCTCTTTAATTCATTGTTTTCTTCTCCTAATACAAACTGCCAGTGCCTATGAGGCTCGTCACCCCATTCAATGCCTGACTGGCGGTGGTGCAGATTGGCTGCAGAGCGTGCATAGACTACGCGCATGTGCCACTGCTGCTTTTATCCTCTCCCGCCTCTCTCCTCCTCACTGAAGAACTTGGCTCTCTGCCCGTTCAGGCATTCATCATGAGCTCCTCAGGGATCAGCAGGCAAAGTCACAGTCTGCACAAACAGAGCTTTCAAATTCATAAAATTCATAGGATTTTTCACAAATGAATGAACACAATTTTCTACCAATTTCCTCATTATGCAAATATGCAAAATATCAAATTTAGGCCAATTAGGGTCCTCCACAGTCCCAAATTCACCCGTTTAAGCCATAATTGCAGAAACTATCAAATAATTACAGTCGCTAATTGGAAATATTTGTGACAGATACAACAAATTCTTGCACAAATTACATTTCATTCTAGGAACCACTGCGCGCCACTGAAATTTTATCGAAGTCTAATTTAACTTACATAATGAGTTGAATTGAGTACTTGTTATCAAATTTGAGCAATTCATAGCCTCGTAATGTGGAATGATCAAATAAATTAAAAGGGAATTTATTCAATATTTTGTTGTGATCCTTCTTTCTGAACCACTGCAATTTTTGGAGATGTTTTTTTTTGTTCACGCTCTTCCATGCTGGACGTGTTTGTCATTGGCATTTTCCTTCCTACAAATGGTTAAACAGAAATGGAAAAAAAATGTTGTGTTTCCTTTTCTTCGCTTCCTATAAACAAATTTTTTTTTACAAGGGCAAAGATCAAAAAAAAAAGAAGCGTTCTCTGATTCCTTTGCATTATTTTGCTTTGCAAATATTGCTGGGTGATGGATCTCCTCCTAATAATAGAATGCTATTAGGATGATAAGCTTATTTTTGTTTTCTGAATAGATGGGCAAAGACAAAAAAAAAATAAAAAAAAATAAGCTCCGTTTGACTTCCCTGCATTTTTCTAGCATATGCACATAGTGTCTTTATTTATAAAGACTTTGACACCTTGTTGTTCTTGTTTTAGCGTTTTCGATAAAGATTTATGAAAATAAATAACGGGAGGTATCCCGCGTACTATATTCCCCCTTATAGAAGGTCAACTCCTGGACATGGTCATTTGTTTTACTCGGCTCAGCCACCAGATTTTTTTTTTTTCCCTTCTATTCTAAACTGCCTTGTGGTCCCCTTTGGCGGATTATAAATGTCTCCTTCTAGCTGTGATTTGTTTAATCCGTGGAAATGGTGCCGGTTGTATGTAAACAAGCCAAGTACGGAATGGAGGCAGCCATCCATGCGTGGCCGGGCTGCCTATTTGTCAGAAAAGCTTCATAAATACTCAGCCGGTCTGGGCAAGATGATGTCTCCATTTTTGCCAGCAAAGGGCATTAGAAGACAAAGGGAGGCAGCGCTGCGTGTAACCTTTAAGGGACATATATATAGAAAGCCAAGCAAGAAGCTGTTTATAAGTCACATCGAGGACACTGGTCATCCCGTTGGTTGCTTGTCACATTTATTACGCTGTGCATTATCCCCTGAGACTCAGGCACTTTGAAGGTTAAGGCACCTTTTAACAGTCTCATATGAAATGTATTAGATTTTCCTGCAATAAATGCTTTTTACTATCTTCCGTGATGATATTTACGCAGAATGTGCTTCCCTGTTTTTTTTTTTTTTTCTTTCTCTTCAGTTCTGCTCGCTTGCACTTTTACAGCATCCTTCCCTCCAAAACAACATGTGCGTATATAAACATTTTATGAAAGTATTTGCTCTTGTTTAATTAGCTTGGAGAGGCTTCATTTTCTAATCATCTCAAACTAATGAGGAAGTCCCAGACTGCTACTATAAACACCAGGCATGGCAGCATGCGCGAGCTGCTTCATTATCAGACAGCGGCCATCTTTAATGCCATCTCCTTCAGTGTAGATACAGGAAATGATGCGGGGGGGGGGGGGGTGCACAATATAAATAGATCACAAGTATGTCAGCATTTAAAGTCCGATTTTTTTTTATACTGACAGTATTTAGAATTAAGCATATGCAAACGTGCTCAAGTTACAGAAGAACTGCTCATATAATTTGTAATAAAACATCTTTGCCATTCTGAAGCTTCCCTCCAACCACTTTGCATATTATTCTATATATACTGTGATTCTGTACTTGCCAAATATGCTGCAGAAATTTCCCTCCACTGAGTCTGGCTGCATCCATTTTAACTGTGGGCAGCTGAAGCTGCTGCCTGTTCACTTCCTGGATTTACTCAGGCACACCTCCAGCTCTGCAGCTCTCATTTGCCCTCTTATGACTCACCCCCCTCCCTTCCTGGCAAACTCTGCTGTGCATGATGTCATAAGCCTAGGCTTTTTTCCAGACAAGAAACATAAAGTGGGCTGTATAAGGTATTTACTGGTAGAGAAAACATTTTTTACTATTAAAAAGTTAAAACAACAAGGGCAGAAGATTTAATAGATGGAAATATTAAAAAATTACTGAAGTTCCGCTTTAAGTTGCAACATATTAATTTAACTTCAAACATTATTTTTAAATCTTCAAATTTCTTAAAATAATCATTATTGATCGCACCATGAAGGTCCATGTTGTTATTACGGGGTTAATTTACTAAAACTGGAGAGTGCAAAATCTGGTGCAGCTGTGCATGGTAGCCAATCAGCTTCTAAGTTCAGCTTGTTCACTTAAGCTTTCACAAAAGAACCTGGAAGATTGGTTTATATGCACAGTGCAATCGATTTTGCACTCTCTGGTTATGGAAATCAACCCCAATGTGACAACACTGACAACACTACGCCTGTGTCCCAATTGTGCTCCTCTGTTGTCACCCTGCTGTAGAGGCTTCCAACGGAGACTATAATTATTTTTGTAATGTGTAAAGGCCCGTACACACGGTCGGACTTTTTGACAACAAACATGCAAATTAGCTGTTTTGGAGCAACATCCGACTGTGTGTACGCAAAAGCATCGGACTTAAGGTACAAACACGCATGCTCAGAACCAATGCAAAAGATCAGACTACAATACAGAAGTTGACCAAAGGTGGCGTTGGAGTAATTGAACGTCCTCTTTTGAAGCGGCGTCAGTACGTTGTGACGTCATTACGTTCGTGTTTGTTGTCAAAAAGTCCGACCGTGTGTATGCAATACAAACTTGTGGACCACGCCCTTTGTACAAAAGTCCACGGAAAAGTTTGTACAAGTCCGACCGTGTGTATGAGGCTTTACACTGCCAGAAAATCTAAGAAAGGCACTAGTACCATTTCTAAAACATTTTATTACTCTTAAAAATAAGAATAAATATTGTTGCTGCTGAAAAAGGGTGGCCATATATTTAAAAAAATAACTTTTAGATGGGCATCTTAGCAAACGCAATGTACAGGGGCATTGGAAATGCTTGTGACTTAGCTCTTGTACACACGGTCGGACATTTCAACGGAAAATGTTCGATCGGACGTGTTGTCTGATAATACGACCGTGTGTGGGCTCCATCTGACTTTTTCTGTCAGAATGTCCGACCAACAAAGTTTGAGAGCTGGATATAAAATTTTCCGACAACATGATCCAATCGGACTTTGTCCAAACGTTTGTAGAGAATTCCGATCGGACAAAGTGCCACGCATGCTCAGATCAAATTCCTAGACCAAAGCTATTGGCTACTAGCCTGAATGTAGTCCCGTCGTAACAAACTAACGTCATCACGTTCCGAACGGATCGGATTTTCCGACAACTTTGTCCGACCGTGTGTATGCAACACCAGTTTCGGACAAAATCTGTCTGAAAAAATCCTACGGATTTTGTGGTAGGAATGTCCGACCGTGTGTACAAGGACTTAAATACACACACACACACACCTATACACACAATATCACTGAATGAACTGGTGTCTGGTTATTCAACCTTACCAACTATGTAAATATATTGTATATACTAAGCACCATCTGCAAAAACAAAGCTACTAATTTAAGGCCCAATTCCTGGCAAAGCTCACTTTTTTTGGATGCTTCAGTTTTGGTTAGGTAAGGGGAGGATTACAATTTCTGTTGGGTTCTTCCTGACATCTGTGTCCATACTGGAAAGATTTCTCCTCAATTCCTGTCCCGAGGATGAAACAGGAAGAGAGGAGCTCTTCTTCATGAGGATACAAGCAGAAATAAAAGTCTGACAAATGTGTTAACTCTTCCCTATTCCGAAAAAAAAAAATGTTGGCTGGAGTTGTACTTTAACCCCTTGCTGCCCCCCCCCCCCCATCTGGAAGAATCAAAATGCTGGGAGGCGGAGGCAGACAACGTTTGTTTTGGTTAGGAGCAGCAATCATAACGGGGAGCAGAATCCTGTAAGGCTTGGTTCACACTTATGCGTGTGGCTGCGGATGCGATTCAAGCACCCACAACCACCTGCAGTGAAAACGTGCTGCTGTGAGAAAACGCACAGGGCTGACATTCCTTCTGAATGGCACCCCCACGCATGTAAAATTGCAGTGCGGGAGCCGGAACAGCAGGGAATTGCATGGTAAAAATTAGATTTTTCTGCGGGCTGCATTTTGAAAAAGGTGCATGCACCTTTTTTTTCCGGAAATGCAGGCACGGCAGCCTATCAAAAATAATAGGCGGCCGTGCCCACGCACACGTGACCCGCAGAAATGCAGAAATGTGAACCTTGGGTAACGGTTTCCTGGGTGACCTGATATTACAGCTACTCACTAGAGTCTGCTAATACCATGTTTTATTCTATTTAAAAAAATTCTAATAAATTGGAAGCTGAGGAAAATTCAAAAGTCTTTGGGATAAGGTTTAAAGAGGTACTACACCCATTGATTTGTTTCCCAATGTCATCAGTGATAACTGCTTCAGTTGCTTATGCTCTCATTTAAACTGTCAAGCCATCAAATGGCTTTTGTCATAATCTAAATTCAACAACCATAAAAAATAGAGTGATGATTCTTCAATCAAAAGTGATGATGGACAACATGCGATTAGCAGTAAAGCTAAATAAATGAAAAAAAGATCCTCTGTCATAAGGAAATAGATGGGTACTCTTACCAGATGTGGTAGACCCACTTACCAGCGGTAGTGGGTCATTCAAGCTTATGTGGGCCGAATGCCTCACGATGTAGATTTAGGTGGGAGAGGGATCACTTCCAGCAGGCTTCAGTGATGATAGTCCTGGCAAGATTCCTGGATCCTTGTGATTCTCCAGTGATGACAACAACCTTCGCTCAATGTACTGACCCTCAGAAGGTCAGACTGTATATAAAAGTCTCAACCAAACCGGGGAAAACATGTAGAAAAAGGACAGGCTCCCTATGGTGCAGGTCATACCAGAAAGGGTTATTTAAAATGACGGGACATCAAAGTTCAATGAGTTCATAAAAAAGTGATCACAAGTAAAATGTAAAATCAAAAGAGCAATATGAGGAGCAGCACAGTGGTGTAGTGGTTAGCACTCTCACCTAGCAGTAAGAAGGGTAACTGGTTCGCATCCCAACCACGATGACTACCTGCCTGTAGTTTGCATGTTCTCCCTGTGCCTGCGTGGGTTTCCTCCGGGTACTCCGGTTTCCTCCCACAATCCAAAGACATGCAGGTAGGTTAATTGGCTTCTGTCCAAAATTGTCCTTAGTATATGAATGAGGACCTTGGATTGTGGGCTCCTTGAGGGTAAGGACCGATGTGAGTGTGCAATGTACAGGGACAGGGACAAATGTAGATACTCACTCAGGTTGAACTGGATGGACTGGTGTCTTTATTCAACCTTACTAACTATGAAACTATGAAACTATGAGCAAGCGTAGCGTACTCTACACATTTCATCCAAAATGGACTTCAGCTGGGGCATAGCATTGCTCACTTATATAGAGTAACATATAGGCCATGTGACAAATGGCTCCACCCCCGGTATGTCAACCGGAAGTGAAAGGCAATCACCCAAATAGGTGGGGGAGCATGAATAACAGCAAACCCATGGTGTCCACACAGCTTTACTGCTAATCACATGTTGTCCATCATCACTTTTGATTGAAGAATCATCACTGTATTTTTTATGGATATTTTATGTTGAATTTCACATTTCCTTTTTTACCAGTTTATCACAGTGAATATTGTTCTATTATTATCACATTTGTCATAGGCTAAGTACACTATAATTCTATCATTTTTGTTTTTAGCGCTACACTATATTTTCTTCCTTCTGTTTGGACTTTGTTTGAGTGCTAGCTGCTTTTTCACAATATTTTTTGGTTTGGCGCAGAAATTTCCCACAAAATTTATTTTGTCATAATCGATAACATTTGCAGCACCATGGCAACTGCAGATCAAACAGAGGGTAGGATGCCAGCTTCATTGGCTGTAAAAGATAATAGGCTTTAGTTCCGCTTTAATAACGCAATGAAAGCAGTATTAGCCACTAGTATGCCATTGTTCAAGCCTATGACTGTTTAGAAAAACAAACCTTAGATGAAGGTTATAGGTCCTTTCACTGCACCGATGCTGCACTTCCATATTTATTTTAATAAACAAAGACGAAGGGTGCGGGTTTGGTGTAGTAAAAGTAGTTTTAATTGACAAAATAGTCTAAAATCACTCACATAAAAGTTACTACTTGAGTACTTGTACCAGGACTATCTGGATGGCAGCCGGTGGTGTAAAGATCAGCAGCAGATAGAAATTAAATAGAGGTGAAAGCTATGTATTCTCCTAGCATGACCTGCTCCAAATAAGTCAGGGTCAGTGGCGGAACTACCGCCATAGCGACCCATGCGGGCGCTATGGGGCCCGCAGCCGATCTAGGGCCCAGTGAGTGTCGTTGCCAAGCGGGTGCGAGCCGCACCGGGTGACACCCGCCAGCGGGGTGACACACACCAGGTAGCGACAGCCGCACCACTAGCACCTCTGCCTTCTGTGCTCGAGCGCAGGCTGAGGGACTCAGCGGCGCGGACCTAAGCCACCTCCCCTCCTCTCTGTTTACATCCACAGAGAAGGAGGAGCCTGCGCTCGAGCCTCGAGGAACACACACAACGCTGTATGGGGAGACTGTCAGCGCTGTTGTAAGGTATGTAAGGGAGGGTAGGGGGGTCTGCACTACTGAGGGGGAGCCTGCACTACTGAGGGGGGGGGTCTGCACTACTGAGGGGGAGCCTGCACTACTGGGGGGGGTCTGCACTACTGGGGGGGGTCTGCACTACTGGGGGGGGTCTGCACTACTGAGGGGGGGGCTGCACTACTGAGGGGGGGGGCTGCACTACTGAGGGGGGGGCTGCACTACTGAGGGGGGGGGGTCTGCACTACTGAGGGGGGGGGGTCTGCACTACTGAGGGAGGGTCTGCACTACTGAGGGAGGGTCTGCACTACTGAGGGGGAGCCTGCACTACTGAGGGGGGGGTCTGCACTACTGAGGAGGAGCCTGCACTACTGAGGGGGGGGGTCTGCACTACTGAGGGGGAGCCTGCACTACTGGGGGGGGGGTCTGCACTACTGAGGGGGGGGGGCTGCACTACTGAGGGGGGGGGGCTGCACTACTGAGGGGGAGCCTGCACTACTGAGGGAGGGTCTGCACTACTGAGGGGGGGGGGGGTCTGCACTACTGAGGGAGGGTCTGCACTACTGAGGGGGGGGGTCTGCACTACTGAGGGAGGGTCTACACTACTGAGGGGGGTCTGCACTGAGGGGGTCCTGCACTGAGGGGGGTCTGCACTGCACTACTGAGGGGGGTCTGCTCTGCACTACTTAGGGGTCTGCACTACTGAGGGGGGTCTGCACTACTGAGGGGGGGGCTGCACTACTGAGGGGGGGCTGCACTACTGAGGGGGGGGGCTGCACTACTGAGGGGGGGCTGCACTACTGAGGGGGGGGGCTGCACTACTGAGGGGGGGCCTGCACTACTGAGGGGGGTCTACACTACTGAGGGGGGGGGGCTGCACTACTGAGGGGGGGCCTGCACTACTGAAGGGGGAGCCTGCACTACTGAGGGGGAGCCTGCACTACTGAGGGAGGGTCTGCACTGAGGGGGTCCTGCACTGAGGGGGGTCTGCTCTGCACTACTGAGGGGGAGCCTGCACTACTGAGGGGGGGGCCTGCACTACTGAGGGGGGGCCTGCACTACTGAGGGGGAGCCTGAACTACTGAGGGGGGTCTGCTCTGCACTACTAAGGGGTCTGCACTACTGAGGGGGAGCCTGCACTACTGAGGGGGAGCCTGCACTACTGAGGGGGAGCCTGCACTACTGAGGGGGGGGGTCTGCACTACTGAGGGAGGGTCTACACTACTGAGGGGGGTCTGCACTGAGGGGGTCCTGCACTGAGGGGGGTCTGCACTGCACTACTGAGGGGGGTCTGCTCTGCACTACTTAGGGGTCTGCACTACTTAGGGGTCTGCACTACTGAGGGAGGTCTGCACTACTGAGGGGGGTCTGCACTACTGAGGGGGGGGGCCTGCACTACTGAAGGGGGGGCCTGCACTACTGAAGGGGGAGCCTGCACTACTGAGGGGGAGCCTGCACTACTGAGGGAGGGTCTGCACTGAGGGGGTCCTGCACTGAGGGGGGTCTGCTCTGCACTAACTGAGGGGGAGCCTGCACTACTGAGGGGGGGGCCTGCACTACTGAGGGGGGGGCCTACACTACTGAGGGGGAGCCTGAACTACTGAGGGGGGTCTGCTCTGCACTACTAAGGGGTCTGCACTACTGAGGGGGGCCTGCACTACTGAGGGGGAGCCTGCACTACTGAGGGGGGGGGGGTCTGCACTACTGAGGGGGAGTCTGCACTACTGAGGTGGAGTCTGCACTACTGAGGGAGGGCCTGTACTGCTGGGTGATCTACACTACTGAGGGGGAGTCTGTACTGAGGGGGTCCTGCACTGAGGGGGTTGTCTGCAAAGCTGGGGGGGTCCTGCACTGAGGGGGGTCTATAATGGGGGTGTGGGTACTAAGGGGGATGTCTGCATTGCTTGGGGGTCTGCACTGAGGTGGGGGGTGTCTGTACTGATGGGGGTCTGCACTTGGGTGGGGGGTCTGTACTGCTGGGGGGTCTGCACTGAGGTGGGGGGTGTCTGTACTGATGGGGGGTCTGCACTAAGTGGGGTGTATGTACTAAGGGGGTGTCTGCACTGCTGGGGGGTCGGTACTACTGAGGGGGTCTGCACTGAGAAAGGTGGGTCTGCACTGCTGGGGGTGTCCTGCACTGAGGGTGGTGTCTGCACTGAGGGGGGGCCTGTACTGATGGGGATATGCATGTGTGTCCTTCAGGGGCTGCATACAGTATACTGCATACTTTGTTGGTTGAAATTAATATAAGCTTTTGCCTGGGTACTGTGCTACATGAGTGTGGTAATCTGTTGTTCACTGGCATTCGTTCATTTTTTTTTTTGTGGGGGGGGGGCCCATACAACATTTTGCTATGGGGCCCTGTGATTTCTAGTTACGCCCCTGGTCAGGGTCCACAGGGGCTCCTGGTCAGTAAAGCTATGGGAATGTTGGACAAGCAAGACAACACGTTTCGGGGCTCTGCTACCTTTTCTGTAATGGTGGCATTCTCAAAACCACTATAAGGGAGACATTCTTTTTACTGGATAACAATATAAAGTGAATTTTTTCCACTTACCCTGAATGAATTGGTCTCCGTGTACCTAAAAGGTATTTTAAGAGTTCTTCTGGGGTAAAAAGGTTGAGAAAAGCTGGTAAATACTATAAAATGAATAGGTTTGTAATTGATGTGGTAGTTTGATCTGTTGCCACCCCTAGGTCTATTGCCCCTAACATCAATTTAGTGTCTATTTAGAAAAAAAAAATCCTTAATGTCAATTTTCAGACTTTTGAAAATCATGAGTACGATTTGTATTTATATGCATTTTAACCCTTTTAACTATATTATGTCTTCTATGTGGATAGAATCTTGTGTCTCAAGTTAATCACCCCCTAAGTTAGGATGCAGAACATAGAAAAAATGCTACATTAAGATAGATGTGACATCTTTTGCTTCATAGCAACTGATGTCAAAGATACACTCCAAGCAACACAAACAATGAAGTCTTAAAGGCTACTTTCACACTGCAGAGCAATGCCGTTAGCGCTAAAGCACCACTCGTTTTTTGCAGTGCTTTTGCAGCATTTTTTGCCTGCTAGCGGAGAGGTTTTCAGGCACTTTGGAAGAACTGCCCATTCATTTTAATGGGCAGGACGTTTTGGGAGCGCTGTATTCAGCGCTCCCAAACCGCCCCAAAGATGCTGTTCGCAGGACTTTTCCTATTGTCCCACAAGTGCACCACCCCAGTGTGAAAGCTCACACTGAAATGAATGTGAGGCGGTTTTCAGGTGTTATTTAGAGGCTATTTCTAGCGCTAAAATGCCTGAAAACCGCCTCAGTGTGAAAGGGGTCAAAGTGTATCTCTAGGCAAAACTTTTTTTAAGTTTTTCATAAAAACTGCTGATATCACAGAGCCAGTTCACTGTTGGCTGTCGGCTGATATCACAGAGCCAGTCCAAGCTGTAGCAGGATCATGACAATATGCTCGAGATCCACCCACAACCCTGGATTGGCACCCGAGCCTGAGCCAGCCGCTCCCACCTCCTCCACATCCCAGTGCTCCAGTCAGTGAGGGGAGAAGAGTAGAGAGCGGTGGCTGATAGTCACTAGCTCTCTGCTCACAGAGCTCTAAAAACCGAGCGATCAGCATTGTTTGATTGCTCAGTTCTCAGTCTTAGAGCTGGCATGGTACAGATGCAGCATTCAACCGATGCTGCATCCACCTAGGTAAGTATGATTCTTGAAAAAAACTAAAAACCTATACTTCTCTTTTAATGTTGTCACTGCAGCAGGAAGTGAAGGGGAATTTCCCAATGGTACACATGCAGCAAGAAAAAAAACCTTTAAGTATTCTATCCAAAACTAAACAAAAACCTTTTGGCTATACATTAATTCAGGCTCATATTTAATTTCACTTTAAATCGTTTGTTGGGACCATGCTGGAAAAAACAAACAATTTCCATAACAAAGTTATTCTGCTGCAGTCAGTGCTGTATCATACTGTACAGTCTGCAGTGCTGTGTTACAGCAGCATCACGTGTGACTTCCTGTTGGACTAAGTGCTGCTTGGCCATTCAGATGGAGCCTTGTTTTTTTTTATCAATGATTACAAGGCTTCATTTGATTGGCCAAAGTAGAGGTGGGAAAATGGCCACCTCAGCAAACCAGAGGAAGCTGTGTATTTATTAATAAATATACAAGGTTTTCTCTGAATGTCTGAGAAGCACTCAGCCCGATTTTGTTTCAGCAGCAGACAGGTAGCTGTCCTTTACTCTGCTGGAACACAGTGCTGAAGATTGTATGTAGCTAATGAACAGTGGGCACAATAAGGAGCCCACAACATGGGATTGTGGCCACCAAAGGGGTTTAAAGTTTTATTTAAAAAAAAAAATTAATAAAGAAAATTTACAAAAAAAAAAAAGAGCGGGCTTGTCACAAGGCAGCAAGCGTTTTTTCACAGGTGCAGGAGGTTAGATAAGCTGCCTGCGTGACAGACCCACTCACAGTTGCCCTGAGGTGGCTTAGGCTTGAGCTCCCCCTTCCCTTCCACCTTTGTCACTGGCACCATTATGTGGTTATGTCACCCTTGGATCAATTGGAGACTTTGGTTTTATGAATTGATTTATTTATAGCTCGAGTGCTATGACTGAGCAAGTTTAGAATTTGTTTTAAAGTTTGAAATATAATTTATTTATTATTTCACTGTTTATTTTGAATAAAGTTATTTGATTTATTTCAATACCAATAAAGGTGCCGCGGCCATTTTAAACACCAATTTGTTGTATTGTGTTTTATTGAATATGATAAAAGGTGCGACCTACAATCCCATGCTACTACTTCTGATAAAATGCTGCCAGCAGCACTTGGCTAACTTACCCATGTAAATGGTTTGTTTGGCCCAGTTTTAAAGTGAAATGAAACTTGGGCTTTAATGCTCAAATCCAGCTTTGGCAGAAAAATAAATAATGCAGGCCCCCGGCCTCTTTTTCAAATAAAATAACAGCTTTGGCTGCAACACTCTCTGTCTTTGCAGTGCTGACCCCTGCAGACTCACCTGTTCGTGGATTCAGTTCTAGTTCTCTTCCAGGCTGAATAATAACCAGTGTATTTCAACTTACCGGTAGTTCTTGTCAACCCATGGCATCAAGCTCCCACTGAGGGCCTTAAACTAACAGCTCAGTACAAATCATACGTTTTTTTCGTTCAACCCTGTGGGCTGCATAAAAAAAAATGGAGTGATCTCTGTACTAACACAAGCGATGTTAGTGCCTCAATCTTTCACACTGTGCCTTTTTAGTTCTGACATGGGGGGGCTGCCCCTACCAGAACACACTGATCAGTGCTGCCAACCATTGGTTGCTGGTCAGATGCTGGCTTTCCAGCATGCCTGTTCAATAGAACAGACAGGCTTCTGTAGAATTCAGGATCCAACCACCTCTTGAGGAAATAGAGCATGAAGAAGACCTTTGACATCTGAATAGTTGTGAGGTGCTCCAAAGAGAGGTAGGGGCAAAATGGTAAGATGAATGGTGGATCTTGAGATCTGAGTTGGGCTTTATTATGCATACAGGAAACATTGGTTACCTGCTCAGTACTTCTAATTTTCATCCAGGCATTGCTGTAGTTATAGCAGTCCACCTTACTTCATTTAGCAGGCAGTCTGGTGGTCAAGGAAAACATTTTCTTTTACTTTTTCTTCAATGCAGAAAAGGTATTCAAAAAATATACCCACTGTAGGCTCCTTTCTGCTTCTTACATGCATTGGTACAGACGCCAATTAGATTTAAACCTGCCACAGAATTGTTTGGGAGATTTTGTGAACTGCTGTAGCCCAGAGGAGATGAAAGTTCAGTATATGGCTCTAATGACAAAAGAAAGAAAAGCATAAAAAGTATATGTCAAGCCAACCACCCCTGTCAGATTTTTATTATTATCCAGGACTCCATCATGCCACGTACACACGGTTGGAATTCCGGCCAGAAAAAGACCGATGAGAGCTTTTTATCGGAAAATGCGACCATGTATATGCTCCATCGGAATTTAGCTGTCCGAATTTCTGCCAGCCAAAAATTCATAGCATGCTCTCAATTTTCCCAACGGAAAAGCGTTCTATCGGTAATTCCGATCGTGTGTATGCAATTCCGACACTCCAAAAAATGACCCATGCTCAGATTCAACTACGAGACAGACGCTATTGGCTACTGGCTATTGAACTTACTTTTTCTAGTTCCGTCATACGTGTTGTACGTCACGGCATTCTAAACTATCGGAATTTGGTGTGACCGTGTGTAGGCAAGACAGCTTGAGCGGAATTCTGTTGGAATTCCGTCCGGAAAACCATCAGAGCTTCTTCCGACGAGAATTCCGATCGTGTGTACGTGGCATTAGAGAGATGTCCCTTCATTTCCTCTCTTACTGACTATATTGTATCAGACATGAAGTGAAGGGAACTCAGTCTCCAATTAAAAACTAAGATAGAAATATATATATATATATATATATATATATATATATATATATATATATATATATATATATATATATATTTTTTTTTTTTTTTTTTAGAAGAGTAGAGAAAAGCTGTAACCCCTGTCAGATTTGTATTTCTGTCCCTGTTACAGATTTTTCTTCACTTGTCGGGTGACACTGCTGTCAGCATAACAGGAAGTGAGGTTAAATCTCCTAGCGGAGCCTCTGATATTAGACTAATCCTTTCACACTGTACAAAACTAGAAAAAAAATGTTTGGCTTGGCATACAATTGAAATAGGCTATTTTAATAAAAAGGGCACCTGCAGACACTTCATCCAGGCTCCAGCTCCTACTGCTCTACGCTCTACATTCAGAGTAAAGCTCAAATACTCTGCATATCTGAAATGTTGGGCAGCATTGTAAAAATAGCTGCTGCTTTTTCATTGCCATGAATATCTGATCCTTCTCAATGGCCCACCCCTTGCGCAGAAGGCCAACCTGATCTCACATGCATATAAGATATTGTAAGTATAGGATGTGTCATTTTCATCCTGTGGTCAGTTAATAGGTGCACCTAAAAGTTACTTCTGTAAAATCTATTTTTAATAATTTAATACAGTTTTAATACTTTAGTAAAATCCCAGAATTTTTTAACACTTTTAGGTTCCCCCACACCCTTTTATAAGTAATGAAAATATGCTGATCTTCACTTACTCTCTTCATTTTCCAGGAAGAGGGCTTTAGGGGATGGGAGGAGGTGGGTGGCAAGGGGTTGAGTAACTTGAAAAGTTGCGCTTTAAAGAGAATAAATAAATAAGAGATATAGAGAATAATTAGGTTTACTGATTTAATAGGGGTTATATGCATGTGTTTTAGGTGATTAAACAATTGACATGCTAACGAGAAAATGATCTCCACCAATCTTGCCCAACCCAGGTGAATAAACAATAAGGAGCGACCTCATATCTACATATCTACCCCAAACCACACACCTTGATGCATTTCCCCTCGCCCATTGGAACTTTGTCATTGACGTGCCTAAGTTATGTACATAGATTGCAAACAGTAATGCAATATACAAGAAGAGATCATTAAAATATCCCAAACAATGTGATATTTGACTCTGTTTGGTTTTGTTTTTTGATAGAGAGAGGACGGGTTTAGAACATCAGAGTTTTATTGCTGCCTTTTAGCCCATATGGGAACATTTCTCTAGCACCAGTTATGGTGTCTGCAAGCATCCTGACTCTAAACTCTAGAGCAGTGATGGCGAACCTTGGCACTCCAGATGTTTTGAAACTACATTTCCCATGATGCTCAACTACACTTCAGAGTGTAAGAGCATCATGGGAAATGTAGTTCCAAAACATCTGGGGTGCCAAGGTTTGCCATCACTGCTCTAGAGTCTAGAGATTCCCACAATTTGTCTTCCAGTGAGAGTAGTGTAAAGTTAGGCAGATGTGTGGGTTGGGAACTCTCACAAAATCGCACATGTTCCCATCCTGCAGGCAAAAAGCACGTGTCTTTTTAGCAGAGGTTTGGGGGTGCCATTAATTCCTAAGCCTCATTATGTGATTTTGTGTGTTCCTGTGGGTAGGGCAGCCCATTGAAATGAACAGGATGCCCTACCCGCATAACTTGATAGTGTGAATCTATACTAAGGGAAAATCATATCAATTCATAACAGGAGGCATTTAAAACTTCAGCATGAACATGAAATTACACACAAAATATGAGATCAGTAGCCGGATTTTTGTGTACTAACTATAAAATATACCTACCATTAAAGTGTCTACTGTCATTTATAGAACAATGTACATGCAATGCACATTAGAAATTAATGTGCTTTTAAGGGTAGGAGCATGAGTTCTCCTAAAGTATAATTCATATGTGCTAAAACCTATATAGCATGCATACCACAATGCATGGTACTGCAAGGCATATTTGCATTGTCATGTTTTGCCTTTCATTCAGACTGGTTCTCCAAAGCACATATACAGTAGATCTTAACCTACAGATGTCAGTGCTCTTGCATTATGGTATGGTTCAGCAATGCAGGTGTGTCTTTTCTGGCACTGAGGCATATTTGGAATCTATAAAAAAAAAATGAAAAGGCAAACAAATGAATCGATAGGAGTGCATTCTTGCCCCTGATGAAGACTTGCTTAAAACGTGTTGGACATTTCTTACAGGCATAAGTGGTGCCTTTTATGTCTGTTTTTATCTTTCTAACACGTTGGATATATATAGAAAATATATACAGTATATATATATATATATATATATATATATACCAAAAAATTCCCATATATTTAAATTAATACTTTTCTATTACATTTAAAGGATGTTAACACAGATATACAGTTATAAGAGGCACCTCATTTAGTTTGATAGATAAAATGTTTACACGCTTTTGTCTGAAGAAAGAGGTCTATATTTATCCCATGCATATGTAATTTGACTCAGTGGGGGGATTTACTAAAACAGGAGAGTGTGAAATCTCATGCAGCTCTGCACAGAAACCAATCAGCTTCCATGTTTTATATTCTATGTTTTATTATCAGAGCTTAATTGAACAAGCTGAAGTTAGAAGCTGATTGGTTACTATGCACAATTACACCAGATTCTGAGTGCTCCAGTCTTAGTAAATCCCCCCTGCAGCATCATTATGTCTGCTGGAAGTCTCAAACATCTACTACTTTTTTGATAAAATAATACTTTCTAACATTACCGCTAAAGTTTCCTCCTGCTAGTTTGAGATCATACCCTGTGGTCTTCATCTCATCTTTAGATTTAATATATTGCCCCCATAAAGTTTTTAATTACCCCCCCTCTTCTTTCCTTGAGGCATTGCAAGTTACTCCAATCTCTTGTGATATGTTTAATCTTGAGTCTTTTTTTTTACGATTTTTGTTCTCCATATTTTGACTCATTGTATCTTATCAATATCTTTTGTCCAGAAGACAATAATCCAAACAGAGTCTAAAAGCTCTATATAATGAAACGTGGGATGATTTCCTTATTCCTTATGATAGTCACATAACATATAGATTCCATTATTTTATATCATCTATGGGATCTATTTATGGTCTTAGCTTCCCAATAGATTTTCCATGATTTCAAAAAACTATCGAAAATGATCCAAACATTTCCAACCTGGCTTTGACGTAAGAAAATCGATCAAAGAAAAATGGAAAAATGCTTTTTTTTTTTTATATCCAACTACAATATAAAAAAAAATGTAAAATTTAATGAATGGATGATTTCTGTGGACACCTGTCCAACAGACACATCCTCCATCTATGTAGAAATCCCCACACTGGTTCTCTTGTCAGGTGCCAGGTAGCGGGTCAGTATAAATAGATGGGACTGGAAGTAACAGGGCTGATGCTGCAGTGTTCATTCTTTTTAGCACAGTGAAGACTTGTGTGTATTGATGTGTTTATATGCTAAGCAGCTGTCATCGATGACATGCGCCAAATGTCCCTCATGTGTATGAGGCCTTTCAGTTTCAGATTCTATCAAGTGCTAACTATTTGACAATGTCCCTTATGCGACTTGCTACACAGTACTATATATATATATATATATATATATATATATATATATATATATATATATATATATATATATATATATATATATATATATATATAATGTTGTATATGCATTGCTGCTGTCATATGCATCTATTACTCTATTACATGTAGCAACATGATAAAGGCCCTTCTTTGCTTCTGCAATTGTGCAACCAAAAATCCCTTGTGTAGCCTCTGCCTGACACTTGAATCTGTTCTGCAAAATTGAACCATACATAAACAGCATGTGATACTTGCAAATCCCCCCAATCTGTACAACCCAAAAATAAATGCATGGCATAGCTTTGTAGATAAATGTAATAACACCATTTCTCCGATCACTCCATCACATTACATGGTAACACATAATAACACATGACTTAAGCCATGGATAATGCAGCAGATCTTTCAATAAAAGCAAGTCCGCCCCACTGTGTAAAATCAGCATCATTCTCTACACCTGCATTGTTACATGGAAACTAGCCACACAGCTCAGAACTATGTTGTATGCTTTTGTTTTATGACAATAATGCATATGGGCTTCATTAGATCACCCTTATTAAGTGCAGCAATCACCTCCTCTAATTACCCTGGTCCTTTCTTATTTAGAAGAGGATGCCTGGTATTAAAATGGAGAAGGAGCTATTAATCAAACCTTTACACCTTCCTTATCGCAGGCGTGATGCTGAGGATTATCATAAATCTACTCTGATACTAACACGAGAATAATGAGTTCAGTAATGATAGCAATGATGATCATAATGATTTTAACCAACAAAGAATGGCTGATTTATTGCTAATAATGTGATACAGGAACCCCTTCATTAAAACCTATAGGTACTCTTCATTATAGAGAAGAGGATAAGACAGAATAAAGCCTAGGCATTTATTAGCTCATACCGCTACCCGATAAATACTTATTTAGATTTTCCCTAAAGGCCGTGACCCTTGAAAATCAGTTTCCTTTAATGAAAGGTCTATGATTTGGCATCACTATAATTACAATAAATCAAGTAAAATAAACAGAGCCTCTCCATAGCCCAGAAATAACTGATGTGAATAGTAATAAGGTGTACAAACATGGATCGTAACTTCTCTTTTTCCTATGTAAACATACATGCAGGCTCCTATAGGAAACAATGTCAGTAAGGATTC